>NC_060006.1:4800000-5518603 GCF_912999745.1 Papilio machaon | reverse complement strand
CGGCAAATCTCTGTATTCATGCCAATATAATAATACTAGTTCTTAAGTATAATAATACTTGGGTCTATGCTGAATAATATTTAGGTAATGTTTTAAGTTCGAAGTCCATATATTGCGCTGCAAAAACCTCGTTTGCATAAGTCATGAGGCGGCGGCGTTATATTTCAAAAAGTGTCATGTTATGGCGCTCGAGCACTATTTCACTGGGTGAATTAGTAAAAGATGAAATTGCCTATAGTATACTTCCACGTGCAACGACTAATTGCCGATTTGCACGCGAAATTGAACCATCGTGAATGGTTATAGCCTCATATGTGTCAGTGTTGTTTTATTGCCAACTATCGATTGTAAATTAGGTTCATTTTTGTTTTCCCGAAATCAGTTTAATAACTATTAAGTGATTTTAAATTTGAGGTATATTCTTGCGACTTTCACGAGCAGTTAATAAAGTTCAAATGTTGGCATTTTTTTGTTTTAAAATTCACGTGTATGCTCACTTTTTGTGCCTGAATTCACTCGAATGAGATAACTACAATATTCTAATACATTTAACAACATATTTTATATTTTTTCTAGATATTTGCAAGTGCTTTCAAGTGTTTAAATATACCTATGGGCTTTAAAATATATTAAACCTCCCACTTTTTCGGTCAATATAATATACTCCGAAAGTATTTCTAAATTTACATATAGATAGTTAAGGTCTGAATAAATTTGTTGCAAGTAATTGTTTTGGGTCTCGTAATTTACCATAGAGATGAACTGTAGCCATTTCGAGTATCGACCTACTTACTTAAACTATAAATTACCTCCTATAACTGTTTAGCAACAAATCTTTAATCCACTTCCTATGCGTCCCCACCTTTCCCAAAATTTCCCTCCCACCTCCATTTCCCATCCTTTCCTTATAAGAAATGGGTAGGAAGGACAAGATAAAATTAGACGTCTGACATGCACACTCAGCAAACGAAACGCGGAATTGCTTACACTTCACAACTGTTTTCTGTGAGGTCATGGTGCACCGGTTTGTACAACAGATAGTGTTGCTGTCGTTACCACTGTCAAACCATTGCGATCTGTGAATGTTTTGGCCTATGGAACTACGACTATTATTATAACAATTAAGAATATATATTTTTTTAAACGCGGTAATTTCCTTTTAAAAGATTATTATCTACTTTAAAAACTGATATTTTCCACAACCACAAACTGTTGTTGACAAATTTTTTCCACGAGATAATTAACATTTCCCTGACTCATTAATACACGAATTTTTCCTAAAACCTGATATATTTCTATCAAAATGCGTAATATAATTGCCTTACAGATTAAGGCATGTCATCGTTGGATTTTATGACGAACTCGGGGATTTAATTTGTAGTGACGTTGAAAGATTTCAAACTATATCATATCTTCCTTTCGTTACAAGAATTAAGGTTAATCTGGACTCATATTTGTAGTGCCTATAGTGACAATATCAGCGGTGAAATATGTCATATCAAATTAACCCCGAATTATTGAAAATAGATGTTAAATTCCATTAGGTGTTGCTGTACTATTTTGTGCAAACTGTGATAGGGTAACTAAATTTTTAAATTTTATTTTATCTTTGTTTATATCAAACAGGTATATAAAATAGTTTAAATGGAATTAAAAAATAGCCTAAGTTACTCCCGCACATCAGCCCACCTCTCTACATACAGATGAAAAATTTAAAAATTTAATTTTTATTATAAACTAGCTTTTACCCGCGACTCCGTCCGCGCGGAATAAAAAAAAATAGAAAACGGGGTAAAAATTATCCTATGTCCGTTTCCTGGTTCTAAGCTACCTGCCCACCTATTTTCAGTCAAATCGATTCAGCCGTTCTTGAGTTATAAATAGTGTAACTAACACGACTTTCTTTTATATATATAGATAACACAAATATATTGTTCGCAAAATATGTTTTATTTTTCGATATTACATACAGACACTCTGATTTTATAAATATGTATATATTCAAAATTCCTTTATTTTTCTTTGGAATATAAAAAAAAGAATTTTTGTTTGTTAAACAATCAAAGATTAATGTAAATCTTTAAAAAAACATTTTATATGCCTTTTTAAAATTTATTTATTTGGTTTTCCTTCAGCTTACGTGTTAAGTAAAGTGCAGTATCAAAAATGCTTTACTTTTTAAATACAATAAACATAATGTCAGTTAAATCTTTGGCGGTTGGTTGATGTTTATATATACCGTTGTTTTATATTTCACTTGGATAAAGAGTTACGTTTGCTTTAGCATGCTTACATTTAATCAAATACAAAAAAAAATATACAACAATACTTATCTCCACAAATAGTCAGCACTTATTATCAATTTAATAATGCGTATAAATATATTCCAAAAGCAATAGATTAAAAAAAAAAAAAAACTTGAGAGGTGTCAAGGGACACCCGGATGGAACGAAGTTCCTTTCGATTAATTAGTGAAGGAACCAATGTTTATTCTATGAATAAAAAACTTAAGTCTTCACAAGAAGTACATTTTATTTATATGAATTTTCGTTATATATTGTCACGTCGTTGCCATGGTGAAGTAGCGCTCATTCGTCGTCGTTAACATACTTACTATAGCAAAAAGTGTCGTGACAACTTTTCGTAAGAATTTTTTCCGTCTAGCCCCCCTTTAACAACGCGCGATAAGGAACTTCGTTCCAAAAAAACCAATTTAAAATGTGTAAAATGTACTCCTTATATTATTAGTAACAGTAATATAAACAAAAGCAAAAGGTCTTCGTATAAGTGAATAACAATTATCTGTTTAAAGCGTCGTTTAGGGTCTTGGCCCAATGCACAAGTTGTCGAAATTATAAGTACTTTCGGCACGGTGGAGAAAAACACGACAGTCAATGACCTTACCTTAATTTTAATAATACCCGACTGACTGAGGCCCTAATAGATAAATCAGCCATCTATTGACTGCATTTTAAAACAATGCTTAAGGATTTCACTTATTTCAACCAAATTAAATGTAAAGTTTTATGTAACACTTTTTTATTTTAGAATTTATTAAAAAAAAAAAGAAATATGTATAATTCGTTTTTAGCTATTATTACATTACATTTTTTACGGCCACTATACTGTATTTTTTGGCTATGTAATATAGGGTACATTACGACATTCCCGGGACAAAGACGAATCAAATTATACCTCACTCGTCAAAATAGATTCAGTCATTTTGGTCATAGGCCGTCACGTTGGAAAAAAATACACGTGAAAAATATTAAATTCAAATCCATCAATAAAATATTTTTTACTTAAAATTCGATAAGCAGTCGACTGTCAGGAGCTGGTTCATGACAGACAGGTCAGACATGACAGATTCTCTGGTGTGGCCAAGACCCACTTTGTGTAAGAATACCATCGTTGTCCACGTTGCGTTACGCGGGCAAGAATACCTTAAATTACTATTATCTAATTTTCTAATCTTCTTATTACTTTAATTGATTTATACTTAAATATGAAACGATTTGTTGAAATAAAATAAATATACCCCGCTCCTCTTTTAACTTAGACCACACTAACATATTTGGCCACACATAGCGCGGACGGCGTTTGTGTCGCAAGCTCGTAGTACAAACGTAGTATTGCTACAATTATTGTAATGACACATTTAAACACGTACAAGAGGTTCGTGATTTAGTATTAATCGAAGAGCAAGACGCCAACAGCTACAGTCTACAGCCAACTTAAGAACTAAATTTGGCCTCTATTCTCAACTCGGGTTTAAGCTATACGAGACAATCTTGAGATACCTTACCGTTTACAATATATTTAATCTTCGTGATTTCAATTAATTACGATTTACTGAAAGACACGACACATTTGGTATGAATTTTCCTGCTGATTAAATGATGACGCATCTCGTACGTAATAGACCTAGACACAAAATTTACGTTACCGTGAGCTTCTACTGTCGACTGCAAACGAGTAATCGGTCAAATGAATTCGGTAAAATAGCGAAGTGACCGATGCCTCTAGACATTAACTGGTAATGTTAAACTCATGGTTATTGAAACATAGACGTACATTTAGTTATTTTATATTACGATAAAATATAAACTTAATAGCTGCGGTTATTACATAAACATGTTCATTCCATGCATTTCATAGTTCAGTAAATTGCTCAACTGATTATGTTCAATATTAATACGGATTAACGGGTGAACTTCTTTGAAGAATATAAAGAAAAGGTATATGAAGCTATTTTATATTCGAAAATAAATAAAAAATATAATAATTTTGCGCCGAACCCTAGTTAATATATATTACATACGTAAATGCTTGATATCATAAAATTAAGTTTTGAAACAGTTAATGTATTACTTAATGCGGGTTTCCGAGACCAAAATCCCTGTATTAAAGATACAGTATGTATCTGTATTTTGTCAATGTTATCTATCTATATATATAAAAGAAAGTCGTGTTAGTTACACTATTTATAAGTCAAGAACGGCTGAATCGATTTGACTGAAAATTGGTGGGCAGGTAGCTTAGAACCAGGAAACGGACATAGGATAATTTTTACCCCGTTTTCTATTTTTTTTTATTCCGCGCGGACGGAGTCGCGGGTAAAAGCTAGTCTATATATATCTATATATATAAAAGAAAGTCGTGTTAGTTACACCATTTATAACTCAAGAACGGCTGAATCGATTTGACTGAAAATTGGTGAGCAGATAGCTTAGAACCAGGAATAGGACATAGGATAATTTTTACCCCGTTTTCTTTTCTTTTTTTTTATTTTTATTCCGCGCGGACGGAGTCGCGGGTAAAAGCTAGTCTATATATATATAATATATATGAAAGTCGTGTTAGTTACACTATTTATAACTCAAGATCGGTCGAACTGATTAAGCTGAAAATTGATGGGGAGGTAGCTTAGAACAAGGAGACGGACATAGGAACTTTTTTATCTTGTGTGCATTTTTTTTATTCCGCGCGGACGGAGTCGCGGGTAAAAGCTAGTGTTTTATACTTAACAATATTTTGATTAGTATAGAAGTATGTGTCCGTAGAACTGCACTGCGGTGAGACTACTAAGTAGACTACTACGTATTGTCACCCTTTCATATTCTTTAACGAGACAGAGATAGCAATATGTATTAATACAATTATCACGACGGCCGAACTCTACGGTTAAATAAAAGACGTCTTCTAATTAATAACTTATCTCTACATTGACAAATGAATGGTAATAAATGAACGAATGATTGAATATGAGAGTAGCGGGAAATAATCTCAATACTTTTAAATGATTGAATGAACTTTTATGAGATAAACAATGTAACTTAGTTAACAAACGTTAATAAGGAACGTTAATTACAAAACATTATGTAAAGACAAGTCTATGAGAAATATTCTAGAAAACCTCTTGAAAATTTATACCTATTTTATTTATTTTTTTATTTGTATCTATTGATATTTTTTCGTTTACTAGCTTATAATTCTTGAATTGTAAATAATGTAACTCACACGAGTTTCTTTTATATATACTAACTGTCGGCCGCGTATCCGTCCGCGCAGAATTAAAAAAGCTTAAAAGTAGCCTGTGTCCATCCAGACTATGTTTTACATCTGTGCCAAATTTCATCCGTTTCAGTTCGTTTCAGCCGTTCCGGAGATATCTAATACCTTCAAACAAACATCCATCCATCCATGCAAACATTCGCATTTATAATATTAGTAAGATTTGCGTTTAAGTAACAGATTCATTTGTTATTATAAAATATGTTATCACGAGCTTTCCCTTCCCTTTCGTTCTATTTGATATAAAATAAATAGAGACAACAATATGTTGTCCAACAAGTGTTTCGACAATCGAAATCCACTGTGATAATAAACAGATAAATGCCAGTTAACTGTGTTTTCTTTAACTCCATATCAAATGACCCAAACTCATTACCCTGGTAATGTTTACCGATCGATACTTCTAATGGTGAACCACATTTGTATGTCTTAAAGCAAAAGCTTTGTCATTAAGAATAATTTAGTTGTTATCTAATACTTTACCCTTTCAAACATGTCGTTGGGCACGTCTCCTTGTCTTAGAATACGGTATACGTGCTGGGAGACATTTTCGTTTTGTATCTAAAAACTTTTAGTGCAATGCGTCTCTACACCTTTATGACAAAAAAACCATCACTTTCATTCTCTTCGAATAAAACAGAGATAACAACAATAATCAGATACTGTTATGAGCGTTGACATTCAAACAATATTTTATAAGTGCCAGCGACTCAAAAAAAAAGCTTTTGCGCTATACTACATATTATCCCTATTCAAAATTGCATCCTTATTCATTCGGTCGTAAAAAAATAGTCACGACAAAATGAATAACCATCTTCCTACGAAACAGCTCAATGTATTTCCTACAAATAACATTAACAACAGAACTTTATTGCCAGTAATAAATTAACCGGCACATTCGAACAATCGAAAGTGAATACACGCTGCTTAATACAAGCTATAAATAGAAGAATTAAAACAATAATTATACTACTAGTTAGCGTGACTTGGTCCATGTCATTTATTTGGTAGAGTTTTTGTACTAATATCTTCTCGTAAAGGAATGTTCATTGCCAGTGGTTGCTAATCTTTACGTATCAATTTGTCATTTTTCTAAAGAACTATTAAAGGTCACAGTCGTGCCATTAAACAATTTAGACTTTATGATTATTATCGAAAATTCGTAACGTAGGGATAACTCGTGTTCGATCCTAATTTAAATCCTTCTTCACTTTTTTCCTTTGACTGTACCTTTTTCATAGTGCATAATTTCATACATTTTCCATTTTGGTCAAAATCTATTGGAACTAAATGTAGGTAGATAACACTATACATTACATTCCATTTTTCACATGGAAACATTTAAAATCTGCTGTAAAAATATTTAAAAACAGTAAAAAAAAAGATAAAATAAAATTAAGTATGTACACTTTATTGCATATTTCATACGTTAAAATAAGGTGTAATTTATTCCATACAATGTTAATTGTTTCATTCATTGCAAACTGTCGGTAAGATAATTATATAGGTTTGTAATTACATATTTTAGTTGGATATATTACTCAAAAATAAGAAGTTAAATACATTCAAAACTTATGACGAATCAATCATAACAATTAATACTACCAATTTAATAAAATTACGTGTGTTTATACATTGACAGTGTATCAAGAGGCAGGACCTGTCAAGCGCGTAAATTCCTCTCTGTCAAATAAAAACGAACAATAAGTTCTAAGCTTGCTTCGTTCTAAATTCAGATATGACGACTGATAGAGATGTATGGAGGAGTAGTACATACTGTGCCGACCCTCCATAGGGATAAGGGAAGGTTGATAACGTTCTAAACTCGCTTGCTTGTGTGCTCGTTTTGTATTAGTGTCTAAATTTTTAAATCAGAATGCCTATATTAGCAACACAATACACGAATATTAGCAACATGCGCCTTCGTAACTTCATCGATAAAATATGACAAAAATTGTTTGAGATTTGATGGTATACTTACGATCTCAAGAATGTTCATGCTTGCGTTTATAAAAATGTAAGTGTCAGCATAGTTTGTATGTATCTTTACCCCTCTTTTGCCCTCCACGAAAAGTGTCAGAATTTAATTAGCACAACGAAGGCTCTTTGCTCAGTCCGTTTCTGTATAGTCAAGGTTTTTATATAAGCAATGCTTTGTGCTTGAGTTCAAGGTTCATAGATTACGATTAACTGCGGGTTTCCACTGCCTAAATGCCATCTGTAAAAAACACCTTGTCATCTTTATTTTCTTAAGAGAATGACAGAGATGTTGATAGTATTTTGTTTTTGTTTTTTGACAGTGGAAACCGACGGTAAAAAGGGCGGAAATATATTAACGAAGATTAATATGATTCAGAATTAAAAATACTGCTATTTTTGTTTTGTATAAAAAATATTGAATTCTCGCATCAAAATAAAGATACGTGTATTAAAAAAATGCAGGAAATAGTTTATGACTATCCACACAATTTTCGGAGGTTATTCTTAATGGGATATGCCTCATATCTGCGGTTTTAAAGAAAATATATATTTGAAAAATACAATAAAAATAACATTATAAAAAATACTTAGTGTTAGTTTAAAGTTGAATTAAAAATACGAGAAAATGTAAATATCGAATTGGTCGAGAGACTGAACTGTTTGAATTAATTAGAATTATTCCTATGTTTATAGGATGATTACAACCTCCAGATGTCCAATGAACTTGTATTATTACACCAGCGATTGCCACAGACTTAGTCAGGGTGGAATTACAAAAAAAGTAACCTATGTTACTCACGCAATCATAAGCTACCTTCCATTAAAAGACCTGTCAAAATCGGTTCACCCGTTTCGAAGATTAGCCTGAACAAACAAGAACTTGCGTACAGACAGACAAAAATTATTATTTTTTTACATAAAAAGCAGATAGAGAAGAGGTCTAACGAGCAGCGGGAATACCAAGGTGTTCATCGACGCCCATAGACATCTGCAATACCAGAGGAACCACAAATGCGTTGCCAGCCTTTGAGATGGTGATACGTGAATACATCATGTGTTTGAAAAATGATTTTTTATGACATACAGACACACATTTTATTAATATATATAGATGATAGATTAAAAGTTGATGCATTAAACAATGCATATTTATCAAATATCCCGGAATTAGCAACAAGAAGACTACGTAAGTACAATTAGTAATCGGACAGCATGCATTTTGAATTATGTGTTATTGTACATTTAAATAGATACTTTCATATGCTACTAGTTCTAGTAAACATCTTAATTATCTAATAATTCAAACAATTTTATTAGCAAAGAACATCACTTTACTAATCAATATAAGAGATTTGAATGAATGTTTTTAAATTTAAAAAACTTATACCTTACTAGCTGTCGTCAGCGACTCCGTCCTCGCGGATTTAAAAAAAACTTAATAGCCCATGTGTTCTTCTAGGCTATGTTCTACATCTATGCCAAATTTCAGCGAAATCCAAGTCGTTCTGGAGATATCTTCTAACAAACATCCATCCATCCATCGATCTAAGCTTCCGTATTTATAATATTACTTACGTTACTGTAACATTTGCGCAATATAACATGTCATCTTACTAATATTATAAATGCGAATGTTTGGATGGATAGATGGATGTTATTTTGAAGGTATCTTTAGAACGGCACAAAGGACCTGGCTGAAATTTGGCACAGGTGTTCATAGTCTGGAAGAAAACATAGGCTACTTTGTAGTTTTTTTTTTATTTCGCGTGAACAGATCCGTGGGGGACAGCTAGTTTTTAATAAAAACAAAGAAAGGAGCGAAAATATATCTTCATAAACAGATTCAAAAGTGTAAAGGTTATAAGAATTAAACAGTATCAAAGACATAGATATATGATTATACGTAATCCGGAGCACAATAGCAAAGCGAAAAAAAGGCCTCCAGAGACCTTTTGTTGCGATAAATTGACAAAGAAATTTCAAAAGTTGAATTTCGATTCAAAGTCGAGCTTTTGTGAAACACTACATCTATAGGTTTATATCTATGATCAAAGAATTTATAATCAATGTCAAGATATTTTTTTTCTACTTATTACTATTACTTACTAATATTATAAATCTGTCTGTCGCGTTTTCACGCCAATACTACTCAACGGAGTTAAATGAAATTTGGTACACAGACTACTAATATTATTAGTGTTATAGGCTACGTTTTAATACGAAAAAAAGATTTGTAAAAGGGTTAACAGAGGGGATGAAAAGTCGGGGGAGTTGGATGAAGTATCGTAATTTTTACAGCTAGAGGCTTGAAACTTAATTTTTACCCTCAAAATAACAGGGAATAGATGATGAAAGATTCTATGGAAATATGTAAGGTTTATGTCAATGTTTTTAAAGTATAATTTATTTTATAAGGTTATTTCAGGAAAATAATTAGCCTAAATAATTAAATTTATACCCGAAGACAGTATTGCACGCGGACGAAGTCGCAGACACAGCTAGTAAATACATATTTCTCAATGAATTTAATTAAGGAAGTAATTGATGAAGTTTATTGATGCTTGACATAATAGATGTATTATTTCGCAATAACTTATGTAATTGATTTATCTATATACTTATGTAATAAAGATTTGTTTATTTATAATGGGAAAATAAATTGATAGCATAAATTTTGATTTTGATTTTATTTATCTTCTATATTTATATTTTATTAAATCACCCAAAGCCTTAATTCAAGTTCTCTGATCATCGTTACATAAGACATATTTTTTATATATAATCTATATAAAAGATTAATTACGTGCAAAACATTATTTTATCTTGTTGGTAATAACTACAAGGATCTTAACAATACTGCATTTCGGACACCCTTAAACGAAACTCATTCTAGGATTAAACTTAGGAAAATGTATTACTTTTACATATCCCATATTCTAAATAAGCTTAAAAAATTGCAATACTTGTGGAAAAAGAAATTCTTATTAGCTATTCAAATTGAACAAATTGATTTTACTTATTTGTTACAATTTTTCAGAAAATTACATCTCCGATGTAAATATGAATTACTGGCTGCCATAAATGAAATTTCACGTTCCATTGTCTAGATGTTCAAAGTCCAAATTAATTCTATATTGTGAGCACAGGAACGATTCAGAAAAAAATTCGGAGCCTGTGTTTTCATCCGGATTTAACCTTAAAGTGAAGAACTAGTCTGATCTATGAGTTGTTTTTTAGCACCACTTACTGTTGTCTATAATCGATTTATCTATGTTTAAATAGTTATATATCACTTTAATGCGAGGTAATTTTAGTATTCCAATGCTCGGTATTTTAACACTTTTGGATACAACAGAAAATAACTATTAAATTACAATAGAGACGTATTAATATATTTATCATCTATGGTAGTCCATTACATTTTCATCACGCGCGTCCCAGTTGGTGGCGTCCTTGCAATGGAGGCGGAAGGATCAACAAACAGCGCGTGCGCCGCATCAAGAACTTTAACTTGTACTTTCTATTGTACTAGTACACGACGTAAACAAAAACAAAACTTCTAAATGAATTTAAAAGACTTAATAGAAAGAGTTAACTACTGATGAAGATTGATTCGTTAGCAGGGCCTATGGAATTGTTTAAAGAACTGAATAACAAAACCAGTCTAGTTCTACCTCTTCAAGGTATATTGGCTAGGTCCATATGTGTGAATAAAGAATGAAATTGATGTCCTTTCTTTTTTCTCTACACCTCGCTCCACAAAAATATTCAAGCCATAGTAAGGTTACAACAGAAACAGGCAAAAAAAATTGTTCCTATTTGTCAAATAAAACATATATTAATAACTTAACTCTGTAGCTTCACATAAATTATACAGTTTGTTATACCTTTCATTACAAGTATATTAAGCTGAAGTAACATCGTCTGCACTTAGTTTTATTACTCCGAGGCCGTTAGCTTAGAACTTGGCCGGAAAGTTTTGCAGTACGCTCTCGCAACACCTCTGTTAACTAATTACTTAAGATGTTTCGTATATTCATAAATTTCCATCAAAATTAATGCGTTAAATTACATTATTTTTATAAAATTGTAATGTGTAAATTATAGAGTTACTTACTATATTATACTAAGTATTTGTTATAAATTGTTATATTTTTATATGGAAGCCTAATTTTAGTCCTTTTTCTAAGGATGGGAAGTGGATTTGGCGGAAGAGGGGACGAATAGGAAGGGGAAATATCCTCTTTCTCTGCGTCCCTTTCTCTGTTGATTAAAGGTAGCCAACGCATCTGTAGCAAAAATGACAGTTTATTATATTATAATGCGAATGTTTATATGGATGGATTTTTGGTATCTCCGAAAAGGGTCAACGAATTTGAAGACATTGGCACAGATTTAGATCATAGTCCGGAAGAACATATCGGCTGCTAATTAAGTTTTGATTTTAATTCCGCGCTGACGGTGTCGCGGGCGACAGCTAGTCAATAGTAATAACAATTTAAATTAATAGGTATATTTATAGAAAAGTTTTATAATTATTCCGTTTATTAACAACATAATCTGTTGCAACACTTCCGAGTTGTTCGGCCAAATATAAGCTACTTTATTATCATTCAAAAATAAACCTTAACATTTACTACTTAAGATAGAAATTCAATTAACCGTTTTGCAATATGTATATTCACGACGTGACATATTGAGAAATGGCAGCGTTTACTGCAAGCCATTCAAATCTCTTGCGACCTTAAAGTTCACTTCCTTCACGTTTTAATACGTTCACTGCAACAGAAATGCAGATTTTATCTAATTGTTCCAAATAGAGAATACTACTAATGGATCAATTGTGGATACAATCCCTGTAAAGGTCATTTATTCATCAAAGGTATACGCATCTTTAACGTTCTAACCAAGTTGATGTCTATAGGGAATGGTCACTGCACTGATTTAACTAACTAAAGCTATATTAAAAAAACTTGAGAGGTGTCAAGGGACACCCGGATGGAACGAAGTTCCTTTCGATTAATTAGTGAAGGAATTGTAATAAAAAAAAAATATTTTTTTTAATGACAACTTTTCGTAAGAATTTTTTCCGTCTAGCCCCCTTTCAAAACGCGCGATAAGGAACTTCGTTCCAAAAATCAATGCAACAATCTAGTAATTTTTGTTTTGATAATACGACTTTCCGTTCGCCTACTCTATCGTTTTCGTCGCTTAAGACTGCATAGATCTAACTTTAATTTTTATAGAAGACTAGCTTTCGCTCGCAACTCCATTCACCCGGTATTAACAGAAACTTAGTAAGTACTTTATGTGTTGTTACAGACTATGTTTTACATTTGTGCCAAATTTCACAGAGATCCGTTGAACCGTTTTGGAGATAACTTCTTACAAACATCCATCCATCCATACATCTAAACTTTCGCATTTACAATATTAGTAAGAAATATAATTTATGCCGGAACCATTCTACAATCTGTTTTAATTGTGCGCACGACTCGGAACATCTGGAGACAGCTGTGACCATGAGCTCGCCACACACGAACTTTTCCGGATAATTAGAAGCAAAACGTTAATCTCTTACTGTTAATTCGATACGTTTCTATAGGTAATGAGATCTAGATGTTGAATTAGATATTATAATTATGATGAGGCTGTAGGTTAGAGGAATTATTGTACACTAGCCTATAGCCTATATATACTTCCACACTATGTTCTACATCTATGCCAAATTTCAGCAAGATCCGTTTAGCTGTTTCGGAGATACCTTCAAACAAACATACATCTATCCATCTAAACATTCGCATTTATAATATTAGTAATATTTGCTTAAATAGGAACATATTAAACATGAAAAATATTAGCGTGAAATAAAAGTTATCATATTGTAGTAATTCGATTGTTAAATGAAGCCTTTCAAAGTTTACTGTAGCTTTACTTTCATATTGAAAGAATGGGATCATTAGAAATTCATTGTTTTTTTTTGTATTAAACAAAGATATATCCCGCAGCCGGTCAAGTATTAATATTTAATTTAGTAGTATTTCGTATTCATTCAGTTGGTATCCATTTGTTGGAATATGTTAGCAATGACCGTGACTGTTTGTTGCTAACGGCGATGTTTTTGTATAAATACAATCTGTCCAACGTAAATAACCGTAAGTATGTAACGATTAATAACGTTGAATACAAGAGTAAGATATGATGTTCAACCGATATCTAATAAAAATAAAGTGTGAAACGTCAAAATTGTGAGTTATGATTATTTACATTGGAGCCATAGGATTTAAATTTTGCATATAATTTCATATAATACTAGCTGTCTCCCGTGATGCGAAAAAACAGAACAGCCTATGTGTTCTTCCAGACTATGTTCTATATGTGCTAAATTTCATCAAGATTTGTTGAGCTGTTCCAGTGATACCTTCAAACAAACATCCATCCATCTAAACATTCGCATTTATAATATTATATTAAGATTATTATTTATTATTTTTTAAGAACTGTTGTCTTTTAAAATTATAATTTAATCTAAGTTTAAATTAATATTGTTGGTTTTATTCCATTAAAAAACAAGCACATAGATTTTAAATGAAACAGTATAGAAACAATTTATTTTAGAATTGCACCCTCATAGCCTTTTCAATGAACGCAGTTCAATCTCTTGTTTAATTCGTATAAAATTTCATTGTCAGTGTCTTTCGACCTTAGCTAATGGATGTGCCACATGCAACAGAATAATACTGTAAATAAACAGAAAAAAAATTTAATTCATATTTGTCATCATCATCATCAACAGCCTTTATCTGCCCACTGCTGGACATAAGCCTTTCCCAATGCCTTACACAGAACGCGTTACTCCGCCTTCCGCATCCAACGACTTGCCGTGCCGTGCCGTGCGAACTATATTTTGTTTAGTACATAAAATATATATTTAAAAAATTAGTGCCGTCAAATAATTACAATATAGTATTAAGTACCATAAAAAATAGTTATTTATTTGACGTTTTTGTTTATAGTTGAAATGCTTGATCAAACTAATTTAATCGTTTACTAAGAGCTTATTAAATGAAACTTTATCCGTGCAATGTGTCTCGAGTTTATATTTAAAATTACCATTGAACAATAACCTCTCACTGAATAAATTACTGTGATGAATCTAGACAATGCATAGCTATTGAAATATTAAGAGATTATTTTGTATTGACAATTCCAAAATTCAAAGTAAACATATCAATTAAAATTGAACTCAAACTAATGATGCGACCCATCGTTATTATAAAAAAAGGAGCATTAAAAGTAATATTTAAGATACTATTACTTTTAATGCTCCTTTAAAACTAAACTAAACTTTGAAAGGCTTCATTTAACTAATATTTAAAAGTTGAAACAGTTTTTATTTCTATTACAAAGTTACTGTTTTAGTAAAAACAAACCGGTCAAGTGCGAGTCGGACTCGCGCGCCGAGTGTTCCGTACAAACCTGTAGGTAAATAAGTAAAATTTATGGATTTGGCAATATTTCCTTTCACTGTACTGTAAGACGTTGCTTCGTACAAAATTTCAAGATTCTGAGTTCACGGGAAGTACATTGTACATATTTTGATTGCGCTGACTTATAAACTTCTATTCATTCACAGCTCCAAGGGTCAGTAGCCCTGATTATTTTATGTAAGTTCCAGCTTGATACCACTCCACGCGTTCCTGAAAAATAGGGGCCTTTACAGGCAGACAGACGGACGCCCAACAAAGTGGATCCTATAAAGTTTCCGTTTTTTTCTTTGGAGGTACGGAACCCTAAAAATAAAACATTTTTTGTCCAACATTAGGACAAAATAATCAACTACACTTGAGTTCACTATCAAATTAAGTACGGTGTATTTGATTTGGCACATTGGCACTAAAAATACTCTTGTGCTCGACGTGCCAACTCCAGAGCAAGACATACTTTTACACGGCTTCTGACTAGACTACTTCAACGTACATCCGATTTGATTTTTTTTTATTCCTAGCTTGATGCAATTCAAGGTTTGTTGTACTGAGTCCTTACAATAAATGTCATTGACTCCGCACCATTAGACATCTAATAGACGAAGATTAATCTAGAAATTGAAAAGCTGATTCCTTATTGCAGTTCAGTTTAATTACATGCCTGCTCCAGGGATCTTGAACTACTCGTATTTGATTGCTAGTTGTTTTTTTTTTTCTAGAAGAAACGCAAGCAATTATTGTGTTCCGACTAGACATATCAAGCATTAGAAAATAAAGTTTTTTTTTAATTTTAACTTTAAAAATAAGAAATTCACTAGATTTGACATAAGAATTGAACATCTATATTCTATCTATATATATAAAAGAGAGTCGTGTTAGTTACACTATTTATAACTCAAGATCGCTCGAACTGATTTGATATAAAATTGGTGGGCATTTAGCTTAGAACCAGGAAATGTACATAGGATAATTTTTACCCCGTTTTCTATTTTTCATTCCGCGCGGACGGAGTCGCGGGTAAAAGCTAGTATGGCCGGCAACGCATCTGCAATTCCTCTGGTATTGCAGATGTCCATGGGCGTCGATGAACACCTTGGTGTTCCCGCTGCTCGTTTGACCCCTTCTCTTATAAAAAAAAAAAATTAGATAAATTGTAGAAAACAGAAAAGATAAATATGGCGTTATGATAATTATTAAAACAAAAGTTAGGGTCACGCTCTGCTGGTCGATCGAAGCCAATGTAAAATATGAAAACTATGATCATATCAAGATACTTTCAAATCTAAAACTAATCCAAGTTTAGTGGTAAATTGATGGAGCAATAAATAAGCAAGCGATGGGTGATCGTAAAAGTAAAGTTACAAAGTCTGTGTATGGATCAACGCACTAAATATGAGATTCAATCGCAAAACTACTCATAAACACATAAAATAATAGTAACTTGTACCACAATGTTACATTATTGCTTTGCTAGAGTTCCATAATTAGGTAGAAAATAACTGTTAATAAAATAATTTATAGAATTCCATTCATTATCTTTCAATTACTAAAATTTCTACAGCACGAGATATAAAAAGGTTTGTTTTTTCTTTTTAGCAATAACAACAGCTTAAAAAACAGGAGATATAAATATCAAATAAAATGTGAGCAGTCATGGGACGCCTGGCAGATGTGAAACATCGTGTGTGTACAAGTAATATGCATAAAAGATAATATTATTAAAATAAAATTTATATATATAATATATATATATATGTACACCTCAGTATAGCGTGGCGACCAGTCGCCACGGCAAGTGTCGCCACGCCAACAACTCGGTTTACAAGTGAGCCTATAGATGTTTCACATCAATAATAAAAAGAGAAAAGGCTGATAGTGATCTTTATTAGAAACATTGCATACCTAAGTTTTACGCTCTCTTTCCTATAAACAGGCACCTTATTTTTTCTAATATTTCATAAGATGATTCTGTTCAACGCTATGTGTAGCTAATTCATCTGTGAACTTTCGGTTATTAATTTATTAGTAGACAGTGTTAATTTTGACAAAGCAAAAAAAATATGATTTAATAACCAACAAAAACAAAACTGAAAAATCAAACCAGTTAAGAGATCTATCAATTTAAAGAACCGTCTACAACTTTTAATGAACATTATAAACAAAACAAAGATCTAGATAATGTGGTCTTTTCAGTGTGATATAATATCGAGCACATAGTTGACAACTTGCCAGACATGTCATGATCCACAACTGCATGCAACCATTTCATCGCCTCGCGACAAACTGAATGGATGAGAAGCTATTACGAAAGATTTGAATTCGGTTAATGTCAAGGTGATCGAAATCCTTGGGGACAAATGGATATCGACAAACGTTTTGTCCGAATCACGAAGACACAGTGCTCTATATTTGTACCACAGAATATTCTGGATTACTAACATATTTTCCTTGATACTTAATTTTAAAATGCAAAAGCGAAAATTACATATTTTGTCAACGCTATTATTTTCCTGAAATTTTTTTTTTATTAAAATTAAGAAATTAAGAAGTAATAACCTTCGATATTTTTGCCAATCTTTTAGGTAAATCTCAAACTCTACTTCTCTACTCTACGTTCTATGATCTAAGGATCAATGTTGTAATAAAACATTAATGTCATTCAAAAATGACACCAAGAAAATATGTTTTAATAATGGTAAAGCCAGCAACAACGATATCTGTTGTTGTTAAACCGGGCAATTCGTGACCATGACCACACAGAAAACAAGCGTCAAGCGGAAGTAATTCTGTATTTCTGACGAGTGTCTTACCAGAGTCCTAATTTTGGTCCTCTTTACCTTCCCGCTTTTCTTGTAAGGATAAGGACGGAAAGGGGCGGTGAAATGGTGGAAGAGAAAACGCATAGGAAGTTAAAATTTTGACGATGTAGGAAAAAAGGACTATAATGACGTAGGTCATTGAATCTTAGTACTCTTTCAGAGTGCCGGCGGGCGCGGGTGCTAGCGCGGGCGCGTGTAAATCAAAATGTATGCAGACGCCATTTGCGTTCACAGTGCTCCCGCGAGCTGCGCGTCTTCATGAGGCGGGCGCGGGCGCGCGTGGCGCGGGAGTTTCTAATGGCTCAGTCCGCCCGTATCGTTCACAGTGATATAGCGTCTGTTAGGCGACTACGCGTGTGGTTCTAAACCATTTTGATTCACCCGCCGAAGCGTCGTCAATCGTCATGGATATCAATACTGAAGAATTTATATCTGCAGTACAACATCGCACTGCTATTTGGCAAAGCAAACATCTGCAACATTTAATAGTAATAAATCAGCGTATAATACATAAAATTCTCCAAAATTTTCTCTTCCTTTATTTAAATCGTGTGTGCCAAAGTTCATATATTGAAATTTCCATTTCAAGTATGAATTTTCCATTAATAAAAACAAATCTTCATCCATGTCCAAAGTTTGAGAACGACCTATCACATGTGCAATGACACTCCTAGCTCGATCGCCACTGTGAATACGCAGACGCCAAGACCCGAGCGCCCGCGCCCGCCGCCGCACCCGCTAGTGCAGTCTGAATAGTACCTTACACGTGTCACCCGCCCACCGGCCGCCCGACGCTCGCCCAAGTTTGATTGCCTCTGCCCTGCACTGGGATATACTCGTACAACGTAAACAAGCGCAACTTCCTAACTTGAAATGCGGAATATACATGGAACTATAACTATATAACAGCTTACAAAATAACACAATAGTATTTTCTAAAAATGGTTACACAAAGTAACAGTAATCGTTGGTTTCTGAGACCAAAGTTTCGTCAAAGTTAATAAAAAAGATGACGGCATATTTTATACTGGTATTTTGGTCTCAGAAACCAACGACAAGTCTCTTAAAATTCAAAATAACACAATAGTATAAGTATTTTAAAGTAACATTTGGTTTTTGAAGCGACATATTACTTTGCAAAACATGTTCTTAGATGCAAAAAACTTAAATAAGGTCAAATCTTTTCTATCTTTTCCTCCACTTTTCCCTTATGCAGTGAAAACTTACTATCATCAGGTGATTCGATAGTATGCCTTACATCTATAAAACAACTATAATAACAACTGTTGATTCTATCAATTTATTGTAATTGATTTTATCACCTCAGTGAAGCTTAACATGTCGTAGAGCAAAGAGACGTGTTCATTCCAGTTCTTTGAATCTAATTTCGTGGACACATCGATGGCTCCTACGTAGACTATCGTAAGCCACAATTTTGTTATTTACCTGCTTTACATTTTTTAAATTACTCCATTTAAAAATTTTGAAAGACTACGCACTATAAATGCCTAACTACGTTTTTTTTTTATAAGAGAAGGGGGCAAACGAGCAGCGGGAACACCAAGGTGTCATCGTCGCCCATGGACATCTGCAATACCAGAGGAATCGCAAATGCGTTGCCGGCCTTTAAGATGGTGATACGCTCGCTTCTTGAAGGACCCTAAGTCGTACTGGTTTGGAAATACCGCCGAGGACAGACCATTCCACAACGCGGCCGTGCGCGGCAAGAAATTGTCTTGCTTGCTTTTCGTCTTTCGTCACTATTTTACTCATCTTTCCAACAAACAAACAGATTAAAGATTCCAACTCCATTTCCATTAAAGTGAAAGCAATAAAGATGTTCAGACAATAATTGGCCATACCTCGACCGAGACACTCGTAGGTTGGCAATAAAATGGAAACATTTCCCAGTACACGTGCCCCATTACCTGACTATGCTTGTGTAACATAAAACTGAACAGTCACTCAAAGGTATACAGTTGGAATATTTTTCACTTGCAAACACTGAAATATGCAGCCAATAAGTCAACACAGGTTAGCTTGTGGCAGAGGGAACAATGTTATTGGTTGCACTTGTTTAAAACAATAAGTTTTTCTTGAACTATGTACATTAGGATAAGTATCCGATCAAAACTCTTATAAGTTATTTTTAAGCCTTGCCGAAGCTCAATACTCCATCTAGTGATATATCCCGTAATAGAAAAGTTAGGTTAAATTTAAGGTAGATGGTTTCCATAAAATGTTCAAACCAAAGTACCCTTTGGAATCTAGATGTATTATTTCGAAGTTTTAGGTAACACCTAAAAAAAGTGAAATTGTCTTTACTAAAAAGAAATCCTCTCTATATTTTAAATATTCTGTATCTACTGAATAAAGTAAAACCCTGTCCTCTAAATACTATAAGATTCAATCTTTAAAGCGGCTCACAGATGCGAGAGCATGACTTCGGAGGAGAGCCTACTCCGAGTGGAGGGTAGTGTGATCCCTATCCATCCAAGCTATATAGGTCTTTGCGATAAATAAAAATGTGTTGTGCCTTGTGAAATCGCGAGCTCCAATTATGTGTGAATGCAACAATACCAAAGCTAGAGCAACGACCGTCTAACTGCAAGGGCTGTGGAATAATCCACGCTCGGTTGACACTCTCATTACACCCGTCTTGGGCGCGGCCACGAGCACACGCATTTTATATTTACTGATTAATTTTATACGCTGATGTTATCGTCCTTATTATTCAAACACATAGAATTTTCATAACATTTGCGGCTTTCACTTTTATCTGCTTAGAGATCACAAAACAATGGGAATAAGTGAGATAGTCAGTTAAGGATAGTTAGAGTTAGGGGATAGTTCCTGAGGATAGTCATCTTTATCTGTGAAAATCGATAAAATCACTTTACTTATAATCTCTGATTACTCCGTTTGAGAAGGAACGAGCTTATGTACATTCTTAAAACAATAATAAGTATAATAATGAATATTTTACGAGTAAACCCACGCGTTTTTATTGTAGTCACGTGTAAATTCATGTTTTTTTTTTATAATAAATGAGTTATCTTGTTTTATTATAATTTAAAGTATAATTTTACGGGCAATAAATCAAAAACCTGTATCGTTGTATCAGTTAAACGGTCACAGTTGACTCATGGTGAAACAACGGAAATCCATTATTATTATACTAGCTGTAACCCGCGACTGCGTCCATGCGGAATTAAAAGAAAACTTAATTAGTAGCCTATGTTTTCTAACAGAATATGTTCTATATCTGTGCCAAATTTCATCAAGATCTGAGATACCTTCAAACAAACATCCATCCATCCTTTCATCCATCTGAGTATCCCCATTTAATTAGTAACATTGCTCTTAACAACAAGTCATTTTTTATTGTTTCAAGGACGCAAGAGCAGGTTTATGTCCTAAAAAATTCAAAACCCATCTGATTCTTAATACTTTTCGCTTCATGTTACTTAAAAAATTATTTTAATCAATAATTCAAAACAGTTTAATCCAATTTACTTACCTCTAAATGGAAAACCTACGTAAATTAATTACGTAATATACAAAATCGAATATTCACATTTAAATACAAACCATTTTCCAAACACCACCATATTAGATATGTAGGTGATGTAAAGACACGTGAAATTACTAGGAATTCAATCTCACATAATACAGAAGCTTTAAGTTGTAATATAAAAGCAAAATATATGAAGCGTCAAAGCTGCGGCTTTCGTTACTTCGTACACGTGTCGTCGTTTCAGAGATTTATCTTTTCACTACTAAAGTAATTTATATATTGAAGAAAATGGAAACATTTTTAACAAGATCGGATTCATAGTAGAATAAAGTCTTAATTTTTGACATAATTTCAATTTGTTTTTGTGTTGTAACTCTTAGTACGTTATTTAACTATGATTTTTGGATTGCTTCACTTTTTCATTAGAAAAAAATACTTAGCGTATTTATACATGCCTGAAGAAGCAGAATGTGGCTGAAATTTGTTTATACAAATCTCTTGATACAATTTTACATTTTTATAACACACCAAATTCACATATTCTTGATGGTCAGTTGGCATAACCTCAAAATCGGACACGCTCTATTAAAAAGTATAATAATTCAGACGGAGCCCTAACGTCTAGTTCGCTTTATTATCCAAGAAATGACGACCTTCGCTCATCGTTTACGATTACTATTTTAGAATTATACGCTGAAGATTAATTTAAAATGCTATATAGAAGGCAGAAGCGAAGCTAAAGCGAAAATATGTATTTCCACAGCAGTAAAAATGAACAAGTTTAAATCTGATTGTTATATCAAAGAGATGTTAATTCGGAGAAGTTTACACGCTTTTTCACAAGTCTTTATTTAGTTTCACCTGTCCCAATGTTTGTCATCAAATCTTGCAAATTACATTTGATTCACTTCCCGGTTACTGATTGAGCTGAAATTTTGCATACATATGTAAATCGAGTCACACAACATCGAGTTGGGACCCTTTTGAATCGTCTTTACGAATACTTTGTCTATTTTTAATTTGTAGTTCTTCTAAATAATAAGAACAGAATAAAAGCTTGATTTAAAAAAGATAGCATTCATTTTAATTATTTACGCTATTAAGCTATGTGTTACAAGCTTTATTTATAGTAATCCCACACATATGCGTCGTTAACAGGATTCAAGGCATTTATTATCACTTAAAATACAATGTACCATTTTATTAGTGAAATGTTTTGTTTTTAAGTGTTTGACGTAATTTTAATGGTATACAAGATTAACGTTTGAAAGGATAAATAATATTTACAAGATAAAAATTAAGTGGTAGATATCGGAACAAAAATATTTGTTAGGTGTACGAATGGGCCGATCCGAACGGTATCGTCCACACAAGAAGACAAGCGTGAAGTGGCAAATGTTCCGCGTTTCGTCAGATGAGTGTGCGTGCCGGAGGTCTAATTTTAGTCCTCTTCACCTTCTCACCTTTTTCACATTAGGAAAGATTGAGAAGGGGAAGTGGATTTAGCGGAAGAGGAAAGTTGAAATTTCCTTTTTCTGTGCGTCCCGTTCTTCGTTTATTAAAGATAGGCAACACATCTGCAATTGCGGATACCTAAGGGCAATGATCTCGTCGCTATTTCGGTGAATTCGGATGATCTTTTGCAGGTTTGCAATATTTTGATTATTTTAAAATTTAAAATTTAATCATTTATTTATTTTTCTTAACGCATTTGCCTAACACAATGTATTCACATTTGTACAGAAATAAAGAAAATAAATAGGTACACAAAAATGTTTTATTTTACATCTTATATCTTATTATGTTGTTGACTATTTCAGATTGCTACAAGCACGAAAATTTTCCATTCCTCAATACTCAGTAACTGTTAACATCGACAGTATTCTGTAAAGCAGTAACGAATTGACGCAGCGGCCATGTTTACCAACAATCGCCTTTGTTAAACCGATCTCTCGATCCACAGACATCGATACAGCGACCATTTGATCAGGAATGTCGCATGTAAACAATTAACAAGCCATCTACAAGGGAGCGATTTTAGTATTCTAGTTAATAAGGTGCATGAGTAATCAGTCACGTTATTATATAGATGTAGTTGGCGGAAACTGATTCAAAACTTTTGTAATACGCATTAATAACACTGGTCTGCAAAAAAAATTTTTTTTTCTCTCCTTCAAATGTTATGCAGTTTGTCTAATACAACAATACTGAACATAAATATATCATTCAAAGTTTTCTAGCACATATATATTCTTTGGGATGGAATTTTTAAGAAAAACAATTTTTTAATATGAAATTTTTATCATTCATTTAATTACTTAAATAATGTTGGATGTACACTATTACACAACCTTTAAAATGCATATGACAATATCATTACTAGTTGTCAATCCCATTTTACTTAGTCGTTTTTTTTCTTTTTCATATTTTTTAATGGAGTTTCCTGATAAAAAAATCTGCAAGTATTGCTTCGGACCATTTCCCGTTGTGTCCTCTCTATGTGCAAAATATCGTGATGAAACCTCTCACAGTCTTCATCAGATACTGTTCTGAGATTTGGTGCGAAAAATTTTAAGTGAGAGTGCAAAAAATGAATTTTAAGAAACATGTTACTTTTTTGAGCCTTGTAGGAAATGAGAAGTTCTTGTTTGATTTCCTGATAGTTCTGATTTTTAAAAAAAAATTTATAGATTGCAAAAAAAAATATTTGCCTGAATATTGTTTATTTTTGAATTCTTACATCTGTTTTACTGGCCTTACCTATTTAAAAAAATTGAGACACAACATAGCGTTGTAGATTTTTAGTGTACTACACTTTAAAAAAATTGTATACTTTCTATATAAAACTCAACAAAGAAAAACATACTCATTGATATTTACTTAATATGAAGAGTTTTTAATTGTATTCTAAAAATAGCTTAAATATGCTAAATTAAAGTAAAATCTATTTTCCTAAACACGTGGTAAGTCTTGCGACTTGAATCACGCTTTGAGTTATAAATCATCAGTGTTGCCAATTTGGAAAAGTAAACTTGCTGCTGTATGTTGGTACAACATACACGTTTGCACATAATTCATGCAAGTCAATAATAGCTCGATGGGTAGTTGGAATAATGTCGCAATGGATATTGCGACAGTCTTCGGGTTAAGTCAGATTCGGTATCTACGGACCTAAATACACCTTATATATTTTTTTTACTTAATTCTGATGAAAAATGACAAAAATAGAAAAATCACTTTGTACATTAGTTGTTTGTTCCTGGTAAACGTTTAGAAAAATATTACTGGAACAATACGGTTATGTTGAAAGTGAAATTTTTGTTTCAATTTTAGACCAGCAATTGTAATTACGGCTTTCTTCCAGGGAATAAAACATGTAAACATTAAACGCACTATACATTACTGTACCTACTTTGATGTTAACAGATTCGCACTAAACATTGCTGTACCTACTAAACTATCGTTGAGTCGTTACTCAATGGCAGCAAATATTAAATCACGCACAAGACTACCAAACTATAGTTATTTTATTTGTATTACTGAAGATAATAATCTACAATAATTATTTTACAATTTTATAGTCATCTGTTCATGATTCGAATTAATGTACCTGTGTCAAAATTTTTGTTTTCTGATATTTTACAAATGACATGTACTTAAATCATCATCATCATCAACCTGCCCTTATCCCTATGGAGGGTCGGCACAGTATGTACTACTCCTCCATACATCTCTATCAGACGTCATATCTGAATTTACCCCCTTCTTACGCATATCCTCTTTCACACAATCCATCCATACTTTCTTTGGTCTTCCTCTACCTTTATAGCCATCCACATTCAATCTCATTACTTTTTTGTTTATATGATTATCATCCCTCCGCATAACATGTCCAAACCACGCTAACCTTCTGCTCCTCAATTTCTCGATAACTGGCGCTACTTTCAAACTTCCTCTGATATGCACATTCTTAACTTTATCTTTTCTTGTCACACCACACATCCATCTTAGCATACGCATCTCAGCTACATGCAATCTTCTTTCATCCGAAACCTTGGTGGCCCAACATTCAGATCCGTACAATAAGACAGGTCTTACGATTGACTTGTAGATCTGTCCCTTAAGCTTGGGTGGCATTCTTGGATCACAAGTCACACCGGTGACCTGTCGCCGTTTCATCCAACCTGCATTTATTCGGCTTTTCACATCCCGGTCAACACCACCATCGTATTGGACGAGTGAACCGAGGTACTTAAAATCGGAGCAGGTTGGTAGGTCAACACCATTTAAAGCGATTGGAGAAAAGCTGGTCGGACCACCAAAATCGCAGAACAAATGTTCAGTTTTGGTTCTGCTGATTTTAAGACTCTCCAATTTATCTCGCCATTTTTCCAACCTGCTCTGCACCTCGCATTCATCCTCCCCGACAAGCACGATGTCATCAGCATAAAGCATACACCAGGGTGCTTCCTCCTGTATGTCTGATGTTAGCGCATCCATTACCAGGAGGAAGAGATACGGACTTAAAGCCGAACCCTGGTGTAGGCCTACCGAGACACCAAACCTGTCACTATCGCCAACAGCAGACTGGATGTGTGTATTGGCTCGACAATACATAGCACGAATAAGCTGCAGGTATTTCCCAGGCACTCCTTTCACTTTCAAAGCCCACCACAAAACCTTCCTCGGAACCCTATCGTATGCTTTTTCGAGGTCTACAAACACCATGTGCAGGTTTTTATGCACACGCCTATATTTCTCGCAAAGTTGGCGAATAGCAAAAATGGCATCCGTAGTCCCCCGTCCTGGTGTAAACCCAAATTGGTTCCGAGTTACCTCACTCTCCTCTCTTATTCTTCCGTCCACCACTCTCTCCCAAGCTTTCATACTGTGTGACATGAGCTTTATTCCTCTATAGTTGTTACAGATTTGTACATCACCTCTGTACTCTGATCTACTGAGTCTTTGTAACAGTCATGATATTCCACAATATTATCACGATTTCTATAAATCTTTGGCATGTGGAACCCACGAAGCTGCTTAGGTACAGGATCCGCTACAGGAGTCAAGTCTTTAGACGTGATTTTGCTTTAAATATTTTGGTACCCAATTTTTTTTTATGTTAAGATAATACGAATGTTGGTTTAGATGAGTTTATTTCCTACAGTTCCTAATAAACTAGTCTTAGTTTATTATAATTAGAGTAGGTACATTTTATAAAATAATTTAATTTAAATAGCACAAGTTTTAAAGTTAAGCATAAGTACCTTTTTTATTAGGAATTCTTAATTTTCATGGATAATATAAGTAAAAAAGTCTTATAAAGTCACGAATTTGTCATTTTAATTATGCTACTTTGATTCAATAAATGATTGTTTAATAATAACAAAATGCTCTTTATTTCTACCACTTTAAATGATCCATTCTTATATTTCTAGTAAAAAAATAATAATAATAAAAGCACTGTCAATAAAAATAAGATATTCACGCAAAGATAAAAGATTAAAAAAAAAACATACAACGATGAATATACAGTAAAATATGAATACCGTCCACAAAACGCTCATCAAGTTCAAGGAATAAGAACACAAACTATGGTTACTGTATCCATCTAGTATCCTATAATACACTGAAAAAAGCTGTAACATATTATTACTGTATCAACATTCATTTTTTTTTTCGTGGAACAAAGCTGTAAGTGGCTATTATGGGAACAACCTTTCGACATAAATAGTAGCAATATGATCTTTACCGATTTTTTCCTATTTGCATAAAATATACAATCTTGTAACTGCAACAGTACTTTAGGCAAAAAATAACAAACAAGGTGACATATAATTTATTTTAAGATATTCAGTAGTTTTATAGTTATTCCATAATTTCATTAAATATTTTTTCCTGAACATTTTCATTTTTACGATTGCGGCTTTATTCCCGGTACCCATCGAGCTATGCCTTTAAATAAAGATGAGCAATATCACGCGAAAACCGTTACTTATTTGGTAGAATATGAGAAATATATTGCTAAAATGTAATATCAAATGTAATGAAAAATATCGCATCGAACCAACCAATAAATCAGAATTATAAAAACTTTCACAAATGGAAGTTGGAGAAAAAAACATCCACTTCGTCTGTATCCCTGACTTGGTTAACGTAAACTACGAGAAAGAGTTAATAAACATAAATAACTAGCTTTTACCCGCGACTCCGTCCGCGCGGAAAAAAAAAATAGAAAACGGGGTAAAAATCCTATGTCCGATTCCTGGTTCTAAGCTACCTAACCACCAATTTTCAGTCAAATCGATTCAGCCGTTCTTGAGTTATAAATAGTGTAACTAACACGACTTTCTTTTATATATATAGATATTACAATCATTGTTCTTATGAAATCCGTTAAAGTAAATTTCCACTACCTAGCACGCACATAAACTCAGTCTTTCCAACGGAAATTATGACAATTCTTAACGAGTTCCGATAGTGAAACACAATATAAACGATTTCATAAGAACTACACAAGAGTCACAACAAGGAAAATCAGGTAAACTAAAAGTATTCATAATTGTTCACTAAAACATTTCATTCAAAACTGCAATCGTAAAATAATTTACACACTCCTGTTACAATATTTACGTCTCGTTGACACTTTAATATAATTTATACAGTTCGTTCAAATTACATTCATTCACTACTTTACTCGGGAATGATTCCCCGGTTCGAAGTGACATACCTGGCAAGCTTTCAAATGTGCCATCGTAAGATTGCAACAAATCGTAGTCACATAATACTGAATTTAATAAAGTTTTTATAACTACATTAAACTAAATGTATACGTTTTTATCAGATGACTCGCTTGATCTTAGACCACTGAATTGAAAAAAACAAATTTGAAAAACGTCAAAGAAATTTGAAAACCACGAAAATTTTTACAAAAAAAAATTTACAGTACGTATTGTGGAATATGGCAAAAACGCGAATGATTATCCGTTGCGTTATTCGATTATTCGACGTTGAAACATGCGGATGGTCTCTTTATTATGTTTTTTTTTTCAAAGTCATTTCCGAACAGAAAAAATTAAGAAAAAAAAACTATCCCAATATATATTTATAACTGGCTGTAAAATTAAATTGTCTTAGTACATAGTTATGCTTTCTAAAAAAAAACAATAGAGCAAACCCAGGTTTATTAATACAATAGTCACGTGGCTAATGTATAATTACACAATACACCCATTAGTCGAGTAATTAAACATGTCGTAATAACAATGTCTTTCATACAATAATCTCAGAGAAAATTCATTTTTTCTCTGTGGTCACGTGAATTCTTATGATGTAAGTATAATCTTGATGCATTCATCATGCATTTATGCATAATATTAAGTAATTCTTATGTCTATGGTTAATGAGATTGGCTTACGATACATGTATGCGGGTGAAAATAAAATACATTAATTATACGAAGATAGATGAACTGGAATAAAGATAATATAAAACATTCTAATAACCCATTCAAAGACAAATGAAAACTAAACAAGAGAAGAACAACTCCACGTCCAAGTTTATAAGAGAGATGTACATTAAAAGATATGCCTAAGTACTTCTTCTGAGGAGTTTTTATCAATTCGAACTCCTAGTATAAACTCTAGTTGAAACAACAATTTCGAACACATCGAAACTAGGAAACCAAAATAATAGTATAACGTAGGTAGTTAAGAGTTGTCAAAGAGTAAAACGTATTGTGAGTAAAACAAAGAGTAAACGAAAGACGTTAAAAAAAATTGTAAAACATTTGGTGTTTGTATTTTATGATTGGTACCGACTAGTGATGCAACGGAAGTGTCTTACCGGAACCAGAAACGGAAACAGATGTCAAAAATAAATTTTAGCAGAAACGGAAACGGAAACGGATGCGGAAACAGAAGTGTAAATAATAATAAAAAACATATTTACAAAAATATTTTTTTCGGTAAAAACAGTTTGTATTCGTTTTTAATTTATTAAGGCATTGGATATCGGTGTCCTTTCCTTGCCTTCAATGTATGTATTTTTACTGCGCTGCAATAAGTTAAAATACGCGTTTTACAAATTAATGTTCGCCAAACCACTCGTGTTGACAAACGAAAAATATATTTCTAACTATATAATGATGATGATATATTACATGGTTATCACTTATTCAAAAGTACATTTAATAACTCGTAAGTATGAAATAGTCACATTTTGCCAGTTGTCAAATTTTATATGGACAACAACTAGACAGTTTACTCCAGCAAGAGAAACTGATTGTTTCAAACAGCAGCAGAAAATATTACGCGCTTAAATTCACAAAATAGTACGTAAACAAACAAATGCCGAAAGGCCGCGCACGGACTGCCCGTCTCGCGCCGCGCATTTGGATCTCTCAGCCGTGGTAAAGTTCCGTTTTATCTCCGTTATAAAAGTTGCGGAAACAGAAGCAGAAACGGATGTTGAAAAGCACGCGGAACTTCCGCACTTGCGGAAACGGAAACAGACATCCGTTGCATCACTAGTACCGACCGTGGCCGTGGGCGAAGTGAACCAGCTGAATACACTTTCGGATAATTTAAATAAAGACGCAAGGACTCTTTTTAACCAGTAATTCATCCTGATGAGAAAACAAACATTCTGTAACACTTTGTTCTTTATTTACATTTTTCCTTTCTTGTGAATTGTTTTTGGAAACCGCCCCTTCCAAAAATACTTTAAAAAGTAACCTAAATACTTAAGTAATTGCTAGTAATTAAATCTAGAGCGTTTTATAGTTAGACTGCTGTATTATTTGGAAATAATTATCGTGTTAAAATGAAAAATTTGGCGGGAAAACGTACGTGAATTCATGATTTCGCGCCAACAAGTAAGTTAAAAGAAATAATAAAACATCGTTTTCTCATACAATCAACAAAATTTTCCTAATTATTAATTACAACTGACAAATATGTATAAACATACTTTATTTTTACGATAACCATTGTTTAAAAAATGTTCCTATTTTTCTAAAACTTCTATGGACTTAAAAACTGTGTTGTTGAAAAACCGTTTTAAAAATGTTACTTACAATCGTAAAGTTCATTGTTATATTTTACATAGGATTTTATAGCCTTTTGTTTTGTATGCATTTAGGTGCGGCACTAACGGTACAAGAGTCATATCCAACGGTTTTTATATATTCATTTTTATTTAACGTAACTAAGTACAGTAAATATTTTGATTTCAGCGGATCTACCAAGAATATTAGTGACAATAGCTATCGTATGATCATCGACAATTATGTCAAAGTCGTACGAGAATTTTGGTATACTTTCGGCCCGATACAAATTTTTTTTTTACACCAAAATTCTCGTACACCTTTGAAGTAATTATCGATAACGATACAAAGGGTATTGTCACTAGTATTCATGCTAGGCCCACTGTGCTTCTTTATTACATAAAACATTGATAGCGTATCGTACAGGACTGAACAAAAATATTTCATAAAATTGAAGCACTCAGGATTTCGAGGTCACAGCGTCGTATGAAATTACCGTTTTATCGACTTAATATCATTCATAAATCACAAAAATGACGCGACTTTATTTAAATGGAATCGTAACGATTCAAAAAAATTCTTTACCTATATATAAGTATTCTACTATATCTATTATTATTGAAACATAATATTTTTACAAGTATGTTCAATACATAATATGACTCTTATCCTTTTCCCATAGTATATAGTAATATATAATATATATCCATAATATATATTGTATATTTGTTTTTTTTTTGTTTTTTAATCAAAACACAATTTTAGGAAGCTTTGTTATGTGTACAAATAAAAATGCATGAAGTTTTTACGAATATCAAATAAAAATCGTGCTATTTATAAGTGTAAAAACTTTTTACCTTATTATAAACCTATAAAAATATGTTTTCCAAAAGCTAAGCTAAAATATCAAATTATATTCCTGTATTAAAAACATGATATTTTACGAATGTGTATAAGAATTTAAATAATTTTGGTTTGTAATAACATTGTGAATTGACGTCAAAGTAATGATGGCTCATTGTCGGGACGCTCGCCTCGCACCATAGAGTAACAGAGTTCGACGCCCGTACTCGGCTCAAATATTAATAATGTGTAGGTGTAAATATTTCAAGTTATAAATTTATACATGGTGATTTGATACATGAATATAGTAGAATGAATGAAGCAAAGTGCAACTCGCAACGTCAGGCAACTAACGGTTGTCTAACACGTATATATTTTAATTTTTATAAGCCATAATGTGCACTTTTTTATTATAATATGCAATAGTGTCAACAAACACAGGATTCATCCAGCAATAGATTTAGGACGTCAGAGTGCGTATAAGTCGTTCGCAAACTATACAGCATTGACATTATTTTACTAATCGCGATGTCACTGCACCTTTAAGTATACAAATACAGACGAGCACATAAATCGTAACGATACAAATAATTCTCTAAATATTCTAAATTGCATTATTTTAGATAAAAATATCAAAATTTACTAGAATAATTTGATAAAAAATATTATTATTTTGATTTTTAAAAGTGTTATAAGTATCTGCTATTTTACGTTATTATATTTATAGTCTTGTCTATCACATTAATGTAAGAGTAAAAAAACAACAAATGAAATTATAAAACATCCTTTACCAAACATCAAATTTCAATATTAATGTAACTACGACAGTTACCATAAATACCTTTATATCTATCTTAAAAACAAACAATATTAAAGCTAATTTCATATTCTGTGCTCGTCTGTACACAAACACTGAATCTAGGAGTGATCTCTGGTCGCGTGTCCGCGCCGAGGCTGAATTTGTTGAATTGTACATTACACGTGACTGGAATTTAACGTTGTACATTGCCTCTTTTCGTTGTAACGCGGAAATAAGGAGCGCTACAACAATAGCAATTACTCAAAAAAACTAATGAGTGGATAGGTTATTTAGAGATTCTTATCGCTACTTATAAAAAGGTATCGATAACTCTATATGCCCTTTATAGTATGTTGATAAATGTCTTCCCATTCCATGGTAGTATTAATCCCTTGATGGTTATTGAAAATTAAGATGCTGTTGAAAATATATTTATAGGGTTAGGTGTAGTAAGTCCCAGTGCATTCCTTTGGAGATTCCGGAACTCAACACTTGCACTTGAGGATGGCCACTGAGGGGGTTTTAGTGAGTCAAGTCTCACATAATCCTGTCTTTCTCCCAAAAGGCAGGGTAACTTTTGAAGATTTCCTCCCGCAAAAAAGATATAGTCAGTAGGGGTGATTGTTTTATTTTTTAAATTACTAGATTAAATACGATGTCATTTGCTTGATCTGTCTCCTGAAGCTTGTCTCCTATCTAAATGTAAAACATTACCTTTCACGTAAAACCTGTTTAAAATACAAGCGACCTAAATCAACACACTTGACGAATTCTAATAATAGAAGCTTGTACTGGGTTGGTACACTCAGGATGCAATGAGGTCGAACGCCCTACAAATACTGCATTGGGTAACATCGCCTTGAGGAGATCTGTAATACGATTGTCGGTACCGAGCCGAATGGATATTGTTAATATGTTTAATGAATACTAATATATACAATTACAGTCAAAACCGTTTATGGCGACATCGTTTAGAACAACATACCGGTTAAATTGACCAAAATCAAAGGTCCTGGTTGAATGTTATATACATATCTTTCCTATTAATACCTGTCACCGGTTGTTACAACTATCGGTTTTTACGACTCAATATGAGTAGTCCCTTCGATGTCGTTATAACAGATTTTGACTGTATATTACAAATATACGACTTAATTTTCTTAACTTACAAAGTTCAATATAACGACCATTACCCATTACAGTATTTAATTTAATTTGAATGGTATAAAATAATGCGAGAAAAATAAAGAGAAGTACCTATTAATTTTAATTAAAGACTATTTTTAATTTACCCTAAATTGTAAAATAAACATAAGTAAACTAGCACACAGAATATTTACGCCTTTACGAAGGACGCCATTTTTTGATAGTGGCAAATTAAAAGAAACAATTATTTTAAACATCTTATTGCCACATTCAGTTATACAGTAAGGGTTTCCTTAGTGACTATTAAGCTCTGAGTATCAATGTACAGTCAATGTCGGAGTGGTTCATTGTCAGGTAATACGATACGTAAACAACGCCCGATTCGAAACCGGGTCAGGAAATGCATGTTGCCAACGCATCGTATAAACACCGCAAGAGACAATCGACTTCTTGATATTTGTTATCTGTGACTGCACTGCCGAAATACTTGTACTTATTGTCTATGATTCTCTTTGAAATAACAGAGACAAGAAGCTCAGGTTTGCAGTGAACCTTACGGTCTTTGATAAGGCCCTGTCTCTTTTTTTAGAAAAGGCAAATGCTGAACAAACGTAAATGTTCGATTTTAAGCAAGTTTATACTACATCTCTGAATACAGTATAAAATCGTGTAGAATTAAGTATTTAACTTTGTTGACCATTTTCTAATAAAAAAGTGACAAGGCCTTAGCTCTAGTGGCACTAACAAAACAATAAAGTACAGTTGCTAGATTAGTTCCTATAGCAAGATAGTGATAGTGAAACAGAATTAATGAGCAAATAGTAGTGTTTAGTCATAATTCTATTTGATAATTGAGGTTTACAAAGATTCTGGCTACACAATTATATGAATATTCAAAAGTTTAAAATATATAGTTGATTAAACTTTGGAACACATCACTTACACAAGCAAGGTCAGGCATATCGCAAATATGTAATTTACACTAATAACTTCATTGACCAATTTTACTCGAAGTCGCTCTTTAATTCTGAAACTGATACGATCTTCCGTATTGATTACAATTACTTTATAGACGCATGTTTATAAAGGATAATAATTGTAGTTTAAATATAGGCTTTTTACTACACCTACCTGTGACTTTGTGACGTATGAAACAAACAAATCCTAAACAAAGGTTTGTGGTTAAACAATTATTATATTTATTTACATTGAGTAATTATAGTGAAATAAAGTTTATTTGGGCAAGGTAAAGGATTGCAATTACGGTTAGTTCTGTCAGAAAATATATAAAACCTACATAGACAGATAAGACAATGATCTTGAAGCACTTTTTTACATTGACAGGAGAGCGCTAGTGAAATGTCATAATTTAAATTGACTTTTTGACCGGGTCACATTACATGTCACGCTATAAAGTTTCTAAATTCAAAGGCACTTCTGAAAACTCATAAATATATGTGTTTGTACTCAAATGAAAATATTCCAATCGAATGTCTGGTACAGACATTGCTTAGAAAACGAAAGTTCGAGGCGAACGACGTTCAAAAGTAATACCGTGAATCCTGTTACCAGAACCTATCAATCTTTTACCAAGTAATAAAAGCTGATGGAACAAAGACTGTTTATCGCGACAATTGAGGAAGAGAATCGGCAATAAAAAACCAAGGCAAGACACGGTTCACTTGCTATTTAATTAACCGATGAGATGACAGGGGAAGACTCAAAAAAAGCCAAGCAAACGAATCTTTTTGCTCGACCTTTGAACTTTTTTTAATTTTAAATTACACGAATGAAAGAAATAAATGAATGTACAGAAAAAATCGTCTCGCATCACACCATCTTCCTGTCAGATGTGATGTCCTTACACAGACCTCTATGGACAAGCTAAAACACTGGTATTTTGTGCGAATTTGATTAACGCTATTTTGGCGGTTGTGGTTGGTAGCTGCGGTGAGGATTCGAACTAATGATAGGGATAGAATTAACTGTCTGGAAACCCCATAGGCGCGTTTTAATGGGAAAGAATCAAAAGCTGTCATGTCCAAGCAATTACCTATCCATTTATAGAGATCAATGGGTCTATTTAAAAAGTTATTAAGCTGCCAGTTGTCGGCTGAACATAAATGATTACAAATAAATCATTGTCGACTTTATTTATTAAAATGGAAATCTGATTTTAAGCTGTATTTATAACCAACACGAACACCATCACGTGGGGGATCGAAATAATTCTTAAAAATTAATTTTTTTTTTAATTGAATTACCAAGCGAACAGATAAAGTTCGAACGAATAAGTCCTCATTCACACGAGCGCTGTTTTGACGCCGCGTTAAATCTCGGCGTTAGCTGAAAGCGACAAACGCTTTAAAATCACTTCTCCAAATAAAAGTTGTTCTTTAAAAGCGCTGCCTCAGAACAGATACTTTGAAATGCATTTTTTCTATTTGTACACATTTTTAACGCGTGATAAAAAAGCCACCAACGCGAATAGGGGCCAAAGGTTCCGATATTTTATTAAATAAGAATAAAAGAATAACATGACGTATTATTTGCTTTAAACAATGAGCCAATTAAAAAAGAAAAGATAAGCACTTGTATGAAATAAAAACTATCATTACAGTTAACTACGAAAAGATCTTTTAACCTTTTATGGTGTCGTCGTTTTTTTTCAACTTTATTTATTTTCCACATCAACCTGTGCAGTTTCCTGAGCTTGTAAAATGTACAGAACATAAAATGTCAAGGAAATATTTATGTTTTGACAGAAGATACGAATCTACACAAAATTGTTAAATAAAATTTATAACTTCCCTTTTCATAAATCGGTATATTTCAAATGTCAATGAGCATTAAAATAAATCATGTATTTACTACAGATCATCCATAATCTATACGACGTAAATAAAAACGATAATTACCTACTTTACTTGATCTTGTACAAATGTTTATTTAAACTTGATCTATCGTTAACGATCATTTCAATTTCACATCGGAACGGACGAGAAATTTAAATCTATATTATCTAAATACGTCAACTTTGCAAATATTATAGAATTTTAAACAATAGAAAAATAAAAACAACTCTGATTACCTTTGTCTTTTCAGCTTCCTTTGCGAACAACTTTATTATTTCTTGATTCTTGACGTAAGCAGATTATTAAACTACTGAAATTTGATATCTTTACCCGGCAGACAAAAACAGGGCATTAAGTTTTTACGTTATGATTCTTGATAACGTCACAGATCTGCCAAATATGAAATACAAGGAAAAGTAGTGTAATTGTCGCAAACTGTGAGTCAAGTTTATTTCTCAATCTATAGTGGTTAAAAGTACTTATTTCTTGTTTATTTTATCCATCTGCTAGCCCTTTCTACCTAAGCAAAAACTCTTCGTTTTCTTAAATTAAATTAATTCTCCTTAAAAAATCACACTTTTCTATTTGTTTGGAATCCACTTTGGAAAAATAATAATTAAACTTTAAAATAATGAACAAATAATTTCAAAACAATCATCACAATGTTTTTAACAATTCATAGTTTATTTAATAAAGTCGCCATTTTATGACTAAGGCAGCCATTTTGTCTAATTATTGGCGATCTCTATTGTGTTTTCTAGAGTATTAATTAACTCCTTCCCGGGTCACAGCGCTTTTAATTTAAAATAATTAAAACGATATAATTATTTATCTGTGCGGCAAATTGCGGAATGGCGTGTTCTGCGTGATGCTGGAACGTATCATTAGATACTGCTACTTCAATTGATAAAATCGAAGGTCTTTGTTTGAAGTATTAAACATTTTGAGGTTAAAAATACAATAAAGTAAAAGGGAAGATTTAATGCGGAAAATTATTGCTTACGTACATCGAACACATTGTTACTAACTAAATAACTATAAGATTGTTTAACTTTTTAAGAAAAACATCAAATCAGGTTAATATTTTCATAATTTTAATAATGCCACCTAATCAGAATTGCTTGCTTAGAGTTACGGTTCACGACACAGTCTATTCGAATCAAGTCTTCGAAAAATAATCCACACTATCGTAGTTTTGTCTTGCGCAATCAAAAAAATACAAACCACGATTCGAATGCAAAATACTTATTTTTCTAATCATTGCAATAGGGTTGCCAGGAATCATTTTGGGATCAATTAACAATGACATTGCTATTCATGTTGGGTCATAACTCTGAGTCAGAGTTTGCTCATTGACCGCGTATGTTGAACCGACAGATGGATTAAACGCGGGATAAACGAGGTCGACCGTTTGGTGTTTTGAGATGCATTCAAATTTATTATAACTGACTTTGTGATAAAATTTTATTTATAAATGACAGGTAAATATGATTTAAAACAATTACATTTAGGCATTCATAATTAAGTCTAAAAAATTGTAGTTTATTACTCAATACGCCTCATGACAAATAACCTCAAAAGTAACATTTAAATTAAACCTTAATCTTAGATGGAACCATAAAAATGACTATAAATTAAACAATTCATAAAAATCATTTATATATCTTATATTGGATAGATTTATTTAAACTTACTCAAACAATTTTCAGTTAAAAAGCCATGGACGCGTTCAAAAGCGCGCGTAAATAGAAATGACTCACTCTATGGTTGCACTTTAAAAATGGAACATCGAGCATATCATTCAAATATGAACGATAATGAGTTACAGCCGGAAATTTTTGTAATGAAGAGTACGATGTGTTTGATAAGTTATGACAATATACAACCGCTAGCCGATGGAAGCGAATACAAATAATTTATCACAACATACCGCAAAAATAGTACAAAAGAATTTCGTAAATGTGAATAAACAATACGGTTTCTATGCGATGTCTAGTCCATAGCTTTTTAAAAATAGAGAACAAGTGAAATTTTGCGTCAGAAGCAAGGGGAAAAATACAATATATATGTAGATAGAGAGAATAAATTTATTCAATGATTAGCTTATGCCCGCGACTCCGTTAACGCGGAAATAAAAAAAAAAACTTAGTAGCTTATGTGTTCTTAGTTCTTACGTGTACGCCATATTTCAGCGAGATCCGTGCAGCCGTTCTGGAGATACCTTCCAACAAACTAACACCCATCCATCCATCCATCTAAACTTTCTCATTTATAATATTAATAAGATATAGATTGACAAAAATATTTACAGCATAAGCTACTTAAGAGGAAGAACGAGGTAAGGATGCTATTCGTATAATTAACTGAATATCTTACTATTTATAACTCAAGATCGGTCAAACTGATTTAGCTGAAAATTGATGGGGAGGTTAGCTTAGAACTAGGAGACGGACATAGGAACTTTTTTATCTTGTGTGCATTTTTTTTATTCCGCGCGGACGGAGTCGCGGGTAAAAGCTAGTATTATATAAATGCGAATGTTTAGATAGATGGACGGATAGATGGATGTTTGTTTGAAGGTATCTCCGGAACGGCACAACTGATCTTGATGAAATTTGCAACACATAGGCTACAAAGTTTTTTTTTAATTCCGCGCGGATGGAGTTGCGAGCGACCGCTAGTAACTTATATAACTTAAATTACTTATACCTAGTTTAAGCAATTTCTACGACTAATATCTGGGTTATATTTTATTCGCTAATAATGTCGTCCATTTTTTTTTAAATTTGTATTATACGACTCACAATGAACATAGATTTAACACTATTGATATTGTGACATTACGATAAAACGGCATTATTTTTTTTATATAAATAACGAGCAGCGAAATTATTGAATTGACCGTTTTCGTTCTTGAAAATTAAAAGCTCGTTTGATTTATAAGACGCCGACCGGACTTTTATAGCCTGGATGTACCTGTCTTATCTCAAGATACAACAGGAAATCCGTAACAACAAGTTTGTTTAAAACATTTGAATTAAATTATCCTTAATGTAATTTATTAAGAACAAAACATTTAATCCGAATGTTTAGATGGATGTTTGATTGAAGGTACCTCCGAAACGGCTTAACGGATCTTTGTGAAAATTGTCACAGATGTAGAACATTGTCTGGAGAACATAGGCTACTTATTACGTTTTTTTATTCCCCGCTGGCGGAGTCGCGTGCGACAGCCAGTAGTAAATAAATAACAAATAACTAACAAGTATAGTTTCATATAAGTGTAGTTATTTTGAATGTCATCGCATTTGTAACTATCCACGATCGCAACGTTTATTTTTGTTTTCGTATGTAAGCAAATAAAACTCTAATCAATTAAGATACTAAAGTAATATATTAAAAGATAAATTAGGTAAATTATATTCTTCAAGTGGTGTTCAGTCGTTTCAATTTTTTTTTTTTTTATTTAGGATCTATATTTCTTCATAATTACGATTCTAAAAATGCGTACACTTTTAGATGTGTCACATCTATACATATTTATAAAATTTACGTCTCTGTATGTGATATCGAAAAGTAAATCATATTTCCTACACACGATATATTTGTGTTGTTGATAACGAAAAATCAATTTTAGAATTTTTGTCTGTATGACTATCCGCAAGGCCGCGTTTATTCCGTAATCTCTGAAACGGCTAGTCCAATTTTGACGAGTCTTTGACGAGAAGGTAGCTGGTACACGCGGACTTAGTATAGGCTAGGCAGTTTTTTTTTTTAAATAAATTCTGCTCTGTCGAAGTCGCGGGTGACTGCTAGTCTATATCACATTTTTTGTTTGTAATGGATAAGCTCTAAAACTACTGGAGCGATTTCTAAAATTCTTTTGCCATTAGGAAGCGACATTGTCACTAAGTAACGTAGACTATACAACTAGATTTTTTGATTCCCCGCGGACGAAGTCGCTGGCAAAAGCTACCTATGATAAAGGGGTAATTGTGACTATACTATATGTATTTAACTAAGTTTAATTGTGACTGTACTATATGTATTTAACTAAGTTATATTCACCAAATTTCACGTACTATATACTTAAGAAGTACTCTTGGGAACGTGTGTTTCGAGACATAAATATTAGCTCGTGCAAGAACTGGGCCGCAATAAATTATGTGTGGCAACAAATTGATCCTTTACTGGAGCGCTTCCTTATCCTCAATTACCAACTGAACCGGGACAAGTTTATAGAAACATGAACTTTTATTCCCTAGTGGAGTAGAAGCAATGTCCTAAAAAGTTATGGTTGGAAGTGCTATGAAGAAAAAGATCTAATTGACCTTGTTATATTAATTAACCGGAAAATGTAGTTATTATAATAAAAAGCAATAATAATAAAGTAAATTCTCAGTTAAACAAAAAGCAGTAAAGGGCGCCGTAGAAATCCAGCACTAAAAACAGAAAACTTTGAGATAGCAAACGAGGTTTGAATTCTAAAATAAACTAAATCATGGCCACCCTCTATTAAAATTGGCATCATCAAAGAAGAAGTAATTCAATTTATCATTTTCAGGGACGGTTTTATAATTGAATAAATTGTTAAATATAACAATGTCAATTTAAACCAGATACGACGCTAATGCGACCTCCATCGTCTACAATTAATACTTGTCACAATCGTTTACTTACCAAAGGCAAAAAGATCCCCTCCCTTATTACCCTTCCCTACTCTGTTATCAGACGAAAATCAGGCCAAGTTCAATATGAAAATTCAGTATGGACAGATGAGGTCTTTAAAGATATTAATTTGAAATTACATATGTAATGTTTAGATAATCAATGAGTCTCAGTATTTATTATTTTAACATCAGGATTTATTAATTACATCTTTATGAAATTGCATTTGTAGAATAAATTTATGCTTCTTTGTAGGTTAAATATCTTTAATTAACCAGGAATTTTAATAGCATTGACACGCAATCGTAAAATAGCATATTGAAGAATAGTAGGCGTTGTTTACTAAATTGCAAGAGGCCGAATACTCACGAGGATCGTCCGCAAGTCGAAAACATTACTAAATGTCAAGGACCCTATTAATGACATTATACAATCATGCACAAAATGTATTTATATTTTCCCTTGTTGGTAGCGTGAAATGTTCTCGTGAAATCTTTATTCATATCAAATGTCGTTACTCTTCTTTTCAATGCGTAAGCGAATAATAAAAAAGCCGTTAGTATGTATGTATCTTAAAAAAAGAAAAACGTGCTAAGGTCAAAGTCACTACACCTAAATAATCTCTAGACGTTTGGAAAATTTTATGCGTTATATGTACTTTTTTGGTTTTTAAATGAAGTATTGAAGTGTACTCAACTGAGTCAATGCAACACATGAGGCGAAGGCGAGGCGGTGGCGAGGCATACCATTTCAATTTATAACATCCGAACAACGCAATGTTTGTAAACCGCAGCCTTCCGACTTACCTTTGCTCGAGTTTCTCTTCGTTTATTTTTAAACATATCCAAGCCAAGACATTTGCGAAATATAAATATTTTAAAATACTTTAACTTATATTCAAAGAATAAAGATATTTCTCTTTATGAAAGTCCCAGTAAAAATTACATCAATCATCAATTTCAACACTCATGTTAATGCTTTTTACTGTACTGAATGTATAATCTGATCTGACATAAAATAACCTTAAAAATATTGATTTAAAAAAATATTTAAAATTAGTTGCATGAATGGTACCCTGGTATCCCTTTTAACGTTCTTAAAATATTTATCAACATATCGCATTTTATTTAAATACGATTTTTAATGTATCATTTTGTGAACTCTATAATATTTATTACATACACCACGATAATCTAATTTCAAGATTTCTCAATCTAAATAAAACCAGAATATAAATAATCTTACTAATATTATAAATGCGAATGTTTGAATGTATGGATAAATGTTTGTTAGAAGATATCTCCAGAACGACTCAATAGACACATAGGATACTATTTTTTTTTATTTCGCGCGAACGAAGTCTCGGATGACAGCTTGTACAAAATAAATGACGAAGAATTCGAAAGTCTTAATGCACGCGTCAAACAGTCACGTTTTCAATTATTGTTTTTCTATATGAGGTTTTTAAATTATAATTTTAAAATATCGTTAAATCGTATAAAAGCAACGGTAATAGTGACCCTATTTAATCGATAGCGGTTCATCTCTAGGCCGGGACGGCGACGTTCTATTTTCGAATGTGACATTTGAAATTCGAATTTGACCGTTTTTGTGCTCAATATTCGATGACCAGTGGCCTGTCAGAAATCAGAATACGTTTAAGGATTTTGTTTAATTCAGTGGATGCTAAGCAGGGGCCATGTTTTGTGAAGTATTAATAAATAAGTATTTACGTATTATGCGCTTGCTGAGCGATACAGACAGCGGAATAATAATTCTTTTTTACTGTTCTTAGTTACAAATATCTTGGCGGCTCAAGGTCATCGGCTACGCTCCGCTTCGCCAAAAATTGTGTTCTGCACAACGACTCGCGCAAAATAAAAGCCGCCAAGATATTTGACAACTACTATACCAATATACTGTTCGTAAGAAATGTTAAAGATAGCCGTATCTACCTTCTTTCTGATTCGGCGACCACTACTACTGTCTGAGTTCTCACTGCACATTAAGTTGAAAAGTGTTTACAGCTATGGGTTTCGATTACCTTGATACTTATGTTAACATATACATGTATTGTTGACTATATTTTTTCAAAATTTGAGGGATGTCAATATGGTGACTCTCGGTTAATTGACTACGCATGTTTTCCCAGGTGGACCCGCTGTTGTTCCAGAAAAACGTCTGTACGGGTGTACCCGTATCATCTCTTTGTATCCCGTCTATAACTAAAATTGTAAGTGTCGTAAAGTTTGCATAGCAATGTACACGTAAGCTGGTTCAAAATGTTCATTAAAATGTAACAGCATTGCCAAAATGTAGACAGAATTAAGTCAAGAAAACTAAATGAAAAAATGTTACATAACAAACTAAGAATATTTCCTTACGCTTACCTGAACATGTCTAAAGTCACGTAACCGTTCCAAAAACTTGTTAATGTTAAACGATATGTATCCAGTACTAAATCTGGAAAATTCATCACGAAACGGTTTCGCGGTCTTTCGAAACGAGGATTTTGGAACGATCGCCTGAAATGTTCGAAATTTGAAATTCTATCGACCGTTAGATCGAATGAATTTTACAAACCAAAGAATATAATACTCTCTATAGAGAGAAGAATGACATGTTACATACTATAGTATTATAACTTTGGTCTATACGCTTATACTACTAGCGCCATAATGGTCGCCCATATGAAAAAATAAAACGCGGGAATTTTGAATATACGTTTAGTATTTTAATTTATTTATAGTTAAAAATTTATATTGGAAATTATGATTATTTTGATAATTTGGCAAATGTAAGATTTTTTTAAAGAAAGAATAATTTTAAAATGAAATAATCATTATTTCCAATATATTGTGTTAGTAAAAGTTATTAACTTAAATTAGTTAAAGGAATAATGAAATGAAACAGAGTAATTTAACATCATTTATTTAATTAAATTTAGTTCCCGATTTTTTTTAATTAAGAATCGCTTTAAAGATATAAAAATAATTGATTTTATTATGAAATCACAATTTTCATTATAATGTCTGTCACAATTAAGTAAAAAGCTGAAATCCACCATGCATGTAAGGATGGATTTTAAATTTTTAACTATATAATTTTTGTATCCATTTGATTCAAGTTCATTATTAATTATTGAAGCACTTATCTCCACACATTGAATAAATTTTTTACTGGCGTAATTTAAGCTTTCAGCATAATCTTTAAATTGTGTAAAAATGTGTATGGATTTATGGTCTGATGATAAAAACAATTCCTTACAATTATTACAATTTATATTTCGTTTTTTGACCATAAATCCACACACATATGCACAAGCCTGGGCCTCTGACGTACCACTATCAATGGTATGAACTGCTTCACCAATAATATCTTCAAATTGATCTTGATGTGGATCAAATTGCCATTCTATGTCATCTGACGTCTGTTCTATTTGGCTATCGCCGGCTATCAAAAATGCCTCTAGATTATTAATATTTCAATATTTCACTTATCAGAGTCAATATCTCAAAACTTAAACACTCGCGTTATTAGTTCAAAAATACAATGCAATATCAAAGATTTCGGAACCATACGAGAACACGTTTTGAAACAAATTTGAAAACTTATTTTTTTAACGGTTATGATTTAAAATTGCCATTACTACATTTTTTTGCGATGTAGATATAAGATAACAAGTGATCGTATATCTTGATTTATAAATACAAATGTAAGAAATAAGACAATTAATAATAGGATTTTTTTAAATCATGTTTTCTTATTTTAATTATAAATACTTTATTACCTATAATAATAAAAGGATGAAATATTTTTTTATATGGCAAGTATAACTTGGACTATCGCGAACGAAAACGGCATAGATATATGCTCTATCTCGTTCATATTATGGAACCCAGTTAACACAACAACAAAATTGTCTCTGTGTGAAGTTTCTTGTTTTTCGTTCGAAGTTGGCGGACCCTGTTACAAACTAAATTCGACGAAATACATAAGTTAGGCTGCTTTTCCACAACTCTGAACTATTTTTTTTGACTACATTTTCTGTAAAAGGGATAAAGGATAGTAACACAATATGGAAACGTATATAAAGTTTCACAGTTATTACTATAGCAGTATTAAGTAGTAATTACAACAAAATTACTTGAAGATTAAATCAACACAATACTATTCACGGGAACATTGAGTAGAATCAATTCTTTTCTTTTTTTTTCTCTAAAGTACTTTTTCTATCTCTACCGTTGCTGACGATTATCAGCAACTATTAAGATTAAAAGTCAATATCTATTTACTTCACTTATTTATTTGATAAAATTTATTTCGGAATTTAAATTAGCTTTATTGGAAACGTACCTTAATATCTTCGAGTGTTTTCGACGGTTAAATTTAAAATTACTAATTTTAAAGTAAGAAATATATTGAAATTCAAAATGGATAACCTTTTATCCTGTTTCAATAAAAATTACAATATCAAATCTTATTTAAATTACAATCAAACTCTAGTTAAAGGTATGGTTGAATATAATACATTTATGAAAAAAAACTTGAGAGGTGTCAAGGGACACCCGGATGGAACGAAGTTCCTTTCGATTAATTAGTGAAGGAACCAATGTTTATTCTATGAATAAAAAACTTACATACAAGAAGTACATTTTATTTCTATGAATTTTCGTTATATATTGTCACCTCGTTGCCATGATAGAGTAGCGCTCATTCGTCGTTAACATACTTACTAGAGCAAAAAGTGTCGTGACAACTTTTCGTAAGATTTTTTTTCCGTCTAGCCCCCTTTCACAACGCGCGATAAGGAACTTCGTTCCAAAAAATCTAAGAACTTTTCAACCTGCGTGTATCCAAATGCTACACGCGCAAGACTTTAAGAGTATATAGACACAGGAGTTATTTATAAAGACAGATTTATAAACAAGTTAAATTATCATTATCAGATAAAATCCATCCTTGAGACGATAAAGTACACGTGAAAGTTTCAAATTGATTTCATATGGATATGTTACCAGCAATACGAGTACGCCGCCCGTTTATAATTTACCTAGGCATTAAATATTCGGCAAATTGTATATCGAATTAATTTACAAAATTACGTGTTTTTGACATGAGTGTGGAATATCTTTGATAGTTGTACTGTCATTATTAGTTGCATAGAAAATAACGACTTGAATAATTTTGAATGAAATTTTTCAGGGGTACACCGGTAGAAATAAGCCTAGGAAGAGATGGATGGATTGCGTTAAAGGTGACATGATTAAAAAGGGGGTGACGATGGAGATGACGGTAGATAGATTGATATAAACAACGAAAACCTTTTGCACCGACCCTACATAAGTGGGATAAAACCAGGGAGATTATAGTGAATGAGTTCATTCGATATTCAGTTCGCCGATTTACCTAGGTAAAGTAAAAACGGAGGGAGTACACAATTTGCCGGTGACATATATCCAATCGGGGAGAACGCGTGTACGCCTACATTATGTACCTACATAGAAAATTGCCATAATATATGCAGGGAAAATGTCACAGGGTAAATAAGAGGAGATAAACAAAACGTTATTTGTAAATAAGATTACTGTCTTATTTTTTCTTAACAACTTATATTTGATCAACACGTTTTTCATCGTTTTTGCTTTACTTTTTTCTTTTATTTTGTTCCAGATAATCTCCGAAACAGCTGGACCGATTTTGACGAGACTCTTAGCTTTAGCTAGTGATATTATAAATTACTAGCGGTCGCCTGCGACTTCGTCAGCGATGTATAAAGTAAGTTTTATTTTTCGATATTACATACAAACTCCAATTTTATTAATTGTATAGATAACACTGGAATACATTTTAATAAGGTTTAATAAAATATGTTATTTCTTTTGTTATAACGTATTACATACTTTTCTTCAAATAACATTAAATTATTTAATTTTTGGTATCAATCTAAATATTTATACATAAAATTATTAATTTAAATCAACAATATACTTAAGGCTATATTTTTAGATGGTTAAAAGTTATTTTACTTATGGAACACTTTCACGCCACTGCAGCTCCGTATTCTGAATCAAAATTATTATTATTAGAGTCTTTAAATTTATCTGAATCGTTGTATACTTCTTCATCATTAATCATTTGATCTTCATTAGCTGGATTATGCAGTTGTGCATCGTATATTGAATCTTTTATATACATTCCAGCATCTTGGTCTAATGATTTATCATTTATCGTCTCAATTTCAAGTTCATTACTATTGTATTTACTTTGATAGCCTTGTAATCTTTCTGCATGATCATCATCATCTTCACTGTCATCACTATCATTCGAAGAGTCTTGTTTCTCAATTTTGTCGTCAATCTGTTCATCACTTTCGTCTTCATTTGAAACCTGATCTTGAATACTTTGTCCGTTTTCATCATCATCTAATTCATCTTTAATTTCTTCAGAATTATCATCGCTTTCATCATCATCATTAGATAATTGTGCGTTATTAAATACATTGGAACTTTGCTCTGTTAAATCTGCTTCCTTGTTGCTTTTTATTGCTTCTTTATTTTCATTGCTCATGTCTTCTACACTGTTGTTAATTGCACTATCAGATATTGAATTAACACCCCAATTATCAATAGTACCTTGATCGTTATTGCTAGAATCTTGGTTGTTCGGTAGCGTTTGGAGTGTTATAACTGCATCGCATTTCACCCCAGGGTTACCCAGGAATACAAGAACAACGTACTTATAACCAGGTCCACCGTCTAAAATACTCGCTTTGAGATCAGAACCGAAGTCTATGCTACTCACTCGTACGTGCGTTATCAGATCTCCGTCAGATATCGCCGGATACCGCACAGCTAGTGATCCTCCCGGTATCGATACACGTATCTTTTCCGTATTAGTTTTAGCTAGTTCTTCATTACCTACGTCTAATAAAAATACAAATGGATACTTTTGGTATGGACTTGCTATTGTAGCAACTATAAGTTGACAAATGATTGCGACGAGCATCGTTAAGTTGAGATTGAACTGTAATGTCATGGTACAATAACCAGATATTTATATAAGATGTTGTTATGCTTCAGACGGTTCAGTTTTTTCTCGACCCTGATGTGGCACAATGTCGAAGTTCTTTAGTCTTTGGGGATCGACCAGGAAAATGTGTTTCCTTATTATTATTGGAGCAGAGACGTCCTTCATTAACGCTACAGTGTTTACACTCAAAATGAAACGAAGCAATTGTTTTTTTTTTTAAATATAATTCAACATTAAAAATAACAGAATTAAAAATTTCGCGTATGTTTTACAACAGCCATTTATATCACAATGCATCTTATTAAATATATATGTATAGTTGATTCCCTTTGGGCTGATTGCCCTACAGATGCTTTTTTTATTTCATGGACTCAATCGGACAATGGTCCTCATTGAATAATCTGTAGATCGATCGGGCCAATGGTAAACACCCATATTAATACATGACAAAGCTAGCCAGCTATAAGCATGCATATTAATTAAAATTACAGATTATAATTAGATATTACGTATTTAAAAAAGTTTCTCTCTCTAGTACTTTTATTCGATTTTTTTTATTAGCATTATATAATCTATAATATATATTAAGTTCATAAGCATCATTCAAAACATCTCCCTGACCTTATCCCACTCGCGTAAGGTCTGCGCACCAGTTTTTGTCCTCCATATTAATCTGTCTACTGTCATCTCAGTCGTCATTCCCTTCTTGATCATATCACCTTTCCTACCTCCTACCTCTTCCGAAGTACCCTCATTCATAATTTAAGTTCTCCTAGTAAAATGCTTACCTTTGGTTTCTTTTTTCTTATAAGAGAAGGAGGCAAACAAGCAGCGGGAATACCAAGGTGTTCATCGACGCTCATGGACATCTGCAATACCAGAGGAATCGCAGATGCCTTACCGGCCTTTGAGAAGGTGATACGCTCGCTTCTTGAAAGACCCTAAGTCGTGGCCGTTTGGAAATACCGCCGAGGACAGACCATTCCATAACGCGGCCTTAATCTCTCTACCACTGGTGCTCAACTTCATTGAAATATCTAAATATGTAACTTATGCATTTACAATATTACATCAGTAAAATCTTTGGCATGATTATATAAACTTTCTACGTAATAATAAGCTAGAATTTAATATCAATTTAAAGCACAATTATTTGATAAATATATTTTAACTCATGAATCTGTCAACATACATTACAATAGTTTCAACAACACTACAAATACATATAGTTATCTCTACTTTTCCCAAAGTGATAGAGATGGCTATATGTTTGGTTATTTCGGCTGTTAAAACCTTGAAGTTATCGTAGAAAACTTCTCATTTGTTTGTTCTGATGTTGCAATGAAGACTGAGCTTTATCAGCTTGCATTATCAGATTATCTAATTTACTATTCTGTGAGTCTATTTGCTTATCGATCCTCAATATCGGTGTCTTCTCAATTTTCTGCATAGATTCCAAAATATCTATCGCTGAATTGATATCGGCGCCATTTTCTTTTATCTTTGGAATTCGTTTAAATTCATTATCATCCGGACCGAGACCTGTGTTTATAGAACCTGTATCTTTTGAAGGGATATTATTTGAGTAATTCACTTGACCGATATAACTTGGTTCACTAGAATATGAAAGGTTATCCTTCGATGTTAGTTTGACACGAAAAAAATTAGTAAGACTGCCACAGACACCCTGAAAAACATAATAGCAATAATAAACATAATGGATTAAATTGCTAAATTATTCTTTCAGGTGTTAATACCTTCAGACGATTCAATTTCGTTTGTGTAGAGGACAGAATCGTATTTAACTCGGTTAAACCACTACTTGCATGTTTCAGGTCGTCATCTAACATTGCCGTATTCTGCAATAATACAATCAAAGTAGATTAGCTAGAGTAACTCTCTAGAACTCATCTGGTTCTGGACGTAATCAACGAATATGAATCTATATAAAATTTAGTTCAATGTTGAAACTAGTGCTGCCATCTAGTGAAAACTTATTGCCCTAGCAATTAATTAAAAAATGTTTTTGAAAAATAATACCAATAAAATAGGGGAATAGTTAAATTTCCATTAATGAATAATGGAAAAAATTAAATATGATGATGATAGTACACGAATTAAAATTATAAGAAGGTTCGATTCAAAAGAAATAAAAATAATTATATAACGATAAATACTTTAAAACCTATCACTGCACTGTTTGCAATCTTAGCTGTTAATTACTGCGACACATAATTAAAAAAGGAAATTATTTACCTCAGCTGTTCTGATATCCACTTCCTCAAATTCTACAACATCCATGTACTTATGTTTCTCCAAAAATTCTTCTCTATCTGGCAAAGGCTGACCGAATAATTCAGCCCTGGTACACGCATCTTCATAAGCTTTTAGCGACATTTTTTATATTTTTTAAGACTTACATTAAATATAGCAACTATTTGTTATTACATTTAGGAAACAATTTATACTGCGTATCATACAATTGCAAATTACTCAAGTAAATATGCAACACAAATAACTAGGAAAAGAGAGAGAGTTACCAGTAGTGTCAAAAATGGGTATTGATTTTCTCTCCCTACAGATAAAACTACAAACGCAACGCAAACGCGTCCAATCTTCTAGTAAAAATTTTAAATAAATTACTCATTATTAATGTTATTTAAAAATGTTACTGCCATTTATATTCGAAGAAATACAACCAATAAATAATATTACTTTTTCTGTACTCAATTTAAATTAAGCGCTTAAATTTAAACGTTATTGTTGCTATACTCAAAAATAAATATTACAATAAAGCAAATTGTACTCCTAAACCGTTAATTTTCTGAAATATTGTTTCGATTTAAATATAGTTATTTATGGATTAAATTAAAAAAAATCAGAAACAATTTTTTCCTTTCACGAATGAACAATTATTTTAATGAACAATTACACAGCTGCTTGACAGCTGATCAGTTCAATGCCCCATCCCGCTTAAATAAAACTGAAAGTCATGTGCCGTCATCTGGCATAAAAAAAAAACACGAATGAGTGAGAAAGTAGTTCAAATTCAAACAATTTTATACATTTTATAATTTCCCTCCCTTTCATTTCAACGGATTAAATTTCATTTGTTTAATGACACGTGGATTACGATAAGATTAGTGTTAATTATTCAACTGTGCATGTTTTAAATGCTCTTTAAAACCATTTTATCAAATTTATTTAAATACAAACCATCGATAAAGTTTGCCGCTGCAATGTCGACAGGTAAGAAAATTTAATAAAAATATATTTACGTATAAAGTATGAAATACTTTATTTTATAAGTAGGTTGCACTGTAAGCAAAAGGATTAATAAAGAAAATTGTCAGTTGTCACTTTGAAAGCACAAATAATCACAAATTGTCAAATCAGTAAAAAAAATGAATTCAAGTGGACGTATATTATTAAATGAATAAGATAATTAATAAATTAATAAAAATTGCACTTTATAATTCATTTGGTTATAAAAACAAACAATACTTCATGGGCATTGAGTTTCTCCACTCAAGTGAGTTGATTTTATATAACTTATAAATAAAGACATAAAACTGGGAGACTTTAATCTTGACCAAGGAGTACAAAGCTTCGTGGGTGGTTGGTATCTGTTTTATATTGTAAAAAGAAAAGAATATTGTTGTTTAATTATGAATACTACTTATGTTTCAAACACAATTATTAGTATTGAATAGGTAAAGTAAAGCTGTAATACATTTAAATATAATCCGAGGACAGTCCCAACCCACTCTTTTCTAATAATGTAAGGCCAGGAAAAATAAATGGATTTGGTAGGCGAAGAAATAAATAGGAAAGGGATACACTTGCTGCCTTTTAACTAGCAGATGTCTGTCACAGTGGTGACAGTTATTTCTGAAGCTAAATCAGTAGCAACTTCTTCATTTTCCATTTTCTTAAAAAAAAATGAGTCTTTGAATGTGTAACTTTTTTCTAGAACCTCTTAGTTTGGTGACATTAAGTAAATTGAAAGAGAAGTACTATGCAGATCCAAAGAATGAATTGGCTCAGAATGCGTGTACTCGGTTTGACCCATTTGAAGTTGCCATCAGAAGGAGACAAGCCGACAGCACCTTGCATGTCTATAATATCAAGGTAAAATTTTCACAACTAACCTTATATTAAATAATAAAAATACAATTAAAAAAGTTTTTATATGATTCAGAACAACTTTCATTATATAAAAATAATTAACATATTGAGTATCACCAACTTGGTTGGCAAGTTTATTTTCGTACAAAAAAAATCATAATGGCCCGGAATATGTATCAATGTACACCACTTCTATAAATCTGAAAAGTATGTACAGTTGAGCCTCGATAAATGAGTAACTACTATAAGCATTAGTATTCATCCATTTGTGAAGGATGTCCTTCATAAGCGAGAAACTCGATTTAGAGGGAAAACTCTATAAGCAAGAACAATATTGTTTCTTTGACTCTCACTTATCCAGGTTCAAATATATTTAAGTACATTCTAAAAATTATTGTAATAACTTTTTCTATGTTAGGGTTAAAAACTAATAATCAAGTTAGATTTAATTTAACTATATATTAAATAAAGATTAGAATTCAATCTCCTAATATTAGAACCTTAATTTTCCTCCTTTGTAACAATTGTACAAAAAAATATTAGTATCTTGCAGTAATAAAAAAAAAAACTAGGTACAAGAAAACTCATCATTATGTTCTTTTAATTATAATTTAGCTGGAGTCTGAAGGTAAGCCGGTGACTAACCAAGAGAATACTGGTCGGTGCTGGTTGTTTGCTGCACTCAATGTTATGCGTTTGCCTTTTATGAAGAAATATGGACTCGATGAGTTTGAATTCTCTCAAGGGTATGTATTACTTTAAAATAAAGAAAACATTACAATTTATAATCAATACTATCAATTTGCATACAGATTGTTTTTTAAATTTATTTTATAATTTTTACGATCTGTGTATTAGTTTTTAAATAATCCAATATTAATCTGCAATGTTTTTATTTTAACACTTTTCTGCAGTATTTATGTTCTGTAAATTTGTATATATTAAGAATAAGTGATTAGGCCTTAATATAGCTGCTGTTAGCTGTTTTCAAAAGAATATCACCGTTTATAGAAATATATACAAGCAATTAAATCAATAAAATTATCTTATCTAATATATTAATAACGAATGTTATCTAGAAACATTTCTAGATAATTTTACATTGATATAAAATTTGCCCCCAGTAAATAAAAACTTTCAAATGACAAACATTATCTAAGAAGGTGACCTCTAAATGTCCTCTACAAATAAAACTTGAATACAATTTATTTATATTGTCAAGTTTTTTATCAATACTTCCTGTTGCATTTGTTTAACCGCGATAAAACAATTTTTTTTTTTTTAGTTTTTAACAAAAAACATTGGCCTGTATGTCTATGAATTCAAATGTATAATTTTGATTGAGTAAGGATCCATTTAGACGTGGCGGGGTGGAGAGCAGAGCAGATTTTTTATAGCAAATGAAATTGAGCTTTATACAATTGAAACAAGGTTTAATTTTACTTATCACGTCTTTTATGCTTGCTCTCAATAAAAAATGTACAAAGTAAAGTTTAACCTTATTCCAATCTTATAAAGCACAATTTACTTCTTAATAATATTATAAATGCGAATGTTTGGATGTTTGTTTGATGGTATCTCCAGAACGGATCTGGATGAAATTTCGCCTGAATATAGACTATAGTACGGAAGAACACATAGGCTACTTAATTTTGTTTTTAATTTCTCGTTGACGGAGTCGCCGGCGACAGCTTATTTACTATAAAAAATCTGCTCTCCGCCCGGTCTGTATGAAAGAAACATGAAACCTTATCTATATTAATTAAAAGTAGGTTCCTCAAACTCCTTGGTAATAACCAAGCTCACGACGACAGCAGTGCATAATTTTTATTTGCTTTTATTCACAGTTATCTATTTTTCTGGGACAAAATCGAAAGGTCTCATTACTGGCTCAATAATATTGTACAGACAGCCCGACAAGGGGAAGATCTGGAGGGTCGGCTTGTCAACTTTTTATTGAAGGTTATTTTATTATTCCTTAATTTATATTTGTTTTTATTCTATTATATAATATAAAAATATAAACTGACTGATACATACAGCAGATATAACAGTTTAGTGTCATGAAAATTTACATATAAGTTTTCGTTACTATATAGTTGAGCACTAAAATTTTTTTTTTTCAAAATTATCGTTTAAAAGTCATTAGTAAGGGGTGAAACTTTATATGTAAAATTTACACAGCTAATTCTATGGGACGTTGAAACTTGATTTGTGCTGAAAAAAAAAATGCTTGATATCTTTTTTAAGAAATTACTCAGTGTAAAACCATTGTTCATGTAATTACCAGGATCCCATAAATGATGGGGGGCAGTGGGACATGATTGTGAACCTCGTCAACAAGTACGGTCTCATGCCCAAGAAGTGCTTCCCCGAGTCGTTCAGCTCAAGACGTAGTCTGCACATGAATGCTATTATAAAAACTAAGGTAAGTTCTTTACAGAATTTAGGAAATAAAAACTTGTGGTGTTGAATGTACTTTATAAACAACTCATCATCATCAGCTCACTATACGTCCTCACTGAGGGGCTCTTAGCCTACCCCAAGTTAGGGGTGACTAGGCCATAGTCAACCACGCTGGCCAAGTGCGGGTTGACTTCACACATATCATTGAATTTCTTCTCAGATATGTGCAGCATCACGATGTTTTCTTTCACCGTAAGAACGTCGGACAATGTACATATGTAAATCGAAAAACACATTGGTACAAGGCGGGATTCAAACCCAGGACCTGCAGATTGCATGTCAAGTGCTTAACCCCTGAGCCACCGACGCTCTATGAACAACCACTAATTTCTTACATACTTGGCCTATAATATGACCGCCTGCATCAGATAACTTCTCGTCAAAATCAATCCAGCCGTTCTGCAAATTACCTGGAACAAACGTCCTTGCAGTCAGACAAACAGACAGGAATTTTACAGTATTTTTTTCTGCAATATTAAATACAAACACTCCAAGTTTATTAACTATACAAATTTAAAAAAAACCATTAGTGTTGTGTAGATAATATTAGTATTACGTTGAATTTCAGTTGCGTGAATTCGCGAAGGAATTGCGAGATAAGGTGTCAGCCAATGCATCAGACGCAGAGATACAGAAGACCATAGACTCGCAGATGTCTGTCATATATCAAATTGTTGCTACTTGCCTTGGTAATACAATATTCAACTTAGTATTGACCGTTTCAAATATCTTGGCTGCTCAAGTTCAATTGCGCAGTGATCTCCCCCCGCATCCCTTTTTTACCCCAACACACCTAACATTGTAATCTGCGCACCGACAAGTGCGGAATCAGATTTTTTTTATGTGTCCTAAAGCAGGGATTCCCAAAGGGGTCGATATCGAACTTAAAGTATTACTAATTCTCACTCTGTCTTCTTCTATTGACCTAAGTCAGAATGAATAATAAATAATAATAATAATTGATCCTAAAAGTAGGTAATTTGGCCATTGGCAGTCTGTGGTAACAGTTCATTTTGGAAAAGGGGGTCACTTGTTCAAAATAGTTTGGAAATCCCTGTCCTAAAGTATCAAACGAGCAAACGGCCACCAGAATACGCCTAAAAAGCGACCCATAGACATCCCCAATTGCAGATGCATTTTCTACCTTTAGTTGACACAAAAAGAAGATATCCTTTTGCTATTCCTCATCCATCAGATACATTTTCCCTTCCCATCATTTCCTTATAAGAAAAGGGAAGGGAACATGGACTAAAATTAGGTTTCTTTGGTCCTTATGTGTATCACAACTCCTTATTAACTGCCGGAATTAATGCTGGAATGCATACTCAGCTGGAAAAAAGGCATTTTTTAAATAATTTATGAACCATCTTTAAAAAATTACTTATTTTTGAATGTTTTAAGTGAAATTTAATGGAAGTTCTTGCTATGACTACACTTCACATAGTACTTTGTATATAAAGTAATGTTTTTTTTTAGCAGTTCTGATCATGATGACATATATAGTTAGAGAAAGTCTATATCTCTTACAGAACATCGGAAATTATTAAATTTAAAAAAATATATTTGTTACTCGTTTATTCGTAATTTTTTCTCAGGCACTCCTCCGGAACAGTTCACATTAGAATTCTACAACAAGGAGAAAGTGTACAACAACTTTGGTCCATTGAGCCCTCAGGAGTTTTACAACAAACATGTCAGACCACTCTTCAATGTTGATGACAAGGTATGTAACTTCAGTTTGTTCACGATCATCTCTGGAATTAACTTATAATTAAATAAATTTTATATAACAGTGGTTGACGCCAGCAACAACATCTGTTGCACAAATTGGCCTCGCTCGGTGTAATACCACGACCTCACAGAAGACAGGCGTCAAGTGGAAGTAATTCCAAGTACAGTCTGATGAGTGTGGTGCCGGATACCTAATTTTAGTCCTCTTTTCCTTCTCACCCTTTTCTTATAAGTAAAGGATGGAAAGGGGAGGTGGATTTGATGGAGGAGATGCATAGGAAGGTTAAATATTCTCTTTTTGTGCGTCTCCTCCTTCGTCGATTGAGGGTAGGCAACGCATCTGCAATTGCGAATCTCTATGGCCATATGAATTCGCTATTTCGGCGAATTCATGTGGCCGCTTGCTTGTTTGCCAAACAAGTTAAAAAAAATCTTTTACCATTCGACCGTTAAATCATCTAAGAAGGCTATAGGCCATAATAAACTCAGTTTTTATATCTCAGGGCAAAGTTAACGCTTTATATTCAAATTGACATTAATAATCACATTATATATTAGTAAAAAAACCCCACAAATTTGTATTACTACTAGTTTTTTATCATCAGGTGTGTCTGGTGAGTGATCCGAGGCAATCCAATCCTTTCGGCAATTTATACACGCTGCAGTGTCTCGGCAACATGGTGGGCGGCCGACAGACTGCCTACAACAACCAGCCAATCGAGACCCTCATGAAGTATGTATTCTATTCAGAACAGAAGGTCAATGAATGTGGGTACAAGACTACATTTAATGCCACCGTTTTTTCAGTATTGAAGGAAAATGTTGGTAGCATTGAGTGTGTTAGGAGATTAGGAGAAGGTTAAAGACTAAATTACTAGGTTATTTAAAAATATTATAGCTTATTCGCTTGTTATAGGGTAGTAAAAGACAGTATACAAGGTGGCGAGGCGGTGTGGTTCGGATGCGAGGTCTCCAAGAGATTTGAACGCAAAAATGGTCTCGAAGACTTGGATGCGTGAGTATCGGCGTTTTATTATCTCTCAACTTAACTTTGATCCATTGCTTACTATAAAAAAAATATCCGACTTGAAGGACCAAAATATTTTTTTTTCTTTTTTATTTACATAAAACTTCAAAAAACATATTTTCTATCTAGTCAAGACTTCAAGCTGGTGTTCAACACAGATGTCCAAGTTGGTCTTAACAAGGCGGACCGGCTTATGTATGGAGATTCTTGTATGACTCATGCTATGGTGTTCACTGCGGTGGGGACTGATGTATGTATTTCATTTTTATTATTTTACTAGTTTTAGCTCGCGACTTTGTACGCACGGTATTAATAAGTAGCCTATGTGTTCTTTCAGACTATGTTCTACATCTGTGACAAATTTCATCAAGATTTTTTGAGCCGTTTCGGAGATACATTCAAACAAGCATCCATACATTCGCATTTAATAAAAAAAAGTATGATAATTAAAATTAAAATAAATTTAAAGAAAGTATAATGAAATTTTTTGAGCTTTTTTTTTTAAATTTCCCTTTGATACTTTCATCCGTAATGACTTACTAATGACTTTATATTAGTAAGATTAACTGTACCTGTATATGTCTAGAATATAACAATATTTAAAAGTATTTATCTGTACGATAATAATAGTTATAAATTATAGAGTGTTTTGTTTGGTATCGGGACAATGGATTTTTTTTATAATATGGACTTAATCCTATGAATTAGTAGAACGAATGGCCCAACAGGAAACACCCAAATTACCATTTTGACTCATTGAGATTAATATTTAGCTAGGATTTTAAGTATTTTTTTTTCCTATCTCTAGGAGCAAGGTAATCCTCTAAAATTCAGAGTGGAGAATTCCTACGGTGACAAGGAATATGACAAGGGTTATCTATTACTCACTACGCCATGGTTCAAGGAGTTTGTTTTTGAGGTGAGTTAAATTATTTTAATTTTTATACTTTGTTCAGGTCAAAATTAAAAAAAAATATTTATTATTACTAATGGTTGATTTTTTTCAGGTTGTTGTAGATAAAAAATTTGTACCAGAGTCTGTATTGGAAGTGTTCAAGCAAGAGGCGAAAGTGTTGCCAGCCTGGGACCCCATGGGTACACTCGCTTGTCCCGTGTGTTGCAAGGAGTAAATAAATTGTTGGAAAATGTATTCAGAAGCTACCAATTTGCAATTTTTTTTTTAGGGAATCTCAAAATTTTTTTATAAATTTATTTTGGTATTTTAATTTATTTTATTTAGAACAATTTATATGAATTTATTAATAACACAGTACCAGTGAGGGCCTAGCATGAAAATTTATGAGAATGTATTCTTGACGTCATCGACAAAATTTGTATTAGATTTGTATCGGACGTAAAGTAAACAAATTTTGATATATTTTTTTCAATCACGTTACGTAAACGCATATCGAATATATTCGCGATGCAACCTGTTAAAATCTCGAAAGCTAACTTTAAATATTCTTTTGATATAACATTTTGTACTAAAATATATTTTTGTCTTTGTTTCTTTTAAAAAAAAAAATAGCCTTTTATACATTTTTTTTCTACTTTGAATCAACCGATTACTTTAATAAGACAAATTGTTGATTTTCATAATTATTTTAAAAGACTCAAGTTTAAATATAATTTTTTTGTTCTAACAATTTTTTGTTTTTGGATTAAAATTATCTATATTTATTTTGGAGCTTCTGTAAGATGTTTTAGTTAACAATATGTTGAATTCTTTTACAGTTATAATGTTTAAGTTTTAGTGAAATCACAATAAAAACACAAATCCATAAATCTGTCATACACTCATACATACATTTTCCAACAAAATACAATGAAAATAATTTTTAATAAAGTACATGTAAAGTGGTGCTCATTTAATCAATTGTGTTCATAAATAGTTACCAATATGATGTTATTTTCAATACATGTTAGATTGTTGTAATTGAATTTCCACTGCAGAAACATGTATAAAAACACATTATTTATTTTGTATACAGAATGATAGATATATGTTTTTGTATATTTGCTTCAGCAGTGGAAATGCACGGTAATAAAATGTATAACAACATTTGCATTATTTATATTGTTTTATTTCATACTAACTCATCAGCTAAGCCGTCCGCGTAATTTAAAAAAAAAACTTAGTCTGTGTGCATTAACTTGTTTTAACTGCATGTGTTCTACCAGACTATGTTCTACATCTATGCCACATTTCATCGAGATCTGTTGAGCCGTTCTGGAGATACTTTCAAATGAACATCCATTCATACATCCAAAGATTCATTTAAAATATTAGTGAGATTTCCTTACATTCCTTTAAGATGTCATGTCTGAAATGTGTTTTGCTTATGTTCACTACTAGGTTTTACCCAAGACTTCGTGCCCATGTAATGAAAAACAACAACTTCCAGACTTCTATATCTATGCCTAATTTAATCAAGATCCTAATTTTCTTATTTTTTCTTTAATAAGAACCTTCTAACAATGACGAATAAAAAAGGCGAATAAATGAAATTGGTACCTATGTTGTTAGTCAGTTAATGCCTTTTTCATACAGATTTCAACCTAAAATAAAGTAATTTGATCAGAGAATATGATGTCTTTATCAAGGTATGTTACATCGGTAATATACAAAATGGGAATTTCATCTTGATATAAGTCAAAAATAAACGTCTTAAATTTAATCAATTTATTAATATTTTTATTGCACATAAAATTAATTATTTTTGTACCTATAAAGTATAAAACATTACAACAAAAAATCACTTTACACACACCATTTGAGTAATTTCAAATTTTTCATCACCTCTGCCAACCATATTTACAACCGGTTTATTATTAAATTCTTCTTTCACCTTTGATAGTTGTTTTAATGTCCGTAAATACTTTAGCTTTGCCCAAACACCTTGGCACATACGGTTTAGTCGTCTATCATGAGTCTGTCTTGCAAATGCAGCTATATTTCTGACTATATATCTTGCAAGTTTCAGCTTTCCTCTCTGAGCGTATGCTATTGAGGAATACAACTTACTGCGTGCTGCTAGTCCATCATCACCCAAAAGTCTTGAAAGTTTGTACTGTCTTAACGATATTCTTCCAGCTTCTTCTGCCTGAAAGAATATTATAATATTTTGGTTTAGGAAACAAAAAGTTGTCACAAACAAATTAGAACATCAACTTTTATGTCGGTCTTTGTGTATTTTCTGTCACAATAAATAAAACATGAATACAAAATACAATCTGAAAATGTTGACCAACCCATTATTTTAATAGTAATGCTTATTTTGGGAATTATAATAAGTGTAATTTAAATAACTTACACAATGTTCAAAATAATCCCCCAAAGCTGAATAAGCACCTCCGAGTGTTGACAGCCAGGAGAAGGCATTTTCTATTTCAATCCTAGTCCATATCAGATAATTCATTCTGTTATTCCTGGAAACAATTGCATAAGTTTTGTATGGTTATAGGTTTTCATTGTTAAAACAATAGCATAAAAACAGTGTCGTTCCTATCATTATACAGGTGATACTGCAGTGGAATTTCAGGGTAACATTTGACTATAATATTGACACTCATGTAAGTAATTTTTAAATGATGAGATGTAGTATAAGCAAGTAGTACATATGGGAATGTTTTCAACCAATATTTATTGGTACTTACCATTCATAATCAATAATTTCTTGGTCCGGCGGTTCCAAAATAAGTTTTAAAAATATTGGTTCATTCAGCTGATGATTAATTTTGTGGTAAATATTCTTTACTACATTATATCTGTATGCATCAAAAATTATACATTCTTTTAAAAATGGTTGTAAGAATAAAGCATTGATAGTATATTTCACCCTTTTTATTCTTCGTAATGTTAGTGTTCCTATTTCATCATAACAATCGCCGACATTTAGACCGATTTCTTTGTAATACAGTTCATCTGGTAACATGAAAACATCTTTCGTTACGTAGCAAATTGTGTACGGTTTTCTAAAAAGCACAAGCTTTATAAATACTCTCATTGTGGAAGATTACAAACACTTATAACCAAAAGTAAACGAAATTGAATTGTTAATTGAAATAATGTGACATTGACGTTACAATTTTCTTTGACAATAATGTAATGTAATGATGATGTTAAAAAAATAATCGATTTTGAAAAAAATCGCATAATAAAATTTTTTTACGATTTTTATGGAACGATATTTTTTTTTTTACAAAAATCGATTTTTTTAAATATCGATTATATAATTTATTCGATTTTTCAAACAGCGCTATCGAAAACACTGACACTAGGGATGTTAACATTGAGTTAAAAATCGATTTTTCGAAAATCGATTTTTACACTGGATGATAAAAATCGATTTGTCGATTAATCGATTTTTAAATAAAAAATAATCGATTTTAGTCGATTTTTATAAAAAAAATTAAAATACAGGGAAAATATAGAAATACAATATATTATTTCCTTGGCACTTATTGCAATAAAACATTTTATAAAATAAAATAAAAATTAAGTAAATGTAGTAAAACAAAACAACAAACTTATGATTTTAAAAACGAAAATATGAAACAAATAATTTCTTAAACATTCATTTAAACACTAAAAAAAATATTAATAATCACAAATAAGATAAACTAGCTGTGCTAATGACTTCTTCCGCGTGAAATACTTTTTTCGGGTAGCATTTTAATTATTTAGGCTAATTATTTTACTTAACATTATAAAAATTACATCAAAACATATTAAACATACAAAACATTCTCATAAACCTTATATTTTTCCATACAAACTTTCAAGTCCTATTCCCTATTGTTATTTTGCTCCCTAGAGGGTAACTTTTACAAATTTAAAATGTCATATTTATTTATATCAAATTAACAGACTAAAAATAAGTTTCAAGCTTCTAACTATAAAATTGATCATACTTCCATATCCCCCTCTTTCAATCACATGAAAATCCTTTTTTTATTATTTCATTGAATTCTATTCTATTTCTATTTAATAAGTAGCCCATGTCCTTTCTTCAGGCTCTAGATCAAGACTATCTTTGTACCAAATTTAATTTAAATCGGTTCAGTAGTTTTAGCATAAAAGCGAGACAGACAGAGTTGTTTTCTTATTTAATTTAATATTAGAAGGCATAAGTATTAGAATATAAAAATATATTAAACTGACTTGTTCATTTACAACAATTTGCAATGAACTTGTTTATCGTATCATATGTCGCAGGTAGTGTTGGGATTTCAACCGAGTAAAAACTCGAAATGGATAAATACCCATAATTTCCATCTTTTTGTCGAGTTTTTATCCAAAAACATGGATAAAAACTATTTGCAATTTCAAAAATGTAATTTATCATAAACTTTGTTATTTCACGAATATACGAGATTGTAATAAAAGAAAAACAAAAATAAAATTATATTTAACTTGCTTTATTAATCAATTTAATGATAAAAACAACTTTTGAATGCGCAATTATTAGATACCTCCTCGTATGTAATATTAATGTTAAAATTTGACAAAATACTTATGCTAAAGTAATGTGATAGCAATGATAATAATAATTAGTGCACAAAAAACTATTTTTGAAACTATATCTATCTATATATATAAAAGAAAGTCGTGTTAGTTACACTATTTATAACTCAAGAACGGCTGAATCGATTTGACTGAAAATTGGTGAGCAGGTAGCTTAGAACCAGAAAACGGATATAGGATAATTTTTACCCCGTTTTCTATTTTTTATTCCGCGCGGACGGAGTCGCGGGTAAAAGCTAGTTTATTATATTAATAAGTAGTTCAAATAAAAGCATCTAATCAAAGGCATCATTAACTCTAATCAAAGCATCATTAACTCGTTAATCGTAAAAAACGAAGTTAACATTTTGCTTAACGGATTAACTTTTAATTTAACTTGAAAAAGTGTTAACAATTTATTAACTTCCGTTAAACTCCCGATAATTTACTCCGTTAATCGTTACATCGAGAAATTGAGGAGCAGAAGGTTAGCGTGGTTTGGTCATGTTATGCGGAGGGATGATGTTCATATAAACAAAAAAGTAAATAGATTGAATGTGGATGGCTATAAAGGTAGAGGAAGACCAAAGAAAGTATGGATGGATTGTGTATGAAGGGGGTAAATTCAGATATGACGGCTGATAGAGATGTATTAAGGAGTAGTACATACTGTGCCGACCCTCCATAGGGATAAGGGCAGGTTGATGATGATGATGATGAATCGTTACATTAGAAACTTGGAGATGTGCTGTCATTTTGTTAAAATAACGCGCCACGCCACGCTCGGTTCGGCGGCTGTCAGCGAGTCGAATTGTGAACAAACTAGTTGATAATGTTAATAATATGTGAAATTCGCTTGCAAGTTTGATGCATCAGAACGTCCGGGAAAGACGTAAACAACAGGACAAAATCAAAAGAAGGATCGGAAACACTTTTCTGCATTTATACTTTTACACTTAGTCTAATAATTGAGATACGAATACCACTAACTGACTCCAGGTTCAATTGCAATCAAAATAATCAAGTGTGAACAGATCGAATGAATGTGTTAGAGAATGTATAGTGAAACAAGTATCGTCATAATAAGTGTGAAATGGTAAATTCAATTTACAAAAATGTGTGCAATTCATGCATATTATCAAAATACATCAAGGGATCTTCTTTTCACTTGTTTTACCTATTTCTATCAGCCCCAAAAGCAGTATAATTTTGGTATGGTTAACTTTTAACAAATAACTTTAACTTGCGTTTAACTTTCACTCTCTTCAATTTAATGAAACATATTCCAATTATATTTAATGAAAGTAATTTTTGCAGCTTTTTCTGTAGTCAAGCGATGTCTTTTATTATTGTGAATGTGTGCGTGTGTACTGAAAGATCGTTCCGACGCGGCCGAAGTACATGGTGCTGAAAGTATGTATTTTGCAACTTTATTTAAATTTGTTAAAGAACAATTCCTTTCCACCAAGTGCTTACTTCGTTGACGCTTTTCCAGATAAAAGGTTTTTGCCAAAATCCTTCCTTTGCCTTATACGCAGCTAACTCTGCCATTACTTTTATATACAAAAAACATGCCATTTCGTTAATAAAACCCATTGCTTCTAGTTCTTCGTCTTGATTTAAAAAAATGATTCTTGGCTTCATTTTTAAGAATAGTTATATTAGGTAATACTCGTATGGGACGTATTTTAGATTTCACATCCTTGAATATCATTAACACCGTATGATATGAAGTCGTCAAAAGTTATTAATTTAAGCTTTTAATTAACAAATATGTATTATACTAGCTTAAGATGAGCTCTTATAGTTGCACTTTGATGCTCGTGCGGTTCATACGACGATTACCTGGGCACTGCTCGGCATAGGCATAGTGGGAGTGGGGGCAGGATAAGCGAAAACAAAGAAATACGTGTGTTTTGGTACAATAAAATAAATATTAGATTCGCAAAAACATAAATATCCACTGCTTTGGATAAATATCCGATAAAAATGGGTAAAAACGGGTTTTTATCCATTTCGGATAAAAACTCGAGTAAATATCTTTTGAGTTTTTATCATCTGCCCATCACTAGTCGCAGGGCGTGAAATATCTCATCGATAGCGCTTTTAGAAAAATCGAATAAATTATATAATCAATTTTTAAAAAATCGATTTTTGTAAAAAAAATAATCGTTCCATAAAAATCGTAAAAAATCTTATAATAATCGATTTTTTCATAATCGATTATTATTTTAACATCCCTAACTGACACTTCTTATCTCCCTTCTTCAGTGTTGTACTGTGCTGTGCCTTTAACTGGCTTAAAAAATTATCAAAGTTTTAAGTTAAAATACAAAAACTATTAACCGTGTAAGACGTAATAGACTCTTGCTTATAGAAAATAATATTATGTTGCTTAGATTACGATATAGAAGCTTTTGATATTTTGCGATATTTGTAAACGCCTTATCAGTAGAATAATTTTCTTTTATCAATTGTTATTCATTCAATCAAAATGTGTATAGTTTTTTTACACGTAGGCTCCGATGATGCCGATAATGAATATAAACTAATACTTATATCGAACAGAGATGAATTTTATGACAGGCCAGCACAAAAAATGGGCCCTTGGGAGGAAGATGTAAATATTTATGGAGGTAAATTTGTTTGATGTAATTTAAAAGTTAAAAAAAATTATAAAAAATATCCACATACAAGAAACAGTAAACATAGTGAACTTGTCAAATCTTTTTTATTTTAGGACGAGATTTACAAACTGGATGTGAAGGGGGAACTTGGCTAGCATTATCCACTTGTCACAAAAAAATAGGATTATTGCTTAATTTGCCTGGAGTACATAAGGATAATGCCAAAAGTGAGGTTTGCTGGTGATGGTGTGGTAACAGTAAATACATAATGATCATTACATCTTCATCTATATATATAAAAGAAAGTTGTGTTAGTTACACTATTTATAACTCAAGAACGGCTGAATCGATTTGACTGAAAATTAGTGGGCAGGTAGCTTAGAACCAGGAAACGGACATAGGATAATATTTACCCTGTTTTCTATTTTTTTATTCCGCGCGGACGGAGTCGCGGGTAAAAGCTAGTCTGCTATAAAATGTAAACACTATTATTATTAATGCATAACTAAATGAAAACATCTGACCTTTACCTTTATTAATATAGAACAAGTTAATCAGATTATGAATCAATATTTTGTATGACCTTCCTATCTCTCAAATCTTCCGTCGATATTATTTTTTAAATCATTTACCAAAAAACACATTTTAAACAAAACTTCATAAAACATCCTTCCATGGTGTAAGATTGGTTCAATTAGTCAGTTTTAATTACCTCTAGCTGTCACCCACTACTTTGTCTGCGCAGAATTAAAAAAAAACAAGCCTATGTGATATTTCCAACAGTTATCTATGTGCAAAAATGTACCCAGATTGATTCAGCCTCTTGGTGTTATCTGCTAATAAACATCCATCCATCTAAACTTTTACTTACAATGCTATCAAAAAATTATTTTCAAATGTATTATTTCCAGGTAGAGGTAAAATTGTTGAAAACTATGTTAAGAGTCATCTAGAATCAAATAATTTTGTTGATTCTATGAAGGAATATTTTCAAGAATGCAATGAATTTGTATTAGTTGCTGTTGAGTTTGGGTATGTAACTGTTGTAATTATAAATAAATATTATTCATAATCCTACAAAGTTTTCCCATAAAAGTAATAAATCTATCTATATATAAAAATGAATTGCTGTTCGTTAGTCTCACTAAAACTCGAGAACGGCTGAACGGATTTATCTTATCTTAGTCTTGAAATGCTCGTGGAGGTCTAGGGAAGGTTTAAAAGGCGAGAAAAAATTCATACCGCTATTAAGTTTTTTTCCTGCGCGAGGACGGAGTCGCGGGCGACAGCTAGTTATTAAATAATAATTATTTTTGCTATTTTAAGTTAAGGTGATGTGTTTTAGTTTGCTAACACTAGTATATTAAATGTAATAAAAGTTTGCAAAGTAAACATTGTACATATCTTTCATCTGTTTCAGTAATGAAGTACCTATTGTAAGGACTTACAACAATGGAAATAATGAATTAAAGCAATGGTATGATCAATACCTAGGTTTTAGTAATAGTTTCCCCGATCAGCCATTAACTAAAGTGGTCGCTGGAAAGTGTAAATTACAAGATATATGCCTTAAATATAAGAAAATAAATGAAAAAGACCAGTTAATTGAAGAATTAATAACAATTTTGAAATCTGAAGAAAGGTAATTTTTTTGTAGAATTTTGTGATGTTTAATACCACTATGATTTGAAATAAAGATGAGTCAGTCATATTGTATGTTTTACAAATTTTTTTAAACAGTGTTTAATTGATAAGTATATAGATGCGAATTAATAATACATTTTAGTAATTTACCGGACCTACAATTGGAAGAACGGAGACCACTGAGTTTTAAAGAGCTAAGTTCGATTTACGTAAAAATACCAAAGGCAAGATATGGCACAAGGTAAAGCTATTCTTCCTACCTTATCTATTTCTTTTATGGAATTCCTAAGATGAAATCCTTTTACATTACAGCAAAAATCTTAATATATATAAATCTCGTGTCACAATGTTTGTCCTCAATGGACTCCTAAACCACTTAACCGATTATAATAAAATTCGCACACCATATGCAGTTCGATCCAACTTGAGAGATAGGATAGTTTAAATCTCAAATTATAGTCGCAATTTTAATTTATTGCTAATTTTTTTTTACTGCGCGCGGACGGAGTCGCGGGCGACAGCTAGTCCTATATAAAAATTTGTGTAACCAATTTGACACTTATAATTGTTTATTTTTCAGAGCACATACTATAATTTTATTAACTAAAACTGGGGAATTGCATATAATTGAACTCAGTATGGAATCCCCAATAGATCCATTGACACCAGCCTGGGTAAGAAGTGATTTTAAGGTTAATGTATAAGTTTAAATTTATTTTCATGTACTGTTTGATAAAACATGTTGACTTGTAAATGTAAATAAATAAAGAAAAAAAAATCACATCAACACAAATAATATTGTGAAAAAGATTTAATATAATCTTTATAATATTATTTATAAAAGAATAAGCTTACAGATATATTTTGTATTGTTTTGTTACAAAGAGATTTTTAAACATTGTTATTGTTTCTAATAAAACATATATTTCCAACTGTTTGTTTTATTGTTTAATACACCAATTGTTCACTGTGAATTCTTGTGGTATGGAGAATTCGGTATTCTGCTCCAAAACACAACCTAAAAATAATGGTACATTCAAAATTGTACCAGATATTATATGTGGATACTTGTTCTGTTTCTCATGGGTGTAATTAAACATCAATCTTTTTGATATAAAATCACCACTCACTGAAATATTTCCTATCTCAAAGTAAGACTTTAAAGAAGTAGAATACATTTCTATAGAAACTCTCAATGACTCCCACATATGTAGCTTCTCAGCAGTAACAATACTCAAACGGTAAGGGTAACCAATGTTACTATATATATTTTTGATAACTTCTATTATTTCGTCAAGTATTGTATCACATTCTTCAATATTTTTAGTCGCAATAAACATTGATATTACCGATGACTGGCTAACATTGAACAAGCCAATATCTTTGTTATCTACAGGATTGTATTGCCTTCCCATTGAAAAATATTTCAAAGGTAATGCATTGCTGTGCAAAACATTCTTAGTATAATATGCAAAGAAGGAAAATAACGATCCACCTCCAGTTAAATGCAAACGATTATCTACATTTACTTTTGTATCTTCATTGTGATGTATGATAAATGTATGATTAGGATCTGTATGATCATGGCCGCATCCTTCAATAATCAAGCTCTTAACAAAATCCGTATTTGAGAATTGTATAAAACCAGTATCTTTTAGAGATTTACTGAAATAAAACTTTGCACCAAGTTCAAAAACAGCTGCATCACCTTTTAAATAATAGTTTTCTTTATTTGTAAACTGAATCAAATTATTATCTTTACCTATCTTTAAATGATCTTTATCATTGTCAGAGGCAGTTTTATAGGTAAACAAAACTTCGTTTTTTTGGCTTGGAGTTTTTGGATGCAAAACATTTGGTAATTTTAATGCTTCTACTATAGCAGCTTCTTCAGCCGACCAAAATGGAACTTTTAACTTTTTAATATTTTCTTTCAACAGGCTGGACTGTATTTTTAATTTTTCTATATTATTATCAGATGGATTATTTTTCAATAAATTTGACAATTCACTACCAACCTCCATTTTCTTTTTTTCAAGTTCATTTCTTTTAATTTTGAGATCTTCATACATGTACCATAAATCTTCAACTTTTGCTAAATCTATATTAGATTTTCTTTTAGCTAGATTTTCTTGAATAACTTCTTTATGTTTTATAGCCTCGGGAAAATCAACATGGGGAGTGATGTAAACAAATGTATCAGTAGCTTTTGGGCCATTTATGAATAGAGCAGAATTTCTAACATGTATTAGGTAGCAGTCTCTTAATTTAAAAAAATTACTTAAAATAGTTTTATGTATCATCTTCATCGATTTTCTTCTTCTTACTTTCTGTACTATCATCTAATACAACATCACCATCCTTATCAATTACATCTGTGTTATTATTTTGTGTAACTATTTTCCTTTTACTAGGAAATTTGAAATTACCGTGACCAGCGGCGCGTTCTGATTCTTCTATACTATATGGCTCTAGCTCTAAAGCTTTCAATCTTCTCTTGTGTACTTTTGTTTTAAAGTGTTCAGACAGTGCTTGTTCGTCAATGAAATAACGAGCGCAATGGAGACAATAATGCTGAGCAGCACCAGGTAAATCCAAATCAACGTTTTGATTCAGTAATTTCTCAGCATTTTCTGTAAAAGCAAATATTATTCGTTGTTAACCTAGTACATAACCTAAAATTCTAATGTAAAGCACGTGAGTTTTCAAATTTAAAGCACATAAATAAACTTACCCTCCTTTAAATCGCTGTCGATTTCATCAAGATCCTTCTTTCTATTTCTCAATCTCCATCGTCTTTTTAGATGAGTGTCACCGTGGTGATATTTTTTTCGTTTATATGTCATGATGACCAAAACACGTCAAAATCTTTTCAATTTCAAAGTCAAAAGAATGAATGACAATAATTGACATTGGTAAACCAGAGATGAAAACATAGATAACAGATAATTTGCTGTAAAGGTATAGAGGCAATGTTTGCTTTTGCCTAAAAATAAAACTTATAACCCCTAACCGTCATAGGGGGTAGACAGAATGAATAAAAAACCAGATCATTATTCAAATTTAAAAAGCTTTTTTTTACCCATCGGGACAAATTTTGTTCTTTTTAGATCCTTCCTTTACAGCCTCAGGACATTTAACTCTTATATCCGTTTTATCATTGGTAGTTGGATTGAATTCTTAATCATTTACAGTTTGACGACTTAGCGACTATCTATAAATTATCCTTTATTTTGAGCTTTCTTATACTTCAGAAGATAAACAGGCAACATGTAGTTTCCAAGTTCTCTACAGTTGTGGTTTAAATATTCCCATACTTTCAATATATAATGTTAATTCGATAGGAAAAATAAAATAACATCATTTATTTATTCATATAATATAATCTTATTTTAATAAAATTCAGAGAAACATTATCATACATGAATAAATACAATACTAATATTGTAATCAATAAACAATTATTTTTCGTACTTAAAATTGTTTATTACAACACAAAAAAAATTGCGTTTTATCATTATATCATTAATGAAAGGAATGATTGAATATATATTTGACAACATCAATTGATTATATTAATTTATACTCGCAAAATACTATTACACACATAACAGTACATGGAGTTCAAGAATACTACTAGCCTGGGGTATTCAGAAATACTAATCATAAATATTGTTTAATAACAAATTACTTTGCCTCCAGAAAGCCCGAATATTTTTTTAAATCTAATGAAGGCATATCAAGGTGTTAACTAAAGCAAATCCTGTGATTAACTCTCGTACAATATTCGCAAACATTTAAAATATAGTTATTCTATTTTGCCTAAACTAAATCTAAATCGTATCAAATAATGTTTAATAATAATCATATATTAATGCTAAAGAATCGCGTGTAATTCAAAACCTAACTCCATATTTTATTTTATCATTTTTTCATATACTGAAAACATTATATACATATAACTTTCAAATGAAAACGACGGTATTTTTTTGTACATAAACTGATACAATCTTAATTTTAAATCAATATTTATCAAATTTTAAGAATTTTAAGTAAAACATCAGACAAAATGTATATTTGGGTTAGAATTTTCGCACTGGAAGCCTGAAAAAGCCAATTTTTAAACATTCGTAGCTATTTTTTTAATTTTTGAACAAACACTAACCACTATATACATAAAAATGTAATTATTTTATCTATGCACCTAGTGGCAGATCAAAGCTTTGACGACAAATCTATAATTTGGTCACAGCTACTCGCTATATTATGACAAAAAGTCTATTTAAAAAAGAGACCTGATTTATTATCTAGATGTTTTTATAGATTTCAATTAATTAAATTAATTAATTAGCCTAAATAATTAATTAATTAGCCTAAATAATTAATTAATTAGCTTTAATTGTTATTAATTTAAAATCAGAGTTTTTATGTAAAACAGATTTCTTTTTTAAAAGATATCGCGTAACATGTAGCGTCGTGTATTAACATAGAGTATATACTCGCACTACTTTAAACAATACGAACGCCATTATAACTGGATATATAGAATAATAACACCTCTATAAATTTATCTATGACTCACTAATGATACCATAGACATTAAATTTTTATATATTCTGTTATAAAATCCAAATACTAATTAGCCGATTCTCAGTAAGTTAACTAGACGACAATTGTCTAATAAATAATACCATAAATTTCAATGTTACGTAACCTTATATGTTATATGTTATTACTATATTTGAAATGGAATTTAAAGTATGTAACATCAATAACTACATAATGAAGTAGCAACGATGAGTGCTATATGAATTATATAGTTTATATTCCCACAACATGAAACACCTGTACCTCAATGCACTTTCAAACAAATTAGGCCACAAAATTAAAATATAAAGGGAATATAGATTCCATGAAAAGACAACTTTCTATATTTTTAATTAAAAAAAAGCGTTAGATATAGAAAATGCATAGAGGGTGAAACTGAATCTAGTAACGTAGTGTTGGGACACACGTGTCTATGTACAGGAGTTCCCTGGATGTAATTCCTGGGAATTAGAAGTGGTAGTTCCCCCACGTGTGTGGGGAGGCAGTTCCCTACATGCCATAACCATGGTAGGGCGCCGGTGAGGGAGCCTGCGCGGCATACGCATACGGAGATGCTTGGGCAGCCACACCTGGGTATGCCATAGAAGGTCCTGGAAAAATAGACAAAGGCAAGGTAAGCAATATATATATATATATATATATATATATATATATATATATATATATATATATATATATATATGTATATAATTTTTATAAATATTATAATTATAATATTGAAAATATAACACACCTATTATAGGTAGAACAAAATTAAATGTAAATAGTACGTTAAGTAATAAAAAATCTATATATATAAAAGAAAGTCGTGTTAGTTACACTATTTATAACTCAAGAACGGCTGAATCGATTTGACTGAAAATTGGTGGGCAGGTAGCTTAGAACCAGGAAACGGACATAGGATAATTTTTACCCCGTTTTCTATTTTTTATTCCGCGCGGACGGAATCGCGGGTAAAAGCTAGTTTATATATAAAACACTACAATGCAATGCATTAAATATTTTGGAGTGTAAATATTAATACTGCGAATAATTTGAGTAACAAGCAAAATTATCAGTAGTTGTATAAACCAACTGAAGTATTTAATAGAGTTTGACTTATAACCTCACAAATTACCATCATATTCGATTTTTTTAATTTGACAGTTTTATAAAATTGTGGCTAAAGCATTTAACATTCGATGGTGGGTAAAACCATAGAGCACAGTTGATCTTTTTTTAAATGAATATGTACCGGCAGTAAGCATGAGCTGGGGCTCCATCATCATGGCGGGCTTGGCCTCGTGCTCTGCGCTCTCAGTACTACGTTTAGCGTCCGCCTCCTCTAGCTTCTCCACTTTAGTTGTCAACTCGCGTACAGTCTACAAAAACATTTTTATTATATTTTCGTTTATATTTTCAGAATTATTGGAATTAAGTTGATGCCGGAAAAATGTAATAAAATTCTTCACAACAATATGTAATTACAATTTAGGTTTTAACAAAGTTTGCTCAATATCCAAACATTATGTTTGTAATTTAGTGAAATAATTAAAAATCCAAACAGCAGTATAAATGAGCTGTTTGATTTAGTATATATTTTACTCACTTGAATTAAGAAAGGCATTGCAAAGTCCATAATGTTATGCCTCCATGCCAGTTCAATAACTACATCGGGTTTCAATAAATCGTAACACTGTAAAAATAAACAAATAATTAACATGTCAATATCTAAATATAATTAATCTTATATTTGAAGTCATCCATTATCCAGAAATCTGTCCGTATTGTTGTAAAGTTCATAAATGGAGAATATTTTGAGAACTTATGACTTTTTCCTTTTCCATATTTATAGCGATTTTTAACAACATTGTACCTGACAGCACCGAGTAGTTTCGGACCCGTCGGGGAGTAGTCGGTGCCGTCACCGGACGATCACACATGAGTTAAGCCGTTCTTAATTAATTAATTATTATGTCTCACGAAAGTTTAAACATTATACCTGATACAGGCACGCAGAGAAGCATTCAAAGTTGTCTCGCTCCAAGAACCAGTTAAGCAATTCCTCAGCGACGTCAGACTGACGCGACTCCGCTGCATACTCCATGGCGTCCGCATACAGAGCGTCCTTCTTGCAAAGCTCCACACTCTGCTTCCATCTGTTGTTGCCTGACATAAAAATATATTTATTTATTTTTAGGAAAACCAACAGCCATTTTTACAAAGTAGTTAAAACAGTAATTAATACAAACAGCTAATAACACAGGTCAACAAAAAAATTTTTTTTTTTGGGTTTCTGTTCTCTTGCTTAAATTCTGATTCTAGACACTGAAAAACACTTTAATATTCATATTTAGTCCATAAAGTTTGCTTTGATCTGATTTATGACGATAACTATGATTTAATTCATTTCATAAACAAAAGATGGCAGCAAAAATTGTCCCAGTTTCTACAAAAGCAAACTTTAATCGGAAAAAATTTTTTTTTCCTTATTTTTGTGGTAGGAGAAACCAAAATTTAACATGTAGAAGTTAGATCCAAATATCGTATTGACCAGTGTAATAAATCCTCACAAATAGAAGCAACAACTGTTACTGAACTTTTAACATAAAACTGAATTCACTTTCGTATATACATTGTCATCTTTACAATAGGCATTAATATAAGTGTCACTGTGCATTTGAAAGCAAACAGTAATATAAACAATAATTTAACTTCTATATTTTCGTATAGAACATCAGTGGCTCAGGGGTTAAGCACTTGACTTGCAATCTGCATGTCCTGGGTTCAAATTCGACGTTCTTACATTGAAGGAAAACATCGTGATGCTGCACATATCTGGGAAGAAATTCAATGATATGTGTGAAGTCAACCCGCACTTGGACAGCGTGGTTGACTATGGCCTAGTCTAACTTAAGGTAGGCTTCGAGCCATCGGAGGGATGTATAGTGAGCTGATGATGATTTCGTATTGATCAAATAAAATTAAGTAAACAGAGAAATGTTAAATTCTATATATGTAGCAAAATAATTAACTATTTTAATTTTGTTAAAATTGTAGCATAGTGTTTATGGTGATAATGTTGCAGGTTACGGGCTGGAACGAAATATTTATCTCTGGTTATAATTAACCTGCAAGATTATTTAACATAAAGATATTAATTTTTTAATAAATAAACAATGTAACCGGTCATAAATACCTTTATATAGATAAGCAGCAATCCTTCTAAACTCAGTTAATTCGTGTTTCTCTAGTTGTTGTGCGAGCGCAATAGTATCGAAGTTATCGAATGCATCTATCGATGTTCTTAGACCCTGAAATAGAATACAAAATAATCTTACTAATATTATAAATGCGAATGTTTGGATGGATGGATAAATGTTTGTTCGAAGGTATCTCCAGAACGGCTCAACGGAACTCGATGAAATTTGGCATAAATATAGAACATAGTCTGAAAGAACCACATAGGTTACTTATTATGTTTTTTTTCTTATTCCGTGCGGACGGAGTCGCGGGCAACAGCTAATATTACCATAAGTTAAATGACTGTTCAAAATCATGGTCGTCGTTTAAAACGGTAAACTCGACCTAATCGCCAAATGGTAATGGCGTGGAATATATTGACAAAATTGTAACCTGGTAATCTTCTTCATCAATAAGCAGTGAATTGAGTGCTTCATTAACGGCCTTGTTGTTCAAACTCTGCACAGATCGGAGGTAGGCCTTCACCAGCTGCAGATGACCAGCTTTGGTGAAGAAGTTGACAGCGCGGGTGTGGTCCATGCGTGGTGCGAGCACCAGCAGCAGATCATTCAGTAACAACGGCTTGTAGTCCAAATAGAACTGGATTGCTTTGTAGTATAGTTCCATGTTTGCCACCTGAAATATATCGGTGTCATATTGGATGTAAGTAGAACTCAACATACTTCAAGATCCTGTGGACAGTTACAATTTTATAGACAACCAATCTGTTATAAATGGATAAAGGCTTGCTTTTCTACCTTCAAAACGTCTGAAAACTGTCATAATTCTTGATAATCTAGCTAATGAATGATTCTTTCATACCTTGGTGATGATGTCTTTGAAGTGTCCCTCGCGCCAAGCCTCTGTGGGGTGCTGCATCATGGTAAGAGCCGCGTTGTCGTACTCCTCGTACTTGTCGTACAGGAATACCAGCTCCGACCACAGATGGGCTTGTTCCGCTGCACGTAACACCTGCATCGAGTAAGAATATGCACATAAATTACTTAAATCTGTCAAAAACAGCTGCTAGTATAGATTTCAACAAAATATATATGTAACTAGCTGTCGCCCGCGACTCCGTCCGCGCGCAGTTAATAAGCATAGATGACACGTTCGTAGATTTACCATAGCAGCGCCATCTATTGATTACTTACTCAACCCAGTCGAAAGGTATCGACATCTGTTAGAATCATTTGGAGTTAACAGATAATTGTGACTGTCAAATAATAACAGACAAATAATTAGCAATAAATTAAAATTGCGACTATAATTTGAGATTTAAACTATCCTATCTCTCAAGTTGGATCGAACTGCACATGGTGTGCGAATTTTATTATAATCGGTTAAGTGGTTTAGGAGTCCATTGAGGACAAACATTGTGACACGAGATTTATATATATTAAGATATCCAGGTCAAATGCAAGTATTATCTGTTACCTATTTTTTTTAAATCTAATGTCACAATAAGACGCAGGTTTTAATTTGCAGTAGAAGAGATGATCAATACTTCTATTTATTATATTGCATGGATACTATATATGAATATTATCTTACCTTAGGTATATTAACTCGAGACCAGAAGAGTTCCAAATGTTCGCGCATCTTGGCGGTCTTGTACTTGGAGTAGAGTATGGCCAGCTCGGTGAACATGCCCATATGGGCGCGCTCTAGACCTAGGGCAGCTTCCAGGAGGCTGATCAACTCATCGAAGTGGCCTCGGTCCTACAAATGTATATCATAAAATTAACATACCAATCATATTAAAAAAAAATCTATGAGATTTAAAAACGCGCAAAAATTTCATTTGACACTTGACTTTAAAGATACTTACGATAGATAGACTTATATTTGATTGGAGAAATATCAAATAGATTCGTCACCTATATGTAAATGTGAAACTTCTCTGTTATCAACCACATAGTACAACTTACCTGATAGTAATTGATGAGGTCCTCGAGTTCATCAGCGTGTACAACAATGTGGAGGCCGCACATCTGCGCCAGTCGGAACTCTCCGGCGTCGACACACGCGAAGCACACCTCCTTCCATGTACGAGTAGAGTTCGCTTTGCGCGCACTGTCCACAGCACCTGGTCAAACCAAACCTGGTTGTTTAGTCAAACTATTTCAATATAACAGCCTTAATATATTATCGAAAATAGAAAAAAAAACTAATAATATATCTATATTTATATATATTTATCACTTTTTTAGATCTGAACTTTCAAGGAAACCTTTTCATAATATTACAAGTTAATTTTACTTTGTTATATTCAAGGATGTAATTTTATGTGAAAACACAACATGTATTAATTAGGACACCAATTTAAATCTGAGAGTTTAAATTTCTAGTATTCTTCTAATAACTTAATTTTTTTTTCTCTTGTTTATCGTAACTACATTAAGAGTAATATTTTAAAATTTTCAGTAATAAACATCTATTATACCTTGGAACTCCTTAAGATGAACCAAAGTGATTGCCAATCGGGCAAAGTTGCTGACGTTATTATAAAGAAGTTTAGCAGCATTGTACATCTTGTCCTCAAAGCATCTGTCACCGATCTTCTGTATGTCAGCGTGGTTGGGTCCAGAGATGAACTCCTCTAAGTCAGCCAAGCGACCAGTGCGAGCGTATGCGTAGATAAGTTCCGATTCGATATAAGATTCACGCGCCTTCTTACGGGCCATCTGTAAAAAAACTTATAATTAGAGCCAAATACCTTCATCAATTTTCTTATAGTTCAATAGTCCATGATATTTGGTAAATAAATAAATATATAAATAAAACAATCCAAACTTAATTATAAAAAAATCTAGAAACTTCAATGGAACTTAATAATTAAAATTGAATTAGTTTTTGCTATTAAAAATTGTTGAGTAATTTTTTTTTTAAGTAGATATTTATTTACAGCATATAAATTAAATATCTCTTCAGAAAAAAATTACAATCAGATTTCCATCATATTCGTGCTAACGCAATTAAATTAATATAAAATATGTTAATAAAGATGAGACTCGCCTGTAGATACCGAACAAGATCTTCCCAGGACTGTTGTTTAGTGGCGGTATCCACCACATCCATGTACGCTGAAGGATCATCAGCCTTGATGTATGAATCAATAGCTTCTTTGACCAGACCTTGCTGGAGCTGTGCCTTAGCGAGCTGCGACCACACTCCCGGCTCGTTGCAGCGCTCCGCAAACTCGTAGGCTCGTTTCAGGTCTTTTACTTGTTCAATTAACACCTGTAAAATAAATTATGTGCAACATTAAAATTTTACAAATAAACCTTACATGCTAAAGAACTACATTAATCTTATATTTAATAGGATTTTTTTTTATTATTTATGGCAACTGAATTGTGACAAGGAAGTGAAAATTTATAATATAGATAATAGAAAAAATTTACAACTTTCGTTTTTTTTTAATTGGAATAAATTATTAAAACAGTACCTGAATGGCGGATGTGTTAACATCGAATTTCTTGAAGATGGCAAATGCTTCTTCGTACAATTCGTTGTTGATAGCTATGTTCGCGATATCGGGGGCGTCGTAATTGTCCAAGCGATTGATGTACTCCATCACGCGGCTTCGATCAGCCTTGATTGCTGTCAAAGAAAAACAAATGGTGAGTTTTAACTGGAAACGGGACATTCACTTCGGAACAGGTGGACAAAATATTATCATCCGCCTAATAAAAAAAAATATATAGAAATATATAGGCGATTTAAAACATATTGTTGTCTCTACTCTGTCAAAGAGAATGAGAAGTATAAACGAATGTTTTTATACAAGTGTTTCGACTGTGGAAAGGTCAACGTCTTCTTACCTGTGAGTATAAGCAAGTTCTGTAGATTCCTGTGATCAGAGAACACAGAGTTGTCGAGTACAATCTTCTCAAGCAACTCAATCAGTTCATTCGGCAAGTCTGCTGTCATAAAAGCCTTTACCGTCACCGAAATATCTTCAGGATCTTGAGTCTCCGATAATGCGGTTTGTACAACCTGGAAATTAAATTTTAATATAACCACAATATATATAATTATTACAATGTTTTTTTTTCTAAGTAAATGTAGTTAATAAAGTTCTTACCAATACATTTATTGGGAATAAAAATAAAACTTACATAAAATTTATTTAAAAATCCATAATTATATAAAAAATCCTTGCTCAGAAAGTAACAAACGTGCAAAAAGACATTACTAGCTTTTACCCGCGACTCCGTCCGCGCGTAATAAAAAAAATGCACAGAAGATAAAAAAGTTGCTATGTCAGTCTCATAGTTCTAAGCTACCTCCCCATCAATTTTCAGCTAAATCAGTTCGACCGATCTTGAGTTGTAAATAGTGTAACTAGCACGACTTTCTTTTATATATACAGTAAAACCGTTTATGGCGACATCGTTTAGAACAACATACCGGTTAAACTGACCAAAATCAAAGGTCCTGGCTGAATGTTATATGACCGCTTTATCGAAAACATTGGTTTTTACGACATTGTTTACTACGACATACCGCATTAAGCGACCTCATTTGGTTAATTTTTTCGGGGAATTATACCTATAGAACGACCGGCTCAGCTGTATTGTAAACAATTTGAATAGGTAACAGTATACACATCTGGCACAGTATAATAGTCAAGTTTCACAAAAAACTATAGCTAACTGCTTTGGGCATGCAGGTTTTAAAGATCTTACAAGTCTTATAACAAGAACCTCAGATGATGTGATTGACGATGATGAAGAGGACAATATTTCTTTGGCTCAATTAGCCCAAAATTTACGACCTGCTTTATCTACTACTGAAACACACGAGTTCATTGATGTAGATCAGTCTATTGCAATTTGTGCACCAGCTACAGAGGATGATATTGTACGTGAAGTTCAAGAGGAAAATGAACAGGAAGACTCGGAAGAACAATTTACAGTGCCAACTTTGATTGACGGTCTTAATGCTGTTAGTGTATTACGAAAGATTGTTCTTTTTAATGAAGAGTTCCACATGCAGGGAAATTGTGACGATACGCTGATTAAAATCCAACCTGAATTACAAAATGTGTATACACGACAGAAGTGTTTCAAACAAACTAAAATTACAGATTTTATGCATACAAAAATGATGGAAAAATGATATTGTTCTTTTATATTATACGTTTGTATTGAAGTCAACAAAATGCGGTTTAATTTCCTACATGAATATACATATCTTTCCTATTAATACCTGTCACCGGTTGTTACAACTATCGGTTTTTACGACTCAATATGAGTAGTCCCTTCGATGTCGTTATAACAGATTTTGACTGTATATAGATTAAGACATACCTGGTCTATAAGTTGCCGTTTGAATGGATTGGATTCAGCGAGTACTTCCAGCCAGAGATCCTGGTCGCGGCGACGTACAAGATACCGTGCTTGTGTCTTGAACAGTGAGTTGTCGTTGCAGACGGCGATCAGCTCGCGGTCGCATTGTCCACGTTCATAAGCCACGCATGCGAGATGTGGGTCGCGTTTCTCACAGTAACGACCCACCACACGAGAGTCGTACCTGTCATACACAAATCTTGTAATGTACTAGTGTAAAAAAAAGGTATTTGTAAGGTAGACATTTAAAAGATCAGTAAAACATTTTACTTATGTAAAATGGTAATATATAACAAAGGTATTCAAGAAGTTATATTTTAAAACATCGTCTATAATATTAATGACAATCTTACTATTATAAAAGCGGATGTTTAGATGGATGGATGTTTATTTGAAGGTATCTCCGGAACGGCCCAACGGATCTTTATGAAATTTGGCACAGTTGTAAAACATTGTCTGGAACACATAGGCTACTAATTATGTTTTCTTATAATGCCGCACGGACGGTGTCGCGGGCGACAGCTAGTACTTCGTAAAAACGTTGAAAAGAGATAACATTTTATTGTTTACTTTTCATAATCTTAAATATAAATGGAACGATTTTAAGAAGTCCTTTACTAATAGTAAATTTTTTTCACTGCAATATATTATAGTCATATTGTGGCATAAAATTTAAGGTCACTCACCATTGGTTCTCTTTGAGGAATCTCTCTGGGTTATTGTTGGAGTCAATGTAGATCTTGGCGAGAGCATTATGGGTCGCGGGTTCCGTACAGCCCTCATGCACGCGGGTCTCCAGCCATGGGAGAAGTAGTTTCAACCTGCATATAATTTTAAATAGTTAATTATTTCAAAAATATCAATAATAATTTCTAACTTCGCACAATTATCGCCGTGTCATATCTAGACATAAAATATGTTGTTAGCAATTTTTCAATTTCTTTTTAATGCACATAGCTTTTCAATTAATAAAAACTAGCTATCGCACCTAGAGTCGTTTAAAATGAGGGTCTCTATTAGTAGAGTATACAGGAAATCTTCACTAAGGGGCTACCAGTGATGTACTACTACATGCTACGGATAAACTAAGACAGAGATTTAACAATCAGTTATTGTTACCTATTTCTCTTCTCGACCTCAGCGACCAGCTCGTCTGTAGAGAACTGTCCGCGGACCACCAGTATCAAGTTCTTGATGATATCCTCTGCGCAATCCACGTCGAGTAGACCTCCCACTACCACCGGCAATCTGGACGGATTCACCTGAAATTAATATGAAAATATATTACGTAAAATTGGTTAAATTTTTAATCCAAAATGTTCTAGATATTTTACTGTAGAATATTATATAAAATACAAGACTCCAGAAGAAAATTTTATAATTTTCATGCCCCGGAACATTAGCAAAATATTTTTTTTTTTGCGACATACCTTTTGCACATAAATCTCAATGTATTTCTGCAGACTGTTTCTGTATAGATAGAGTACAAGATCGTGTACAAAGTCAAAGCGGTCGCACACAATAATGAGCGGCAGTTGGTCGGGCAGCTTGGCTTCTTTCAGGAAGTTCTTAACGCGCTCCGCATTATAGCAGTTTGATTCCCGGCAGATACGTTCCACTTCCTTTATCTGACCTGTCTTGCAGGCAGCCTGGAATTTAAAACATCATTAGTCGTATCTGGCGAATTAATTTGATATTTTAAATAATTATTTCGTATTTTTATTATAAATTAAAAAGAAGGTAGTCTTCAAGACTATTGTTACAGAACAAATATATTTCAGAGTTAAGGTTCAATTTATAACAATGAAATGTAAATTAAAATCTCAATTTAAGAAATAAAAGTAATTCTAACCTGAATATACTTGAAATGGACTTCCGGATCCTGACTGAAGTTAACAATAGAGCCAAGGAAGTAAAACAATCCTTCATAAGTCTTGAAGCTTTCAAACAACTCGATGAGTGCTTTAGTAGTCAGCTGCTCGTGGTATTTGGTAGCGATTTGCACACAGATCTGCAAGTTCTGACGTATATTCGCCTGCAGCATCGCTTTAAGGCATTCCAGAGAGTCTTCTACTGAGAGAGTTCCGAAGTAGGTCACCAGCCAGTCAGCGGACAGTAAGTGGGTGTGAACCTGTAAACAAGTATAATTATAATTTAAATTTAAACAAAAATTTATAATTTCATTCATCATCAGCTCACTATACGTCCCCATCGAGGGGCTCGGAATCTACCCCAAGTTAGGGGGTGACTAGGCCATAGTCAACCACACTGGCCAAGTGCGGGTTGACTTCACACATATCATTGAATTTCTTCTCAGATATGTGCAGGTTGCATCACGATGTTTATAATGTATTAAAACGAATATTTTTAATTTCCGTATTTTTCCAAACTAATAACAATCAATAGGAAATCTTAGTGTTGCCATTTATGGCTGTCATAATTTAGTTTCCCTTATGGCCATACCGGTCCGGATAGCCTTATCAGTGTATATAGTATGTCTCACTCACCACAGCCCGCTTGATGTCATACAAATCAGTATAATGTTCCAAGGCTCGCTGCAACAGTCCCGCTTTCTCGCAGAGCTGGGCGACGTGCGCGCGGTCGTAGTGCGTGAACATACCGTTACCGAGGATAGCGTCTGCTACCTGAGGCGCTGACATCAAGTTCATCTCCAATAACCTGAGGAATTAATAAATTGAATGAATTATAACTGAGGTGACAACTGGAATGACCAATTTTGAAGACAGAGAATTAAAAAAAAAGTGACTTTCAGTAAAGTACTAAGTAATTTTGATGTGAAACATCTATAGGCTCACTTGTAAACCGAATTGCTGGCGTGGCGACGCTTGCCGTGGCGACGGGTCGCCACTCTATACTGAGGTATACATATATATATATATTTTATTTTAATAATATTATCTTTTATGCATATTACTTGTACACACACGATGTTTCACATCTGCCAGGCGTCCCATGACGGCTCACATTTTTTGTATTAATCTTGGGATTAGTTAGTAACTTAAAACTTTTATTATAATCTATCCATTGAAGAAATTAAAATTAAATTACGTTTGTACCACAAATTAATCACTTATTTTTGTAATATTATCATCACTTAATTTACTAAACTAAAGAAAACACTAGAAGAAATTAATCATAACATTTTAAAATACCTTGTCTGTAGGGGTCCTTCCTCAGGGCGATTATTCTTCAACGCGTCCAAGAGGAATGCGGTACATTGCTGCACCATGTTCTGTTCCATGAAGACGTCTACTATCTGGTTGATGTCAGCTAGCGGCGGGTCTTCAGCCACCAACATGCCAGCGAAGCCTGCACCTTGCTCAGGGTTGGTGCGCATGACGGAACGCAGTAAGTAAATATAGTCTGGTGTGTATCCAACCTGTAAGATATTTTATTTAAGATAAAATAATGACTATTTAAACAGGAATAAAAAGGAAAAAGAAGCTATTTAAATTTAGCAATTATCAATCATCAGTACAAGTTAATACAAAAGTATTTTAACTAGAGAGGGAGATTGAAAAATAGGTACATAGTTTTGACTTTTAAAAACAAAAAAAACAGAAAAAAAAAGCGAATTGTAAGAAAAAATAAGTTAGTTATTTCTTTTTTTTTTTAACATTTGTTTTCTTTTTTTTTTTGAAAAATTATAAATGATTGTTTTTTTTTCTTTTGTCACTAAATGTAAAAATTAATTTAATGAAGGAGAAGGGGGAAGGGATTGGCTCCTAAAACACAGGGCATTGCCCCAGTTCAGGAACCAAGGCTTCCACATAATTGTGTATATGAGTGTTATTTATTTATTATTACTATTATTTTTAAATCAACAAAAATTTACCAAATATTCTATTATAAAACAGTAAATGGGGAGTAAATATAATAAAACATACCTTCTTAGCATAAAGAACAATCTTCTGGAACTGTCCCGTTTCAGCAAAACATTGGATAACTTTGCTGGCAACATTAGCACGTAAGTATACGGACAAGGCAAGAGTGAGGTCCACTGGCTTTACTAGATCACCAAGTTCTTCCGAGCACTCCAGCTTTTCTTCTTTAAGCCATTTCTCCAGAAGTTGCTTACGACCTGATAGAATATTTTGTACATTAACCATATTTTCCCAGTTATTCTTAAATTATATAGACAGCTAGAATAACTATAGATATAATATTACCTTGTAGCAATACAGGGCGACATAGTTCCAATGATTCAAACTTATTCAACTGCGCTTGATCTAGTAACATGCCAAAATATTGGAGTAGAGGCGATGTTTGACCAGACTGAGTCGGCACTTGTTGGAAGCGTTGGATTGTTTGCGGCGTACGCAGTATGCCCCTAGGAGCCATTGCTGCGACCTGATGTCAGTACATAAATTTATAATTATTATTTTGAATTGTTAAATAAAAAAAAAATGATTTAATTGATTTCAAATTTTCCGGCTCAAAGGATCAAAATAATTCTTTCCTTTGATTGACTTAATGAAAATCAAAACGGTCATGGGACCGTTTTGATTTTCATTAAGTTTTGATTTTAATGGTAAAAGTTATAATGTTAACCTTAGCTGCCTCAGCGTACTGTCCATTGGTGAACAGCATGTTAAACTTGCGAACAAAAAGTTCTTCAGCCCCGGCGAGGTTGTTTCTAACGGCCAGTCGGAGAGCCAATTCAGGGTTTTGTAAGACAGTGTTTATATAAGGTACTATGGAGTCCTCTTCCACTGTCACTGACAGAACTTGTCCTTTTCGGTTTACACCTGACAACAAATAATTAAATTGTAACTTATAAACTTTATAAGCCTTCCCTTTATGGTTTTTACTTTAAAAGATCCATTTATTTACATTACAGCAATGAACTAGATAGTACAAAATTAGCAATTACATTTTAACAAACAAAGAAGTCCAATTTAAGGGATATAAACTCACCAATAATTCCACCAGTTGCTTCATGGGGTGCGGTAACAAATATAGTGTCCGATGATATACGGTTCATATAGATGCATGTTCCAGTCTCGATGTCGTACATATGTATGTAGCCGTATTTAGTGATGAGGTAGATGACGTCATACTTGGGCGACACTTGCATGGCCACCGGGAAATCGTTCTGCGCCTCCGGTGGGAAGAATACGTCTACGGCTTTCTTTGGGAACGGTTGGTTTCCGGCGGGTGTTTGACCAACCTCTGTTAAATTAATATGCTATTAATTGAGACAGTTAAGTAAATGAGTGTAATTATTGTAGGAGGAGAAAGCTAAGCTTGAGGTCTGCAACCTTCATTGTTACTTGTATAACCACTTATAAATGATAAACATACCAATAATATGCAGTTTCCCTCCTTGCGCGGTCCTCACAGCAAAACAGAAGAGGGTGGAGGGTTCAGCGTTACCCTCGGCTTTGAATGTTGCAAATGAAGCCGCATGACCCTCGATAGGCTGCGAGCACTTGCGTTCCACAGAATACAGCTGCATTGCGCCAACAACACGGTTCTGTTGCGCCGAAATACCTGACAAGGAAAATTTAAATAGATATGAGATAGCTAAAAAAAATTAAATCATACAAGTATAAAGAGAATACCTACCCACTAACAACAGCCACTGTTGTTTTGGGTCCGTCCTGTAGTTAATGATTTGACAATCCGCTAGCGACGAATGCCTATCAAATATTTTCACGGGGGTGGAGTCGCCCTCCATCGACCAATGGTACACCGAAACTCTAGTGACCAGCGCCAGGGTATTCAAGGAAATCCACTTCCAAAATACGATGTCTTCAGTCATAGTATGCGCCTTCATCTTGGATTTCATTTCGATATTAAATATCTGGAGCGTTTTTTGAGCTAAAATGAAATTGTATACATACTTTTATTTATTAGGGTTACAGCAAAGAAAAATCTGTTTCTAAGAAAAAGTTCACAAAAAAGTGCGCTAACGCGACTAATTAAAAAAATCTCGTCTATTATTTGATGTTGTTTTAAAACATAGGTGTATTTGATGTATCGATAAACCTATTATAGTTTTGATTCTTATTTCGTAAGAAGTTATCTATATATATAAAATAAAGTCGTGTTAGTTACACTATTTATAACTCAAGAACGGCTGAATCGATTTGACTGAAAATTGGTGGGCAGGTAGCTTAGAACCAGGAAACGGACATAGGATGATTTTTTACCCCGTTTTCTATTTTTTTTTCCGCGCGGATGGAGTCGCGGGTAAAAGCTAGTTAATAATAATATTCACTTATATCCATTCAAATTTAAATTATCAGTTCAGATGTTTTAAAAAATTAAATTTATTACATAAAGCACCATTTAGATTATTAACGGCTCATTTAGTGTTTGTAAGATATCTAGTGTTCCTGTTCCGTGATCGCACATAGTTAACTGTAGGAGGAACTGCGCATCTCTGGTAGTTATATAACGAATAACGATTTCTTTTGAGTGCTCTAGCTATTTAAATACGAAGCGCTGCGTGTCTGGGCCAACAGAATTCTTCATCAATGATGGATAACGTAGTAGACATTGAAAATTTGTTTGGTATACTATGAGCTGTCGCTAGAAAAATATCAATCATTAACATCACTTGATAGATCGTTGTAAAGATCTGTTGTTTATCACCTTCAAGTAGAAAAGCATTATGAAAACCTTAGTTAAGAGATATTGTACTACATCTGTAATATAAGGAATACGGAAAAAAACTACTAATTAGGGGGAAACCTCAAACGCTACAGGGAAAAGTACCTGAAAGGTTTCAAACGACAGATTTCAAAAGCCTTTAAGTTGAAACGTGTTGTAGTACGATCCTTTGACGTTGCAACGTAGCAACTTTAGGAAAACAGCACTTTTCCAGACGATTACGTTACAATCGAGTGGTTTTTATTTTGAACGACGCAATATGACATTTTATTCGTAACACCAACTAGTCAAAAATTGGTATAAGTTTACTCGGTTTTATGTGTGTGTGTGTGTGTGTATTCGTGATTTCTAAAACAAAGGGACTGATTTTGATTGATAATTCTAGACATATCTTATTCTTAGCTGTAATTTCAGGGAAGTCGACATCGTCGCTTAATTTTCTACATTTTAGAAGCTTTTTTATGTCAGTTTTCATTTAATTATTTTCAATTAGCATATTCAAATGCAGTATCGACTAATTCGTGTATATAGCATGTACAAGGCATGCCTTTTAAGTTCTGTCGTTTCAATATTTCCCGGCAATTTTGAATTTTGAACTGTTTTATATTCGAGTGTGTTTACATTTTGAATCTTAAAACAGTTGAAAGTATTAAGATTAATGCTATTGTTTAGTCACAGCGTCGATTTGAATCTGCCAGGTAACGTACGAAAATGAATCTTTCTAAGGAAACTGTTCGTGCAATAATTTTCTACAACTTTAAAAGACGCCTGACACGGCTTCAGTGTTTTGAAGAGCTTACATCTGTGTTCAGTGATGAAGCCCCATGTCTGCGGACTGTCGAACGCTGGTATTTAGAATTCCAGCGTGGACATACTAGTCTTAGTGAAAAATCTCGCGAAGGACGTCCAAAATCCGCCTTCACCGAAGATAACATCATTGCTGTGAGACAACTAATTCTCGAATATCGTCATGTGACGTATCGAGAGATAGAGGTTCTATTAGGCATCTCAGGGACAACCATTCAGAAGATCTTGCATCAAGCGCTTGGTGTGAGAAAGCTAGTTTGCCGTTGGATACCGCATTTGCTTTCAGACGATCACAAGGCGGCCCGCGTCAGATGGTGTAAGAAAACTCTGCAAAGGTTGGACCGAGGAGAGTCAAACCACGTCTACGACATCATCAGTGGTGACGAATCTTGGATCTATGCCTACGATCCTAATTCCAAACAACAATCTACAATCTGGCTCTTTCAAAACAAGCCAAAGCCGACTAAAGTTGTTCGTTCGCGAAGCACTTTAAAGAAGATGGTGGGCCACCTTCGTTGAAAAAAAAGGCCATGTTGCGACTATTGCACTTGAAGATCGTAGAACGGTGAATGCTGAGTGGTATACCATAGTTTTTTTACCACAAGTCATCGCCGAAATGCGAAAATCTAACTCAAAGCGACGCATTATCCTGCACCACGACAACGCAAGCTTACACGGCGCTCGTCAAACGATTGAGTATTTGAAGCAGGAAAAAGTAGAAATTCTTGACCATCCTCCATACAATCCTGACCTAAGCCCTAACGATTTTTTTACATTTCCTAAAATTAAGAAAAGTCTTCGTGGTCAAAGGTTCCAGTCCGGTGAAGAAGCAGTCGACGCTTTCAAGTGAGCCATTTTCAACACCCCCACTTTAGAGTGGAATAAATGTTATAATAACTGGTTTGAGCGAATGGAAAAGTGTATTAAGCTACGTGGTGAATACCTTTAAAAACAATAAAAAGTACTATAAGATTCTAGTTGTGTTTTTTTCTTCAAACGACAAAACTTAAAAGGCATGCCTCGTATTATCATTGGTCCATTTAGTTGTTTACTTCACAGTCTGGTACGCCCACTTCAATAATATTGCTAATAATAGCTTTCGTATCTTATAAGCAAGTATAAAGACCAACTTAAATAGATTGTTTTGTCTTGAAAACGAATCCAATAATAATAAACTTTGATAAAATTGTAAGCTATACGTTTATAGTGACAAACTCTGTAGTAATTTCATAATGTAATAATTGTTCTTTTTTTTATTAAAAAAACACCTCGAAAATTAAATTGACTCGCCATTACTATTTTTATCGATTAAACTAGTTACATGGATGTATGAAATCTATCCCCTAAAGGTTAAATTAGTGGGCGTATCATTAACCTTTACGATTTCCCATTGTATATTGTAATAAAAAACATGTATAAGCTATCATAAAGTTCATTAACATTCCATGAATAAAAAAACATGTATGATTCTAATGAATTAAATGACTAAGTATATAGTGTATTATATATGATCGTAGCACACGCATGTAGTAAATAATAAATTAATACACACCTGCAAATAACCATTCTATGAAATAAAGGTATCCTATTAATTATTTAATACTCTTGCGTAATTAATAACAACTTATACCATACCGTGCAGGTTTAGTTCACTTTTTAGCCGACTTTAAAAAGAAGGAGGTTATCAATTCGACTGAATTTTTTTTTATATATAAATATATACATGCAAATTTTAAGATAATATATCTGCATGCAATTATCAAATGTTATTGTTTTCTAAAACGTCTCAGGGATGAGCCTATCATGCGATAGAACTCTTTTTACATATAATATATATTCGTAGCTTTAGCGTCAAACAAATACTACAACTAAGTCTAAGCTATCATTGACACTATTGAAGTCCGAATAAAATAATTTTTTCTGTCTATGAACAAATTTAATCATTTAATTTGGTACAGATATATCTCTAACACAGCTTGTTATTAGATAAGCGAACATTGACACTATCTATGTAATTTGACATTGCACGATATCAGATGCGCTGTATAACACCACAAGATATGTATAAATTATATTTGTATACAGTAACTGTCATATACATAGTTACTATACGATCATATAGATTAATAGCTTGACCAGGAAAATAGAAAACCTGGCATGGAGTAGCTCAATCACCTTCTTGGCTACATCACGCGCAAAGAAATTAGTTCGACCTTTTACCACAACATCTTGATGTAGGTTATATATATTTCTGGTCAGGTTATACCGTGGCCAATGCTGTAAAACATGTACAAAAACATTGTTGTTTTTTGTATGTTTCGCCAGTGGGAACTCCCGGTTATATGTTCAAATTAAACTGACTCAATCCATAAGTCTCATTACTACAAAATATCTGATCTTCAAGTATATGGCGATTTTTTGTGCGTAATCATATTAAATAAGAGCTCTATTTATTGCCGAAGAAATTTTACCCATATTTATAGGGAACAAATAAGTATTTCACTGTATATCCACTCCCTTGCGACCTCCTGAAGTCTCAGCGTAATTTATTTTTTTGAACGAAATGTCATTCGAATAGATAATCAGTCGGGTACCTCGTAAGCGAAAAAAATCCATTCAAATAGGAGAAAGAGTACTGGCGTATCTCTCGACATTTCCTATGAGAAATGTATGTCGAATTATTGTATTTAACCAAAATTAGGTTAAATTTGAAAACATCGAACCTTAATTCGAAACATGAAAATGATAGGCGTGACTAAGCGCTGTTCATCAAATAAAAAACTTCAACCAAGCCCTCTTTGCTTTGTTCTGTATAGAATTAACGTAACTGAAGATATCTTTCATTAGAAAGATTCAGTATATGTATATGTAATACTTTTGTAACTAAGGATTATTTTTTTTAATTTAACAAACAATCCAAATAAGGATTTTGATATTAATGTACAATTAAATTATTCAAACTTTCGTGAAACATTATCACTAACTTATATAGAAACGGCTAAAACACTCACGTATATATATCCGGTGTCGTCACCGACTAGTTTCGAGCCCTTCTGGGGCCCTTCATCAGGGTGAGTGGGACTGGTATTATTTCGCGGACGCGGCCCGTCGCCCACTCACCCTGATGAAGGGCCCCCAAAGGGCTCGAAACTAGTCGGTGACGACACCAGATATATGTACGTGAGTGTTTTAGCCGTTTCTATATAAGTTAGTTTTAATGTACAATCCATAAATTTTCGAATAAGGCTTAGGCACTATTATGTAATGTTGGTGCCAAAAAATTGTGCCAGAAAACAAATTAAAATTCAAGGTTCAACGAAAAATCTATTTTATCGTGCCAATAATATAAATTTTCCTTTATTATTTTAGTTCAGCAGCGAACTTAGAAGTATCGAGTAAAATCGAGAACTAAATAGTTTAAAACACATATATTAGTGATGTGATTAATTCAAAAAGAAATAAAGAAGCCTAAATTACGTGCACCCACAATTCTTTATCGAATGTACAGAAAATTACCAACGAAAATGTCACCTTTCTAGTAAGCAAGTGGCATACACAATTTGCCGGTGTTATAATAATTATATTTAGAACAAACAATAATACGATATCAAATCATGTTAATCAATTTATGCGAAATCTCAGCTTCCGTAATCCCGTAGTTAGCCACTTGTTTTGGGTCAAGAATATATTGTACACGAGATGAGTCACCGCCGCGTTTCTTCCGTTCCATGACAGCTCTGATGTAATCAATAAATGACACTGCATAATTACAACAGAAGCAGAGTATTTTCTTCATTATCTTACTAAAGATTTTGTTTCTTTGTTTATAATAAACAATAACCTTTTGTTAAAAAATGTCTTTTAGCTTATATTTGGTGGATATTTCAAATGTATAGCTTGATAAATGACGATAAACTTACGAATATATTTTTTAAATGTTCCGTCATCGTTTTTTTTTTATTATTATTAAATATATTTTACAACAAAAGATTTGATGGGTCTTATAAGCGAGAGAAACAGCTTGTGTTATACTGACTAACAATTGCACTGTATGCTCGTCAACAGAAAAAAAAACAGCGATGCGAAAAAAAAAGCGCATCACGAGTTTATTTGTGGCCGGTCAGCAACGTTCGGCAATAAAAACACGAGTTAACTCATGAACGGTCAACAATGTGTTACAAATGTTGACTGTTTGAAAACATAAAATAAAATAATTTTAACTAAATATAAATAAAATATTTTATATTTTTGATTAAATCATCTCTCAAAATTTGTAATAAATTATTATGTAACTGTATAGTTCTACACACAAACACTAACACATTAAATTAGTTGTTATGTAATCTTTACTGACCTTCCACACCAGCCTTTCCCTTGAGAGCAATAACTTTGCTTGCCGGGTTCATGATGGCAGAGTCGGCACTAATAGGCCTCCGTATAGGGTTGGTAGGGTCGGCCATGTCAATGATGACCACCTCAGATGTTTCACCGACCTTCTCTCTGACGCAGATGAACTTATCAGACTCCATTGTGAGAGTGTTGAAAGATATTGAAGCTGGATTGATTCCAACATTTGTGAGCTAAAAAAAAAATTTCAATAGAAATTAAAATCTTACACTTATAAATAATATTTCTTATTATAGTTTTGGCTAATTAATTAATTATTAAATGTATTTTTTTTTCAATTTTTGGATAAAATGCCAGCCCTAAGTTGACCTAATTTCTGATTATTAATTGATTACTTAATATCAAGGAAGCAAGTATGACAATAAAATTAAAATCTCAGACTACCCTCTATAGGCCTTGGTTACAACATGTTTTGTATAATAAGATAGGAATCATAAAATAAATTATCTACTACCAGTGAACAAAGACAAAATTAATTTAACATTTTGTTTTTAAACTACATTTTTGTTTTCTTGAATTATAAAATAATAACACATTTTATTGTGAAGTTTAAACAAGTCCTATTTAATACACTAGTTCATCCAGTCTTTCTCTCAACTTGGATTTCTTAATCAATATTTGCACTTCTTCACACAGATGAATTTAATAACATGTTCACAGTTTATAGGAAATGTAAATATTTTTTCCTCGACTAATAAAAAAACAGCACAAATAATAAGTATAATAGTAGTTCATAATGCAATACTCCAGTCAATAGATTAGATAAAACATGACTCCTTATAAGAATCCTACAAGAAAACCTCATCCAAATATAATAAAAAGTGTATCTAGTAAGTATAGGGCCATAGAATTCGCTGTAATTTAATTATAAGAAAGGACATTACTTAAGTAATTCATTGAAAAGATTTAAGATTACAGACATAGATATATTAAAGAAAAAGTATTTGCGTGACCTAAATATTCGGTAATGGGCATAGTTGCCAGCAAATCATATGATCCAGAGGGGAATACGTAAAGATCAATACCGGTACACCTCCGTAGGCAGAGTAGGGGGTGGAAGCTGTCACTTCAATAATTGCGCAATGTCATTTTTACACTTTTATTTATCTAAAAAAAGACATATTCTAGTGTCTAAATACCTTTGTTCAATATATTATTACAGCTGCTATCGTTCTCATCGAGTTGCTACCACTATCGACAAAACCAATAAAAGCCGATGGGCGTACTCACCTGTAAATGCTCTTGGAAACGTATAGGCAAAACCTGTGCCATAGTTGCGATGTACTTTACTTTATCTAAATCAAACTGGCCTTACAGCGATGCCTAATTATCGCGGAGCCTGAAAAATTAACAAAGTTCAATCCACTGATATCTCATCCGTTCCGAAAACACCTTTGACAATCAACATGGCGTTCATTCATGTTTGAAAGAAAATGACAATGACCGGACTGTGACAAAATTTTATTATTTTGCAATCTAAATTCTAAAAACTAAATTTACTCACTGAATTTACTTGTGTCTACATGAAGAAAAACTGTACGATTATTCTTTTTACTATTTGTTACGACAAATGACGAATAATGCACCCGCGGCTGCCACATACACAAATGAATGAAATGAAACGAACGATTGTCGATTACTAGATAAAAAGAGATGGAAGATTGGTGATCGTTGCCAATCTGCCAACAGCCAAATCACTGCCAACTACCAATTTTTCTAAAGTTTTGAATATGCGTATAAAATAAGTTGCCTTTTAGTCGGTAATTAAAAGGAATTTGGTTTTTACATTAATTAATGTAGGTGATCATCATATCTCACACATAAACCTAATATTAAAATTTACAAACAATTTTAACCAGTCCAAAATATGAACCAAAAAACCGTATTTTGTGTAATGTTTTAAACGGGACTGATTTATTTGAATACAGCCCTTGGTAGCCCTAAAATCTAGTTTTGAGAGGAAAAACCTATCGACAACACCGCTTTGTTATCCTGTGCCTTTGTGTTTTGTTGACAAGACAATTTGATTTTGACATTGACATAAACAACAAAATAAAGACATGATTTGCAATTTGCTATAATTGTGCAGCAGTATTTTAAAATCTATTCAAAATGGTACAGTTTTCAAACTCTAAAAATTTACATAATGGTTATAACGTTTTCACTATGCATTTAATTTACACGATTTTAGTTTCAGTTTGGATTCAACATGTTTCATGAAATTACACGACCTTTTAACATGAATTATCGATGTTATTCAGTATCAATGCTACCTGGAAATGAAAGGCAAGACGTGGAAAGAGGAGGAAAAAGTAAGATTATAGAAAATATTTTGTTATATGTAGAAAAAAATTGACGTATGACAGTATACATCACCACTAGCTGTCGCCCACGAATCCGTCCGCGCGTAGTTAAAAAAAAAACTTAATATGGGTATGAAAAATAGATAGCAGCCGATTCTCAGACCTACTGAATATGCATTAAAAATTTCATAAAAATTCTGTCTATTATGGTATGGTATGAAAAATAATTTATTGACATCTAAAAATACAGTGTATTATCCAGGCTGTGCCTAGTGCGAGGACTCAGCTCAGTGACTTAACAAGAAACATCGTTAGATGACAACACATGGGCATTAAACAATATTAGAGTAGTTAGGTGTTAAATAAACTACACAAGAAAACAAAAACAAAGTATAAGGAGTATGGTAACTAACATTGTGACACAAGAATTTTATATATAAGTGTTTAAGGGATTAAATAAAAATTCACTTTTTTGAAAAATGTGTAAGCATTGTATTATATATGAACAGGAAAGACAAAGAAAAAACATATGTGACATTTATATTTACAAAATAATAATTTACTTCTTTTTCGATGTGACATCTAACTAAAAACTATAAAAACTCCTTAGACAATAAGATTGCATTCAGTACTTTGCATGAAAAGTTCAAAACCTTTTATGTAAATTTTAATCCACAAGCCTGGTCTCTCAAGTACATGCATATAACTCATGCCAAGCCAAATTTTATTATATTTTTAACTAGTACAGTGTTATTTTCCAGTTATAATGCCACCATCAGCATTGGAAATGCTAACCAGGTTAAGCATTGAGTACCCAATGATATTTAAACTGACAAACAGGAAAACTAATAGAGTCACACATTGTGGTGTCTTGGAATTTGTTGCGGATGAAGGAAAAGTTTACCTACCACATTGGGTTTGTATGAAATGGGAATTATCAATAATTTTTTTTTTTTATAAGAGAAGGGGGCAAACGAGCAGCGGGAACACCAAGGTGTTCATCGACGCCCATGGACATCTGCAATACCAGAGGAATCGCAAATGTGTTGCCGGCCTTTAAGATGGTGATATGCTCGCTGTTTGAAAAACATGTTTGATCTTTCATTCCTGCATTTAATTAATTGTATTATTTATATGTACAAACAACTATAGAAATTAAGTATTCACATATATTTATTGCTGCCAACTCACTTAGCAAGTTCACATTAAGTTTCATTCCGTCCCAGTGACTATACTAAAAATGTAAAACTGTGTTAGCACAGAACATATTATTGTAAGATAGATAACTTGACTAAATTCTAATATAATTTTTATAATAGATGATGGCTAACCTGGTACTTGAAGAAGGTACATTACTTCAGATTGAAAGTGTCTCACTACCGGTGGCAACATTTTCTAAATTCCAGCCATTATCTGAAGATTTCTTGGATATCACGAATCCTAAAGCAGGTAAAACTTGTTTACTTCCACAACTTAAAATTTATTAGTCAGATAAATCCTATAAGCACAGTATATTTATAACTCATGTTTATTAACCAAATTAATTAATAATTATTAATCAAATCTAATAAATTCCAAATTTCCTCACATCAACTTTTAAGGTTACAAAAAGCCTGCTACACTTCTTCAGTTTTAACTGTACAGTTGGACTCTACAGTTAGAAGTTATTTGTAGGCAAAACTGAGAACTGTACATAATAACTGACGGTTCAAATTTTGCCTACGCACATTATGATTCAACCTCACAGTTCATTACAGTGTGTGTGTAGCGGGCTTCACATATTTTTGTTCTATTGTAAATATAATAATTGTTTCTTTAAAAAGTTTATTTATTTTTTATGTATTTTGATTTACTGATCTTAGAAAAAAGAAATCATTTAATAAATATTGTTTTTTTTTCAGTTCTAGAAAACTGCCTAAGGAACTTCTCTTGTCTAACAACAGGTGATGTGATTGCCATCAAGTATAACTCCAAAGTATATGAATTGTGTGTATTAGAAACTAAACCTGGCAATGCTGTAATAATTATTGAATGTGACATGAATGTAAGTGAATGACTTTAATACATTAGATACACTTCTATGTCACGTGAACCTATAATTTCATAATGATACTAGCTGTCGCCCGCGACTCCGTCCGCGCGCAGTTAAAAATGGGGTGGGGGGGTTATGAAAAATAGATGTTGGCCAATTCTCAGACCTACTGAATATGCTCCCAAAATTTCATGAGAATCGGTCAAGCCGTTTCGGAGGAGTACGGGAACGAAAACTGTGACACGAGAATTTTATCATAATGATATATGCTTTAGTTCACTGTTTAATTACTAAGTTACTGTACATATTAAGATTTATTTTATTTCACAAATAAACAAACAAAATCTCAAAATGTTTGAATGTTTTTTTAATTCTCATAAAACTAACTTTTTTTGTAAATTTTAGGTTGAATTTGCACCTCCTGTTGGTTACAAAGAAGAGGAACACATCCCAAAAAATGCAGGTGGTAATTCTGGTGTCAGTATGGATGAGGACCCAGCTGTGATTATGCCGGAGCCCAGTGGTTTTGTAGCCTTCAGTGGTGAAGGCAACAGGCTCGATGGAAAGAAGAAGAAACTTACTAGTGAGAGTGAATCGGAGTCACAGAGCTCGCAGGCCAGACAGGTAAGTTAGAAACACATAATAAATTAGTACATTCCAGTAATGTTGTAAAGATTAAATCTTAATGATCACTAATACAAGAAGCTAACACTGTAAGAACATTTTAATTTTTATGAAGTCATCTTTCCTAAAGCTTAAGTCTAATGAAAACGATGACACGAGAATTTTATATATAAGATAATATGCATTAATCTACATTTCCCTTTTTTTGGTATCTAACAATTTTTGACCTTACTGATTTTAGAGTAAATTGAACTTATTTTTGTCTTTATGTTTTAGTCTTATGTGCGTGGGATTCCTGATTATGAGTGGACTGTTGGTACGTTAAGATTTATAAGAAATTCGCGACCACCAAGTGCCAAAGAAGAGGCACCCACAGAACCATTTGAGGCATTCAAAGGCGAAGGTTTCACTCTACGCACTGCGAAATCCAAGAACTAAGTCACCTATGATAAATAAATAGCTCCTTGTTTTCCTATTTTTATAAAGTTTCCATAAAATTATTAACACTTCAGTGGTGTATGCTTATTCCATTTCTTTTAGTTGAAATAGTTTAATTATATATAAGTTTCTAAATTAAGTTGTGCATCGTCATAGATTTAGCATATTGATTAATTTACAACATAAAAATATTTTTTTGTTCCTTGTATAATAAAAAACACCGCAAGAAGTTTGTTTTCTTTATACACTTGCAATTTAAGAGAACAAGTGTGGTTTCCATATTCTTTGAGCACTTTGAGATGAGAGAAAAAAAGTTGGGGAACCAACTTGCCCTATGATGATTCCATAGTTACCACAGTTCTGTGAAAATATAAATACCAACAGAAAGTTAATTATAAGAAATAAATAGTGACTAATTTACTTTTGCCCCCTGGGCTTAACAAGACTATAATAAAAGGTTTGTGTTCAAATATTTTATAGAATAGTGTTCTTGTTGTGTAAAATAAGGTTAGTGTTCTGTAAATTTGAAAGAGGCAAAAGAATAACAGAAGACCTTAAAACAAGATAAAAATAATAAAAGTAATCAAGTTCTATCCACAAAAACAAAATGTAGAAATAGAAAAATTTATTACAGCTATAAAATAAAGGCTTACAATAACATTTTGAAATATACCTAAGCACAACTATCATGCTATTTTTTTCTTGGAAATGTATGTAAAATTAAAGTTCTTTAGCAATATAATGATTACCTTATCTAACAATAAGTATAAATGATGAATATTAGTTAAATTATTCAAATATGTTATTAAGTAGTACATCACTAGAAAATAATACAAAAGATTTTATGTTAAACCAAACAATAATTTCATATTGGAAATATACTGATTACATTTGAAAGATATTCAGTAAATGTCATGTTTTAAGTATTATTAGTTGTAAAACAATACAGGATAGTCACTTCCACAATAGCTAAGTTTTGGAAACACTTAAAATCTCTTTAAAAATTCTTCTGAACAAATTCTAGCTCTAGCATTTACAGCAAGTTTCATTTCACTAATCTCTTTATCAATCTCCTCCATAAAATATATGACAAAATCGACCAGCTTATGTTTATACATTTGTTCGGTATGGAAGTTTGTAATCAGGAAGCTGATATGATATCCATCCACCGGTTTCCGGCGGAGAACGATAAAATTTTCCGCTCGCATCATCATGAACCTCATAAACTTTTTACACAGAATTTTCTCTATTTCATCTGCTTGCTTGATCATAATGCTGACTCTTATAGAGTTTATCGATGACTCAATTAATACTTTCTCATTCGCATTCCGTGATATTATCACTGGATTTAATAACAGCTCTTCGCTTGTCCGTACTTCGACTTCAGGCTTGTTGTATCTTTCAACAACTTGCGATGAAAAATGTTCGAGACACATAGCTGAAGTTAATGTGTGGCGTACGGCAGTTAAATAAGGTTTTAAGGTAGCCGACATTGTTGCAAATTATTGCAATAAATTTTTTACCACACCTAGACTTTATTTATCAGTAAAGTTTGAGTATGACACATTTAACATTTGTTTGACGTATGAAATGACATTTGCATTTCGTTTCGACTGCAAATTACAAATCTTAACTTTCAACGATTTAAAAAAATATTAAATAAAGCTATAAAGAATGATAAATATTATATTACCTGTGCATCAAGGCAAATCCTGTATTTAAAAAAATAATTCGACATTAGGACAACATACAAAATGCATTTTAGCTGCTTTACAAAGTGTTACAATTTTCTCTAGTAAAACAAAACACGGAATCTTCAGCTTCCATGTTATTTACTATATGGTAAAATGAGTTTACTTAATAGTGAAATTCTTTAAAGACCTTTGATTAATAAATTATTAAGGAAACTTTAAATAGATAATCTGTTATGGTGCCAATCAGAAAAGGAACGTAAAAAGACAAGACACAAGACAATAATGGCGGACGTTTTGTAAAGTGACGCAAGGGTAACGTTTTACGGCATGCGTTTATTCAATATTTCTATAGTTAAAGTTGTAAAACTATTAAAGAAATTAGCAATAAACACATGACCAATTAGTAAAGTGTCGACGTAAATCACTAGCAATGGCACGTGAATTTGATCACCTTTTCAAACTGCTGATTATCGGTGACAGTGGTGAGTGGGCGAGGCCTATGATCGCCAGTGGTGTTATTACTTCCTAACGTCATTCTGTGCAAAATATTGATAGTTACCGTATTCCAGGTGTTGGTAAAAGCTGCCTCCTCCTACGATTTGCTGACAACACATTCTCCGGTAGTTATATTACGACTATAGGTGTTGATTTCAAAATAAGAACTTTAGAGATAAACGGTGAAAGAGTGAAGCTTCAAATATGGGACACGGCAGGCCAGGAGAGGTTCAGAACGATTACAAGCACGTACTACAGAGGTACTCACGGCGTCATCGTCGTGTACGATGTCACAAACGGGGAGTCCTTTGCCAATGTCAAAAGGTGGCTACATGAGATTGAGCAAAATTGTGATGTCGTAAACAAAGTTCTAGGTGAGTGACTCTCATTCAACTTTGAGTTCTTTGTCTATCTCTTTGTTTCTAATTAAAAAACTATCATTCTCCTAGTTTCTGTAGTGATGTAGTGCATTTGTTATGGTGAAATGCAAGTTTGTTTAGTTAAGGCTAATTTTTCATAATATTGTTAGTTGTATTACTAAGACATACTAATAAAAAGGTTCATCATTCTCTTCGGTTTTTGAAATGAAAAATTCAGATAAATATGTTTTATATTATCTCCATTGCTTCTGTTTTCTAATGACTACAAAGGTCAATCTCTAATTCTATAGCCATATGCATTTTTTGTCATCAAGCAATAAGCAAAAAAAAAACACTAGCATTGTATTATTATATAATAATTTTGTACTTTCCAGTTGGTAACAAGAATGACTGTCCGTCAAGGAAAGTGGTGGTCACCGAGGATGCCCAAAGGTTTGCTAACCAAATGAACATCCCATTGTTTGAAACTAGTGCAAAAGAAAATATCAATGTGGAGGAAATGTTTCTTACTATCACAAAAATGGTAAGTAATTTGTAACAGGTTATTTTAAAATTACTGAATGTTTATAATTGATGTTGCAATGACAATATAGGGGTTCACTTGCATGTAAAATGCAATCCTGTCTCTACCAGTTGGGTAATAATATTTTTTTTTCTAATTATCATGTTACCAAGACCAATAGCCAAAACTTCTTACTTATCTATATACTAGCTTTTACCCGCGACTCCGTCCGCGCGGAATAAAAAATAGAAAACGGGGTAAAAATTATCCTGTCCTTCTCCTGGTTCTAAGCTACCTGCCCACCAATTTTCAGTCAAATCAATTCAGCTGTTCTTGAGTTATAAATAGTGTAACTAACACGACTTTCTTTTATATAGATATAGATATAAATGAAGTTGTGTTAGTTACACTATTTATAACTCAAGAACGGCTGAATCAATTTGACTGAAAATTGGTGGGCAGGTAGCTTAGAACCAGGAAAAGGACAGGATAATTTTTACCCCGTTTTCTATTTTTTATTCCGCGCGGACGGAGTCGCGGGTAAAAGCTAGTTTGTAATAGTTACAAGAAATATAAGTAATTTTTGTCAAGATGAAAAAATTAATAGTTGTAAAAATAAACTAATTGAAAAAAAATATAGAAAAACAATTTTGTAAACATTGACAGAAAAAATCAAAGCTCTTATGTAACGCTAATCTTATCTAGTTTTGGCACTAAGCTTACGATTTCGTAATGTTGATGCTATCTATTTCTTAACAACTAGAGTATGTAGAGTTTAAATTTAGACTATTGGGTCTTAATCATACAAATCTTGGTGGTATGATTAGACTTTTAAGATAGGGCCTGTAATTTGCGTCTGACAAATAAATAATGAATAATGAGCTGCAAAATTTATGTAGTACATAGTCAAAGTAGTATTTGTAGTAAAAAAAAAATATAAAGGATATAATTTAATCTTTAAAAATTAATAATTTTTTATAGCTTATTCCTAGCATAGTACATTCCAATCTTTGTAACAAATGTATAGTCTTATGGAACAAACCATGATGATAACTATTGTTATAATTTCTCATTTATATTCCATAAACAATGACTTGAAATAAAAACAATACTGCATTCTACTTTTAGTACATTGAATATAGACTTTAGAAAAATGTGTAATAATTATGCAATAAGACTTCTTTGAAGGGTTTTCTTTGCCCTCATCCCTAAACATATCTTGATGATTTTTTTTTAATAACAAATGATTGCAAACAAGCAAATCACTTTGCTTAAATAGATAGTGTCCCTTAGCCACATGTCCTATATTCCTATCTAATTTTTAGTATAGCAATTGTTTCCAAATAAGTAATTCTACTGAATTTTTAACTACTCTTTAGTTGTTTTACAGAAAAATAGTTCTAAAATTGGACACTTTTTTTTGCGTGTTATCATATCGACGCTGGAAAGCGTAAACGCTGTAACCCCGAAAGTATGAACTTTACAGGAGAGCCAAAAAATGATAACTCGTGAGCTGATACGCCTACAAGCATGCGGTATTTAGCAATGTTGTGTAGTTTGTGCTAACCTATAATAAAATCATTATCGTTTGATAATGGATGAAATTATTAACGTGTGAAAAACATATTCGCGATTTCAAGGGTTACAGCGTTTATGCTTTCCAGCATCGATATTGTTATTGTTCAATATGTACCCATTTGATACATGTTAATACCCTCCCATAAGATAAACTGAAACACAATTCATTTGTCATCATTAATGCACATTTTTTAATGCTAGATATATTAATAACTTATTTTATTCAAACAGGTACTCAGATCAAAATTAGAAATGAAGGAGAGACAAAATGTTACAGCAAACGACGTAGTCAATATAAAAGGAACCAAAACCAAGAATGTAAAGAAATGTTGCCAGTGACTTTATGCTGGCAGTACACCAGGGATGTCGCTTACACAATGCTCAAACATTGGGACATGTTGCACAACCCTAGCAGGACACCAGTACATTGGCCGAGAGTTTACCATAATTGTCTCATTGTAAGTTGTCACTGCAATGTACAAATATGTTTGATATCCACTAAAAAAACAACTTATAAAATCCTAGTGCAGTTTCTATGGACAGTATACAAGTTGATCTCTATAAAATATAATTGTGGAGGTGTTAGATTTATTGGATATAGCCCTATCAATGTTTTTATAGTTATTGTGACCACCACTATGCAATTATTTACTGTAATTTTGAGTGTTAGTCCTATGTGCTGGGTTGAACAATCTCAATAACGAGCAATCGCCTAAACAACTCCAAATACTAAGAATATTATAAATTCATATTGAATGTAATTGCTTGTACTCTAATAATGTGTATTATGGAGTGTGTGAGACAGAATGTGAAGCATATAAATGTATACCATTAATTTAATTATAAAATCTTATTATTAATTTTGATATTATAAAAATTATGCGTGTTTGGTCCTTATAATGGTCCCTTCACAACGATTTATAGCTTATTTTTTAAAAGTATTATTTTGTTTAACAAGTGTCATACAAGTCCAAATTATTTATTTTTTATTTTCAATATAGAGATCACAAAGTATAAGAGATCATCTTGAAAAGTTATAAATAATTGTTTATTTTCATGTCTATGAAATAATAATGATTGAACAAAACTCTTTGTTACTTTTTTTGGTTTAGTCTATAATTTTTCCAAGATCTTAAGATCATAGGTACATTTGTCTAAACAAATCATAGGTACATTTGTCTAAACTAATGTACCTATGATCTTGGTATTTTATTCAGTAATGTAACATTTGAATATGAAATTGTTCAACACATGACATGTTTTAAGACAATAGCAAGTTTTAGATTAATTTAGGTGAACCCTAAACAGTTTTTTTTTTTTTCAATAAAGATAAGTAGATTGGTATAATGTATTTGTATATTATAACGATTATTTTTTATTGTATCATTCCGTACGTTATTTTTGTACAATGTTTGATTTGGCTATTAATGTTTGTTTCAAATTACATATAAATTGTCTTGCTTTGACATTAAAACCAAAAATAAAAGTGTCTTTTTTTGTGTTAATATCTACAATCATGGGGCCACAGATCTGTTTAACTTGCATATATTGCTTGGTGTAATAGTGCACAGTGTTTTTGTTCAATTTGTTTAATTTCAGTACTCATTATTTTTAAGAAATATTGTTCATACCAGCATTTTAAAATGTAAATAGATGATATATTTTGCCCATAATAAACTAAGTATTTTTATTTGCCTTTTTTTGTCACTTTCAAAATCCTATAAACTCCCGAAACTTAACTAATTAACCAAGTACATATAACCGAGCCTAGGCGTAATGGATATCATAAATGTTGCCTGTCAGGATCATGCACAACAGCTATGTGGCAATTTACGTTCTCCGTAGATAGGGTTGCCAGGTCGCCAAACTTACTAGCCGGACAGACAAGCCAGTTTGGCCGGACATTTGGGTAGAAATGTCGGACACCCTATATTATTTAGGATTTTGTCTCAGTATTAATAGGAACACTCGTTTGGAAATGTAAAAAGCCTAACAAGTGCCGGACACGCTATCAAAAAGCCTACCTATGACCGGTTTTATCCGGACGCCTGGCAATGTTACCCGTAGACAGGTGTAAACCACTGGCGTAGACACGCACTCTTTTTTGTGACTGACTAGCCACTGTTTACCTTGAAGAGGCATGTAAAGTTTCACCGGGCTTGTGGTGGCCAGCTTCGGCTCGGGCTATTATTTCAAGACATTTCTTTATTTTAGGATACTTTATTCGAAAAGGAAGATAAAAATAAAAAAGTTTACCAGTTTTTTTGCTCAAAGTTTACATGAATACTCAAAAGTATTTGATAGGTCAGTGAATTTTTAAAATTTCAGTAGATTCAGTCAGATTAGTCCATCTTTTAGTAGTTTTCCAACATCTTACTTAACCTTGTAACACCAACAACCATAGAGAAAAATCATAATCATACATTCCAGATTTTTTTTGACTTTGACGTTTGATTCGATCGCCATCAATCCATCCATCCGCGAAAATTTATTCAGATCTTAGCAAAATGTCTCTGTGGTCGGCTTTGAATCGCAATGTATTTAAGCGAACTTCTACGTTCGCTTTGGTTGTAGCTGGTGGAACTTTTTTCTTCGAAAGGACCTTTGAGGTCATCTCCGTTGGTATCTTTGAAAGTATCAACAAAGGGGTGAGTACTTAGTTATGTAATTTGCACAAATTTTGACTTAAAATTTGGGCAAACAAAAAAGTAAAACAGAAAGTATAATTGACTATTCGATTTTCCTATGTTAATACTATTTAACAGCTCATTAATTAAATTATAACATAAGTGGTTATTAACCTTGAAAACTAAATCGGAAGTTTTGAAATCAAATTTAGAACTATAAAATAAATTAGGCATCGATTGTAATAACAATAATCTATTTATTATTATTTGTAATGTAAAAATCAAAATTATTTTTGCCCATTCTCAACATTGAATGGTTCATCAATATAGATCTGTACCTAGTATCAATAAAACTAATAAAATAAAAAATCTTCCAGTACACGTTTATAATTAAATTTATATTAAATATTCACAAAATAAAATAATGTAATGGAAATATACCTGTTTAATCACAACTGTTAATACAACAAAATTCAATTTGTAATCTTTATTTTTCAGAAACTGTGGAAGGACATCAAACACAAGTATGAAGAATAAAGTATAACAAAAACAACCATCTTTATTATAATTTATTAGAATAATTGTTACAACTTTCATTAAAGTATGTTAAATAAGTAAAGATTTGTTTAATTTAATACAAGCTTATTAATAGTGACTAGAGAAGTTAGTTTTAAACAATTAGTATACTTAAAAGCTAATTAAAACTCAAAATCGCATGAAATTACAGTCAGATGGCTGACTTTTTTGACCTTGACCACGATTACTTTTCAATTTTACTACATATTCTTGATATAATGCTTGTATGTAACCAAATTTTCACGGTTACATATTGATCACATACTTCTTACACTAACAAAGTTAAATCTAAGCAAAAATATCCAACAAATAGAGATATCTTATATAGAATTTTCGTTCCTGGTAAATTTCTACTTTACTTTACTATTTCATGAAATGTTAGACTTTTTAAATAACATATGTAGTTATATTTATGAGATGATTAAAAGATATAGTTAATTTAAAACTTAACATTTTATTTACGCATATGTAGTAAAACTAAGCTTATTTAAAATGTTAAACATTAAGAAATAATATATAGCAATTAAATAGGAACATATAAATATTTTTGTATGCAGAAATATTTACAATGAATCAAATGTTTTCAACTTAAGTAACTGATAAAAATAAATAATAAATGCAGGAACAGTTCTTTATTATGTGTGTGCTTGGCACAAAAATATTGAAACATATGATTCTTTTGTCAACACTACACAACACTACTTCTATTTTCAATAATTTTTTTGTATGAATGTTTTGGCAGCGGAAACACAGTTTTGTTTGCTTTTGGAGAAACTAGTAACATGTGACTTTAATCATCTAAATACATACATTTTGAATACATTAACATCAATATTTCCTGAATAAATCGACATTGCAATACATAGATTCTAGACAAACTTGTTTTTTGATTCTTTAATAATTTTTCTTTATTTTTGTACCATCTTTAAATCAAAACATAATGTTTACAAGCACCTTAAGGTTTCCAATTCCTTGCACAGTTGTATTCTGTCCGATGTTTAGATGATTGGCTCTGCTGATGTGGAGGGTGCAATGGCACACCTGGGCTGTGTCTGTGTAGGAGTATCAAACTTACCTTCTTCAGCTAAAGTCAACACAATGTCAACTAACAATGGCTGAGCTAGATTCTTGATGGCTTCTTGACGAGCCACCTGCGAAAGAATTATAAGTTACTAAATGTCTTCTAAAGAATTGGATGGATTGCATTGAATGTAAAATGTAAGCAAATTTATTGCTAAGAGTACACTTGTCTAGAAGATACATTTTTTTTGAACAAATATTTCTGTTTTTAGCCGACTTTCAAAAAGAAGGAGGTTATCAATTCGACTGTATTGTTTTTTTTTTATGTGTGTTACTGCGAATCTTCGCCCCTGGTGCTCCAATTTTGATAAAAATTATTTTAATCGAAAGGATGTGCTTGCAGATGGGTCCCATTTTTTTGTTGTTTTTTTTTTTTAAATAACTAGAAGACTAGTAGATACTTTGAATATGCGAAAATTAGGGACATTTTTGCTTTAGGCGTTTATATATCTAGATAATCGAAAAACCTCTATAAATGAATGTCATAGTTCAGTCCCGAACTCCATAAGCGAGAAACTCAGGTTAGAGAAAAACCTTTGAGTGAGTAAAATTTTATGGGGCCTTGAACTCTCACTTATCCAGGTTCGTCTATAATAGTAACACATGGATATGTGTGCTACCTCTGATCTTAAAGTAAAAGCATATAAAAATATGCGTCAAACTTAACTATCATTGAAGATTACTCAAACAACATGCACTAGAAATTAACCAAATCGATAAGAGTACAGAATCCGCGAAATATGAGACGTTATTTTAAAAATCGTATAACTAATTAGTTTATAACCGATATATTTCAGTTTTTTAAATAAAAAAAATGACTATATTTTTATGTATAAATATTTTAGTAGTGAACACCTGCGGTTAAAATATATAAAAGCACTCACACACCAACAGTTAGTACGAACATACGTACATTACGACTCACCACAGCGAACTGGTGTGCAATCATCTTGAGGGCGTATTCCTTTATATCTGTGGCGTGCATGCGATCTGCCGCCTGAAGGATCGCGAGCACATTATCCGGGGATACGTTTGTTTGGAGATTGTGCTTGCAGAATACTTGCAGACGATTGTTTGTGAACCCTAAGAATAACAAGTATTTAAAGATGCACACGTCCGCACGCTACGGTGACAGCTGACAGAATGCGATAGTGCTGCCATCATGACATCGAACACTAATTTATTCAAACCATAATAATTTCTACACAATTTTATTTATTCTAGTTTTTAAGTCCTTTATGTTTGTTTTATATTATTTAAGTACATTTGGAATAGCGCTTAACATCAGCAGTGACATTTAATTGACATTATGCCAGTAAACACTAACTGGCGCCAGTGATCGAAAACAGTCCATGCCAAGTCAGCGAGACGTTAGATTTATGCAACAGCAATGCGACAAAAGGTTTTTTGAAATTGCAGTAAACATAAAATTCTGTTTATTTTACTGGTCGCTTGGGTAGCTGCTAGTCTCTGTTGTAGTTTACGTCTCTGAGTGTGTCTGTTAGTCAGACTTACCATAGTATATGGGAGCTTGGAATAGATAGAGGGAGTCCTCAGTGGGCATGTTGGTCTCTCCGTAGTAGATGTAGCGCAATAACGAGTCGAAAGCTGGCTCCGATGGCACAGAGTCACAAATTTGTATCTGATAGAAAATAACCAATAAAATTTTAACATACATAACCTCAAAAATAATTATAAACAGACTTAAAACTTGTAAGTGCAGATATTATTAAATATATTGCAAAACTATAATCATCCTGCAATTTTTAATATTGTTACTAGTAGACCAAACGAACGGGAGACATAATACAAAAACTATGATGTATATCTTACTAATATTATAGTTGTGAAACTTTAAATGGATGGATGCAAACATCCACAGTAACAGAGAGACAGCTAGTAACAAATTACTAGCTGTTTCTCTGTTACTAGTTGAATCTCACTGAAATTTGACATATAACATAGTCTAGAAGAAAATATATACTAATTAATGTCCTTATATTAATGAATTTCGCGCGAACAAAGTCGTCGAGCAACAGTTGGTCTACTATAAATAATGATACCTACATTAACAATGTTATTCCTAGGCGAGAATGATCTAAACATGGCTTCAAAGTATGCGGCGCGTGCGGCAAGTATGGAGCGGTGGGCGGGCCGGGACACGCCCCCCACTCGCAGCGTGACGTCACTCAGCTCCGCCCCCCCAGTCAGGAACATGCACAGGTCCTGCTCCAGTGTTGTACCTGCTGTTGAGAACATTATTTACACTTAAAAAAAATAAGGAATAAAAACTTGACAGGTGTCAAGGGACACCCGGATGAAACGAAGTTCCTATGAATTTACGTTATATATTGTCACGTCGTTGCCATGGTTACTATAGCAAAAAGTGTCGTGACAACTTTTCGTAAGAATTTTTTCCGTCTAGCCCCCTTTCACAACGCGCGATAAGGAACTTCGTTCCAATAATTTCAGACATGACACAGTTACGTTAAAATGAATATTTCACTTTAATACCTCGCTCCGGAGAGCACTTGCACGCTGCGCGATTGGATACGGATGTTTTCCTTTACTAAAAATTATAAAACATGACTTGATTTTTTTTAACAGTAAGTCTTGATTATGTTTTAAGATAATTTGAAGAAAATGCTTTTATTTGGTACGCCAAGACACAGTTGTATATCTACCGAGTGCATCGTCAGCGGCGTCAATGTTGGGAGGTTTGAGCGGCAGAGGCTGCTGTCGTCTCCGGATGATCTCCACCATCAAGTTGCGCTCCATCTGCTCAAACTCCTTCGACATCACGATCGGAGTGAAGTTGTAATCTTTTATTATGAACCTGAGAAAAAAAAATAAAGAATCGTGAAATGTTTTCATGTAAAAATGTGGACTGAATATACAGATCATAGATATAATACCTCTAGATGGAGTATTTCATACAAGTTTGATATTTAATCGTAAGACAAATTTAGTAATGTCAATAGTGTAAGTGATGTAAATCCAATAAATTGAATAGAAATTCCAAATTACGAAAAAGATGGCATATAAAAAAAATTAAAGTAAAATAAACTAAAACATGCTATTTTACTTTATTTTAATATAATCTTTTTCTAAAATAAATTCTAACAAAAAAACATTTTTAATAAACACAATTGTGTTCTATTGTTTTTAAAAAAAATAATTAGTGTTTTTAAAATGTAAATATTATTAAACTTACATAAACATAAGAAAAGAGGTTGTATTCAATTGATTTTTTATGATAATGACAACACTAAGGAAACATATCACAAAAAAGACCTCCGGAAGCCTAACACAGCTCACTTATATGCCCCGAACAGTCCATCTAGACATATAGATCTATGATACATATACTAACCGTAAGCAGTATTCCTTGATGCAGCAGAGGTTAGACACATGTGCTGCATGCAGCGCTTTAAGCACATTGCCTAGGCAAAGGTTACCACGAAGAAACTTAGCACATAATCCACAGAGACGTGGAATGTTCAACCGTAGTGATAAACGAAGCACCTCCATTACAAGTTGGATTGTATCATCTGATGCTGGTCTTTCTTCAATCACTGAAAATATAAAACAAAATGGCGTCAAAAAAAACATAATAGTAGCCTGTGTTCGAGCAAGCGGCCACATGAATTCGCCAAAATGGCGAAGTGACCGCTGCCCATAGACATTCGCAAATGCAGATGCGTTGCCTACCCTCAATCGACGAAGGAGACGCACAAAAAGAGAATATTTAACCTTCCTATGCATCTCCTCCTCCATCAAATCCACCTCCCCTTCCCATCTTTTCCTTATAAGAAAAGAAGTGAGAAGGGAAAGAGGACTAAAATGAGTCCTCCGGTATCACACTCATCAGACTGTACGCAGAATTACTTCCACTTGAAGTCTTCTGCGTGGTCGTGGTATTGGAGATACCTTCAAACATCCATCTCTCCATCCATACAAACATTCGCATTTATAATATTACTAAGATAAGATATTAACAGTTTTTTTCTACTAACGTGTTTCAGTGGGATCAATTCTATCAGTGTATATATAAGTGAGGACCATGCGGAAGGCATCAGGCCTGGCCTCAGGCAGATGTATGACGAGGTCAGGCTTGCCCTGGTAGTTGTAGGGCTCCAGAGGCTTCGCTTCACCCGCCGCCACGCGCGCAGACAGTTCTTCACGAGCTTCCCTATAACGTCAAAGTATTTTAAAATTGTTTTGTCTCTGATGTAATGAATGTGCATTGATTTTATGTAAATTCGTTGTAACCGCTTTTATCGTAAACGACTTTACTTATTTTGACGAAAGAAGTGTCTTTCAATTGGAATTCTTATCCTGAGCGTCATAAGGTTACAGTCAGTCTAGATTTTTGATGTGAAACATCTATAGGATGACTTGTAAACCGAATTGTTGGCGTGGCGACGCTTGCCGTGGCGACGGGTCGCCACGCTATACTAAGGTATACATATATATATATTATGTGTTTGGTTTAATAATATTTAATATTATTTATCATTATCATTATTATTATTATTTATTTAATTATAATATTTAATATTTTATGCATGTTATTTGTACACACACGATGTTTCACATCTGCCAGGCGTCCCATGACGGCTCACAAGTTTTTTTTTGGTTGTTTAAGTAACAGATAGTAATAAGTTTTTTTTAAATGAGTAGTATGAAGTCACATGATCTTGTCGCGCAGACAGGTGGAGCGCGCGGCGAGGAGTGCCTGGTGGGCGAGCACGGCGGCAGGCTCCTCCCCCACCAGCAGCAGCACGTCACAGAACTGCTCCGAGCGCAGGATGCGGCCCAGGTCCTCTTGCAGCGTGCAGCGCGGGTAGTTAGACAACTGAAAAACACAGTTAACACGTTAACTGCCGCCTCGTCTGGCGAGTTCATTCACAATAAAATGTGGTAAAGAAGGTGTTAAGTACATTTAATACTACACTACATCCGTCGCCACAGTCTAAATAAATAAAAAAAACAAACAAGTTATAGTATAAGTAATTTAGTATAGTAAATGGTAAAAAAAATATATATATAATTAAGTCAAATTATATATATATATATATATATATATATTATATATATATATATATATTATAATAAGTGTATATATATATTAATAAGTAATATATATATATATATATATATATATATATATTAAGCAGGAACAAACAATGTACCGCACGGATAATATTAATAAAAAAAAAAGATAACTAAAACCTGTGCAGAAAAGAGTACGGACCAAGCGTCTGTAGATGTGATTTTATAAAATAAAAAAAGTACATTTAATAGTCTGACCTAAGTTATCGCTAGCTAGTATAGTTGTTTTCACATATCATGACGACTCCTAGCTTCGCTTGATTTGCAGCGCAGAAGACAATGTTAAGTGTGTTGGAGAAGCGGGGCGAAGTGAAGTAATTCTAGATAAATAGAAAGGAACTATATAATGATAATAGTAAATACCTGGAAGCGGTAGAGCTCTCCGCTGCGTACATTATTATCAACAGTACCACCGAAGATGTACATGGCGTCGCCGACCACAGCACCGGCGTGGAACAACCGCCCCGACGGTATCTGAGACTCCGGCGCCGGCTGGATCATGGACCTGCAAACTTTCATACATTAATACAATGTTTCAACATCTAATCGTACTCTGAGTAGAGAAAGGGACGCATAGGAAGGGGACATATTCCCTTTATGTCTCCTTCTCCGTCGATTAATGGTAGTTAACGCATCTGCAATTGCGGATGTCTATGGACAGCGGTCGCTTCGCCATTTCACCTTATCTATATATATAAAAGAAAGTCGTGTTAGTTACACCATTTATAACTCAAGAACGGCTGAATCGATTTGACTGAAAATTGGTGGGCAGGTAGTTTAGAACCAGGAAACGAACATAGGATCATTTTTACCCCGTTTTCTATTTTTTATGCCGCGCGGACGGAGTCGCGAGCGATAGCTAGTATTATAAATAAAATATTCGTGTCACAATATTTGTTACCATACTCCTCCGAAACGGCTTGACCGATTTTTATGAAATTTTATATACAAATTCAGTAGGTCTTAGAATCGGCTACTATCTACTTTTCATACCTCTAATAAGTTTCTTTCAATTGTGCGCGGACAGAGTCGCGGGCGACAACTAGTATATAAGAAATAGTTTTTTTTTTAAAATATGTATGATGTATATACCACATTTGCGTGTCGAGGTCGAAGCAGTATACGTCGGAAGGCATGGTGCTGTCAGCGGCGCCGCCGAATACGTATAGATGTCGGTTGTGAGCCAGCATTGTGTGCCCGTAACGTCGCGCCGGCGCAGGACCTGCGCTGCGCAGCAAGTGCTCAGTGCAGATACGACTCCAACTAAACATTAGATAACATTTCAAGGCATAAATAAAAAAAAAACATTGCAAATACTATTTAACAATTTTCATTTACAATTACCACGAAATATTTTTGCTACTTTTATACGTCAGACATGATTTAAAGAGAAGAAGCTTGAAGATTCAATCTCTCCAAATAAATACTGAATTTACTTCTTTCTTTGCCTTACTAATATTATAAATGCGAAAGTTTGGATAGATGGATGTTTGTTACAAAGTATCTCCAGAACGGCTGCATTGATCTCGATGAAATTTGGTATAATCTGAAAGAACACTTATGCAACTAATAAAGTTTTTGTTAAATTCCGCGCGGATGTATTGCGGGCGACAGATTTTAATCACTTAAAAAAACAAAGACAATGGTCTAAATACAGAGTATACTAACGTATGTGTTTCAAAGTCGAACTGGAAGAGTGCGTTAGTGATCTTAGCACCGCTCTGTCCGCTGAAGACGTACATTTTTCCGCGCGCCACCGCTACTGGGAAATTGCAACAAGTCGGAGGACACTGGCCCTTCTGTTCCACGCGTTCCCATTGACGGTTCTCACCCTACATACACAAATACATATAAGATATATATCTAATATATAAAATTCTCGTGTCACAGTTTTCGTCACCGTACTCCTCCGAAACGGCTTGACCGATTCTCATGAAATTTTGTGAGCATATTCAGTAGGTCTGAGAATCGGACATCTATTTTTCATACCCCCCCCCCCATTTTTTAACAGCGCGCGGACGGAGTCGCGGGCGACAGCTAGTAAAAATATATAAGCATCTTCACTACTTCCATTATGACATTGATATCTTCCAATCAGAGTAGATAGTGTGAAAAGTTACTAATATTTTGTCATACGTCAGAAATTCATACAAAATATGGTTTATTTGGGAATTAAACTGTCAAATATAATCAAATATAACTTTATTTATTTTTTATTATTTATTTTTATTTTTTATTTATTATTTTTTATTATTACTATTATTTTTTTATAAAGGTGCCAGCTGAAAACCAGTGCAGGGGCAGTTTAGTCTGTCCCTGCTTCGCTGAGCTGGCTCCCTTTTGCCACACTGTGCCTTTTATGTGTCTGTTTTTCTTTTTTTTGATTTTATATATTTTTTTTTTGTGTGTGGCAATAAATGTTTCTTTCTTTCTTTCTTTCTTTCTTTCAAATTGTCACATATAAAGTTTGTAGGATAAAGAAAAACGTTTAAATCAAAGGTTTACTGATGGTTATTGAAAATGAAATGTTAAGTAAAAGAATATGTACACTCACAACTAAGTTAACAGTCCACATATCATTGAGTCGTGCGTTGCCGTCGTAGCCCGCGAAGATCCAAAGCTTGTCGTCGTACACTGCCGCACCGTGCGCTGACCTTGGCACTGGCTCCCTGATAATATCCAATAAATATATACACTATACATTTAATACATCCATACTTTACATAACAATATCCGTTAATAGCCAAACTTTTATATAAAAAATATAATAAAAAAACTATTACAGTAACACCACAACAGAGAGTTTTACGATCTGTTCTTTTTTAATATCTTCTAAGGAATACGGTATTTTTGACTTCCAGCCAAATACACATTTAGGTTAATGGCTGTCAGACAGTAAACTAATATATTTTTAATTTTTGGCACATCATTAATCTAGATTTGGGTGAATTTCACATCTTTCTTTTTTTATATGAAAAGGTGGCAAACTAGCAAGCCTGAATTCGACGAAATACTTACGCTCCAGTAAATCTCCACTGTACCCACTGAGCGCTAGGAAACTTGTATTCAAATAGGTCATTTTTATTGGTAAGGTTTGAATTTGCAAGTATATCTCCAGTATAGCCCCCAAACACAAACATAGAAGACATGTGAACCTGAGAAATAAAAACTACAATAGAAACATATAATTACAATCATCATCATTATCATCAGCTCACTATACGTCCACATTGAGGGGCTCGGAGCCTACTCTAAGTTAAGGGTGACCATGCCATAGTCAACCACCCTGGCCCAGTGCGGGTTGGTTGACTTCACACATATCATTGAATTTCTTCTCAGATATGTGCAGATTGCATCACAATATTTCCTTCACCATAAGAATTAAACAATCTAATTTATACAATAAATGAAACTGATGTGTCCGTACGTATTAACGAATAAAAATATATTCCGTGAACATGATGTTGCGTTGCCTACGAAAATCCAATTATCAAAATTTTTGGTATGTCTGTCAAATCTGCTTTTGGTCAGTATAATTTCTGATACAGCTGGAGGTATTTTGACTTTGTAACTCACGAAGTCTCGGACGATTGTTAGTTAATTCGTGATTTCTACAATTCTCATAGTCGTTAAGTGGCTTCTATGGGTGTCCCTTGTTATGTAAAATGTATGCTAAGCAACTGATACTCTTTTGTATAACTCTATGTACAGCTGTTAATTTGACAATAGATATTGGCTATTTTATACTTACTACAGCGGAATGATGATACCGTGGTGCCGGAGGAGTGCCCATACATCCTGTCTTAGTCCAAGACATTTCTTTGATATCAAATCTAATCAGATCATTTAACATGGACTTTCCATTATCACCACCAAATACGTAGATAGCATCTTTGTATGCCACTGCTGTATGTTTGCTTCGTCTGAAAAAATTATATCAACTAAATTTAATAAGCAGTATACAGAAACCCCTCCCAAAGGATATCTATAAATGTATATAAATGTATGTATGCTTTGCTTGGAATTAATAGCTTTTGATTTGTTCCAACTTAAATGCACCTGTTGTAGTTGCTGGGACTTATTCTTATAGACTTATTGCTAGTTTGAATCCTCAGCAACACTAAGTGCAACTATTAGCTCCAAAATGGCAAAAATCAAATATAAAAAAAAAAAACAGTTTATAGCTTGCCATTTATCAGTGCCTCCTCTCTATTGTTGTATATAATACATGTCACTATTCAAAGTCACTGTAGTATTTTTCCGAGCCAGCTTAGCTTTATCTTCTGCTACCATTACAATCTTCACAGATTGGTTTTGAACGTTGTGTATAAGCCGAGCAATTAATGAAATAAGTGGTCAAATAATGAGTGCATTGTGTTGCCAGCACATATATGTCCCTACAAAGTTTCTCAGAGCCGACTCAAGTTATGGCTGACTAGGCCTTAGCCAATGCTGACCCACTGCGAGTTGGTTGATGATTGCATTAAATATAAATAGTAAATATATTTACCTGGCTCCAACAAACTCGTAACACTCAGACATACGTTTCCATTTATGTACAGTTTCGAATGGACCAAATTCCATTCTAAGGTTTATATCTAATTCATTAGGATTCCGCAGCTGTTCTGTTATCATTTTTCCAATGTTTTGCATGTTGACTGCCTAAAAAAAAACAAAATCAAAAGTGGTTAAAAACTATTTATTTACAGCTTAACAATATTTATACAATCTATAAATGGGCAAATATTTCAAGTGCACCATAATTTCCTTGTTTGAAAATTTTTCCATTATTGTAAAATTTCAAATTACTGCTTAATAACTGAGTAAGCACTTACCATTTTCGCGTTTACTTTGTTTTGCTGTAAATAGAATAAAGAAACACTTTTAGCATAAACAACGAGCTAAACACTACTATTTCGAGAGCATCAGTAAAGTAGAAAGAATTCTTTACGTAAATAGGTCGAGATAGATTTATCCTATTGGTCATTGACTTTTACCGGAAAAAATTAAACCAACTAACACTTTTTAGTTTCAAAGCATTGTTTGTAAAATCTAATCTATAACAATTGAGGATGGCGCGTAGCCATGATATTTTGATATTGTATTAAGAAAAAACTATAAATTGCACATACTTTAACTCGTAAGCGTTACTTTGATCAGCAAAGAGAATATGAAAACAACTAAAATATAAATTGTAAATATAAATAAATCAATTTTCTTGTAAATCAATAATTCAAACTTTTATAAAGGTCAAGGTTAATGAGGCAAAGGCTATTAGTTTTTCAGCTACATGTTTTCTTTAATATCTGCCAAAAATTTTGTTGTTACTCCTATGTTAAACAGTTTAATTTTTTTTATTTATTATTTATAAATTACTATCCCTTTAATTTCTTATTGTTAACGTTTATTTTTTATGGTAATTTTCAAAACGCAATTTTTTTTTAAATCCCACGAGTCACACGAAAGCTAACTGCCTGTTTAATAATCTGTGCTTCGTTAACTTAACCCAAGTTTGTTTCTTTTGTACATTTGTATTTTTGAAAAGCATTATAAAAAGAAAGTAAACAATTTTCCTTTGTGGCTTTGCAATGTCTTCTCTGGTAAATTAATTTAGCTTTTAATGTATTAATAGATTAAAGATATATATATTAGCATGTAAATTTAAAATTTAAGATTTGTTCTTATGTTCAGAAAGAAGAAAGCGTGCGGCGCAACAGCGAGAGTGAGGCCGGTGAAGTAGAGACGCCAGAACACGACCCTCACTTCGATCCCATCGTATCTTTACCTCTCGTGGACATTCATACTAATGAGGAAGATGAAGAGGAGCTGGTAAAGATACGAGCTAGGTTGTACAGATATGATACTAGTGACCACGAATGGAAGGTACAAATAGTAACTTTTTATTTTATTTTTCTCAACACTGCTTTTATCCGTAACACATAATTATGTAGTTTGGTTTGATTCTATTGTATTAATATCAAAATATTAAAAAATGGCTTGATTCTTAAGTCACTACAATTGATGTACTTGTGGTATAACAATTAATATCTTCATACATTTTTAGGAACGAGGCACTGGAGATATAAAATTATTGAGACACAGATCTAATAACACTGTCCGAGTTGTTATGAGACGGGATAAAACACACAAAGTGTGTGCTAACCACTTTATAACACCTGATATTAGGATGAATGTACACTGTGGATCTGATAAGGCTTTCAACTGGTCTGTATTTGCTGACTATGCCGATGAAACTTGTAAACAAGAGTTGCTTGCAATAAAATTTGGTAACCCACAGAGTAAGTTCTTAACAATATGGGTATTTGCAGTTGATAGTTTTCCTAATTGTTTATATAGTTTTTGTTCCTAATTAGCCACTTCTTTACCTCCTTCTCTTATGAAAAGAATATTTTGTTAGGTGCTCTTTTATTGTTTTAAAGGGTTTTTTTTTACCTCAAAAAGAGACAAGTTAAATTCTATATGTGACTGCCCCTACACTACATTAACTGCTAAATTATATTTTTAATTAATGATTTAATTTATAGATGCCGAGCTGTGGAAGAAGAAATTTGCAGAGGCCCAAGAAATAGTCAGGACAAAATGCAGTTTGTACACCCAAGATCAATCTTCAGATGATGAAAGTAGTATCACAAGAAGTGAAGATACAGATACTCCAGAACCTAAGATGGTGGATAGATCACCCGAGGAAGACAGCAAGAGTGAAAATCTAGATATAAAAGATGGTGTGGTACTAAAGTTGAAGGAACTTAAAGTTGATGGTGAAAAAGTTGAATAACTTTGATGAACTTCTTATTCCAATAATTTTAAAGATGACATAAGTTTTGACATACTTAACATAGGAAATAAAATAAATTACAAGTGTACTTGTTATAAACATTATGAAAGGTTGAAGAATATTTTTTTTTATTAGGTGTGACAAGAACTGAGAATTGACAACATTAAAAAAAAATTGTGGAATATTACTGAGAAAATGGATTTGATAATTGTTCAGATGTGTTATGTTTAAGCATGCATTTATAATTACATAAGTGTTAATATAGCATATCATTAGTATTTGTAGTAAATTGATCTTTTGTTTAAAATTGATGAGAAATAACATTAAATTTCATATTTTAAATCATTAATCTATAAGAATATGTTTTAATCAGACATCTGGACATACTTGAAACATATTTTTTTCTTTGTGTTCTTTTCACTAAAATTAAGACTTGATTCGCATGTGTTTTTCGGGATATTTTTTTTTCTATCTGATAAGTTATAAGTATGAAATTTTATGGATTTTCATAATAACATTGAGCATAATAAGCCATAATTATTCAAAACATTCTATCCAATGGAATTGTACTAATCATTCCCCATTATTGAATTTGTTGGATCAATACTGGCTCTTCAACAAGTTCAGTAATGTATCTTGAACCAATTTGGTTGGAGTTATCTATTTGGTCATAAGTATGTCATACTTAATTTCTTGGCGTGACTGCCAAAGTTTATTTTAAGGAATTTGATGTCTATTACTTCTGATTTGACTAGACCAGATCCATTGGTCTTGCATTTGTCCGTATTATTAAAAATTTTTACAACATTGAAATGAATTCAATGCAATTTGCTAAAATAGACTCGGACATAATTTTGCATGATAAAAATATTACCTTGAGATATAGATATTATACTTTTGTAATAGTCCTTATTTGTGGTTTTATATCATAAATAAATAATAGAAATAAATGGTTTTTCGTATTTTATTTTGTGTTGGAACCCTTCACACATAACAATAAGTAAGCATTGCTTCATATTTAGTGTCAACAGCACTCGTAACTTGCAGTTTAAATGCAAGTCCTAAAACTAGTCATAAAATAAATCATTCACTTCCTTTGGTACATTTAATTATCCTAAAATAGTGTATAAAATTAAAATATAAGTGGATGGAATGAAAATCTGCACAAACAAAACAAATTACTTATAAATAGCACTCTGATCATTTTTTTAAAAATTCGGTAATTTTGTTGGTATACCACTTATCAATAACCAAAACTTGATCTTACTCCTTTTTAACACTAAAAAATTAAGTTTGATAGCACTATAATTTTTTTGTACGAAAGTGAGGTCACCAGGTGAGTTGGTGACAGTGAAGATGCAAACATCTCTTTCAAATACTATAATAGATAAAAGGTATGATCAAATATTAGTTGAGATAATTGAACAGCGGTATAGCCTTACAAATGTATTTCTTAAATCACAAGTCATCTTTGACAACAGATTTTTGCTTATCTAGCAGTTGGAAAGATTGCAAAATATTAAGTCTAATGCCTAATTCCTTCTTCTTTTCTTCAGATAATTTACCACTTAAAAGTTTCTTAACTCTCTCATTTTCTAATTTAGTAAATTCATCACCCTTTTCTAGACTTTTTTCCATGATCAGTTTGTAGATTTTCCCAGCAACTGCATCCTAAAAGAAAGTAAAAAATCATATAAGACATCTTTTAATTATATGTATGTATTCTACTGTTATAACTCAAATAAAATATTTACCTTTTCTGGAATTTTCTCTAATGCATCTTTTGTTTCTTTTAATATTTCTTTCTTTTTGTCCTTATCTGCTTGCATAAATTTAGCAGCAAGCTTATCAAGTTCTTTAACACAGCCAGGTAAACTTAAGTACAGCCCAGTTTTTTCTCGGACGAAGCGCCGCAGCTCGTCGGCTGAGAAACCCTTTGAGTCGTCGAATAGAATAGGTTCACTTTTGCCTTTAACAAATAGCTTCACTATTGGGAAATTATCCTTTGTAGCACCGTATTTCTTAGCAAGCTCTTCGTTATCTTTTTCCCCGTAATCTTTGACTCCAACTTCAGCCACTAAAAGGTCCTCAACGTCTTTAGAGTCCTTTGCGAGCGCCACGAATGCATCATGTTTGTCACCATAAGGGAATGCTACGTCGAACTTTACTAGTGAAGCTTCAAATTTATTGATAACTTTATGAAAAGAATACTCATCCAATTCAACAGAACCACTAGCTGCAGATGCCTCAGTAATAAGAGTTGCAGATAAAATTGCCCATACAAATAATAAACAACGCTTCATTTTCGGTCTCTAAAAACCAAGAAACACTTTTCTAGAATATCACGCTATTCTCCTTATCACAAACGAGTATACTTAATGAAATTCAGTTTAAAACAATCAGCCAAGAATATCAGGACGCGGTTTTATTGACACCGGCGCAAGCATGTTTTGTTATCCATTCCAAAGAATGAAAACTTGATTTGTCGTTCCGTTTACTTGGGTCTTTTTTTTAATGACGAAATCTTCGTCGAAAAATTTGCGAACCAAATAAGTCTTACAGTTAATTACAAATTTGTAGTTATCAATAGTATAATAATAATGAAATAAAAACCATGTTTTAATTTCCTCTTGTTATAATTACAAGTAATCAAGCGAAATCATAATTTTTTTTGTAATGATAAATTGTCGTAAGCCGGAATGTTTTCAATAAAGCTTTCTTATTCGCCGATGTCACTTACCGTGGGTCTTATTGATTGGTCGAAATTAATGTGCTACGTTTTCTGTTACATTTACATGAAAAAAATAAGTATCGAAATCTCAACGAGTTCTTGAAGAATTGGGAAATTGTAACAAGAGGGGGAAATTTCAGTAACTATAAAAAATTGTAAGGGCACTTTTATAGTTTTAGATATTATATTTGATTTTTATAAGAAACTCGAAATTGAAAAATCTTTACACTCCCGCTGAACTTTTATTTTTTTACTTTGATCATATTATGTGATATTAATATTGATTAATTCATGATTATTTGATGATGGTATTTAATTATTTCAAAAACAGTGATTTTTTAATTTGAACAGTTGTTAGAACCCACAGCAGCTAATGCTGATGCTCGACTGGTCTAATACAACGACCACAAAGAACAGAACACATAGAAAGACAGGCGTGAAGCAGAAGAAATTTCGCAACTTGTTTGGTGAGTGTGTGTCGTGGAGGTCAAATCTAGTAGTCTTTCCTTTCCTACACTTTTCTTTTCAGGAAAGGATAGAACGGAGAAGTGGTCTCGGCGAGGTAGGTGACTGGAAGGGGGATATTCTTTTTCTCTGAATCCCCTCCTCTGTCCGTTTAAGACGGGCAACGCTTCGGCATCTTTTCAACAGGTTGGAGATGTCTATGGGCAGCGGTCACTTCCATATTTTGGAGAAATCAGGAAGCTGTTTGCTCCTTTACTATATTAAAAAAAATCAGCTTCAACTTAAACATTGTTATTTAAAACACACCTGTATTATTATTTATAGGTGTGTCCATGTCTTTTCTAAATAAATAAACTTTAATGATCAGTAGTTATAAAAGTGCAAAAACAATAAAATGCAAATAAAATACATAGATTTTATTCGATCTTTGCATATTTGATCGATTTGCTTTTTCGTTTATTTCAATGTTATGTAAAAACAAAATGGGCGTAAGGCAAATAGTATTACATTTTTTTATTAGCATATACGTATTGGTTTCATGTTTAAAATCAAATACTTTAAATGATGGAAAACGTAAGTATTCGTTACATTTATTGAAGGCTTTTTATAATTACTACAAATATTATCTTATTTATCTCATACATTTTTTGTATTTTATACATTTTTTGGAATAACATACACAACAAAGTAATAAATGGCGACAAGGAGAAAAATGAAGTCATTTGGCCTAATGGATTAATATTCTATTATTTTGATTCCAAGAGTTATGGTGAGTATGTACTTGTTGCTATATACTCCATACTTACTTTACTACATACTTTTCACATATAAATAATACATAATAAACAAAGCGTTAATTGACAAATGGTTAGGGGAACGCACTGCAGATTATGGTTGTGGGTTTGATTTTTACCATTTGTCAGTTGTCGCTGTATTCCAGCACAAGCTTCAAGCTTATTTGGAATGGATATGAAATTTTTAGTTAAATACATAAAATCTGCTCATTAAAAAAATGTATAAAAACTATGAATAGGAATGTTTTTTGTACATTTTATCAGATCATGTGATAGCCATGCGACTTCGCTTGGCAATGAATTTGTTGGAGAGTGTTTCGTGTATGAAATTCATACCAATCATTGGCACACCGAATAGGAATGGATCGTGGTTGCATATTTCTAACCCACGCTTGCAACGGGACTGTATGCACGAACCACTTTATAACGGAAACGGTGAACTGGTAAGAAATTATGGTATCACCAGGATTTTGAATTGTCACGTCAGGCAGAAGTTTACCTTTTTTTTTTCGACGTGCCAAATTAAATTACGGATATTACTACTCTCAACTAGCTACTTTAATTCAAGCCAAAGTTAAAAAAGCCCATCTTTTATTTGTATTTTTGTATAGGTTTTAGTTCTAGGACTGGATTGCCTTTCTGAGCAACAGATATTACATACGCTCTTGCATGGCGTTGGTTTCAAAGACGAGGTATCACATCCTCAGAGAGATCAGTACATAAGAATATTATGGAGCAATATTCATCCGGGTAAATAAGTTAATTAAACTGTTTTATCAATTTTTGTTCGAGAAAAGTACGCACAGATTTAATTGTGGCATTTTGTATAGTTAGGGCCATTCGAGGTGTTCCACTTACAGAAATAATGCCTTGTTCATTGCAAAGAGACAAACTCCGCCCCTTTTCAAAAAATAATAATTAATTGTGTGTCCTATTGGTTATTGTTTTTGCTTCGTTATTTAAATACTTGAGAAACGTTCAAACGATTGTCCCTTTTAAGGTGGGATTACGCGAGATCCCCTGATAGTACGTACAGTATTGTAGATAACAACACTCGAATGTTGCTGCTTTCTTTCGACCATATGACCTAACATCAAAGGAGAATGTGGTTAAGCGCTTGTATTTATTTAAAAAACTGTGGCATGTAGCCCCATAAACGATTGAAACCCCGAAATGTTGAACTTAGTGATTCGAATGAAACAGTTGTTTTATGTAAATTCTAACTCCTTAAAATTGGGGTTGAGAAAACTTTTTTGTGTTCTTTAAAGCGTACCAACATCTTTTCAAAATACGACCTCGTGCTAAGATGTCAAGTATGATCGAATACGACCCAATGAGTGTAATGCACTTCCATGACAGAGCATTTAGTACCAACGGTCAAGCAACTATTGTGCCTTTGGTAAGAAGTTTAAAATAGCAATATTATAATTAAAACCTTTTTAAATAATTATTTTTTAAAACTAAATTTATCTTACCTGAAATTCCCCTATTGATACATTGCATTATCTGACAGTGAAAATAGACAGTTGTCGATGTCTAGACAAGCAATTGATCAATTGTCTTGTTGTATATACCAAAGGCGGAGGACCGCGTACTGTGGAAGACATTGGGAAAGGCCTATGCCCAGCAGTGGGCAGATAAAGGCTGTTGATGATGATGATGATGATATATACCAAATAGAGACAAACTACAATTTACGCTAAAAGTTGTAAATTCCAAAATATTTCTAGTTCACTTTGTCACATATTACATTAGATATCCTTATTTTAAAATATCACTTCGCTTATCTATGTACATATTTTTATTAAATTACGAGAATAGCATACCTTGTATGTTTTATTTTATTTACAGATAGCTGGATTAGTAATAACACCTTCGGATAGTTTGTCACAATTGGATAAGATGAAACTGAAATTGCGCTTTGGCCATGAATGCAATAAACGTAATGTTGACGTTTTGTTAGATATTTGTAAAAAGGTGCTATACGAAGACATGAATCAAGGAAAAATACTTGAACCATCTGAAGATCAAGGTTTAAGTGAAGACGACTTTAATGTTAGTGGTAATAATACTGATAGCATTGAAAATAACGATCAAAGTAGCAAAGAAAATAATCCTGATCATAGTTTTACCGTTAAAAATAATGATACACTGAGTTTACATTTTGAAAATACAACTGAAAAACATGATGGTGAATATACGAGAGTAAAAAACTGGTGAATAATCAAAGTGTTTGGGTGTCAAAGCTTCAATTGTGAAAAATAATTTAAATCTAAAATAAAAATCACGTTTTTCATTTATTTATCGTTCTTAATTTGAACCTTTTTGGTTTTTCTATTAGAAGTAAAACGTCTAAAAGGATAACGCAGTTAATTGTTGACGTTTACTTTATTTTTAGTCAAATTATATTGAAAGGAAAAATTGCGATAAACAATAATTCATCTGTCTTCATCATCACTCTCGTTTTCGAATTCCTTACGTTGTGAACATTGTGCAGCGTATATAAGATTTAGCTTTCTGACATCTGTTGCGCTCAGACCTTGCCAATGCCCCATTGACCAACCATCATTCTGTAAATAAAAGTTTAATTGTAATTATTAGCACTTTCAATGCCACGATTATTGTTACACGTTAAAATGAACTCGCAAATGTAGTAGGTATTAAACATGTTAAAATTTGCAAAAGTTGTAAGGATAAAGTTAAGTAACTACTTAGATTATATTATAAGTATTTGTATAGTCTCATATAAACCTGTTAACTCCCCTCTAATCCAGCAAAAGGCATGGTAAAAAAGGGGGCACAATAGGAATCCCGCCTAGTAGAGCTAAAACCGTTTCCAATAAGTGTTAAAGCGCTACTTATTTAAATTGCAGTCTTTACTGATGATTCTGAAGAGTTAAATTTAAACATACCCAAATAGGATACATAATACTTGTAACACCGTTTTTAATGTGAAGCCAAGGGTAATGCATCACGCTCAGATAGTCGTAGGGGAAACCGGCCGCAGCGGCAGGAGGAAGCTTTTGCTGCATTTCTTCTTCTATTTCTAAAAAGAGATTTGTTAAACAACAGGTAAGTTATTCTACTAAAATAGTCATGTGTTTGTTTATTGATAAGATTTGAGAGATTTTATTATTTGAATTATACTTTGGGGATTTTCAAGTGTCGTCAGCGGTACTAAAAGATTACTCAAATGCAAAAGTTTTGAAGTTGTGTGAAGTCAACCAACCCGCACTTGGCCAGCGTGGTTGACTATGGCCTAGTCACCCCTAACTTGGGGTAGGCTCCGAGCCCCTCAGTGGGGACGTATAGTGAGCTGTGATGATGATGATGATGATGAAAAGTTTTAAATTTACCTTCAGTCAAATTACTCCAGACAATGTGTATAAATGAGTCTCGGTCGTGCATATTGTGCTGGTGATCCAGCCCGAGTACGTGGACGAATAAATGTAGGAGTTCGTTAACTGAATTAAAACAGTCCGCGTTGATTTTCAAATTCTGGAAATTTTCTGAAGTAAAACTATAAGCATTCACTTAGTTTCATATGTATGTGTATGATGCATAATAGGTATAAAATTAAGTATAAAATAATAATGCAGAGCCATTAACCTATTCTCCATTAACACCATGATAATAAATTATCTTCTACAAATATTTGTTTAACTTTTGCGCTATAAACTTTAACAATGATAATTGATGTTTGCATTAAGTAAATGTTTATAAATACTTTATTGCCGTTTGGCCTCCCAGGTGACGGGCAATGACAACCAGGTTCAGATGATCGTGATAATATCAAAAGATTTGCTGCATGCCGTCGAGATGTGGGCAAAGTACTTGTTTCATTAACTATATCGCTGGGTTTTGTACTCGCTGACGCTGCAAGAATTTCTCACGTTAATAACATAGAAACTTAGAACAATTCATTAAAAGGTCAATAAAATAAGTACTTAGATCTCCTATGTCATCTGCTTTGGTGATTATTGTTTTTGTTGCTGTTTCATCGTTGTATTTAATTTCGTTATCGCTTATTTCAGGCGTAGGTCTAAAACTGTACATTATAGGGCTTGTATTATCGCTTCCAGTATCTACATTATTTTGATTTGCAGCTGTGGTTTGTTTAGGTTCATCATTATCTTTAAGCTCTCGGAATTGTATGCATGTTTCTTTTTCTATATGACGAATAACAGCTTTAATGTTTTCTCTTTCTTCGGCAGCTATAAATTAAAATAATTCATTTAAATTAAACTCTTCTCAGTCTTTTTGATCAATATATATTTCTTGGATATATTACTTACAGAATTCTAGTTTATCTCTCATTTTGTAATTTATTATTCCGTACGGCCACAGTCTGTCTTCGAAGTATTTTTCAATTTCATCTTGCGTTGCTGTTTTTGATTCACCACTAACTTTTACTACGCTGGGACAAGTTTTCAGAAGATATTGTCGATTTCTTTCAACACATTCGTGACCGTATACCATACCGATTTTTTCAATATCAGTTTCGCTAAGTCCGTCACGTTGGCCGATTTTTATATTACTCTGTAATATGCCACCAATAAGTATTAATTTAGTTTGAAATTCTCCAATACTCAACGATGTGGGTCTGATATTGGTAGTAAATACCACCTTATATTATGTAACCCGTTTGTAAAAATAAATAGGTAGTAAATAGAACAATAATTTTACGTTAGTAACAACTGTAGCTTGTCCATTTCTTGAGAAAGCCCGGGCGGGATAATGGAGAACACTTGCATAGTCGTAGGAAAGAGTCAACAAGGGGTCGTCAGCTCGTGTTGTAAAATATTTCTTATAACCTGTAGCATTAGAGTATCATTAATTTGAGAGTTATCTCCTATAAGTCTAGAAAAGTCAAGTAATATACAGAATTTTACTTGATTTTGAAAAAAAAAAATCTTCGTGCCTTGTAATTTTTTATAAAGTTTTTGATATCTTTACCTGGCTTAATATTATCCCACATAATAGTTATGTATTGATCTCTATCCGGCCTTGTGTGCTCGTGAGAATATCCTAGTATATGCATCACTTCATGTACTATCTCCCCAAGTGATAAACAATCGTAACCGAAAACTACCATCTGTAAAGTATTAAAAATCAAATAATTCCTTAGATTACGCATCTATCTGAATCCATTGAAAAGAGTTTATAGAGCTTTCGGGTCAAAAGCAAACTGAGAAATTTATTATTGCTTATGTTTAAGAGCTAAGAAACATACGAGTAATTGTCCAATCTTAACGACTGGCTTATTCATATACTGTAAGACAGTTCTTTAGACTTTTTAAAGCTATGTTACATAGAACTTTCAATCTAAATCCAATTAACCACGTCACAGCAACAAAATCTAGACTAAGACTAATCCAAAAGATTTAGACTGTATGTAATATTTTTTTTTTTTATAATTTACTAAACAAACGATTTCACCTGAACTCCGCTATTCGCTTTACGCTCGTTACTGTGTACGCACTGCTTTATACCATAAGGGTTGCTAATATACAACCACTCCACATTTTGCAGTGACAGTTTATCCGTCGGTCTCTCACGGAGACGCTGAAGTCGTATGCATGACGCTTTCTCGAAGTAATCGAAAGCTTTAATAATCGTGTCCGATAACTGGGAATCTGAAAATGTTAACTATTTTTACAAGGTAATACAGTACATAGAGTTAATCTTTAAAAAATTGCGATATTCTTATGTTTTGTATAAATAAGGTAAAATAAGATAAACAATCTTATGAATTATAGCTTTTGTCTGGGAGTTCGTAGCTCGACATAAAAAAAATAATGTCTAGTAATAAATTTAGCCAGTTCTCAACAATAATGTAGCTTTCTAGTGGCAAAAGAATTTTTTGAAATCGTTCCAGTAGTTTTTGAGTTTATGAAGACATAGAAAAATACAAATTTTTCCTTTTTATAATAAGTACTAGTATAGAAATATCGATTATACTCACCGTAAGTATTAGGATCAATAAAATAAGGTAAAATTCCCTGTTTCCATTTTTTATGCCATGGCATTTTCTCAGCTTCATCATGATGCGTCGGACCGTCTTGCTTAGAGGATGGCCCCAAAAGTTCAGCTGGGGCGAAATTAAATCGTCTCGCAGTCGTGTTTAATAAAGGCTATAAGGAAATGTTTGACATTTTTATCGGAATCATTGGAATAATTACGATAATATCGTAACAAATGTTAACTCGAAACTAGTCTAACTTAAAGACAGAATTTTCATTGGTCACTATGGGTGATTCTCAGTGTAGATTTAGTTTGAGAATAAATCTACACTAAGGGACTGCTTTCTCCATCTCCCTCTCCCACTGTGCATTACGTCTTCGTTCCTGAGGTTCGCGACCTCTGGTTCTGACTATCTATCGTAGGGTGTTTTGTTTTTGGTGTTTAAACGTACCTAGAACGGCAGTAATTTTGATCCTTGTATTTCTAATAACTTTAGCACTACAATGTTTAGTATCGATAATGTCTAATCGATATGCGATCAAGGTTGAAAGGTTTTTTTCATTTGTAATAAGATTGTATATTAGGTATTAGTCTGGCCAATGTCTATTTTCATAAATTATATTAAACTACGTTCTTCCTTTGACATTTGAATCAAAACAGTGTGGTTTTAAATTTCAATCGTTATTTTGTTTATTAGCGCAAATTTTAATTATTAAGAAATAGTTGCTTTAATTCGTGTTCTGTAAGCGCTATATGGAGGATCAACGCGAGATTTCAGCGCGAGATAACATGTTCTAAATCCTCATTTTCTAGGAGAATTTATACGCTGTAACAGTTTTAGCCCTAAAGGCACACTAGGCGAGATTCCTACGGTGCCTTTTTTACCATACCTTTGGGGAGGTTAACAGGGTCATGTGAGGTTGCGTAATTCGCAGACCTATGGCGCCCCTTTCAGTCCAGTACCCTGGGTGTCGCCCAACGGCGCCTTACCCTAACGTGTAATGAATTATTTTCGATCTAAGACTTTTATAAAATCTTACCTTGTCAGTAGTGGTAGTGTCAAATCGCCTTTGTCTATACGTGACTTTTCCATTACCATCCATATCATCGTAAAGTTTGTCTACAATGCCTTCCACACGCCGTATATCTTCAACTTTCACAGTTGGATTGAGAGAATCCACGTTCCTCTTGGCTCTGATATGTTGTTTTGAATGATCTTCATTTGTTTTAAATTTTTTAACACTGTTATATTGTTCCAGACGAGCTGTTTCCTCGTTGAAGATACGACACATATCCAAAGTGTCTTGACGTTTTCTTTGTATCAATTTTTTATCGACTGGTGAACATAAAAAATAGAGAAAATTACGGTAAGTTACGAAAAGGAAAAAATGTCGTCAACATATAGGTAGAATAAATGTTGTCCTGCTTATGTTCTGAATTGAAATGTTTGGAAGAATTCTTATTGAAACTATGGTTGTATTATTTAATTCGTCTAATAACTAACAATCGTTTAAATTATTTTTTTTCCTTGACGGAATATTAATTACTTACGTTCGTTAACGCTTAAATTTGGTATGACACATTCGACATAAAAACTGTGTAATGTTAATAAAAATATAGGTAACCAGAAAAAGAACATTGCTACCGAATAAATTCGATTTATAACATCCTTAACAAAATGTAACCAATAACTATAACCATAAACTATTCAACTTTTATTAGCGTACAATACTTTATTGTTTTCATTGGCAATATTGTTTTGTAACCTTTGTATTAAACGATATATTTTTGAATAACTATCAATAGTATGTAATAAAATTTAAATTTAATTTTATACAATTGTTTATATCGAATTGTCGAATATTTTATTATATAACGGTTCACTGTTACTTTATTTGTGAACACGGACAAAAGCATTTTTAATGTGGTGCTGTGATTGCTGATTGTAAAATTTAAATCTAAACCCCATTTCCGATTGTATGTGTACAAGGAATTCGGAATTTTTTGTTATCGCCCTTAAAAAGATTACTTCTTTTGTATTCCTTCCGTTTATCATCGTAGCTTTTAAGAAGTCATCAGATAACATCCTCTTAGTTTGAATTATAGCTTTCTCCAGATAAAAAGTAGGTACTATTGTGCTTCTTCTGTCTTTCTGAATTTTCAATAAATCGCCTTTAGTCAGTGATTATTTAGTTTATTAAATAACAAGAAAAAGTTAGTTATGTATTGGTGAAGATATGTTAAAATCAATACTGTTTAGGAACAAAACAGATCTACAATGTAAAACAATAACAAAATAATTTATAACTTAAAGTTTTCTATCACAGCGCGTAAAGTTAGCAAGTAATTTTTGCATTCAGTATTAGTTCCGTACTCACGACCGACTGTCCGGTCCACCTGTTGTCGGATCAGCGAATTCGAATTTAGAAAGTTTATACTTTTTTTTTACTCCGGCTTTAAGTTGTACAAGGTTGTGGATTCATTCAGCCAGTCGGCGTTTGTGTGTCAGTGAGTGTAGACGTCGCTTAAATAACGTATGTGTACGTCATTTAATATTGCTTTTCGGAATTTGTTTTATCTTCAACAAAAAGGAATATAATTCAAGTGAGCATAAATATTTTTTCTATAGTTATACGGTTTAGTAGGAAATCTTTTTTATATTGCTTATTGGCAAATTGTAAAATATTACCGTTAGGTTATGTTGATATAGAAAGGTGTAATTTTTGTAAAAGTTTTGCGAATACTACTTACACGTTTAATAGTTGAATTTGAAAACGAAAATTATAATTATGGGTCCCATTAGATTTACATTTTTAAGTATAACCTTTAAGTCTATCCTCAACTTTAATTAGCAATAGCAATTAGCAAGCAAAAATACAATTTATGGATCTGTAAATTTTTGCTGTGTATGTGTTTTTTAAAGGTATCAAGTTACATTGAGTGAAGCGTACAAGTTATTAAGCAAAGAAGACTCTATTTTTCTAAGATACAGCACTATGTACATTTTGATTTTTTTAATAAGATTTTTATCATGTCTCAAAATACTGATTATAAAATATAAAAGGTTAGGTTATTCTGCTACACATTTGTAATTCTATAAGCGCCTACGTACCCATGTATATCTGACACTGAACCTGGGACTCACAACTTAGCGAATATTGCCTACAGTAATCATGAGCCGTAGTGCCATCTCACTAAATGTTGAAAGGTAAAAATCGAAAAATTACTTTTTTTATATGAGTAGTTAGAAAAACCTGTAAAATCTTAAACATACTAAAATTCGTAATAGTATCTAATAATATATCATCACGTACAATACAAGCGTAATAAATAACGGGTATTATTTTTAAACTGGTTTTTAAAGAACGTTCAAGTTTATTTTAGGGCGCGGAACTAACTGTGATCGGACATATTTGGTATATCTTCTTAAATGCGAAAGTTTGGATGGATGGATTTCTGTTAAAATGTATTTCCAAAACGGTTTAACGGGTTTCGATGAAATTTGTCTTAGTATAGAACATAGACTGGAAGAACACATAGACTACTTACTAATTTCTTTTATAGTACTACGCGGACGGACAGCTTTATTGGTGTAAATTGACCAGGTCACGGCTTGAAGCAGTCGGTTTATGGTAGCCCTTATAAATAAAATGTGTTTTCATAATATAAAATTTGAATTCGAAAGCTAAAAACTACAAACGTGGTATGTGAGAGTTTGTATGTTTGGATAATTAGCTAACAAAGTAAATATTTGATGTTAAGTTTACGTTTCGTTTTTTATCGCTGTAATTTCTATACCTTATGAATAGTGCGTTAATCTCGTTTTTTTAATTATTTATGAAAACTGTCGTGATGTTAACTGAAATTTAAAATTTGTTTTCAAGAGATTATAAAAGCATATTTGCGAACAAGTTGTTCTCAGTTTGTTGTACACGTGTCCACGGCCCACGGTAGTGTCCCTACACAAGCCTACGTTATGTTCACGCTGTTCTACCTGCCTAGCCTAACATAGAGCAGTGCTAGAGGTAGTTAGCAGGTAGAGCAGTGTAATACAATGTAATGCATGCAAAGGTTTAATTTTGTTAAGTTTAAAGTTTCAAAAGTTTAATTTGGTTAACAGCAATAAAGGAAATTTCACTTTCGAGTTTTTCATGACTTGTATAATGTATGAATGTAACTAAGCTTTGTGTAATAACTACATTCCGTAAGAAATTAATCATAAATTAATTACATAATCATACATGCCGTGTGCTGCGTCCGCACGAATTGTTTATTCAACCAGTCTCTATGCGTGTCCATCGAAAACATTCGACTATTTCTTTCAGAATTAAACATTTCCTTAATTATTCAACTAGCTTCAATTTGGGTCGGATTTTTTTTGCGTGTAATTTTACCGTACTGTATAATATTAATAAAAAGTTCTAAAAGCACGTTATTAAGAAATATTGCTATAGAGTTAAAACAGACATTTTAACCCAAACAAATAAGGTACATTAAAACTTTCTTCTTTTTCTTTTAGTCCAAGAGCGTATTCAGCCGATGAGTTATGCTAGATCTAGGGGGAAGGAGGCAGATAGTATAATTTTTTGGAACGAAGTTCCTTATCGCGCGTTGTGAAAGGGGGCTAGACGGAAAAAATTCTTACGAAAAGTTGTCACGACACTTTTTGCTATAGTAACCATGGCAACGACGTGACAATATATAACGAAAATTCATAGGAACTTCGTTTCATCCGGGTGTCCCTTGACACCTCTCAAGTTTTTTTTCCTAAAGGTAATGCTTATTAGCTGGGGAAATTGCTCTCTATCAAATATGGCTTGCTAAATATTTCCGCAAATAGGCTAGTACATAAAAGTACAATGAAAAAATGGTTTTGCCATCCGTGCGAATGTAGGCCAAGAGTCGGTAGGAACAGCCAATGTAAGTAAATAAGAATAAAAATGATTAAGAAGAAATTGTACGCGTGAACATAACCATAACGTAGGTAACAGTTACGTGTTCAGTTACGCGATTAGCCGCGGTCACGCCAACGTACCACAAGTACAATTATCTTGAATACAGAATAATGCCATATAAGCACCCACTCCTAGAAAGGGACCTACGTCGGGTTCGGAACTAGACGGTGCTGTCACCGGAGTTTACGACGAAGTGAGTAACTTCTTAACTACTTTACCATAATCTTGGACAAATGTGCTCAAATAATCTTACCAAAATCAAGTACCTTCTTCTTAGCCGGTGCAGACAGACAAATAAAAAAGATAAAATATAGCCCAGGCTTGATACTCCCCGATAGATACATCGTACTTAGTACATCGTTACGTCGGAGTTTTATTTGTAAAATACTGAAATGATTAATAGAAGTTTATAATGATTTAAATAAGATTAAAATTATTTATCAAAGTTTAAATGCCCATGTACAACATGTCTCAAAAAGAAAGGCTATGTAGGTTCGGCCCTACTCATGTTATGAGTGTGACCTTTATTTTACAAGTAGGCTTATTCAAGCCTTTGCCATAGATCATTTCTAGTTCAGAGACATACATAAAAGATGAGGTATAACATAAACATAAGTATTTATTATATAAATTGAATCTAGCTGAATAGCATTTTAGGATTTCTTTCTAAGGTTACTAGCTGTCGCCCGCCACTCCGTCCGCGCGCAGTTAAAAAAAAAAAAATGAAAAATAGATGTTGGCCGATTCTCAGACCTACTGAATATGCTCACAAAATTTCATGAGAATCGGTCAAGCCGTTTCGGAGGAGTACGGGGAACGAAAACTGTGACACGAGAATTTTATATATTAGATTAATAAACTAGTTTCAACAATGAAAATATTTAAAATTAATTATTGCATATGAGGCGGTAATTTAATACTTTAAGTGTTAACGCTAGTACTATTTCACACCATAATACATCAAGCATTCAAGGTATTTACCTTAGCGTGTTTTTATTAATATAGTTTTATGTTCTAAATTGATTTGTGCGTAGTTTTATTGAACTAATAGCTGTCACCCGCGACTCCGTCCGCGCGGAATTGAAAAAAAAAAACATAATAAGTAGCCTATGTGTTCTTCCAGTCTATGATCTCCATCTGTGCCAAATTTCATCGAGATCCGTTAAGCCGTTCTGGAGATACCTTCAAACACCATTCATCCATCCATCTAAACATTCGCGTTTATAATATTAATAAGATTGATTTGTGGGTAGTTTTATTAATCTATTTTTGTATTACATTCTAAAAACATTACTTCAAATCTTTTCTCTCTTTCTTCTTACATTTTATTTTAGAATTTCTGTGGAAGTTGAATCTGTGCACTTGGCCTATACACGGTACATCGTTCAATACACTGCACGGGACGTCGTCTGTTTCGATTTATTTGCAGACGGCTTTTGTCCTATATTAACTCCAATTAACCTTAACCTACTGACTCTAAGATAATAATTGACAGTAGATAACGTCCGGTACACTCACGTAGTGTCGATGACATACATAACGTATTGCATGCTCACCGTGGATTTCCACTGGTGCAACATGTTGGCCCCCACATTTGCTTTGCAAAAAAACAGAGACAACAATAAGTTACAGATGTTACAGCAGTGAAAGTCTACGATAACGTAAAAGTATATTTAACTTAAAATTCAGCTAAAAATATTAAAAATCACTTTTATCGATTGCTGTAGACATCTTTAAATCCAAGTAGTTTGCCGTTGTTAGTATGTCAGATCCATTAATCAGTGACCCGTTTGCTTAGGCCATTGTTGGCTAGAACCCCGTTTAGTAATTAGTGGGATTGCTTCTGTCCTATTGTTGAGAAAGGAAAAGACATAATTATGGTATTTGATTGCAAACTTCTTTAAATATGGGAGTTCAGTTTTACCACGATCCCATCTGATTTTGAATGGTGATTCATCGAAAGAGTAACAGATCTGCCATTTGTTTAACAATTTTATATCGTTATCTTACAGTAATAGAACATCATAATTAACCTCTAGAAGGGGAGGATTTTTATTTTTAAGTATTTCATGAATATTTAGGCATATTACTTAAAATGCAAAAACAAAACGTATTCGTGTAACGTTTAGAATAGGCTCTTGTACTATATTGATGATCGATGTTTACGGGTTATATAAAAATCATTAACATTATACTGTATATATTATATGTATATTAGTTTGTCATTTTCTTTTGGTATATGCCTCTGCATCGAACGGGCGTTCTCTGCTCGTTCGAGAGGTACTTTCTCGTATAGAAAGTGAAGCTGTGGTGTTACCAGCCACGCGGCTAGGGGAAAATACGACACCAATTACTTTTTTATGTTTATTTTTCTGTAATAATGCCTGTCATGATTATTTACCTTATAATAATTATTATTTATGAAAGTATCTAAAAGGAAAGACTCGCTTTCAGTAGGTAAACTATATTAGTACACGGTTTTAAATTATCTTGCCTCTTGGAAGCATTGCAATATTCAAATATTTCATTTTGATTCTTGAGAATCCAAATTTTAAATACCTTTTTCACAGAAAAAATACAAAATATTTTACGAATACAGTAATTTAAACTACAGCAGTTTTATTTCCATTCGTCTGTAATTTTACGTCTTTTTATATGAGCTACTGAATCGATTTATATTTAAATTCTCATTGTATTAAGTCTAGATTAGAAAACAAAAAAAAATTCCTTTGTCTTGCTCGTGAACCTCCAAAAAAATAGAATAATTTATTGTATTGTTTAACAGTCCTTGACATATGGTGTCAAGGAACCACGAAAATGCGTATAATTAAACAGCAAAACCAATTGTAATCAAATATTGAAGCTATTTTAATAAGGTTATAAGAAACATGTATAATTCACAAATAGGTTAACGTGTTTATTAATATTAATATGTTATGTGGAGCGTATCGGTATTTCGGGTTAATTAGCAAGCGATTGTTGAAAGAAAGTGTTCCGTGTTACGTGAATAAAGCAAACACGTTGTTGCGCTCCGGTGAATGTTACATTAAACATTACACTATGTACGCACTCGGGGTTTTCGTGTACTCGAAGCGATATTAAATTTAAACCATCCTTTCTAGTAGTAGCATAACATAACAAATAAAAACAGATCGAATGGTAGAGTTCTCAGACAGAAAAATAGTTTTTTGTGTTAATTCTGTTCTTCTTATCAGTTTACCTGTTAGATTGAGTATTTTTTGTACAGTGTTACAAAGTTCTTCTAAAAAAAAACAATATATTTAATGAACAAGGAAAATGAATATCTAAATTTTATTAATGAATATCTTTTTTATTTTATAAAAAAATTAATAGTCAAATTAATTGTACCAGTGACCTCTAATAGATTTATTAATGTTTCTATTGTTGCGTAATAAAGTGTACTTCATTTAAATAAACTAGTTGCTTCTACCTGTCAACGCTCGGACGTTTTCAAATTGCATGATATAAGTGTAGCGAGAAAGGATTTGATTGTTTATCCTGCCTTAACTTTTTTATATAAATAGTACTGAATTAACTTTAAATAAATCGATTTAAAAAACGATTTTTCTAATAGAAACCATGAAGGAGTGCGAATGGGCGCTAATAGTTTATCTCATACGAACGTATATATAAAAGAAAGTCGTGTTAGTTACACTATTTATAACTCAAGATCGGTCGAACTGATTTAGCTGAAAATTGATGGGGAGGTAGCTTAGAACTAGGAGACGGACATAGGAACTTTTTTATCTTGTGTGCATTTTTTTTATTCCGCGTGGACGAAGTCGCGGGTAAAAGCTAGTCTATATATAAAAGTCGTGTTAGTTACACTATTTATAACTCAAGAACGGCTGAATCGATTTGACTGAAAATTGGTGGGCAGGTAGCTTAGAACCAGGAAACGGACATAGGATAATTTTTACCCCGTTTTCTATTTTTTATTTCGCGCGGACGGAGTCGCGGGTAAAAACTAGTAATTTATTAAGAGTAACATTTAAGATCATTGACCGTCTACGGTCATGGTGTCATCACAACAATTAAAGTAATCACTTTTATTTTTTAGCGAGTTGCAAATGAATTTGTAAATATTTTATATGATAAAATTTATACTTTTGCAGAATTGTTTACTGATTTTTTAAAATACATATCTGTCGTTACTGCTGCAACAAAAAACGAGTTTGCTAATTGCAATTTGATGTGCTTTCCATCAGAGAGTAATTCTGATTGTTATTACGTTTTATGAGATTTTATAATTATCAATATTCAGGTAGGCAATTAGGCAGACCTTAGGTTGGTTTAATGAACTATAATATATTTCTTTCGTGTTTTAGATTGTAGAGAGCGCTGGTGCGCAGAAATGGCGGCGACAAAATACTCACATCCTTTCCTCAATGGACTGAAGCCGATAGTAGAAGGCCACGACGAAGAAATACAACAAATTAAGGAGTGGTAAGAGAATTTTACTTTATTTTTATTTTACTGTAATAAGTTCCAATGATAAATACGTATTCTTCTGCTTTGAATGTTACATAAAAAAGAGACAACAGAGTTCATCAATGGAAGGAAAAGAGTGACTATAGATTAAATGCCGTATATGTTTATTACAGACCATAAATACAATGTAATGTGATCGTTACTATTGCAAGAAATAGTTATAGTCACTGAGATAATAATAATTCTAGTCATTACAACTAAACCTTCGAGCTAAATGCATACCTATCTACGTCTTCTCGTCTTTGTTTCAAATACAACTTATAAAACCAAACTTTTTACTTGTATATTTTTTTATAACTTCTGTGTAAAAAATATTATCACAGGTTTGACCTTCATATTTAGGTAAATCTGGCAAAAAAACTATTAATTTATGCCAATACGCTATTGGTTAAGGTTTAACGGTTTGTGAAGTATGTGATCGTAGACTAAAAGCTATTTAAAAGTTATTAACTCAGTTAAAATATAGCTACTATTTTACTTATGTTTGATCTTTGTATAAACATTTTCACCATAGACAGGATGAATTTGCGCGGGAACGGAAACTACGACAGACGTGCACAGATCACATAACATACAGAGGTAGCGTTTCGATTGGCATTCCACAGTGCGGTCACTTTCTCTGTATCGGACACGTTCGCTCTTACACAATATAATGCTGTCAGCGAATTGTGTAGGGATGTACAATAATGTTTTACATTGACCTTAACATAAAAGTATTTCGTTTAATTGTGCATATTGGTTTCGTTATTTTAAAATCTAAAGAGGTATTCGAAAGCGCGAAATGCGCATGTTAGATCGATGTTGATGAAATTTGGCACAGATGTAGAACACTAACTTATTAAATTTTTTTTTAATTGCCATGGATGGTGTTGGCGGACGACAGCTAGTACATGCATATAAAAAACAATCTCGAACAAAATACACTAAAAACTAACAAAATAATGTCATGTATTCCCTCGAAAGTAAGAAAGTTCTCTGCTTTCTTGTAACATGTCTGTACTGTATAATTATTGTTATTTCTAAGTCAGTGTTAAACTCAAAATCAACAAATTTTCTAGTGAATTTAAAATTTAATAAATAAAGTGAGACCGACCTGTAAGCATTACCTTTCGTTTAAAAAAATTCCAAATCGGATCACCAGGAGCTGTGTAACGCCGTAACAAACATAAACAAAAAAAAACGAATTGTTAACCTCGTTCTTCATGAAGTCGTCTCAAAAAGCATATTGCATTATATTATTCAATGGTAGCTTCACTTCACAATTGTTTATACATCAAGATTATGATCAAATATTATCTAAGAGGTAAAACTCAGTAACGAACCGGTTACCTGAGTAATTATGACAAAGTTATTATAAAATGAACAGTTAAAGTAAAATAATATTTGCAATAAATTATTATAGTCTACTAGCTGTCGGCCGCAACTCCGTCCGCGCGCAGTTAAAAAATAAAAATGAAAAATAGATGTTGGCCGATTCTCAGACCTACTCAATATGCTCACAAAATTTCATGAGAATCGGTCAAGCCGTTTCGTAGTCAAACTGTGACACGAGAATTTTATATATTAGAATATAATAAATAAATTATATGTGGATAGGAAAATGTTATTAGTGTCTATATTTATGCAAAATGATTTTGTTTAAATGTTTAAATAGTAGGAAGCCGATATAAAAACCAATCAGTTGTGCTAATTTCAATGTTTAGGTACTGTGTATTTGGTTATTAAATAATTCTTTCTTTAATCCAGGATGAAGGGCCAACCTCATTTGCCGTACATTTCCGACGAGTACGTGTTATTGTTTCTCCACTCAAATTACTTCAAAGTGAAAGAGACAAAAGATACAATTGAATGCTACTTCACGCTGCGCAACAATACACCAGACCTCTTCAGCAATAGGGATCCGTTGGCGCCAAAGAACAAAACCGTTCTGGATATCACGTAAGTTATGTTAAGTGTTATAAAATTATTCGTAAATAAAAAAAAAAACAATAATTATGATAAGTAATGAAGGAATTCGAATGTAATGACACTTCACTCGTCAAAATCAATTCAGTAGTTTAGGCTCCAGGCCAAAATATCACTCACATACATAGAGACCCATATATAAATCTTTTCAAAACTTCATGAACCATACTAAATCAGTCAGGTGAAATCTTGTCTTGTCCTTTTGTATGTTAAAAACATTTAGGTTTGATATGTTTTCAATTCATTTACGTGCAATTCTAATTTTGAATTAATGCATACGTCTTTTTGACTTTTTTATTAAGGCCGCAAAATTAATAAGCATTAAATAATACAGCAGCACCACATAGTTTTTATTACTACGGGAATATTAACGCCTTTTGGAAGTTTGCCAGATTGTGCGACTGCTGCAGATTCGATCAATGGACGCAGCTACTGTACTATTACTAGTATATTAGGTGGTTAAATTACACGAATAAAGTATAATATCGGATATTTAGGTCTTAATATTGAGTTATTGTAGATCATCGGACGCACTAGAGTCGTACAATAATTAGGAACTTAACACGTTAGCTGCGAGGCCATTTCGGCGGAACTTTCAGCCAGTGCGTTTGAGGTCTGTTCGTGGCAAAGTTGAACTTTTTTCCAGTGCTATTGAGGCCTCTCCTGCCTCACAAAATTATGTTTTCGAAAAACATTTTTAAAAAGTCCAAATTAGACGATATTTGCTTGAAACTTCACTCTTATGAACTTAAATATGTGCATAATATGAATCTCTCTTCGCCTGGAGTTAGGACGTTTCGTTAATGAATAAAGTAAAATTAAAAATTTGTCATCGGTTCTGCCTCAAATCGCACTGAAAGGAAGGTCAATTAATGCCTCGAATAGTGATGGGATTAAAAGAGAGTTGTAGTTACGATAAATGTTTATTGAGTATTAATCACTGAAAATGTTTTTCATTAAAACATGGTAAACAAAAAGATTTGTCACACTGGACACAAAAAGTCACAATTTTTTTAGTTTTCTTAGCAGCTTGCGTGCCATTCAATTTCAATCTTAATTTTTCGTAGCAACCTACGCAGCGCTTTCTTTGACCACCTCTTTGGAACAAATTATCAGCACATCTGCCGATAGGAAATCTTGAAATAAAATATATATTTTAGATCTCTTGTGTGTGTACGCACGCGCGTGTGTGTGCGTGCGTGTGTGCGTGCGTGTGTGTGTGTGTGTGTGTGTGTGTGTTTGTGCGTGCGCGTGTGTCTGTGTGTGTGTTTATGTGTGTGTGTGCTTGGCTTTGTCTGTGCGTGTACTTATCCGTTCATCGATTTTAGGCATATATGGTACAAATTATGCCCTAGCGCGTAGTTATTTTACTATACCTGAAAGGAAAGGAAATTTCCTTTTTTTTGAATTTGAGTTTTGTTGTTTATTTTGGATTTCGTAAGTGTTTTTGCGTTTACTTCTTTTTTTTTTTACTCACAAGTGTGTTGAAAAACATCGTATGAGGGAGCATGATGATTGTTGGTCGCTCGGTTTTCTTGTAGAGGTCGCCTTTGAACAATGCCACCTCGCACGCAATAATCAACTTTGCTACCTAGTAGCATAACATACTAATATATGTCTTGTTTGCGTTTACGTTACCGCGTAGTACATATGTGAGAGTGTGGGTCTGTGTGTATGTATGTATGTACCTAGTCTTACTAATTTCAGTATAGCAGCCGTGACCACCGAAGAAACAACTCGAACTTTCCAAAAGAAGATAAGACTTCCTACTATTAAGGAATCTGGAATTGTAAACCAGAAATATAAATATAACATTAAAATATATGAGTAATAGGTACATCAAGTTCCATGCTGCAGCATTAGCAAAACAATCCACACTTAAAAAAGGGCAAAATTGCAAAGGGGATTTTTGTTATTGAAATATTGGATTTTAGTCATGGTGTGACGAGAGCAAGCTTTTGCTCTCGTCTCAGCGAATAATCAGCAAAAACATTCAACGTTCTCTGTACAAAATCGATGATCAGCACACAATGGTAAAAATTGCCACTATGGACTAAACTTCGAATGGAACTGTGACTTGCTTAAAATAACAGTGAAGAATAATCCACAACTGAGCACACATTTTAAGGCAACACCCATGTGCAAAACAAAATAATGATGATAATTGAGTATTGTTAGTGGTGAATGTGCGTGCGTGCGTGCGTGCGAATATTATATTAAGTATAAGACGTATTAATCGTGCTATTTAAGTAGAATAAGTTAATAGTAGCTTGGCTATTAGTGTTGTGTTTCTGGCTCGTAAATACATTCTGTGTCCGATTTATGCACTTTTGGTTCATCATAGACACAGGCCACCCCCTTAAAATTCAAAGTTGCAGTAATTTAGGTTTTGTATGGTATAAGTAAAATTTTTACCGAGGTCAACATAGTTTCTCATAACTCCAATAAACATTTTCAAATAAGTCAGATGAGTACTTCATCTGACTTATTTGGTATTATTGGTTTAAAACGTTAAGGATTTTAAAATAAAGTTCTACGCTCAATCTTTAATAAATCCTGCCAAAACGTCCTCGAAACTCGAAACGTTATCGAAACTTTCCACAACACTAAGCTAGGATGCGCGGCGCCCGCGCCGCCCGCGCTTCATGCAGTGCGGCCATGAGGCCTACAAATTTTGAGATAGATTTGACCTCAATCCGCACTAGGCGTAATTAATTTTTTTTCAGTGCGTTTGGGGCCTGTAGGACCTCATTTTTATCTAATTACGCCATTGGGCTAGATATCGCAAGAGAAACATTTCTATATATTTGACTCTGTCGTACTCATAGAAATACTGATCTAGTAGCCTCCCGCACAGAGCGAAACAACCCGATTTTGACTGCCGCACCAGCGAGAAGTCACGCTTTGGGCCTGTTCTGCCTCAATCCGCAGTTAACGTGTTAAGCTGTCCGTTACTGTAGCTGTCTACCTACAGTACTCTAGTTAGCCCCTAGTCTCTAGTCCTCTACTTTACCGTTCCCTTTAACTCATTCTGTACTGATGGATTTTCCTAGAGAAAAATGAATTACTCTGCGTGTGACATTCAGTCAACTTTATCAGTACAGCGGAATCTTTATCACTATAAAGTGTTAAGTCACGAAAAATGTCTACGTCGAGAAAAATGCCTTTCCCTTTCGCTGAACTCTTAAATACTTGGTATCTCGAATTATTAAGATTTTGTTTGAGTAAATATGTGTTTATACTCGGTAATTCGTGTTTAAGAAATCAGGCTCTGGTAGTCGATGTTAGTACAATATAATGACGAAATAACTTCAAGAAATAAGAGTTCCCTGACAAATACTTCATCATATGGAATCTTTATCTTTCGGAGTCTTTCTTGCATTTCCCTTGAAATGCCCTCGAATGTTATCGAGATTCTACTGTTTTTTTTTTTTTTTGGTATATTCATAACTATCTACATCTCTGTACCCTATTCATGTGGGAATTATATTTTTATTTATTATTAGTTAATAACATCAAAGGGAACTTAAGAACCAAATTCAACCATTTTTAACTTTGTTTACTTGTGATTTTATTTTTTCTAAAAAAATTTTGTGAGAATTTTCGTGGGAATAAGTTGTTTATTATTATTGTTACCTACAATCATTATAATCAACACAATAATTAACTAATTAAAACTTGTTATGATAATTATATCTACATACAGTTACGATAGATAAATTAATTAAAATATTTTTTTTAATCATTCAAATTTTAATCATACATTCAAAAATATTTTTGTGGGCATTCTTCTAAGAATTCATTGTATTAAGTTTTTTTTAAACCCCGACAAGTTCAAAACAATGGATGTTAATAAATATTTTTTATTTTAAATGAGCAGTTAAACAAGTCAACACATAATAATCCAAAAGACATCTCATGCATCTAACATTTTTGAAACTTGGTTCTTTTTGGTAGTCTTCTAAACTTTACCTTAAAAAACCTTTGCCTTAAAAGTATTTAAAATCCAATGTTTTAAATTCTAGGCATATGGTGGCTCTACCGAAGCAGACGGAGGAAGGTTACCACGTCCTTCTGTATCGGCTGTCAGATCTAGACTATAGCAAGCTGAATTTCGCGGACGCTGTTCGTGTGTTCTGCATGTTCAATGATGTGAAGTTGTCCGAGGATCGGCTCTCGGAAGGCTACGTAGTGATCTTTGACATGAAAGGCTGCAATCTAGGACATCTAACGAGGGTTACCTTACCCGCCTTGAGAGCTTTTATGCATTACATTCAAGTATGTATCTGATTTATTTTTATTATAGTATACACGAGTATTGTGGCTTTTGTAGTTTTACTTTCTCTGCTTCAGTTGTTTGACCATTATTTTAAGTTATAGATACCGAAAAATCTCAAGCACCATAAATTGACTTTGCTATTTCATAATCTAGTAATACTATTTTAACGTTTTTAACTCTTAAAAATCTCATACGAGGTGTAATTAAACTAGAATGTTTACTATCATGTTATTTGTTTCCAGAGTGCTCATCCTTGTCGATTGAAGAAGATCCACGTGGTGCATACTGTGTCGTTCATCAACCAAGTGATGTATCTCATCAAACCATTGATACATTCCAATCTTCTAGACCTTCTAAACTTTACTTCTGAAGGACCAGAAGCGATTGTTGATAAAGAACTTTTGCCAGAAGACTATGGTGGCCCAGCTCCCCCGGTGAAGCAATTACACGAAGAACAGAGAAGGAATATGGAGGAGAACTATAGAGAATGGTTGATAGAGTCGGAGATCTTCAAGGTTGACGAAAAGAAGAGAATTAAGAAGCCAAGTAAGGGAATGTTTGCCAGCTTTACGAGCAGTTTTAAAAGTCTAGATATTGATTGACGATTGGTTGATTTTTTTTTAGAATTTATTCAAAAATAGCAAATGATTGACTGACTGGCTACGTTTTAAATTTTTAAAGTTGATTTTTATCAATTTCACGGTGGGTTTTCATTGTCACACACGTTTACAAAAACATTTTATAATCTCACTCATTCCCTAGGTAGAAAATAGCTATACCAAACGATATGTGTTATGTTGTACAGTCAGCTGCATAAATATGAATACATTTATAAAACTTTCGAAACTTGTATAGGCCTTTCTTTTTCAAAAATCTAAATTCATGTATTCGTCAATAATATATATTTATAACGGATATATATATTTATATTTTTCAAACTGAAGTTGTTACTAAAACTTTATAAATGTGTACATATTTATGCATCTAACTGAACATACGTTTTGTATTGTACATTCGTTACAACAATAATACTTGACTGTACCTCTTATGAAATTCTAAAAAACTGCTTTTTTCTTCAAATATGTATCATTAACTTATTTTGTATTGTAAATATCTAAATTGTATATTCCAATAAAACTATGTTAGATATTTCAATGGATATGTCGTTATACGAATATATTTAGAAAATCTACTTCTTATATATTTTATAGGATTTTTTTTTACATTAAAGTAATAATTAGGGTAAAAAAATGGTTCGTGGTGCTTATCCAGTTTTGACTGCATGGAATTTTTAAATAAATATTTAATACTTTGTCATTTTGTATAATTTTTTTTTACGAAAGAAATGGGCGAGCTATTTTTGGTAATTATGTACTGTCCAAAATATAAAAAATATCGTCATCCCTGTAATCATTGACAAAGGGAATTTTAGTCTAAGAAACCCACGATTAATATTGATATAAAAGATTCTTGATGATAGCTTGATTACTTGATAACTTGATTACTTGATTAACGATAGTGTAACGGGGTCTAGCAATATTTTTTATGAATAAATATGTAATTGTCGCACATTATCTTGTTTACTGGAGAACAAATAGTATCAGAAGTACAGTACAATCTCACTAATCCGGCACTATTAAAAACCGGAGGGTGCCGGATTATTGGAATGTTCGGATTACTGGGTTATACTGAAAAAGTCATCGGTAATAAATAAAATAAAGCATTTCATAGAGAGAATAAATGTATGTAATGTATTATAGAACAATTGAATTAACATTTAGGCAGATATGTAATTAACTAGTTTTGAAATAATCACAGGCACCCTCCGCCTACGCCTCCCTTTCCCCTCTATACCTGTGCACTTTGGTCGCACAGGTATAGAGAGGAAAGGGAGGCGTGGGCGGAAGGTGCCGGATTATTGGACGTGCCGATCTATCGAAGTGCCGGATTAGTGAGATTGTACTGTAGTTATTTTGTTATCTTTGTTGTGTAGATTTTAAGCATATAATGTTGTATGTATTATCAATAAAGTATTCAATACTCCTATTTTTATGTTCGACTTATTTTGTAAATAATTATTAATTCTGGGATTTAAATATACATATACATTATGGTGTTAAAAAGTACCCAATTATAAAGTGTAATTAAAGATGGCGTTATTGTATTATGGCTTAATCTTTCATCCTTCGAGGGTTTTCAATGTATAAGATATTCTTACTAGAACGTTTTGTTATCTCTCTCTTTCTTTATGAAAAATGAGATAACGATGTTTTTTTAAATTCACGCTTATTTCATGGCAAAACAAGGGTATCAGGGTTGTGACAAAATTTTAGTACATGTTTGTTGTTTAGGGCGTACTTACATTTTACAATGTTATTGTTTTTACTTTTTTGTAACATCTTTCTTTTTTTTGTATATGAAGTTTGTTTTAATTTGTGTTACTGGTCACTACTGTTCAAATTGACTTAAATTGTCAATAGCAATTTATATTTTGCATAATTATATTTTTATATTATAACCAAATTATTGTTTTGTATTGAATATTATTGTAAATATTTTAATAAATGTATTATCATTACATAATTTCATTTTTATTTTTCTTTTAACTTATCATTTAACCTCTAGGAAATTCGATTCTAGAAAATTTAAATGTTTAACTATAAAAACAATGAATATTCTTTAAGTGGCAAAAATATTTTCATGAAAAAAAAAAGAGATTCAATAAAAAATTAATGACAATAATTATTAACTTCGAGACGGAGGTCAATCGCTGAATCTGACTTGGATGGGCAGCGTTCGGGAAGCTGCGGGGTATCCTCTCGTCCCAAGACCTGCTGCAGTGTCTCAAGACGGAAGTCTACGACCAGTGTGTGTTGCCAGTGTTGACCTACGGAACTGAGACGTGGCCCCTCACTGTGGGCAATATGTGGCGGCTCAGTCACAGAGAGGGCAATGGAGAGGGCAATGCTCGGAATGTCTCTCCGTGATCGTATCAGAAATGATGTGATCCGCAGCAGAACTAAAGTAACCGACATTGCCCGAAGAATTGTAAACCTTAAGTGGCGATGGGCCGGCCATATTGCCTGCAGAACGGACAGCCGATGCGGCCGCAAAGTACTGAGGTGGCGTGGCGGCCACGTACAGGTCGACGCAGCGTGGGCAGGCCTCCCGCAAGATGGACCGATGATCTGGTCAATGTTGCGGAGTAACCTGGATACGGGTTGCACAGGACCGACTGAATGGATGAATTATTGTAGACGAAGCTTCAATAAATAGATAAAGAGATTCATCATTCAAGAGCGTCATCGGGCGTATAGTACACCACAAATCTCACACTAATTTTGATATAATTGGCGATGACGAAACGAAGGCGATTGTCACAAATATTCGTGTTAAATCCACTGACTCTAACCCAAAGCCGAAATTAGGTAAATAGATGAACGTCGAAATCCATACATGGCGGCCATTACGCAATTATTGGTTGGAATTGTGAAATAAAATAAATGTTATAAATAACATGTAATTATATGTTTTACCGTTTATATTTTTGGTTTTCCCGAGTTTAAGCGATACATGTGTATATTTTGGGTTTGTAATGAAGTAAAGACAGTCTGTTTACATTTTCTATATAGTGAGAATGAATGAATCAATGTGAATGATAAATAAAATATAATAGTACTTCGTTCAGAAATTAAAGTATTGGAGGCGACGACGCGACGTACAGTCAACATCATGAAATGTTTCTATTGTTGCAATCCGTTTAAAAATTGTTCAGAATTTATGGAATTACTTTTACCCACATTTTTTACTGATAAAAAAATCATCGATGTCTGTGACAAAGAAACTATACCTAGCGATTGGAAAGCTGATGTTAAAATTAAAACTGTATATGTACAAACTGATGATCCGAAAGAAGAAATTTTAACTGATACTGCAAAATCTACAAATGGAAATTCCTGCGAACAGAATGATGAAGTTGAAAAAAGTCTAGAGAGTAACGAAGAAGTGAAGAATCATATAGTTTACATTGAAATAATCGAGCAATTATCAAAATCAGGGAGAGAGACGGTGAGTTTTTAAAGTTAATGTTATTAGGAAGTAAGAACCTACAAGCATTACTAACACATATATATATATTTTGCATTCGTCATAAACGTCGTCTTAAATGAATAGATGATTTATTTCATAATGTTCGCAAAAATCAGGTCTCATATTTTTGGTTTTCATTTCTTAAGGAAAGGTTTAATAACATTTGAGAAATAAAATAGATTAAATGAATTTTCCAGAAGTGAGGAGTGTTGTCTTCAGCAATCATAGTGGCATACCTATATGCCACTCTGGCATACATGAGATTCCACTCGAAAAACCTATTAATTAGAAAGAGTCGAAGTAGGGCCGGCATTGGAGTGGAGTGACGGTGCGTGCGTCGAGTGTGACTGTTCCATTGAGAGGTGGCCGGCGGCGGGCGGGCGACAGCGCGGGGCAACGTGACGCGCGCCTCGCTAACGCATGCGCTCGCCTATCGAGCGGCATGGGTCTCTAACTGCCGCCCGACCGCCCGACCGCTCCGCCATATACACTTTTTTTATTTTCCTTTCGAGCTAGTCGTTCGCCGCCGTGCCGTATCCGACACCGAAGCTCGTTTAAACCGAAACTCTGGCGCTGTGAAGACGCGCGTCGACACGACGCCGCCCTCGGTCGCACCGTATCCAACATGGCAGGTCGAGCCGATCGCGGCGCCCGTGCGCGTCTCTGACCGTACCCGTACTACTTACTATGTGCGTTATATAAATGTTACGCAAGTTGAAGATCGAGTGGCCGGAAGGTGCTTCTCCGAATCCGAACGGGCCGGTGCGGCCAGCCGATGTGACCCTCTCGACGGATCGCCACTAGCGTGAGTACACACTCGCTTCACGCTACGTAAAACTAATTAATGCTCTAGACAAAACAATGCATCGGCAGCGGCAGCGACCCGTGTTGACGCTTGGACCTGGCCGCTATCGATCGCCGTGACTAGGACTTTGCCAAACAGTTTCTATGGCCCGACGAATGACAAAAGTGTGCAATAATGGTGGCCTTTTAGAAACAAGGTGATAATGGCCAAGCCGCGCGCCTGTCAACTGTATCCGTAGAGGGTCCTTCACAGGATCTATTAATGTGCATTTCTACAAAGGTTTAGCCAAAACGCAGCTTTAATGTACAACGTGCATAGTTCATTTTTAAACAACGAGTAGATATCGATTTTATTATGCTGTACTTTGCCTTCACTTAAAAGTAATGTAGGTTATACGAATATTGTAGTGTTTTATTGAGTTATAGCTTCATAAATTATATTATAACATTTGTATTCTAAACATTCTTAAAGGTTGATACAAAGCAAATTTAAGTTACAATTAGTAGCTACTTGACTTGTAACAATGTAACTCTCTTTGCGTTTAAGAGGCTACGCTCTCACTATCTCATGATCTTTTATAAGTACTTGTACTCATGTATTCTGTTTAAGTATTTGAAAACGTACGCATGCTTCATCTTTATTCAACTAAGTACAGCTGCCATTCAATGTCGTGTTCTTCGATATTATCGTAAATTTGATGACGATAAATTATTTTTCTATATTGAAATCTCAATGTATAGCGCCATTAGGTTATTTATTATTTCTATTTCGTTGTTAATATCTATTGTTATTGTTAATTACATTCCTCTTGGATGGAAATGACACGTGACTTTTAGGAACAGGTTATTTGTAAGGTCATAATTCATGTAATTAATTAAAATAACTCAACTTTTGACACTCCTGGGAAGAACACGAGCTGAATGACACCTGACTATTAAAGACTGGATTACTTTTTACTACAAACATACATGCCAGTGCCAAAAAATAACCCTTCTGTCAGTCAGGAAAAAAATAATCTATGAAAAAAATATTTATTGAACAATACCGGCCAAATTATATAAGAAAGAAGGTTTCCAAATTCGGTCGTTGTACTTGGCTTGGCTTGGATATCAAGTTATTGTAATATTTAGTAGGTAGGCAGGCGAGCACGCGAGCCGTTGCCAAAATGCTGCGGGTCGGAGCTCTTAAATAAAATCCTGCCCCGGACACATAAAGCGTATTAAACTTTTGTAAAGATTCACCAGCTCAACGCAATATTTTATTTGGATTATAATTAAATATTTAAATATTAAACCCTTAAACATTATGTACACTCATGTAGACAACGTTTTCAATCTTCTTTTCCGTTGGCGTCGTATTAGCTAAAATATTTTTTTCTCGCCCAATAAAAATTATATTTACAGGCATTTATGAATCTCCTACTTTAGGGGTCCCCTGTATGATGCATGTAAGTGGCCTTTCAAGAAGGACAGAGAAGAACGTAGTTCAACGTTATATTTAATTCATTATTATTTAATAGCGTTAATCATTTTTCTTAACTTCGTATTAAAATCGAAGTTTTCATAATAATAAAAGATAAAAATAACCATTTGGCATTATTTTTTTCTAGTATTTTTGAATAAAAACTCAGCTTACATGATTATTTTGTTGTAGGAATTATTTAGGCATAGAAAATATGCTCAGTATAAAGCAATTGTTCTTAAATAAAAGAGCAGTAATAAGCAGCCGCACACAGCCTCTACGTCTTATAATAAACTCGGTATAATATAAAGCTTATACGCTGTAAAAGTTTTGCAACAACAAATTCAAAGTAAAATGTTCAGACAAGTTATCAAAATTTATGATATTAATTTTTTTTACGTCAATCTCCTATAAATATAAGGTGGTTGAGTCCACTGTTAGCTGTTGCACGAATGGTCCGCCCGCCCACGCATCAAGAGGAAGTATTTCCTAGCTTCGTCTGAGTAGTAACATGACGGTCAAATTTAGTCCTCCAAGCCTTCCCACCAATTCTCTATAAGAAAAGGATGAAAATGAGAGGTGGAATCGACAGGAAAAGGAGCTTATCCTCTTTTTTGTCTAATAATTTTGCGTGGCGGTGGTCTAATTTTAGTCCCCATTCCGTCCCCACCATTTTTACATATGGAAATGATGGGAATGCGAAGAGAATTTGACGGAGGAAGGGCGCATAGGAACACGATACATCTTCTTTCTGTGCATCCTCTCTGTAATTTTGTGTATGCTATGTGTTTTGATTTACTAATATATACAAATTGCTTGTCCGTTTTTAATTGTAAGGAGGATATTTTGAACGACAAAGTGTTTTTAAAATTAGTATTTATTTGAAATAAAATAAAATAAAATAAAAATAAAAATGAAATGCATTAGTAAAATCTGTTCTATTCGGTTGATCATCGTTAACATCATACCTTTTGATGTCAGAATAATGATTGATTGGTTCAGTTGTAATATAAAGAGCAAGCAATCGCGGGCCTCTCATTTCAAACCTTCGTCATTGTAATAACGACGTCCCGTCTAGACGCTCTAAAGAATTGGACGTCTTACCAAAAGTATTTGCTACGGGAATATTGTTCGAAGATCGTTCGAAGTTTTGTAACATGAAGTTTTATTAATGAGTTTAATTAATATTAAATTTTTCTTTTTAATATCAAATTTAAATTCAAAAATGAAATAGAGTTTTTTACTGTAGACCTCTTTAATTGCTTTCAAAACGTGTCGTATTCTTATGTACTCCAAAACATTCAAACATACTAGAATTATTGTACACTAAAAAACGCAACATATAGCACTGAAAGAAAATTGTACCTGAATTAAATGTGATGTTTTAATAAATTTCTATACATTAAAAGGAATGGCATCTACGAGTACAAAGACTAAGTAATGCGGAGGCGGACTTGTCATTGCGATTAGTTTGATGCTACAATTTACGTTTAATGTCACAGTTAAAAATTTTAAAGGTTAAATCTTCTGAGATCTTTTGTTTGGAACTAATCTGTGTGTAATTTGCAGCACCGTTTTAAATGAATAAATGTTACTTGAATAAAGACTAACCCTTGGTTTTTAAGACCATAATCTCTGTATAAAATATATCGTCATCCCTGTCATTATCTTTAACAAAACAGAGATAACAATATGTTTTAAACGAGGATTTTGTTCTCATGAACCTACGACAGAACAGTAAAATTTTAGACTAGTGATTTATCTCAAGATTTATATGAAAACTAGCTGTCGCCCGCGACTCCGTCCGCGCGCAGTTAAAAAAAAATGAAAAATAGATGTTGGCCGATTCTCAGCCCTACTGAATATGCTCACAAAATTTCATGAGAATCGGTCAAGCCGTTTCGGAGGAGTACGGGAACGAAAACTGTGACACGAGAATTTTATATATTAAGATAAACGCAGGCTTATAAAATGAGTTCATCAGAGCTTCACTAAATGGAAATTAATAGAAGAAGTTAAGTTACGTACATGAAATTAAATGTCGGGTACATCTTGTCTACCAAAATTGCGGTATTCATTCGATATTATCTTTGTAATACGTATAAAATGTTGGCATTACATATATATTGGTATTAATATAATCTGGGCACACAGTCAGCTTAGACGCCGCCTGCGGCCCCATCGCTTCTTGGCACGTGCCTCTGGCTCAAGTTTATCAGTTCGATGTGCTATCGAGCTACTTAAGCAGCCCATAAAAATATCTGCAACGTCTTTTTTACATTTTTCGTTTAATTTTGTTTTACTTCTAATATCGAAAAAGACCTTATAACAATTTACAGTAATAAAACTAATAAATATTGTTTTTTCTTAATTCTAATTATGATTTTTATGAGAAAAAGTTTAAATTATATTGTTATAAGCTGCAAAAAAAACAAACCAGTGATGGTTAATAAATAATTTAAATGTTAATTGAAGAAATCTTATCATTTTACATCGAACGTAAGTGGTAGTTGTTAAGTTGAATGGAGGGAAGGGATTGTCAGATTATTCTCTCTCGATTTATTCATAAATTCTATTCATTGAAAATATTTGATGGAAATATTACCTATTTTCAAGAGAAGCTGTTGATTAATCATTGTCCATTAACAAATCGTATTTAAAAAACAATGTTAAGGATTGAAGTTTTGTTGTGAGGCTTGAACATACACAATGTCTTTATATGTTAATTTTTTGTTGAAATATCCATTTATCGAAGTCAATGCCAGAGTAAAATGTTGTTATGCAGTAAGATGACAAGGGACTGCTTTGTGAATTTATGAATATGAATTTTTCTAAGTGTTCAATTATACGACTGTCGTATATTTTACATTTCTATTGAAGTCAGGCGGTCGCTTGAAAGTTTTTAACAAACCACTTGCCGCTAAGATAAATATTTAGTGGTTGCGGTAACTGTTTATAATTATGAATAGGAATGTCTGTTAGTGCTATACTATTCTAAGAGTTTGTTTTTAAAAGTTTGATTAGTAAAACATATAATTACTGTAACGTTTCAAAAGAGTGTGTGAAGTATAGACGGTGTTTTATTCGTTTGTATCTGCATTTAGCGGCGCCAGACCTTAATTATTTCAGATCTTAAGAAAATTACTTATTAGTCGGCAATGCGGATTCTTGAAAAAAAAAAAACTAGCAGTCAGTTAAATTTTCAGCAAAATTTTTACTGCTTCACTCGTAGCAGACTCTACGAAAGCCTCTACAAAAGTTTTCGGGGGCTACGAAAATGAAATGATTCTTAACTCACTCATCACGAGTTTCGAGAATAATACGTAATTAAAGTTTTATATTTGTTTGTAATGCGTTATTAAAATTTAATTAGACGCGTGCCTCGAATTCTATACAAAAAAGGAGCTTCAAGTGAGATCTAAGAAAAATTCGTAGCAATAAGTGCCACAAACTTAGATATTAGGAAACTTGAACGTCTCTTTAGCACTTATAAAAATAGCAGTCACCAGCGACTCTGTCCGCTCGGAATTAAAAAATAAAATAATAAGTAACCTATGTGTTCTTCCAGACTATGTTCTACATTTGTGTCAAATTTCATCAAGATCCGGAGCTACATTTTCAAACAAACATCTATCCATCTAAACATTCGCATTTATAATATTAGTAAGATTATACTGTTTAACACTAGTATTTTTGTTATTATTTTTTTACCACATGGTTTATTGCTTTACGCGAAATCCTTTTATCCTCGGAAACAAGAAAAACATCAGTCTAGAAATAATTCAAAGAACATATAATATATTATTGGACATTTAAAGGTAGTTCAATACATAGACTTTTATTCGTGTCGTACGTTTATATTAAGTCATAACCAAACCATACTTAATTCATTGTGAAGCGTTGCGTCTGAAATCCGTAATGCGTACATCGTCTGGCGATCTTGCCAAGTATCTCAGACCGGCCGACGACGCTCTGGGTTTGGGGGGTAAAGAAATCACGGAAGAAAAAGTGGAGGGGGGAAGGATGTTCCTCGAATGAGGTCGGCGCTCTTTTTAGTCTTGCGAGACTAGTCGGCGGCATAAAGCCTCGAGTATGGTGAACGCGAAGTGACGTTTGCGCGGGCCATTTGCAACGGCACGGTTAAAAGTAAAAGAGCATGAACAACAGTGGGAAATGTTAGAGTTTTGTTTTTTATATAAGCTTTTTGTTTTTTGAAAGTGCTGCGAGAGTAAAATAGTATGGATATAGTTGTTTTTTTTTGTCCCCGTTTAAAATGAACGCGTTCGCTTCTACGCTAGTGACATATTTGACTGCTTTTTGTTATTGTAATCTATGCACATTTTGATGAGGGTTGAACGTGGCTTGCTATAAGCAGACGGTAAAGTTTTTGCTGAAAACGAATTTGCTGAAAACTTACGAGCACGTTGCGTTTGTTAAATAGGTGTGGAGATACTTAGAAATCTTAGTCAAAATCTTAAATAACAAATTCAATGATGGAGGGTAAGTTTTTAGAAATCAATACTAAAATTAAATAAATAATTTTGGTGTTAAATGATTTCAGATTTTATATATTTGTGTAAAACGACATATTTTTTTACATGATAAAGTATCTATCTATCTATATATATAAAAGAAAGTTGTGTTAGTTACACCATTTATAACTCAAGAACGGCTGAATTGATTTCACTGAAAATTGGTGGGCAGGTAGCTTAGAACCAGGAAACGGACATAGGATAATTTCTACCCCGTTTTCTATTTTTTATTCCGCGCGGACGGAGTCGCGGCTAAAAGCTAGTTTTAAATATTTTTTTTATATTTTCTGCCATCTACGTTTAGACAACTTACTTTATTAGAGAGAAAGAAAACATTTATTTGTGTAGTTAGATTACACAATCCTCATGTAAATGTGTAATGTAGTCTCTCTACTCCGTGCTTTGACTATTTTATGTATTTGAATGTATGTTATGTTATTTCTGTAATATTATATTTGAATAAAGCCATGTCTAGAGACACATTACAACATCAGACAGTGTGGCGTCACTCTAAGGACTCGGCTAGACGTCTGTCTACGTAATAAATATCTTGTATAACATACATGTTTATTTGTAGACATAATTCATCTTGTTTTTATGCGATCGTACTAATGACTTGTATGAAATTTGGAAGATGGCTTTTTTGAAAAATGTCCTTCAGATGTTTTTCCATAAAATATTTGTTACCAATACCCGGCGATTTAAGTCTCTTAGAGGCTTACGCTTTTTTTCAAAGGAGGACAATATGCAGTTGATCCCTACGGTTATATTATCCTCTTGATGAATGTAAACTTATAAAATCTATTTAAAACCCAACACTACCTACACGAAGAAATCCAATTAGCGAATATTGTTTTATTCAAAACTGTAATAGTTTTAAATTAGACAATATTATGTAAAAGATAGTCCATATGCATTTTAGGTAATATCAGAGAAACGAAGTGATACAAACAATATTTTGAAGTTTACATATTTAGTCAACAAAAATAACATCATCAACAAATAGAGTAACAAATAATTTTATTTATATGTACGAATATTTGTTGATATAAATAAGTAGCAATAATCTACACTCGGACTGAGCACTGCACTGAGCGTCGATGGCACAGAGTTTAAGCTATTGACTTGTAATCTGCAGGTCCTGGGTTCGAATCCCGCCATGTACCAATGTGCTTTTCGATTTTCGATTTACATATATACATTTATCCGACGTTCTTACGGCGAATGAAAACATCGTGATGCAACCTGCACATATCTGCGAAGAAATTCAATGATATGTGTGAAGTCAAGCAACCCGCACTGGGCCAGCGTGGTTTACTATGGCCTAGTCACCGTAACTTGGGGTAGGCACTGAGCCGTGGGGACGTATAGTGAGCTGATGATGTGTTAACACTCACAATATATAAAATTTGTTTTGAGCCCATTAAAAGATATAGCGTATAAAAGTTCACATTACTCGTTTGAAGTAGTGTTTTTCGCGTTTTCCATCGTACATGAACATTTTTTTCAAACTGTACTGTATCTATGTGCTTTTATCGTATGATGTCAATCGATATCACGAAGGACGAGTCATAAACGACTCGACATCGACAAAAAATCGATAAATTATGAATACATAGATAACACCTTCGTGTTTATTAAACTTCAATGCTTCAGTACGATTCAGCATATAAACAATACGAGTATGTACACTTTATATCCTTTTTTATTGTTTATGTTTTTTAAACTTTATGCCAGTCGGGAATCTGTATAACAGTTACTGGCATGTTCTGTATACACAAATAGATTATACAGTTGACCTATATTTAAACAATGAGCTCCAATACAAACATATTAATATACTAATAGGCATACACGTAGGATTGGAACATATAGCCGGCGATAGTGTTTTCTTCCAGTTATGACGTAAACAACTTCAAAAGAAATACGGCTATCTCTAGTGTATTGGCTCAATTTTCATGTCAAATATACCTATTAAATATATAAAAAAATCTAATATAGCAGAAATTATTTTTTCTCGCATTCATTAATACGCCTATGTTATTTCAATATAAATCTAGGACATCCGGTGTCACACTCAATTAATAAAAAATAATTTTATACAGTTATTTTAATTAAGAATATTTGTGCTAGTTTGTTACCGTATTCAAGAAAAAAAAGTTACTAAATAACTTAAGAGCTAGATGGTTATTTTGTCGTCTAATGCATCGGACAAGTTAAAAGTCTAACGTATCCTACTAAACGAACATATATGCGAGTGAGTTTGTTCACTTTAGGCCCTATTGTGATAAAAACATTAATCGTAATAAAATATTTCATAGTTACTTACCTTTTGTGTTGGAACAGACGATGAGCAGTTACGGTAGTATATCGGGAGCAGCAGATTCTGATGCGCTATCGCGGCGGCTGCGCGAGGCTGAGCGCGCGCGTGCGGACGCCGAGCGCGCTCACGCCGACGCCCTCTCCCAGTTGCGGAATGCGCAGCGCTCGCCTCTCGACGCGCACAATGTAGAACAGCTACAGTCCCGCGTACGAGAGCTCGAAAAGAAGGTACGGACAAATTTACCTTTATCTTTGTTTACCTCATATTGTATGTAACTCTATCCATTCTCATGAGTATGCATAGGAATGACGTGAAGGAATTCTTTGATTTACTTCTCATTCCGTTCAACTCGTACTTTGTTTATCATTAAAGCTGACAGAGCAGCTTATCTGTAGTGAATTTTATAGCACTTCTAGAGCCTTATATTTTGATTCAAGAATCAATGTGTAAGTTACTGTTAGGCCGCGTTGGAGACGGTTCGTTGTGAAGAGCTGCAGTTGGAGCTGTCGTCGGCGCTGCGAGCGCGGGGTGCCACCTCCTCCACCTGGTCCACGCCGGCCCCCCAGCCCGCCTCGGAGATAGAACGCATTATGGCCAAGATAGAGCAGGATAACAGGATCCTTGCCGAGCTGGACCACACAAGATCTACTACACACGGTAACCGGACTTGTTGGGACTTAAATAAAACATAAGATTTTGACATAATAATAAATTACATTTCAAAATCCTTCAATTTATGTTATCAGGTATGCAGTCCAGCGGATCCAATCAAGCCCTTGGAGAGTTTCATTCACCGACCCCTTCGCCGCTGCCACATTCGTACTCGAGCACGACGGGCCACATGGCAATTTGCCAGAGCAACACGATGCCCACGTTGTCCTCTCTTCACGCGACCGGACAGTTTACCGCACCCAGCTCCAACTCCGTTGCATATTCCATGAGCGCACACAATCCTACATCTTATTCTAACCCTATACCCTCGTACTCGACTAACACCTACGGTTTGTCAAACACGCATCAAGTTAGCTTTACCAATCCTGTCACTGCTCCTCTTGTTAACAGTATCAGCCAAATATCTAGCACCCTGGCCGGTCTCCAGAGTAACCTTCAAAATATTACTGGTAACGTTTCTGCATTGAGTTTAGGTGGTACGCTCACTGGTTCAACGTTAACAGGAACGATGGCCGGGTCAGGACTGACGGGCTTGAATACCGTTCCAACGTCGCTTCCTGGCGCGATTACACACACGTTGGGATTACAATCTTCACTCACTGGGGGATTAGGAAATATGTCAAATATAGCAACCGGCACTCAGCTCAGTGCTCTCAATACTAGTCTAACCGGGACCGGCGCTTATGGCACAAGCGCCGGTACTTACACAAATCCACTACTGACCGGTGGCTTGCCTGGAAACTCGATGAATATCAAGTTGAAACCCCTGGACGAAATAGATCTCGGCTTAGGTAGATATGCGGCTAATACTTCAAATATAGTTAGGGTACCGACTCCAGTAACACCGCATCAACCGACATGGAACTTAGGATTAGATAACCAATTCGGAACTGATAGACTCGGTGGTTTAGACTCAGGATTTAGTCATGATCGAAACCAGAGAGGATTAACAAGAATGATGCCAAATACTGGATTGGATATTGATGGTAAGATTATTTCAAAACGTACTTGTACATTTTGATAAATTTGCTTGATATATAACTTTTTATCCATTATATTATTCTACAGTTCGCAATTCTCATTTTATGAATGGGGGTGCGCCAGTGGAGAATCAAGTTGACATGTTAGACATTCCAGGTAAAGGCCGTTGCTGCGTATACATTGCAAGATTCTCTTACGACCCTCCCGAGTAAGTACATAGAGTAAAATTTATACGAAGAAGTTAAACTATGACAATGGAATAGCAAAATTTATATCTTTATCGTTTTAGTATCGAAAGTGCTGACGGTGAACTGTCGCTTAACGCTGGCGATTACTTAATCGTGTGGGGTCCGCCGGACCCTAATGCTTCTGTGCTTGAAGCTGAAATGCTTGATGGACGTCGTGGCTTTGTTCCCGCAAACTTTGTGCAAAGGCTGGTCGGAGACGATCTATTAGAATTTCATCAGGTATATCAAATCTATGAATTCGATTTATATTGAGAATCCTATAAAGTGGCTTATAGGGGTTTCAATTGAAGCATTAATTTTGAATCATATTGACTTAAAAACCAGATTGCTCTATTTCAATAATTAGTCACATGACCAGGCGGTGATATCGACGTTACGAGACACAGACGAGCCCACGACGACTACGATTAGCGACCTGTCCCTTAGCCGCGACGTGGCGCGCCTCAGCGAAATGGCAGACATCAGCGAAGGCCCCGAAGACGATGATAACGGTGAATATCATTTACTGATCCAAGAGTTCAAATATTACCTAGCTATTCATAAATTTAGTTTCATGCGTAGATAAATTAATATGTTTTTAGTACTACATATTGCTAGATTTTTTACTCTGTAGCAGAATCTTAATCGACGTTATCGAGCTAACGTTACTAATTTTAAAATGATATTTGAATTTTTTTTAAATTGCATGTTTTAATTCTTATTACGTCCTTACACAATTATCAAAAATAAAAAGCAATATGTAGATACATAGATAAATAGTTTTATAGCTGATCCTTTGTCCTTTCCTATCCGTCTTTTCCTAACGAACGGACATCGGCGCACGCTTCTTGGTTTTCGCACTTCGCCTTTGGCCGCACTCCCTGCGATCTGCCCTCGGACCTCAACAGCCGAGCTGTTTTTCTCGTCGCTAGTGCCTGCGCCGCGACAGCTCACGCTCGAGAGGCAGCTCAACAAGTCGGTGCTCATCGGCTGGACGGCGCCCGAGGGGGTGCAGCAAGCTAATATCGAAAGCTACCACGTGTACGTCGACGGCGTCCTCAAAACCACCGTTAAGGCGTCAGAACGCACTCGCGCCTTGGTCGAAGGCGTAGATGCTAACCGAGTAAGTGCCATTATAAATGTAAGTCTTCTTGATCTAAAAAAATGAATTGTGTTTGTTTCCGCATGAGTTGATATTTCTGTGGTTACAGGTAACACATTGTGAGCTACAATTACTCACTCGTTTAGAGAATTTGTTAATCGCTCTACTATATAATTAGTTCTTTAGAGAATTTATATATTTATAAATTCTTAGTTTTTCCATTCGATTTTTCAGTTCTTTAGTTGTACTTATTGTATTAATTTAAGTCCATAACAACCTATAAGTATTTCCATTATTCTTAAAGCCACATCGAATAAGTGTGCGCTCGGTGACTGCCACTCGTCGTACGTCGCGGGACGCAGCGTGCACCATGGTGATAGGTCGAGACACGGGCAACATGGGCCCGACCTGCGTTCGAGCCAGCGGCGTCACCTGCTCACAAGCCGTCATCTCCTGGCTACCAGCTAACTCCAATCACCAACACGTCGTCTGCGTCAATAACGTTGAAGTAAGAAACGAACAATTTATCTCTTTTTGCTATTCATAAATGTATTTCTAAAATTAATGTATTTACAGGTTAGAACAGTTAAGCCGGGCATATATCGTCATACGATCACTGGCCTCTCGCCCAGTACGCAGTATCGAGTGACTGTGAGGGCGAAGCACTTAAGAACGGGCCCTCCAGGAATACCGATAGAAGAAGCTCCTGGCGCGTACACCGATTTCCGAACGTTGCCAAAAGGCCTGCCGGATCCTCCGAATGAGATCATGGTACATTTTTCTCTTTGACTGATCTAGCATGAGGTGATTCAGCATGCTTTAAATAAATTTTTCACACTTTACAATCACATTCCCCGCTCGCTAATATATTAAAACATACCTTTGTGTATCCGTAACATTCAACATGACTTATTTTGTCATCCTCTCAATGTAAATACTTTAATTTTCAGAAATTAAATGTCTGCATCCTTAATCCAATCGATAGTTTCATTGCGCACGCACTAAAGATAGCTTTCTAATGCTCACGAAGTGTGTGATGGTTGTAATAAGTAATTATGTATATCCATTTACTTTATCACTGGACCATGCAACCCCGTTCCTAAAGTAATGCCACAACCTCCGAGCACTCGGCACGGTCGACAATCTCGAACAAGTCGCGTCAATCGCAACCATAAATCCAGCGCTAGGACAAATTTTTAACCGCTCATAGAGATGTTCACCTTGTCAAGTTTAAGCCTATCCCACCTTTGTGACGTCGATTCATCCCCGATGTGATCTTTTGATATATTCGATACCGGTCACACCTTTGAATTGTTTAAACTGATTGGCCTTAGTAATTTTGGCTGGATTGTTGGTGGTGATTGGTGCGGTGTCGCAGGTGGAAGCGGGGCCCCAGGACGGGACGCTCCTTGTGACCTGGCAGCCCGTACTGCGCCCTCCGGCCTCCGGCCCCGTCACCGGATACGCGGTGTACGCCGATGGGAAGAAGGTCACCGACGTTGATTCACCGACCGGTGATCACGCTCTCATCGACATTGGCAAACTCATTGGCCTCAATCCAAAGTGTGTCACTGTGAGTATCGTACGGAGCTTCAGTAGGCTTGTCAAGCGCTACGTTTCGATATATTTGCGCTTAATTTAAAAACAAAATGTGAGGACCTAACGCATCGCTGAAATTGCACACGATCTAGAATTTTTAAATGTCGTATTCGGTTGCTGATACGTATTTTGTTTTCAGGTGCGTACAAAATCTCGCGACAGCCAATCCAGCGATAGTGCTCCGACGCCGATCCCGCCGGCCGTGCTGCGCGGTGTGGCGTCGCGGATGCCCCGCGGGGCGCCGATGCTGAACCAGCCCACGCCGGGCTTCCGTGGCCAGCAGAGACCGCAGCCCTACCAGCAGCAGCAACAAGTCATAGAGCACGACGAAAATTTATCTGATAAGGAAATATTTCCGAGTGCGAATCGTCACGACCAACATGCTGCTCAGGTAAACATTCATTTGGTATCTATTTATTGTGTTCTCATTAAAATTTTATAATTGGAACTTGAATCGACTGCAGATCAAGATAAAAAATTGAAGTATGCTTGCGCGAATAAAGACTTAAAAGATATAAAAATTTTGTACTTTTGTATAAAAATTTCATCGTGAAATATTTATGAATTCGTCAAATATTTAAAGTTTTAAGTGCCTTTTACTTGAGGGATAAGAAAAAACAAAAAATACTTGCAATTTATGTCGATCTGCAGGCGAATAATTAAATAATTTTAAAAAATTCATGTAAATTCGGGACTTTAATTAAAACCTAGATTTTGAAATTCTACAAAGATTTTGGCAGTTTTTGCTTATTTCTGACATTCTTTATTAATTATTTCCTTCAATAATGATTTCCTTTTATTTTTTGATCTGTTAATATTGTTAAGGCACAGTACTTGTGTGTATTATAGATTGCAAATCAGTGTTTTGAAACTTGTGTAAATCGTCATTAACGTCGTATAACCATTTTATTCAATTACCAAAAGTATTCGCTTATTATGAATGGGAATCATTTATCTCCTGTGTGATTCTTAGATAACATTTTAAATACGCAGTTTTTTACCTTCAAATTTAATTAATAATTTACTAACAATTTCAGCATTACGTAAATTAAATTCAAATCTTTAAAAATCGAACACCTTTTTTAATGAAATTGACATGAAAACAACATAGATTTAAAAAACCTCAAATTTAATCAGTTTTATGAATTATAATTGCAATAAACCGATTTTGATTAAAAAAATTCCAAATTTGAAGTTAAAAACCTGCAAATCATACGCTCTATTCTAGTATCGTGTGCGATTTGTTGTTTCATATTACTTGATATATATTCTAAGATCTACAATAGAATCTGGATCTGAAATTTCTGGCCTTCCGTTGGTTTCATAGACTAAAATCTCTGTATAAATCATATCGTTATCCCTGTCAATCTTTGACAAAACATAGATAACCTTATGTTTTAAACGAAGGTTTTGGTCTCTGAAACCCACTGCTACAGATCAATTTTTATATTTATTAATCAAATCGCGTGCGACGCTTTTAATCGGTGTTGCAAAATGCACTCTTTATAATATTTCCTGTCATGTCGCTGGCCTTTCCTCCGGTAGTTTTGCAGTCCGGTACACAACGGTCACTACGCCACAATATAGCTGCACAATGGGCCGAGCGATCAAAGTTAAATGCATACCGCTTGCGACTAGATCCGTAGTCTCTAGTGCTGTTGGCCCATACCTGAACAATCCACACCTTACCTTTGTATACTAGAACATATAAAGAGCTTGTACTTTGTGACACAGACAGTACCCTCCAGAATCATATATTTATTCATTCCGAATTACCTTACCTCGCTCTCTCACATAACTGTTATACACCTTTCCTTAGCAAACCGGTGGATTCGGCACAGGTCTACTAAAGAGTATATTCGACAAAATAACCCCTTCGGTAAGGAATTTTAACACGTTTTTAACCTTCGTTTTGTTTCAAATTACTTTATTATATTTATAATACACCTATTTTGTTTTTGTATTATCTTTTTTGTTGTTTGAGAGTGTTTTAGTTACCAGTTATTAGTTTTTATGTTGGTTTAGTTTTTTAATCTGTAAACACAGTGTGCCCGTTATTTTAGTTATGATACACTCATAAATTTACAGTAGTGATTTAAATAATATATAAAAGATATTTAATTTTGAGTATGCTTTTCGTTCATATAAACGTAGACAAAGATAAAGAGCTTAGTGACAAAGTAGGTTAGATGATATTTTAAAATAATAATAGTCGTAATATAACATAACGACGTCTAGTTTTTAAACTATATACGACACAAATACTTAGATGGATTTGCTATAACACTAGTTAGCTAGATGTCACGTTTGGGAGAACATGTGTGGATTTGTTCGAACTAAAATTTTGAACAATTTTTTCAGTTTAGCCAAGAATAGTTGATAATGTTTTATTGATTAACTTTTAGGTTTACATATTCATTTTTACATGTGCAACACTATACCATATCATTACATTTATACTGTAAAGGAAACAGATCATTATATTTGTTTAACACAAATGAATTCTGTACAGGTATAGATTCTCCAACACTTAAACAGATGGACTTAGATTTTTCTTCACCTTTTATATGTCGGCTTCCTTTGCTCTTCTAAGCCTTCTCTGTAAACTTCAACTAATGTGACTGTTTTAAGTTATTTTGTCTCATTATCACTTTTATAAACAAATGCTTCATAAAAAACTTTTTCACGCTTCGATGGTTAGTGTTGTAACGGTAATCACGTTGAAGTTTGTCACTTCAATCGCTAATAACATTCGTTTCTTCACCGACCATCTCTTATACACCGCCATGACTTTCATTTTGTTACTTATGTCTAGTTAGAAAGATGTATTGTGTAAAAAAATGTTGAATGATTGTGTGGTACTATCAGCAATCGGGGATACCGGCCATCGAAATCACTAAAGAGGGCGCCGCGGAGCAGATGAGTTGCGAAGAGGATGAGGCGACGCGCCGTCGGCCGCAGGTCTGCGATCTCTGTAACTGTCATCGATGTGCTCTCCATGTGCTGGCACTTGTTCACTGCGCTCTGTCTATTTCGATTTGTACCGAGTTTCCGAATCACGACTTTACCACTTTACCGTTGTTTGTGTACTCATCTATTCACTTGTCACTGTTGTGTCTTCGATTGTTTATATTTCACCGGTACACTATCCTTACACCAATAAGGTTTTTATGTATTCTACTTTAACTTGAGATGCAAATCGAGTTATTAAAAAAGTCAGAATATTCTTACAGATTACTCGACACAGATTCATTTCACCCGAGCATGCCAAGCGCGTCTGTTGTTCCTGCATGTTGTCTTGGCTTCAACTCCTTTACTCAAAACAAAATTCTTACACACTCGTTCTCTCTTTTTTTACAAGGTTATTTAAACTGATGCTACGTCTGAAAAATAATTGGATTAAATTTATTACATTGTTTCTTTTTGCGTATCAAAATGCTAGGAGCCTTAAATGGAACAAAGCGTAATACATTCACAATAAGTGATATCAAGAACAAACGCTGCACGCTAGCTTTCGTTGTGCATGGGGATTTGAATAGAGTAAAAGGAATGTCTAAATTAAATGTTCCAGACGAAGGTAAAGTTTTCTATCGCTTCCGATCGCATTAAGCCGATGATGACTATTGGCTATAAGCTTGGTTATGTTGCTGTTGGCTTTGTAATAGAAAAATCTAACCTTATTAATGTGTTGGTTCGTACGGACGTCAGCAGCAACCGTCCCAACCGAGTCAAGCGTCGCAGCCGCCTTCGGGTCAGCAGTACCCGAATACACCAGCTTACCATGGCACGCAGCAACCCCCCTATCCACCGGCCGGCCAGTTCCAAAGTAGCCAGCCGGCCCAGTACCCCGGCCAGCAGCAGCAGTACCAGAACCCGACGAACCCGAGAAACCACCACGAAAGAGGCCGCCCTCCTAACCCCCACCAGGTTCATATTTTTTTTATAGCAAAAGGTGGAAAACGACCAAGTGGCCAATTCAATTCGCCAAAATTGTGAAGTGACTATTTCCTATAGACTCTCGCACTTCCCTTTACCATTCGTTCTTTGTAAGAAATGGGTTGAAAGGAAAAGAGGGCTTAAATTAGGTCATCCTTAAAAAAAGCCGCCATAGGAACTTAATTTAAATTTTATTACTCATTTACAGTATTAGAAAAATCTTAATTTGGTGAATACAACTTAATTCTGTATTTTAGGATTTTCCCACTTTTAACTAAGTGTTCTTTTTTATTTTAATTTCTTTATAACAATGAAATATTTTTTGTTTAATATATATTGTTATGATAGGTGGGTCAGCAGGGCGGCATGCAGAGCACTATGCAGGGCGCCATGCAGGGCGGCATGCAAGGCGGCATGCAGGGCGGCATGCAGGGCGGCATGCAAGGCGGTTTGCAAGGCGGCACGCAAGGAGGCATGCAAGGCAGCATGCAAGGCGGCATGCAAAGCAGCATGCAGTATGGGACGCGTGGCGCGCCGCCGTCGGGTCCCCGAGGGCCGCCGCAGGGGCCTCGCCAGGCGCAAGCCCATCCACAGTCTAAGAGGAGTCGCTACTTCATCGCTTTGTTCGATTACGATCCGGCGACCATGAGTCCCAATCCTGAGAGTTGTGATGAGGAGCTACCGTTCAGCGAGGGAGACACAATCAAGGTTTGCTTTTATCCATAGAATTGAGAACATTGAAATTAGGAAAGCTTTTAAATTGTAACGTAAAGGAAGAAGTTAGTATCAGCTAACTTACCTACTGAATTTGGTGTCATTTTACTGATGTATCTTGCATACAGCACTTTTAATTTACAGTCAAAAGCATTGAGCAAATGTCTGCTGCTAAATTGATTTTATTTGGATCGTAAAACAGATTTTTTGTTCTCAGGTTTGGGGTGACAAGGATGCCGATGGCTTCTACTGGGGCGAGTGTCGGGGTCGCCGCGGCTACGTTCCGCACAACATGGTGGTGGAGGTGTCTGAGCAGGAGGCCACGGGCCAGGTGGCGAAGCCTCGCGATCGCTGGACCGACGCATACGCGAACCAACCCGTCCGGCGCATGGTTGCCTTGTATGACTATGATCCGCAGGAACTAAGTCCAAATGTCGATGCTGATGTGAGTTTATATGTTTCAAGAATAAATGTTGATGTCTTATTCCTTATCATATTTGTCTTTTGATTCTAGTCTTCATCCTTCCCTTGCTCTTAGAAACACGTGGTCTTTCATGGTTCTTTTACTTTTGCCCAAAAAATCAAAATTCAGGCATTGAGCAACTTAGGCATCACTGGTGCAAACAGCATTCTATGTTATGGTCGTTTTCAGGCGGAACTTAGCTTCCAGACGGGTCAGATAATTCACGTGTACGGTGAGATGGATGACGACGGTTTCTATATGGCGGAAATCGACGGCATGCGCGGCCTCGTACCCAGCAACTTTCTCACTGAAGCCAACGACCAGTATGGCCCCCAGGGGCACTCCAGTCAAGGTTTGTAAGATTATTTCTATTCAGATGACATGATGATGATGATCACAAAACTTGACACTTCTTTCAGTGGTTAGACCTTTTGTGAAATTTTCTCACAAATTTCAATATCACATAAAAATTGTAAAGTATTTATTACAATATTTTTGATTATAACGTTTTGATTATACGTGTTTGTTCTGTTGTCTAGGTGGAGCCCAAGGGGTTGCCGGATTGGGTGGGCGAGGAGTGGGTCCGGGCCCCACGCCGCAGATCCCAGGTGCCGGGCGGGGTCGAGGCGCAGCGCCAGGGCCCGGCGCCCGCGGTCCCCCGCCGCCGCCACGCGACAACGTCGCCCCCGCGCCCCGCAACCACCACCGCAAGACAGGTTCGGCTCTTTGCTCTCGATGTAATGTAATGAGTAGCGCCGATGATGCTGCAGGGATGTTAGATGAAATTCCAAATGACAGGATAGGGGAATATCGGTAGAATGCTAAAATTAATTGAACATATAGACAAACAGAAGTGCGATAGTATCTAGTTATCAATTGAGTAGTGGTTAACCCTCACGGGAATCCTCGTGAGGATGTGAGGATCCCAAAGAAGAACTCAAGTTTGGTCATTCTTAAGAGTTTTATAGGCTATCGCCTCCTATGCTAGGCCACCTCAGGTCATTTGAAGCTATTTAAACATTATTAGAAACAAAAAATAGAAGTTATAATTGATAAACAACTTTTTGGATATATGTTTAAAACGTAGGATAGATGTACATCTAACATCCCTGAAAGAGCTTTTCGACATTAGCTGTTATAGTTAAAATAATTGTTAGTTGTCAACGATATAATAATTGGATATGCGACTTACATCCGACCGAGTCAGTCTCGGTTCGGATCACTGAGAGCTTTGAGTGTTTCATGTTTGCACCTTGGACTTGCTATGTGACTTACTGCGAGACGCTCGCCTTTCTGCTCTGGTACTCTCTGTCATCTTTCTCGTACACAGTCTTGCGATTGCGACGGGACTCGGCGCTACGAGTTTCAGAATCATCATTTGTTTTTAAAAAACAGTGTACAGTCAAACACATAATTTATTTTAGGATCTCTACTACATTTTTTTTGAGGTGAAAGCGGGTCCGGTTGCAATCCACGGAGCACAAAGACTCTTGGTGTACACTTATGCTGAAAAACACTATCTTGGATTACACAGTCACTAACATCGCTGAAACTTGAATGTGTCAGAAAATATGAAGACGTTAAAACTAGGAACACGGTCATATGTCAATTTCGGATAATTAAATTAAATCATGCTGTTTTATTTTTTTATCTACGTTTTAAACTGTCTTTCCTGTTTTCTTTTATTTTCTTCGATGGTATTACTTTATTTATTACGATGGTAACTCTCAGAGGACACGGGGTAGGCGGGTCTGAAGAAATACACGCAACATAGCATAGGCCAGAGCACGGTGGTCGTGACGTGTGGTCCAAGATTCAAGCGGTTGTCTGTGGTCACTATATATGTTGTGTGTATTGTCTGTTTGCTAGATGCCTGCCCTCTTCCCCCTTCTCAGTTAGACCACAACACATCCGCCAGTAATCCAGAACAGGCGAATTCTCAGGTAAAAAATAAATACCGTTTATATTGACCCACAACAATACCGTTTTCAAACATACTAAGCAAGGGTACTTATAGTTCGTTTTTAGTTCGACTGTCATTCACTTCATTACGTTTACTTCTTAATTATTTTTCACTGTTTGTTTTTCTTTATTTTTTTAATTTTCCTTCGTTGTTATTCCGACGTGACCAATGCAGCGGCCTGTACTGCGAGAGCCGTATTTTGTGATTTTAAAGTGACGGATGAGTTGTTTTGGATCATGTTTATTCAATACGTCATTAGTTTTTATGCCTATAGGATACCTATTCATATACATACATGTACAGAAGACACTGGAGTATGCTTCACTCACATTAAAATACCATCACCTGTTTACAATCGTACATACCCTTTGGGTCCTTAGTTATGGCCCCTTCATGTGGGTATCTACAATCAGGACTTGCGCTTAGCCATTCTTGTGATTTCTTTTATAGTCTGTTTTTATTTCAATATAGAATGCGAGTGTGATTATTTTTATAAAATGTCACAATTTAATATTATATCTTCTAATGCTACCACAACTTTCTCTATCTCGCTTTGTTTGGCGGTTTGCATGCGCATGCACAATGTTTGTACGCATGCATGAAATTGTGATCGAATGTTATGCACAATGTGTGTTGTGTCAACAAAGTATAATGTACAATGTTTGTGATTAAAAAAGAGAAATTAGCGCAATATTATAGTAATAAAACAAAATAAAATTATTTTTGATAATTTAGCATTTTAATGTCCATTAATAAAATTATTTGAATCATTAAGATTTTGAGCGTTAAGTGACTACACGTAATATATTAGAATAATCTAGATTCATTTATAGAACAGCAAAGCCCATTTCATATTGCTAGAAAGTAGTGATGAATCTAGATCTTTTTTTTTTCATTTTCTAATATCTCCAATCCATCTCATTTAGAAAGTTATCTCGATTTCTATACTTATAGAATTGTGGGAAAATTGCTCTTGGCATAACAAGTAACAATTATATTATCTTCACTACTTCGTAACAAACGAATATTATTTTAAAGCAAATACGCTTTTGAATGATACTAGTTAATGTTAATATTATATAAAAATAAAAAAACAATAAATTAAGGTTTTATAAACATTTAATCGCGCTTTCTTGCATCAATAGCTTTCATCATTTTCGTTAATATTATCACAGTAAGCAGTACTCAGTACATTCAACTGAATTTGAGCTAAATTACTGAGGTTGCGCAATTCAACGTATAGAGATCGAGACATTTTATGCTAGTAAATACCAGGAACTCATAAAGTCAGGGGTGTAGGAAGGTTTGCAACAGCAGGCGAGGGCGAGAGGCGCAGCGAGCGGTCAGGCGGCGAGCACGATCGCGCGCACGAGCGCTGGTAACGCGAGCACGCCGCCGGTGCAGTCGCCTGGCACGCCGGCCGCCGCGCCTCCCGCACAACCCTCGCCCGCGCGCCGCGCCGGTCCAGCCGTTGTGCCCGCACCCCAACCGCAACCCCCCACAACACAGCCCCCCACCTCGCAGCCGAACCTCATGCAGAAGTTCACGGAGATGACCGCCCCCGGTGGAGACATCCTCAGCAAAGGCAAAGAGCTAATCTTCATGAAGTTTGGACTCGGAGGTAAATAATGCCGGCGCCGCGGCCCCCCGAGGCCCCAGTGTGTGCTCGTCGAATCGTAAATCGTTTAAGTGCGACGTCTCAAATTCTTCTCTTACGTTATCAATTGGTTCTGCTGCTGCTGGAAGGCAATTCGTGTAAATCGGGTTTTCTACAAATCGTTTGACAGTTACGAGAATATGTTTAAGGACTGTAAATAAAATCAATAAACGCACAGTTTAGTGGATATTCATATGTTAGTGCAGTCCCGATAGCCGCACGATTGGAGTCTCGATAGTCGACACCCGAGTATAGATTTATCTTGAATTTCTGTCTTGGGCCTGTTGTCATTTGTTAGAATAGATTAATTACTATTACTTAATATATTAAACGTTCCATTACCTTTAAATGTTTAATTTATGTATAAATTGTGTGAGTTGTATTGGAAAGTCCCGTTGTTGTATGAAATAGTTTATATTGTGTTGTTTGTTGCTAGATGTTCTTTTTTCGAGATCCCAATAAGAAAAAAGTGTTCTCATGTTGAAGCATCGTTGAACAATATTTAAATAAATACTATATTGAACGTTTATAATATTGTACAAAGAATGTTTCTGATTCTTCTCTGATATATAAATTACTGTTAATAATTAATGAAAATGTTAAAAGATAGACGAAAGGAATGTTATTAAAATTATGAAATATTTAGGTAATACTGCCACGAAACAAAATAAATTATTGTATTGTAACAAAAAAACAAAGTATTGTAGATATTTAAAACTACGTATTTGCGTATTTTTTGTATACAAATGCGTGTTTTGTTTACTAAATCATTTAACCGAATCTTACAATTGGAAATATAATTGCTCGTATCAAACAGCAAATTTTAAATCAGGGCTCTATTTAAAGTTTGTTGTTTGGTAAATGTACTAATTGAAGGTATTTTTTTTAAATATAAAATGATATTTTCGTTTAGCATTCATTCTACACAGTTCTCAAATGTTACTCGAAATAAAATATTCTGTGATAGTAGACGTGATAACATCTTTGTCATTCCTATAAATGTAGCAACATCATCGTATCAAATAGAAATTTCGAGTTTTGACATCTTTTAAACGTTATGTAAACATTTTAAACCGCTGTCAACTGTCATTATAATAAAATACTGTTTATAACATATTTAAGGGCTTTTTGCATTTAAGTATTAAATATATTTAACTCACAAGTTAATATAGTAAAATAATTTTAGCAATAATTATAACAATAGACGTAATATGGAAGGGAAAAAAAATGGTTGGTGAATTATTGTATTGTGTGACTGGCAATGTATGCAATAAAGCTCTTAAAGATAATAAAAAAATATGATTAACTATATAAAATATGCTGATTGTACAGCGTAAAGACCGACAAAGTTATCTGACCAGGTGGGCATAAGTCAACTTAAATCATGATAGCTCCAGTATATAATATGTCATATCACTATGCGTAACTCATTGAAGTCCTTCGATGGGCATTCACATGGGCGCTTTCCAAATGTATTTCCATTTATCTGTTCATACGGCAGCGCTTTTAAGACGCGACGCTTTTTTATCGCGTAGTGATCCATTTTGAGCGCTGGACGAACGGAACAAGAGTGATTTTAAAGCGTTCATAGCTCGAGAGCCGACAACGCCGAGTTTTAAAGCGGTGTTAAAAAAGCGTCCGTGTGAATGAGCGCTGTCACTTATAGATCCTTGTCGTACTGTATCAGTCTTGTGCTATTTTTTTTCTTTGACTTGATTTTAAATATATTTTGCCGAAGTACCCGCGATACCAGCGCGTCTCTTACCGGCCCAGATAAATTTGTCGCATTATATAAGTTTCATTTACACAATCTAGATTAGAATTTAAGAATAAATATGAAAATCGAAACAATTTTTTAAATCAAAAAAAAAACAATTGAAAATTAAACAGTTGAAATAAATGTAATCCATTTTCAAAATTTTAACTTTTATGACTATTTGAATCATAATATAGTTAATGAAATAGTTTTTCATGAAATACAGTCATAATGTTGTTTCTTTAAAACGGGCGAATGATTTTAAAAGCGTGATTTTTCTCGTTGAAAGCGTCCCGACCTCAATTGCAGACTAGGTTGAAAAAAAAATGCATTATTGTTCGGTTAAGGCGGGCAACGCTCGACCGGGGAAATGGATACTTGTAAATTTTTCCGCTCGAAAACCGATCCAACTTCGTTACTATTATCCAACACAATAAGATAAAAACTTTTTGTATTTCGAGTTATTTTTTCATAACTTATTCTTGTAACCTTTATGCCTATTATTATGTACATAAAAACTAAATACATATTTAACGCTAATGGCGAATAAAGCCGCAAAAAGACTGCTTGCATGAATTTTTCCGCTTTATTGTATACTTTCTTTTACAAAAATATTTTAAAAATGCGTTTTGAACACGCAATTAATAAAATTTATTGAAGTTATATATTATTATTAAATTGAAATTAGTTTGGTCCGAAAATTATTTAGTCCCAAATTAGTTACGAAGTGAAAAAATTTAAAAAGTTGTTTAATTGTTTTTAACAGTTGATTGACAACAAAGATGGCGTAGATTGCATAGTTGTAAATCGGTCCAAAATTTAAGCAATTTATTAGAATACTAATTACATTATAGCAATATAACATCTTACAAGTAAAATAAATTAAATTTAATATTTTACATTGTTCCAACACAAATATTTCTGAAGAAACCTCTGATGCCGAGAAACTATATTAGAAATTAAACGAAACTAATTCAATATTAAAACTGTAAGTACTTTTATGTTGACATTGAAAATACATAATCTTGATTTGAAAATATAATAATCAATACAAAATTATTTTGTGTGATTAAAATGCTCTTAATAACTCTTTAATACAAAGCCTTAGGGCTACGTCATAGATTCGAGTTGAGTGCGTTGAATTCCACATAACATTATTTGCAGTTCCACAAAAATTTACTCACTGATTGTCTCTCGGCATCAAATGTGAAAAAAGTATACATCAATAATAAATTGAAAGGTAAAAAAAAACGAATCTAAATAGAGAAGCAAATGTTATGTTCTTTTTTCTACTTCAATTGTTTTATTTTTAAAATTCTAAACCATTCATGCGTGTATGATTCGTACCAAATAATTTTCCTAATTAATAAAATCGTTTTTGTAAATATAATTCGATAAGGTTGCTTGGACTATAAGCTATTTCGAGATGCTCACTTCGTACAAGGGATAATCAATTAAGTCCTCTATATCGCTTCATATCGACGGATATATACCGTTGGCAATTTAAATCTTTTCACCTATATATACATATATAACAAAATTAGCTTGCGATTTACTAATTATACGATATAAGTGACCTGCCGTAATTTTACATATCAAGCTTTAGAAAGAGACAATGTTCTACAAAATAGTTTTTAGAGTATTGTCTCTGTCGCATAGACTTATGTAATCTAAGTATCTAAGGCTCGATACATAACACTTACGGCCGGGGCTAAAATACATAAATATATAATATTTAGTCAGCTGTACTCCATCTGTCATGAGTGTTGGGGGATTGGTTGTATATATGTACTATGCGGGTGTGTAGTGACCATATTGCGCTCTGGTACCTATGAATAAAACCATCGGTTAAAGTTTTTTCTAATCATTACTATATTTCTAGTGTTACATTAAACACAATTTAAAGTTGTTTACTTGTTTATACATTGTTATAAAACTGTATCCATATCTTTTATGACATGTAACATGTATGGTTATTTATACTGAATTATAATTAAAAAAAATAATAATTGTATATTAATCCAGTACCCATTTGTGTGTGCATACAAGATGTTATATTTCTTATACTTAAGAAATACGAATAACACTATCTTTAATGGATAAAAATCTTTAACAATGTACCAATGAAAGTATGCTGGGGTAAATAAATGATACAAATGCCGCTTCTTTAATTCTCTTAGTTTTTCTTTAACCATTTAAACTGACATTAGATATGTTACGTATTAATATATTATTAGTAAATATATCATAAAGTGATTTATGGATTTGTGTAATAACTCGGTACATCGAACCATTGATAACGTCGTTCCGCAGTTGTGTTGAACACATATTCAATACATTTGCTTTTAAACCAGCTGTAATAAAGTAAATATTATATTACAAAATAATTTACGTTTCAAATTTATTATCATGTAAATAGTAAGGAAATTGAAGAATTGTTTTTTTTAAAAACTTTATCTAATATATAAAATTCTCGTGTCACAGTTTTCGTTGCCATACTCCTCCGAAACGGCTTGACCGATTCTCATGAAATTTTGTGAGCATATTCAGTAGGTCTGAGAATCGGCCAGCATCTATTTTTCATTTTTTTTTAACTGCGCGCGGACGGAGTCGCGGGCGACAGCTAGTAAATTATATTCTGGTATTTTTTGGCTGTCCAAAGTTTTTATATACAATTCCATTATCAATAGATCAGCGACGACGACGTGGAACAGCAACAATGCAATATTAAATACAGTTTAAAGACATACCCTCCTCTCTTCTTGCAGCGTATAACTGGATAGTCCTTCTTGTAACATTTCATACCGATAGCGTCATAGAACCATACACCAGTTTCCATAGCAGTGATATTGTGTACAGAGCGAAGACATTCGTGTAACATCTGATCGCATTTACACGGCGATCTGGAACATTTAAAACCTACATAGTACAACTAGCAAAATAATAGGTTGGCAACTAAGTGATTGCGGATTTTTTATAAAAAATCAAAGACAATTTTTTCATGGAACTAAATAACTTTATTCTGTAATGTATTACCCATTTTCATCAATGACCTTTTGACATCTTTCAGGCAGCATCATAATCCCACGTTCATAAAACTTCTGGTTTTTATTATCAAAAAACTGAATCAGGTACGATTTGACTTCATCATCTATATTGAAATTTTAACCATTCCAGGAGTTTTGTAAAGATCGAAACAAAAAGTAATCCGATGGTGCAAGGTCAGCACTATATGGTGGATGTGGCAAAACATCCCAACCAAGCTCCAATAATTTTTGCCGAGTAACCAAAGATGTGTGTGGCCTTGCATTGTCACGATGGAATACAACACTTTTTCGATTTGCCAAGACGGGCCGCTTTTCTTCAACTGCATTGTTTAATGTCATTAGTTGTTCAATGTAGAGGAACCCATGTATCGAGTTTTTGAACATAGCCAAGTTGTTTTAAGTGATTTTCAATGCATGTATGTGATACATGATGCTTCTCTGCAATCCCACGTGTTGTACTGTGACGATACGAATCGATTATTGCTTTGATTAGGGCGTCATCAACTTCAACTGGACGATCAGCCCGTTTATCATCTTTGGGTGAAAAATCACCAGAACGAAATTAGGCAAGTCAATTTTGACACTGCCGTTCTTTTAAGGCTTCGTCACCATAAACAGCATATAACTTTTTATGAGCTTGCAATTCGTTTTTCCCCTTGCGGAAATAAAAAAGTAAAATATGACTAAACGTTCCTGTTGATTTTCCATTTTTCAATGAAGACTAAGCGAAAACTACGCAACCGATCAAAAAACTTTTTTTACTGATTGACAGCTGAATTGCCAACTATTAAATAACAAAATGTGTTTTACATTTGTACTACGTCTACAAACCTAAAAATTCAACTTAAGCCATGTATGAGTGAAATCCGCAATTACTTAGTTGCCAACCCAATAGATAGTTAATCCTTAAAATGTCGGTAAAAAAATATTTTTCTTACATAAAACAAAGACGCTGATTTTTTACTTTAATTTAAAAAAAAGTTAATGGTACAAGACAGTGAGATGTTTTTTTATATAAATTTACCGTGCAAATATAGACTTATTAGTGAGGTTATGTTTCGTCCCACCGGGAGGGATAATTCCAGGACATTGGTCATGGTCTCTGCAGCATTCGTCGACCTTCCTCTGTGGTCCTAGATCATTTGGTTTATTTGCTATGTTACCGGGCCCGCACCACTTAGTTCCTGTGGAAAGATATTTTTTTTTGTAAACTTTTTATAATATTTTCGTCGTACATATTATTGATAATATATAACAATGAAATTAAATTATTTAACAAAACCATACCTGGTGTTATTGCAATGTATTGAATTTCAGCCTTCGTAGCAGAATTGATCTTTTTAAAAACATGTTTAACTTTATTTATAAATTCTTTTGAATCTACACAAGGCGTTAAAAGTATTAAGCAAAATATTATTAATATATAAAATATGAAATAAATATTCATTTGTAACACAAAGACGAATGACTGTCACAAAATTGTTTATTGTAGTAATTAAAAAATTATAATACACGCTTCGAGAAAGGTATGAATATAAACAGAGGCGGAGCGGAATTATTCTGGCGTTAAATTTAACGTAATTAACGTTAATGTAATTACATGGCACCACATATCTAATCTTCCCTAATACGTCTCTGTTAGTACAGTGATGTTGTTTGTTAGTCTTGCAAACCGTAGACAAGACAATTTTTTTTCTACAGCTTACAAGAAGGCCGCTGTGACCATAGACCTCATGTTATTGCCGCTGGATAACTGTGACATATAAAATAACTATATTAACTAAAAGCATATCTAATGAACTACAAAATAGTTTATTTTGTAAGTAAGATCGGTTTTCTGAAAATACATATTTCACAAAATCTTAAGTGTTTCCTCCACCGCTTGTGTATTATGCTCGCTCCTTAATAACTATGGAATGTAGAAAAGTAGGACTATTGCTTATATTATTTACATAAAAGTAAAAAAGTTTTATATATAATTTAGGACCTCAAACTTTTTGTAACAAAAATGTTACACTAATAATTTAATCTAAAAAATCCTCTGTCTCAAAATATATTTAAACTATATCATTATTGAGGTTTAAATAAAATAAAACACAATTGATTCATTACACAAACATTTTTTTTAATGAATTCAAGAAACAATTTGTAATTCCAAAGCATAGAATTAGAAAATATATGATTATGGTATAATAAATTATTTATATACAACACGGACACATCTTTCGGTAATATTGTGACCATATATATAATATAGTATATAATTATATTATCTGTCTGTGCTGTGATATAACGTTTTCCAAGCTTCTAATCTTTAAATTACAATCACACACACATACGTACAATAGTTGTCACGCCATAATTAATTTATACTTAACTATCTAAACTTAAATAATTAAAATTAAAACAACAACACATTTATATGTCATGAAACTTTTAACAATTTTCAAAAATCCAAATACTTTGAAAAGCGCTACGAAAAACGATAACGAAAACTACGATATTTAAAGCATATTTTATAGCTCAACTACATTTTGACCGATATTTATTCAGTAATTGGGTACATCAAACCACTGATATTTCATTTCACCATCAATATCGTAAATGTACTCCACACATTTGCTCCCCAACCAACTGTTAAAGATATAAATTATAATATAAAATAAACCTTGAAAAATTATGTCAGTTTTTCAATGTTTTAGAAATACATTTTTAACAGTGGTAGATCCCGCAACAACAATATTTGTTGGGTGCACGAATTGGCCGGATCGACCGGTGCAACACCACGACTACACAGAAGACAGGCGTGAAGTGGAAGCAATTCCGCGTTTCGTCTGATGAGTGTGGTACCGGAGGCCTAATTTTAGTCCTCTTTCCCTTCCCGCCCTTTTCTTATTAGGAAAGGATGGGAAGGGGAAGTGGATTTGACGGAAGAGGGGACGCATAGGATGGAGAAATACCCTCTTTGCGTCCCCTTCTCCGTTAATTAAAGGTAGGCAACGCATCTGCATTTGCGGATGTCTATGGGCAACGGTCGCCTCGCTATTGCGGCGAATCCAGGTGGCCGTTTGCTCGTTTGCCACCTTATGATATAAAAAAAAAACATGATATTTTCTAATATACTCACCCGCCTCGTGTTTTACACCCAGTTACGGGATAATCCTTCCTGTAACATTTTGTACCGATAGCGTTGAAGTAAGTCATGCCTATCTTCAATGAGGTGACACTGTTTACAGTTCGGAGGCATTTTCGGAATGTCTCGTCGCACGAACAATGTAGTCTGAAAAGAGATTAAGTTGGAATTTGTTTTGTTAAGTAGTTTTTCGCGTGACATAGCGCCTGTAAAATTATTTTAGCAAACGTCTACAACAATTATTTGACAATTATTCTGATAAACTTTAATACATCGATGAAGGGTTGCTACAAGAAGATTAAGTGAAGTGATAATAATTGTTTTTGTAAAATGTTTCGGTTGTCAGACATCACAGATTAAAAAAGAGTCTTTACTAAATCACCTATTTTGATTGCAAAGTTACGTTTCTATTTCTATCAATATAATATTCAATATAATCTTTTCTTTCTTTTGATAAATCAGAAAAGTCTTGTATAAAATAATTATTTTTCTAGTTAATTACCGTGTGAAGAAAGATTCGTTAGTGAGATTGTACTTGGTCTCTCCGGCGGGTATGATGTCAGGGCAGAAGTCATGCTGCCGACAGCACGCGTCTGTTTTGTTGTCTTTGCCCAGATCATCGTAACCCTCCGCTATGTTACCAGATCCACACCATTTTGTACCTTAACACAAAGCCCATATGTGCCACTTTACTACAAAAATATTATAAGCACTTTTTCTAAATAAAAAGTAGGTACTTATAGTTGTTTTCTTTAAGATTACGCAAAAAAATAATTCATAACGATAAAACGAAATTGTTAGAACATATTTTTAAAACCAAGGAAATTGCTTTATTTAAATATAATTTGGGAAAACTCTGAAAGATTAAACATTTCAGTTCAGTCTATAATTTTTTTTTATAAATAATAGTTGTTAAATGTAGTTGTATTGTGGTTGCGTGTTGTGCGTGAGTGTTAAGTGACCCGTAAAGCCTTATTTACATTTTCATACACGAAACACAATGACCGCTACTTATTTAATCGTTAAGTAAAATTTACCAATTGCTATATTTAAAAACAGTGATAATATGAAGCTATAATTTCTTCGTCATGGTACATAAAGTGGCGTACTCAAGGTTTTTAAGTGGTCGCCCTTAGTGTAGATTTAATATGAAAAATACAATACTACCACTGCTTACTACCAAACTACCATTGCTTACAGTTACAATGTTAGAAAATAATTTGCATGGTTTCGTTTCCGCGTTAACACGACATAATAGTTGTATAGATTTGTGGCTAAATGATCACCGTATTTAGTCGGCTTCATCGTATCATATCGCGTTCCATCGCCCGTTGCCCCTAGGACACAATGTTACAAAAGGAACATTTACGTCTGCAAACTTCGCCTTTTACATACCTTAGCACTACAAACTTCTACAGGTTTATGACATCAAGTGAAAGTACTTGTCTTGTGACCTAGTGAAAATTCCAATACTGTATCTGCCTGCTGCTGCTTTCAATGGATGTGTTGCCAGCTTATGAACCGTTATATTCAAATATTTACTAACCTGGAAATATCAACGTGAACCGTAAATTAGTAAAGTCAGCGGGAGCGATTTCTTTCTCGACGTCCGTGATGTTTGGAATCTTCCGCAACAATTCTTCAATTTCTTTATCACTCCACATAATACAATAAGGACAATTAATTATGCTTATTAATAATGCTAAATAAAAACGAAAACCCATGTTAACAATCACCGACAATCATTAAGAAAATGTTTCGTCTAAATGAAACCTGATGATGGTTGTTTCATTTTATATAATGCGTTTAATCCTTGTGTTAGGGTATGGCTTGTGTTATGGCGGAGCGGAATAAGCGGATTTTGTGACCGACTTGTCTGCAATATTACAAACATCGACCTTAATGACTCTTGTAATACGGTTAAATAACTAAACGATAAAACTATTAGTAAACATTGATTGACATTTAGTCATCATCGACTTTATTCTTTGCAATAACACTTTTGAGCACTTAAATAAACTAGTAAAAAAAACTACATTTTAACATTCAACCGGATAGGTTTACTACCTATCCTGTACTATTTCGTAATCGATGACTAGTATACTGACGTAGCATACTGTTTTTTAATTTTTATATGTCAAACAATTAACTCATATATTTTTTTCTTACGATTGCTATTATCTGTTTTCTTTTATATGCTAATACTGAACGTTTCTGGTTTCTTTTTCAACCTTTCTACTTACCTAAAACATAGAGTATTTGTATAATATGACGATTATAAATCACATTATGTACCAAACACCTTTACCAATGCATGATGCATGTAAGTACGCCGTTCAAAGAAAGTTAATTTAAATAAGTGATATAGTGGTCATTGGTCAGTTACTGTTTTCGTGAATAGTCAGAGAATTATGCCAATTGAGATCGATGCTATTGATGTGATTGTGAGAAATGGGTATTGCTTGTTCTAGTTTAAAATATGCAAGGAAATATGTTTCTGGGTTGATTGTCACAGCAAAATTTTATTTGAAAGTATTATTATTATTATCAAGAATAAATCTAATATATAAAATTCACGTGTCACTGTGTTCGTTTCCGTACTCCTCCGAAACGGCTTGACCGATTCTCATGAAATTTTGTGAGCATATTCAATAGGTCTGAGAATCGGCCAATATCTATTTTACATTTTTTTTTAATTGCGCGCGGACGGAGTCGCGGGCGACAGCTAGTCTTCTATATATATAAAAGAAAGTTGTGTTAGTTACACTATTTATAACTCAAGATCGGTCGAACTTATTTAGCTGAAAATTGACGGGGAGATAGCTTAGAACTAGGAGACGGACATAGGAACTTTTATATCTTGTGTGCATTTTTTTATTCCGCGCGGACGGAGTCGCGGGCAAAAGCTAGTTATAAAATAGAAAAATTGACTAATTTTCACACTAACGAGAGGAGTCAGTTTGTCATCACTATCTACTTATTACGTATATTTTTAAACCTTATGGATAATTATTTTTAACCGCTTTTAGAAAGGGCATACCTAACTATGATAAGAGGCAAGTTAGCTGCTGGGAACTCAGCGTGAAAAACTTCGCAAGTTTTGTTGTATGTAAATGACAAGGAGATCTAAAGTAAAGTAAGATAAGTCACATTTAATCATTTTATCTTCTACTAATTTTGTTCAAATTATTCAACGTTATCCCTTTTGTGATAAAAATGGGTAAAATAGATCTGACGTAACATTTCTGGAATGAAAAAAAGAAATATCCTACTTTAGTTTCTCCTCTCCCCTGTCCCGTGTTACGGCGGCTTTGGCAGCGGTCACTTTTTGAAGGTGCTCGTTGTTCACGGAAATGGAAATAAAAATTACTATGTGTAGATATATAAAAAAAAACAAATATATATAAAAAACGAGGTTGTGTAAATGTTCGTTTTTGCCCGGAGTTTTTCTAACAGTAGTACTTTAACGAAAGGAAATGTTTTAGTAGTTTTGTCAGTTGTAAACTGCACTATTCACGCTGAGTGTGAATATCGTGGTAATGAATTTTAATCAGAACATTTGTTTGTCTATTGACCGACTTTCGTACCGTAATATTTTAAAGCTGAAATATATTTTTGATTCGGAGACTTTTGCTGTTACTGTGTGGTTTAATTATTATTTTATAATGAAATATGCTATAAACAACCTGCTATCCGTTTCAACCATGGACTAATAACAAAACACAGTAAGGCATTTGAATTTTATGGCTTATATTGTTTTCCGTTTACGAAAGCTATCTGTCTTTTGGGACTTAGTATGTTTATTAAGAAAATTCGATGGAGCTACATAGTTCATTCTTCAGGAGATTTAAGAAAAAATTATTTCCTCTTTCGTGCCCGATGATTAATCAAGCACAGTATAAATAAACAGAAGTTCGAAGAATAACGATTGTGAATTTGCAATAACCCGTATATAAAATATGCGAACGACTTTGATATTGAATTAAATGGATGCAAGGTAAAGTTTATATTTAATGAAGATCTCAGCCTCGACTCTTATTTCGCACAGAATTGCAGTTTGTCTTTTTACATTAAATTACTAAATACTTTATAGACAAAATGGCTTCCAATTGTTTTTTGTGTGCCAACAACGGTGAACCTATAAAGGAGCCCAATAAAAGATATATCACAGTTAAATTATGATTAACGTATACCTAACCTATAACTTGCGTGAGTTTACAAATTACAGAAAAACTATGATTCTAAATGAAGTAAAATATGTAAAATATAGTAATTGCAGGCACAAGGAGACAACCTAATCTGAACCGGTAGCCGGTAAGAGAGATCTGATATCGCGGTTAGTTCTGTAAAAATATATTTAAAACCTACATCGGCATGTAAAATTACAAAAGAAACACATGACAAGTAAATAAGGATGTCTAGCCCGATGGGAAAGGTGCTGCTTTCGGTTGATTCTTGTAGAAAATAAGTAAAACCTACATGAATGTAAAAATCGGCGATAGAAAATGGGAGGAAAGGTAGGCGCTAGTTAGCTATATTATGTGTCATTTATGGGCATACCGGGTTAGATATCCCTATCCGTACATGGATTTTGTGACACTTACAGTGGGGCGCTAATGATCCATCATTAATTTCGTTGACTTATGCCCACCGGGCCGGGTCAGATCATTTTACGTTACTTCCGGTACAAGTCAAAGAGAATAGATTTGTAGAGAAAAATTGTCTATTGCATAATATTCTTTTTGTTTTATTCTTTGAAGGTGTCAATCTGTCATCTGTCAATCACTACAAGTCACAGCAACATTACATATTTGTACTTTACAATTATTGGTGGATTTAATTTTAAAATGTTTATTAAAAATATTGCTGAAGAAATTAAGTGATTTACGTGTCTTTTGCTACTGTTAGATAAAATATTATATTTCAAGATGGATGCAAATCTGTCATTCTTTAAATTTCCCGTAAGACATTTTTCTAAAAAGTAACTTTGGAGATTCTTATTCTTAATTATGGCCAGAGTTGTTTCTGTTTTAGTTTGTAGATGCAGAAACATCAGATTTGGAATTCAATAAAATTAAACCGTTAGATGGTTACGATGACCTCCAAGGTACATTGCCTTCTCATGGAAGTCTCTTGGCTAATGATGATGTGTTAGCAGAATTCCTAACAGCAGATGGACCTTTGGAGGAACCAGACTTGAACGGCCCTACGACTTTACACTGTGAAATATGTAGCAAAAAGTTCGATAATGCCAAGAAATACTATGGACATTTACGAGTTCACTCTAAAGATAACCTTTGGATTTGTGGTAAGTTGTCACATTTTAATTGCAAAAAAAGCTTACTATTAAAAATAAAACCTTGCCTTACACACCAAAAAGTTACTAAATACTGAAATATTCTATTCAGACAAATGTCCAGATCAAAAGTTTTCCACAAAACAACAACTAATGAAACATGGCCTCACACACAAGCCTCTGGGATGGGTTTGGAAGTGCCCGCAGTGTACCATGGCATTTGAAGCACTTTGGAGGCTACAACAACATCTCTTTGCAAAACATTTAGATTACAGGTATGGTAATCTTACTAACATTATAAATGCAAATGTTTAGAAAGATGTATGGATGGATATTTTTTAGAAGGTATCTCCAGAATGGCTCAATGGATCTTGATAAAATTTAGCATAGATGTAGAACATAGTCTGTAAGAACACATAGGCTACTTATTAACTTTTTTTAAATTAATTCCATGTGGATGGAGTCGCAGGCAACAGCTAGTACACAATGCCTTTAATAAGCTATTAACTACTAAACTAGTATCTTTTACTCGCTATTTATGAGGTTTAATATCTATTTTGTTTTTTTTTCAGACCTTATAAATGTGATCAATGTGATAAAGCATTCTACAAACCATCTGATCTTAAAAAGCATGTGGATGTTCATAAAGGTATAAATTTTGACTATATATGATTGGTTCATGCTTACTTCATTAAATTCAAAAATGACTTTACTTTTTAGTGCATGTTTTTAATCTTTACAAAATTCTAGGTGTACGCAATTTTCCATGTACAAGCTGCAGTATGCAGTTCAGAGATAAATCCAATCTAAAGCGTCACATGCTAACACATACCAACGAGAAACCATTCTGTTGTTCTGGTTGTGGCAACAGATTTAAACAGGTGATAAATATAAATATTAAAAAAAAACTTTGATTTTGTCAAAATACTTTAAACTGAGACTGATTCATGTTTTGTTATTTGTCTGTTTCTGACAATATTTGCACCAAAGCTTTGCTTTCTCTTTCAAGAAATGGAGACAACCTGATTTTTCATAGGTGTTTCAGGATAGTGATGCAATGGATGTCTGTTTCCGTTTCCGCAAGTGCGGAAGTTCCGCGTGCTTTTCAACATCCGTTTCTGCTTCTGTTTCCGCAACTTTTATAACGGAGATAAAACGGAACTTTACGACGGCTGAGAGATCCAAATGCGCGGCGCGAGACGGGCAGTCCGTGCGCGGCCTTTCGGCACTTGTCGCATTTGTTTGTTTACGTACTATTTTGTGAATTTAAGCGCGTAATATTTTCTGCTGCTGTTTGAAACAATCAGTTTCTCTTGCTGCAGTAAACTGTCTAGTAGTTGTCCATATAAAATTTGACAACTGGCAAAATGTGACTATACTTACGAGTTATTAAATGTACTTTTGAATAAGTGATAACCATGTAATATATCATCATCATTATATAGTTAGAAATATATTTGTCGTTTGTCAACACGAGTGGTTTGGCGAACTTTAATTTGTAAATAGTGTAATTTTGTTTCCTGAAAATAAATTAAAAATAAAACGCGTATTTTAACTTATTGCAGCGCAGTAAAAATACGCTAAAGGACACCGATATCCAATGCCTTAATAAATTAAAAACGAATACAAACTGTTTTTACCGAAAAAAATATTTTTGTAAATATGTTTTTTATTATTATTTACACTTCTGTTTCCGCATCCGTTTCCGTTTCCGTTTCTGCTAAAATTTATTTTTGACATCTGTTTCCGTTTCTGGTTCCGGTAAGATACTTCCGTTGCATCACTATTTCAGGAGTACAATCAAACCTTGATAAGCGAGAAACCTCTATAGAGTAATTTTCAGGTCCACCATTGAATAACTTGGGTTAGACCTGTGTAAGTGAGGAATATATCGCGATCGCGCGAGCATTCAAATGCACTGCTTACTTGAAAAAAAAAACATGAAAACTTCACAATCTGTTGATAACATGTCTGTTATGATAATAATAATGAAAAATATTTATTACTATTTCAGTTAGCATCGATGACAAGGCACAAACGTTACTGTCCAATGAACAGAAATCAAAATGAGATTGTTGACAAAACTGTTAGAAAAAATCATTGCCGAGTCTGTGGTATGACATTTCAGTATAAAAGTGCTTTACTTGAACATTGCGTAAGGTAAGTTTTAGTTTATTATATTTTTTTTTTAATTACTTGAACTTCTTTTACTTGCATTTAATCTGTGATTTTAGATGACTTTCAAGACAACATAGTATCAATAGACAGGTTAACATACAAATTGGTAATCTTCAACTTGTTACCACTAGGTAACAAAGCTTGTTTGACACACAAATTATATGAGAAGTGTTGTTTGTAACTAATATACTAATGTGGCAAGACCAGTTTTAGTATCTGCCGCCCTAGGCAAGATTTTTGTAGCACCCCCTTTTTTATCCTTGGGGGAAATCTTTCAAAGATCTTATCCGACTCTAGCGCTTGCATAGCCCCCCTACACCTGGTGCTCCACCTTGCCCTACTCTAATGCTGCAATTGAATGATAGTTGTGATAAGAGTATTTGTAAGAAAATGTTTTGAATGTAACATAATTTTGATTCTAAAAACTTATGTCTTAATTCCAGACAACATACCAATCAAAGTAAAGAACCCGATAATGAAGAGAAAGTTATTGATACAAATGCAGATGCAAACAGAACTGTTGATAATATTGTAGACGATATTCTGTCTGCGGAAGATGACTATATGACTATACCTCAACAATCTAACTTAGCTTTCAATAGTCAATATATAACAGATCCAACTACAGATGATTATTTAATGCAAGTCGAGTTCCTTAAAGAAATAAATCAATTACATTCATTAGATGATGAATTACTTTACAATGACATAGATTTAGAAACATTTCAAAATAATCAAGTGTTTAATTCTAATATTGATATTGATTATAATCCGAGTGATAGAAACGGAGAGATATTATTTGATTTTACTGAATGCGGTAAAAGTATGGATCATGATATAATATCAGCTTTATGTCAAGTTAAAAATGATTTACCTGATGAATTTTTAAATGTACCGGACATTAATTTTGATAGACCTGAATTGAAAGTACCAGAAACTGTTGATGAATGTGAAAAGATATTTGAAAGTGATGTTGATTTGGAAGCGAGTACAAATTTAGCAGCAAATTTGAAACAACTCATCGGAGAGAATAGTGTACAATATATATCATCAGAAGATCATGATACGTTTATTATAAGTTTGAATAGTGAAATAGACGCTGCTCAGTTAACTGATTTGTTAAATATTGATGTTGAAAAAACTGAAGACAATAAAATAGAAGAACTTCCATTAGTTCCAGTTAAAGTAGATAATATTAACAATGTAGAAAATAAAATGGATGCTGTATTAGAAAAAGAAATAAAACAAATAGAACCAAACAAATTAGATGACAAAGTTGAAGATATTAAAGGAAAAGAAAAGAAGAAAGTTATATTTGTTTGTAAAATTTGCAAGAAAACTTTTAATAAGAAAGACAATTACAAATCTCATATTGGTGAGTATTTAGCTATAACTAAAGTCGTTAACATGTATGTATGTAATTGCTGTTTCTAGGAATATTATAGTGCTTTTTTTTCCACGCTGACGAAGTCGCGGGCGACTGCTAGTTAATTATTTTGTGTGTTGTATCAGGTACACACAACCCATCTCTACGCAGACACAAGTGTTCAGTGTGTGGTGAACGGTTCAGCTACAGGTCCACTCTCAACAAGCACGTGTCTGCAGCGCACGAGCCTCGTGTCCTCTCAGCGCACAGCTGTCCGCACTGCGACAACACATACCGCGCACATTGGATGGTAACACACACATATCACACTCAGACACGTTAATGGAGACCCTTAGTGTACATTTCAGTAATCACAGTAGTAAACACCACAACCACTCAGAAGACAAGCGTCAACTGGAAGCAATTCCACCTACAGTCTGATGAATTTAGTCCACTTCTGTTCACCATTTTCTTATAAAAAAAGGATGGGAAGGGGGAGTGGATATGACGAAGGAAGATGCGTCCCTTTTTCCATCGATTAGAGATAGGCATTTGCTATTGTTGATGTCTATGGGCATCAGTTGTTTCGCTATTTCGGCGAAACCAAGAGGCCACTAATACCACATACAAACTCGAATTGAGGGTTTTTAAGTGATCATGAAGGAGACTTAAGTGTTGTTTTAGTATTAGAAATATAACACTAGAGCTACTAGTTTGGTGCAAGAATATATAAAGTGTTTTTTTTTTTTACCAAAATATCTTAAACATTTACAGCTCAAGAATCACATCGAGCGCGATCACGAGCGTCTCACGCCATATGTATGTGATGACAAGCAATGCGACAGAAAGTTCTACAAGAAGACGGACCTTGAAGTACATAAAAGGTTAACATTTTTATCACTTATCACTTCCTTTTGAGTTAACACAGCTGCCCCCCCCCCCCCCCCTTAGACCTAGACCAAAAAAGTATCAAATAGACTACTTCGAAACATATTTGTTGGAAAATAGATTGTGTAATTTCATGGAATCGTCCTGAATGGTAGGTTTATGAAATAACTAAAAAACTTTTGGTCCTTGAAATTCATCCAAAAAACTACTATTTTGAGTTTATTTGACATATTTAAGAGAATTGTCAAAAAAAAAGTAATTATAAAAAATGTAAAGATTTTTTATTAGAATATTTTACTGCCAATCTTTAAAATTATATGTTTTATACAGAATTCGATCTCAGAAACCCACCATTAGATATTAACAAGCTGTATCGATATGAACATTGTTAACTCAAAAACTACTTGTTAGTTTCCATTCTCATTCTCACTCTCTATTTAATAAGCTAATATTACGGCTTTTGAATAAAAACAATTAATTACCTACCCTTCCCTACACCATAGATTCACTATCTTGTCGGCTGGCGATGTAATAGACAATTTTTTAATGATCTATATTTATCTTTATTTCTTTATTTATTTTTAAAAGGTAAAAATAATGTAAAATTTCAGACATCACAGCGGAGAGCGGCCATACGTATGTGAGATGTGCAGCAGCGCCTTCCAACAGATCTCTCATCTCAAGCGACACGCGCGCACTGTACACGGACACAAGGCGTATGTTGCACTCTCTGTTTACACTGCATAGATACATGTTGTCAACTCTATCATTGTCTTTGAAAAATGATTTAATATGGCTTTTTCAATAAATTGTTTTTTTTTTTTTTTGCATTTTTAACAATATATGGCGTTAGTCATGTCAATAATTACTTAACTTAGTTTATTTTTTTAATTTTTTTGATGTATTTTTTTAAATCAAATTAGTTTTGGATGTTATTTTTACGTTTTGATTCTAAATATTTTATTATCTTTTCAGAGTGAAGAAAGCAATATAGAGACATCGTCGTCGCGTATTCTTTACCTCGTATTGAATGATGCTTGGAATTATAAAGAATATTATATTTGAATTATTTATTACTTTTTTTATCAAATTAAAAAATAAATTTCATCACAATTAGAAATATTCAAACAACTTCAACTTAAATTTTAATCTGCACAGCGAAAGACAAAACTTATCAAAGAAATCAGACGCCAAGATAAGAAGCACAAGTTAAAGTTGCCTACATTATGTTAAGGTATTTAATATATTTTTTAAAACATTTGTAATTTTATTATGCAATCCTTAAATAAATATAACAAAGTAAAATTAAACTCAAAGCTAAGAATCTCTTCCGTTAGCAAAATCTCCTCACTAATAGTTGGTTTCTGAGACCAAAATCCTTGTATAAAACATATTGTTAAAGATGAAATTGATGATTTAGTCTCGGAAACAAACGATAAAAGCCATCAAAGGACCAAGTTGCAGAGAAGTCAGAAATAAAAATATTAAAACATTTCGATTTACAATAAAAAAATTACAAATACAAAGTTATCATAGTTTTCAACTGACGAAACAATTAACAAAACATTGTATTTAGTTATAAAAACTTTTTTGTAACTAGAAACTTCCATTGTATGTAGAAATTTCTAGATATCTTCACTCTCCCTGAGGGTCATAGTCTGCATGAAGGACTCAAGACTGTTAGGACTGTTGACTAAACTCTCAAATGTGTGATGATTGTTGCCCAACTGAAAATTACAAAAAAAAAAAATACAATTACAAAAAATACATACAAAATATATTCTAACTGAAAAAAAAAAAATCAAATATACCCCCAAAGTGAAGGTACAACATGTTATACAATTTTACTGTGACTCCACGTAATATAATGTATGTTGTAATTAGATATTAAGAAATACTAATTAGATTTGAAAAATATATCTAGGTAGCCTTTTCCTCCGACTTCTTTCGCATGAGAATTAAAAAAGTTACTAATATTATAAATACCAATGTCTAGACCAGTGTTTCCTAAAGTGGGCGATAACGCCCCCTTGGGGGCGTTTGAAACCTAGGAAGAGGCGATAAGGGGCCCAAAAAATGGGGGGCATAGAAATTAATTAAAGTAATGAAATTGTGGTTTTTAAGTTTTAGGGCTGAATAAAAATTAGGGACGTTCTGAAATATAATTGATTTTCAAAGGGGGCGGTGAAAGAAATAAGTTTGACAATCATTGGTCTAGAAGGACGGATGTATGGATGGATGTTTGTTTGAAGGTGTCTCGGTAACAGCTCAACAGATATTGATGAAATTTGACACAGATATAGAACATAATCTGGAAGAACACATGCTATGTATTTTATATTACATACGTTTTTTTAATTCCACGTGGACCGAGTCGCGGGCGACAGCTAGTCTAGTAATAAATATAGCCTATGTTACTCGGTGACAATAACTTTCTACAAAAAAATTTTTGAAATCAGGAAAATAGTTTTTGAGTTTATTAGCTATATATAATATATATGAAAGTAAAAATCTTTCCAAATATATAATATTAAATATAGATAACTAGCTTTTACCCGCGACTCCGTCCGCGCGGAATAAAAAAAAATGCACACAAGATAAAAAAGTTCCTATGTCCGTCTCCTAGTTCTAAGCTACCTGCCCACCAATTTTCAGCTAAATCAGTTCAACCGATCTTGAATTACAAATAGTGTAACTAACACTACTTTCTTTTATATATATAGATATATAAGATTAATTACAAAGTAGTTTAAAAATAATACTGACAAAGTTTCGGACCCATTTGGAGAGATGCTGTGTGTAGTGCGGGCTGGAGAAGCGCGCGTCAACCAGCAGCACCCCGCCCCAGTCACCTCTGTGTCGTACACAGCGACCCACCGCCTGGTTCAGAGCTCTGTGTACATCGTGAACAAATAATTTAATGTTAGGACTGTTGAGGGTAGTCACACAAAAGGTTTTATAAGGTCGCATGCGCTACTGCTCGAGGCAGTCTCTTTCCATCCGTAATTGCGGAACGTCTGACATTTTTGTTTATTTACGTTCGGTTTGAGTTTATACTACAGCGAGGTTTATTATGAAGTAGAGTTAAATACATTATTTCGCTGTTAGTTTAATTCTTTTAAAATACTTTTGCATCAAATATCTTATATTAAAATAATTTATTGACATCCGACCCAGGACCCAGCTCTGTGACTTAACAAGAAACATCGTTAAATGGCAACACACGGGCATTAAACAATATTAAAATAGTTAGAAGTTAAATAAACGATACAAGAAAACTAAAACCTACTCATTACAACTCAATCCATAAAAAAAACGTAATTATTCTTACAATATTTTTTTAATTCTCACACACTGTATTACCCCTTTTAGTCCCTCAAAGTTGATTTAGGACAGACACTAGCTCACTACCACATTGGAGCGCAGACGCACGTCCGCTTCGTACCGCGTTCGTCACTCAACTGCTCTCTTATATTGACATGACAGCTGTCACTTCCAGTGTTGTAAGTGAGACAGTGTATTGATTCTATTGTATATAATGTATTTTGACTAATAAAAATTAATACTTCTAGATATATAGTTGTTTTGAGATTTGAAAAGTTATTTATAGTATAGCTGTCGAATGCGACTCCGTCTGCATTAAAGAAAAACTTAATTAGTAGCCTACATGTTATTCTAGGCTATGATCTACATCGATGCCATTCATTCAGATCCGTTGAGCCGTTTTCAAACAAACATTCATCCAACTAAACATATGTACAATCCTATATTCTTACGATGAAGGAAAATATCGTTAATGCAACCTGCACATGTCTGAAGGGAAGATATGTATGAAGTCAAACCAATCTTCACCCTTAACTTAGGGTAGGTTCATAGCCCCTCAGTGGGGATGTATAGTGAGCTGATGATGATGATGATGATGTACCTGTATGCCTGCACGAGAAGCCAGTCGCTGCTGGACAACAGATGTCGCTGTGCGCTGTAACGGTCGTTGTACTTCATCTTCTCCTTCACCGCCATGTCGTATGTGTTCGGGTAGGGAACTCCCACCTGTAACATAATTATTACATAAGCGCTGAAAGCTAAAATATCCCTAATTTTCGCAACAAATTTTGAAGCTATATTCAAAATCTACTAGTCTTCTAGTTAATTAAAAAAAATGGGACCCATCAAGCACTACCTTTCGATTAAAATATTTTTTATCAAAATCGGAGCACCAGGGGCGGAGATTCGCAGTAACACACATAAAAAAAAATACAGTCGAATTGATAACCTCCTTCTTTTTGAAGTCGGCTAAAAATCAGATAATAATCATGATATTTAGTATATTTTATCGCTTTGATTATTTTTGGTTAGGTTTTTTAAGTGACATTTAATTTTTTCTATTATTTAAGTAACTAGCGCCATCTGTATTCAATGGAAACTAATAAATCTCCATATTTGTAGGCGTTTTCAATAACTTAATCTTGGATCTAAAATCAAATTCCTCGTCTAAATAGTAAAAGAGAATTGTTTTTTTTCTTTTTATAGACTAGCTGCCGCACGCAACTCCGTCGGCGTGGAATTAAAAAAAACTTATTAGCCTATGTGTTCTTCCAGACTGTTCTACATCAATACCAATTTTCATCAAGATAAATACAACTCCTAAAGATACTTTCTAAGAAAAAACCATCTAAAAATTCACATTTTATATATACAAAAGAAAGTCGTGTTAGTTACACTATTTATAACTCAAGAACGGCTGAATCGATTTGACTGAAAATTGGTGGGCAAGTAGCTTAGAACCAGGAAACGGACATAGGATAATTTTTACCCCGTTTTCTATTTTTTTATTCCGCGCGGACGGAGTCGCGGGTAAAAGCTAGTTTATAATATTAGCAAGATTTTTGACATTTATTTAAATGTTCGCCATGTTAGATAAACATATAGATATAGTATTGTATATATTTACAGTGACGACAGCTCGGGCCTGGTGGTCTCTGAAGTCCATACCCTCAGATACCTTCCCGCGGTACACCGCCAGCAGCAGAGCACCGCGACCTCCACACACGCTGCTGTAGTACTCCTTACATAATAAATCATTCAATATTTAATACAAATACTAAAAAGAAAGTTTTAAAAAATGTTCATATTTTTTTGATATGTAGTAAAAAATAACCTCCATGACGTCACTGTGATCTCTGGCATTTCTGGCCTCCATGAACACCTGCTTTAGTTCATTCAGCTCCCCCCACAAGCCTGTCTCCTTCCATCTGATAATGTAAATGTGGTTATCTTATTAATATTATAAATGTGAAAGTTTGGATGGATGGATGAATGTTAAAAAGTATCTCCAAAACAGGACGGGCAACGGATTTCGATGAAATTTGGCATAGATGTAGAACATAGTCTGGAAGAACACATAAGTTAATTTCAAAACATTTCCGGAAAACTAAGATTTTTTTAAAATCTACACTAACCCTTAGTGACCATTTAATTGGCACCAATGCCTCCCTTAGTGTATATGATTTATGCGTCTCACCAAAACTATTCAAGAATTTAGAAAACTTATAGTCGGTTTCTGAGACCTAAATCTCTAACAGAGCTAGTAATATGTTTTAAACGGAGTTTTCGATCTCGGAAACATACGGTAAGTGAAGTTAATGTATAAAGGTTTTGTATAACAAGATGTAGTGACCGGTTAACGAGTTTGTTCATGAGCGTGTACGAGGGCAGGAAGCAGAGCACGCCGTGCGGAGTGACGCGACACACACAGCGCAGCGCCGCGCCCACACCGTCCTGCACCCGCGTCTCCCCCGCGCCTCGCGCACTGCACTCCAGTCTGCCTCCGCCGGGACACGTCGACAGAGACCCTATCCACACCTGCACACAACACACACACGTCTGAACATCTGCTCTGTACCCTCACAACAGACTATGACACAGAGTACGCATCAAGCGTTCTCATCGGCCATGGTTCTAATTCCAACATCGAACTATCATAGTACAAGGTTTCAATTTATCACTTTGAACAAGATCTAATAGTAAGAGATTTCAGGACTTTTCACGCTTGAAACTAAAAAAAAAAATCTGAATCGCTATTTTTTGCAGATTTTGCAAGTTTGATACAAATCTATACTAATATTATAAAGAGAAGAAATTTTTATATGTTACGAATAAACTCAAAAACTACTGGTTCGATATCAAAAACTATTTGCTCACTAGAAAGCTACATAATCACTGAGTAACATAGGCTATTTTTATTACTAGTTTTTTTTTAATTCGCTAAAAATCATTTACATATTATTTTTAAACTTTAAAATCAACATAAATTGAACTTTAACTTGCACACAATAAGGTACTATTTCACTTACCCTGTCCGGTGGTATGACGTGGTTGGGGCTGACCTGGAGAGGGAAGTCAGTTCCCAGCTCCGAGTGTAAGCTGATCAGAGGAGTCAATGTACCGGAGGCGAGGATGATGCAGCGAGCTACCTTCAGACTCTCAAACACCACCGCCGGGTTCATACACAACAAGCGCAGTGATAATGTCTCCTTTTCTATAGACTACAAAACAAACCAGATAGATACAATCAATAAACATAAATTTTCAAACTTACTAAAATAAACAGTGAAAACCGCATTAAAATGGATTAAAATTAACACGAAACCCACACAAAATCACAGACATTTAGAAAAAAACCGATAAACAAATAAAACTAGCAAAGTTTTATAACTTTAGTAGACATAAAATATTTTCTATATACTGTTATGAAGAAAACCGATACTATGTCGGTGTATCGGCGCAACACTAGACCTACAAAAATATCAACGTCCCTTCACTACAGCTATCTTCACTTGGTTTTGGCATTATTTAAAAAAAACATGTAACGATTCGTTATGTATTCAAAGACTGTTGGATAAATTAATTATATTTAATACAATACCTTATTGAATTGTGACTGTCTCCAAGAGAAGGAATCAGGTCCGGTCACAGTACGTACGAGAGCGGGCGTGAAGTCGTCCATATACTTACCCTCACAACGGAATAAATAACCTACAAATATATCACATATATACAATAAAACTAAAAAATTACGGTAGATAAATAAAATAAAAATATTCTTCGTCTCTTTCTAACGTAAAATAAAAAAAAAACGAAAAAACTAAATTGTAGATTTCACCTCCTTTACTAAAACTGTCTAAATAATAAAAAAAATGATGCTTTAAAATAGAAAACACTTTCACGAACAACTGTTTAAATATAAACACATCTTATATATATAAAAGAAAGTCGTGTTAGTTACACCATTTATAAATCAAGAATGGCTGTATCGATTTGACTGAAAATTGGTGGGCAAGTAGCTTAGAACCAGGAAACGGACATAGGATCATTTTTACCCCGTTTTCTATTTTTTATTCCGCGCGGACGGAGTCGCGGGTAAAAGCTAGTTTTATATAAGAAATAAAGTTGCCATTAACAATGAAAATCAAGACGTAATTATCCAACAGATATTTGAATTAAACTGTCATAACACCTGAATAAGGAAATTACTTTTAATATTTTTTTTTTCAAAGTAAATGAGATGCAAGAGCGTCAGTGGCTCAGGGGAAAAGCACTAGACTTGCAATCTGCAGGTCCTGGGTTCAAATCCCGCCATGTACCAATATGTTTTTCGACTTTCGATTTACATAAGTACATTTATCCAACTTTCTTACAATGAAGGAAAACATCGTGATGCTGCACATATCTGAGAAGAAATTCAATGATATGTATGAAGTCAACCCGCACTTGGCCAGCATTGACTATGTCCTAGTCACCCCTAACTTGGGGTAGACTCCGAGCCCCTCAATGGGGACGTACAGTAAGCTGATGATGTATAAGAGTCAATGTTGTTATACAGATGTTGAGACAATGTAAACTCATCGTTAATTATAAATCTGACCTAAGACAGTGTCCATGTTCTCTACAAGGGTGGCTGTGGTCTGCGTCACTCCCAGCAACGTCCGCGGATCTTCACGAAAACGTTTACAGAATAACTCCGCGTTCTGATGGAAATCTACAAAATGTATGGAGTTTTAGGATTACTTTCATGTATTTCCTGTTTGTCTCTTGATATACAGAATCATAGCTAAAGGTTTAAGCGAATCAATGGATTTGCATTGAAAAAAAAAAAAGATAAAATATACATATGTGTGTACTGTCAGAGAATCTCGCGGTATTCCAACTTAAAAGCGACATTCGTTTTAACTTCCACAAATTGTTTTTTTACTGTTATGCAATGTTTTGAGTTAACTACTATGCAATCTGTTAAGTGTCTGTAAATGTTCAACAATGGTAGACGCCAGCAACAGCATCAGTTGCATGAATTGGCCTCGCTCAGTGAAATACCACGACCATACACAAGACAGGCGTCCAGTGGAAGTAATTCCAAGTACAGTCTGATGTGTGATGCCGGAGGACTAATTTTAGTCCACGTTCCCTTCTCACCCTTTTCTTATAAGGAAAGGATGGTAAGGAGAAGTGGATTTGACGGAGGAGGGGACGCATAGGAAGAGGACATATCGTCTTACTGTGTGTCGCCTCCTCTGTCTATTAAAGGTAGGCAACACATCTGCAATTGCGGATGTCTATGGGCAGCGGTCACTTCTCTGTTTAGGCCGACTCAGGTGCTCGCTCGTTGGGCCACGGAAGAAAGCTAAAGCGTTCCCGTGGCCCCGCCATAATGCGTTAGAGGGCAGTCAGGTTTTAGTGGGTATTCCGGTCACCTTCTGTGACCGGCGAGTCCCACACTCCCTACGCCATTGCACAGCCCGGCGTAGGCGTGCGTAAACGCATTTCCTGACTATAAAAAAAAAAAAAAAAAAAAAGGTGCTCGCTCGTTTGCCACGTTATGTTATAAAAAATGTAACACTGAGAATAGCCCTGAGTGTACTTATGCGTTGTTATATCTTGTTTTCTATTATAATAAAGAGACTGGGTATTGTCTGAATTAAATAATGAAGTCGGTAAATCCTAAATTACCCTTGTATTGTTGCTGTCCTATATTATGATTGTTTAGAGTTTGTACGAAGTTTTCTGCGGCCCAAGTGAACACCGCTTCGTTACCGGTCATGGGTTTTTGGTTTATAAATGGTGTTTGGTTCACGAACCTAAAACAAGAAGAATATCATTAAAACATTGTTATCTCAACTTTCTAAAGTAATGTTTGAGTATTGTAGAGTAAATAGTAACTCACCAATCATCCCAACCTTTGAACGCTCGCAGTAAGAACTCGACATAACGTAACGCATCTTGATTCGCGAACCTGTACCCGGCCACCACCTCCAACTCCTTAAATATTTACAATTAGATCAGTTTCAAATATTCAAAAATTGTTATTCCATTTTCACTTTACGTTACTTTAAGTTTCAGTTACTTTGTAACGTCAAAATGGAAATAAGAAATTATAACAAATATATTATTATAATTTTAGATTTATGTACATGTTTGTTTCATATTAATCACTAAAACATTCCAAAATCCATAAATGACATTGTCAACCAGAGACATGTGTTAATATATTTTGTCATTTCCATTGAATTTAACTGTAATGTCTATGGTTTTCACAACTCTATGACTTGTGGGTAATTTCGTGATAACAGAACAATAATTCAATTTAATTTGTATGAATTTAAAAAAAATTGTTTTATTCGTATTTTATGTGACGTAATTAAAGGAATTACATATATATTTAGATAGTCCAATATTATCCAATCACTTGAGACGTCAATAAGATAGAGACAAAGACAGAGATAGAGATTAGCGAGATGAAAAAGAGGGATACAGTTATACCTTAATAGAAGCTTGTACGTTATCTCTAGTGAAGGTAAATGTGGCGGCGTCTCGACAGATATCTTCAATATTATGAGCTTCATCTATTATCACAATATTATCTGACAAGTCGATTTGCATCTGAAATACAAACAAATTAATCTTACTAATATTATAAGTGCGAATGTATGGATGAATGTTTGTTAGAAGGTATCTCACTCAACACATCTTGACGTAATTTAGCATAGATATAGAACATAATCTGAAAGAAAACATAGGCTACTTATTCAGTTTTTTTAAATTAACTCCGTGCAAACGAAGTCGCGGGCGGCATCTATTTTTTATTTATATTAGGTAAATTGACATTTATATTGAATTTTACAAATCAACCTGATGGGAAGGTAGCTGGCGAACGCGGGCATATTATAGGTTACTTTTTTGTAATTCTGCGCTGATGATGTCGCTTGTGACCGCTAGAACTAATGTAATATCAATTATTCTGTACTCACACTACTCCTAATGCTAGGTTCAATAAGATAGTTGTAAGGGCAGAACACAATATGCGCGCTGGCCGCCATACCGCGCGCCGCGTAGTAAGGACACGCCCTTATCTCCTCTCCCTTTGCTATCAGCTCGTCTAGATCAAAAGCAGGAGGTAGTGTTTGGTGGTTGAGTGAACCTCTGTTGTCGTAGTACTTGCAGTTCGAATCCGCCCTCTGTTCTATTGATTTTGTTGTATATGGCTAGAATGTGGAATTAATTATAAAATTAGGCAGTGAAATATATATAACATGCCTACAAAAGACGATTAAGTTAGGATGAACATCGTTTTAGCTGTAATTTGAAATTGTATTCATTTGTAACTTTTACAAGTTTCTATTAGCAAATAACTTAAAATTAATAGGTGCTTGTTCATGTCTAATTCGTGGGTGCAGGGCTGAGTAAACCGCAAGTTCCGAGGCTAGTTGTATGTGTACACTCATACAACGTAACATGTTCGAATTTTCGCAAACACGCTCGCATATCTAACTCGCGGGAGTGGGTCTTGTCCGCGGCTTAAATATATCTTTACAAGATGAGGCGATGTGGCGATGTTTAAAAAATAAGCCAAAAATTTTTGTGTGTATGTATAATGTTTAATGTAAAATGTTTTTATAATGTGATTTCTATTCTGGGCAACTTATTACCTTGGCCTCTACTAAGTAAAATTAAAAAAAAACAAACCTTGACACAAGCCCTGCACATATCATTCCTCGTACTCCAGGTCTTCTTGTCGAACTCCCGTACACAGCTATAGTCCCTACTGGACAGTACCGTCATCTGGAGCTGGCCGCAGTAGTCCGTCCTTGCGAATTCCTTGATCACCTGCTGCAGCTGCTTGTGCGTCCTAGCCCCGTAGTATATAGTTGGTACACTGCAATCAACAAGCATCGACGTCCTCAGTCGGAGGTTGTCCACCAGATTGTACAGCACTCTGGAATGCATAATAATACCTTTCAACTAATGCTACATATATATCACCAATCGTGAATGCTGCCCATTTGAAATATTCCTACAATTGCAAACTGCAATTTTCTAATTCTGTCTTCTTTTACTGGCGGCATTCAAGATCGGCTGAATAAACATGCAGACCAAGTATCACGTCAATTATTTTTAAAAGTTCACAGAGATGACGATATGTTTTATAGATATTTTGGTCTTAGAAACCCACGGTAAGTGACGTAATACTTGGCTCTTTACATAAACTACAACATGCAAAATACTTATATACTCTATGATAAAGTTAATACATAATGATAAATTGACAAAAAATACAAAGTGAGTAACATAACGAAATATATATAGGTACTAAAGTAGATAATAATTATTTAATGCCTCATATTTAGCTAAATATTAAAATCTACAAACTTTAATTAAAAGCTACTACAGAAAATAAAACTATCTACAGTTTTAATTAAAGAAATGGGTTACCTTTGCAGCATTGCTAAAGTTAAAAAAAAAATTGAAACCGGAAGAATAAATTAAAAAAAAAAAATTCACAGATCATATACATAGGCTATTACATAGAATATTTTAACTCGTAATAAAAACTATAAGTATTTTAAAAAGTGTTTTTATGTCTTTTAAATTATTTATCCTTCAAAATTTAAATAACAAAAAAAATTACTACTCGTATATGACCATATTTAAACATGTGAACATTACGTCAGATTATTAACGAATGATAGTCCAGTCATTTAAGCTTAAATTAGGTAAGAATCTCGGAATTCGAGATACCCAGCTGTAAGTCTGTAAATACTTCTATATTGACACCCTAAAAGTTGTCTCAAAACCTACATATGGTAGGGTGTAAGCAACCATTAAATTTCAAGGTCAAAGGTCACAAAAATCGCTTTTTTTGGAAATATCTCATTTCCTATGGGTTTTTTTCTATTTGTATTTCTTATCAATATTGTAGAATACAAAATTCTCTACAAATTTTGTTTAAATTTTTTTTTATACGGTGAACCGTTTTCGAGATAGAGGGCGGAGAGCGCGCGGTCACAGCATCACTTCAGCCTCCGGTCGAAAACGCGCCATATAGTTGATGAACTATCAATAAATCAATTATTATAAATCAAATTAATTAATTACTGACAAATTTGGATGAACTAGCTGCAGCATTTGAGGAAGAAAATTTTTCGGCCCAGAAATTATTAGAGAATAGAACTCAAACCTTATTGGCAGTCTATAATGCTCCGAAATCTGTGAAAAGTCTCGATCATCTTCGTTACATGCATTACGTCAAGTCTACAAAACTTAATAAACCTGTGCAGCTTTCAAATATTCCACCAACAAGTGCAGCTGCTCATCAACATTTCAACTGTGTATATTATCAAGTTCAAACTTGGTTAGGACATGATTTGGAACCCCAGGTATGGGGTTGGGCAATGCGAAACGATTTTCTGGAGCCTATCATGACAATTTTATCACCTGCTCCAGAAGATTTGTTCAATACAATTTTCTGCAACTGCAAGAGTGGCTGTGGTTCGCGATACCGATGCAGGAAAGCGGGCTTGCAATGCTCTTTAACTTGTGGCCAATGTAATGGGCAAGCTTGTCTCAATGCTCTACCATATCAGAGCGACATATAATTCCTATATTTTCATTAACAATTCTGCAATTACATGGGCAGGTAAGTGTTGTTAAATAAATTAATACTGAATAAAAAGTGGATAAGTTAGGAAAATATGATAAAGTAGAATATAATACTTAATAAAAAATTGACAAGTATTTATAATAATTGATTTATTGATAGTTCATCCACTATATGGCGCGTTTTCGACCGGAGGCTGAAGTGATGCTGTGACCGCGCGCTCTCCGCCCTCTATCTCGAAAACGGTTCACCGTATAAAAAAAAATTTTAAACAAAATTTGTAGAGAATTTTGTATTCTACAATATTGAAAAGAAATACGAATAGCAAAAAACTCATAGGAAATGAGATATTTCCAAAAAAAGCGCAAAAAGCCGATTTTTGTGAACTTTGACCTTGAAATTTAATGGTTGCTAACACCCTACCATATGTAGGTTTTGAGACAACTTTTAGGATGTCAATATACAAGTATTTACAGACTTACAGCTGGGTATCTCGAATTCCGAGGTGAACTTACTAAAATGACTGGACTATGATGCTTTAAAACCTGGAAAAGTTCACAGCTTGACTATTATCCAGTATATTATGAACATATTATACATAAATTTGAATAAAATCGCAAACATCATTATTTAAAATACCACGCACTCGTATTATTAAAGCAATGATTTATGGAAAAATGATCACAATAAAACATATCTGGTGAATAATTACCGGACATTTTGAGGAGTGTCAGGTTGTGGAGTTTGTTTCTTCTTCTCCGGGGTAGAAGGCAGCTCTGTTCCCGCCAGTGTAGAGGGTAGTTGCGAGTCGTATAATGACTCGCAAAACATACCCAGTTCACTGGCACCCAAGCGTCGCTTCTTATGGATTTTTACTAGACCCGCCTCATTGTTTTCTGAATTACAAATACAGTATGTTAAAATATAAAGATGAAAAGCATATAAAAAAAGTATTGAGAATGTGGATGACTACAATAATAAAGGAAGTCCGAAGAAATTATGGATGGGTAGTGTGAAAGAAGAAGAGAAGAAGAGTCATGTCGGCTGATAAACAGAGTATCCAACCGGGATATTCGAGAGGTTATCTTTTAGCGAGAGATTTTTCGTAGAATCTCTCTAATACGGATAAATACAAAGATTAGATATACCTGGAACAAATAGCTGTCTAGATTCTAGTAGCAAGCTAATTAACAAACACACATTATCTTTTTATTTATCCAACTGCAAGTTTCTCTTACACATAGTAAGCAAGAGTTGGCTAATGTGCGTATTCTCAATTTCTTTACGCAGTCAGTACGCCTTGAGTGCGATTCAAAATGGCGACGTTGGCAACAATAGGGCCATTACTGGGATTACGTTGTCGTACAACTCACCCTAATGAAAGTATTGAGTCTCCCACAGCACCTGGGAGCTCCGCTCAAAGCGGGGATCACAATTTGCACTCTTGTATTTCTCTATAGGTTTTTTATAACCAGTCCTATAGATATAGGTCAGACGAGTTATTTTGTTGCTTCTACGATACAGTTGAAAGTCTTATTGGAATTTACTTTAATATTTTTTATTATTTTTTTGATTTAAAAAAATACCTTCCGTACTGGTGTCAGGACAATCCTGGCGTTTGCTAGCTCGATTACTTGCATCCTTGGGGCACTGTGACGCCTCATCATAAATGCTCTTTTGACCTACAGATAAAATCAATATTAATGGGAGCAGTTATTGATGCAAAATTGTATAAAACTCATGAATATAGTACCGAAACGTTTACAAAAAAAAGTCAAATGGAATATGTTAGGTATAATTCTTAGTTAGTTATTAGCCGACATCTAATTATGTTTTAGGTTAGGTTGTGTTTAAGCTAGTTGTTTTTTTTAATTACTAATGGAGTTATAATTTTTCTTCGTAATTCTTATCTTGTTTTTCAAACTGTAGCTAATAGGGCAACCACCATCGACGAAGACGAACTCAATTACAGTTAGCAAACAAAAGCAAGGAAATTAAGCCATCGTGTTCCGTTATCATTTGATAGTGAATTTATCATTTATCTCGTAACTTTGGCCTGATAGCGAACACAACAATGTCAGAACACCGCGAACCTTGCGACTAATTCACGTTAAATTTAGATAAACCTTTGATATTGTGTTACGATGGAAGAGTTTCTAGGAGTGAAGTATGTGATGGTGGGTTACGAAAACTTTGAGGACTATCTAATTTTTATAGGTATGTTATTTTTGTGGCCTGTCTAACTATTTAATTAATTATTGTTATAATAGGTTTAATGTAAAAAAAAAAACATAAAAATAAAGCATCGATTCTTCCATGATAGTTGTAATATTATGCTATTTTTTTTTTAAATTACGAACTATGACGATAAACTTCGACAGAAAACAGCTTTGTGACATTACATACATTAATGTAACAGGAAAATCGCCAATACAATTTATTATCTTTTACATACTATGTATTCTGTCCATACATAATGTGTTTTAGGTGTGGGCTACATAGCTAGGAAGGCAGCACTAACTCTTCGTCCTACTCATTGCCTAACATTAAACGAAAACGGTACCTATACATTCAGTTTTAATTCGAGGCTGGTGAATTCTTCAGTTACATTCGCATTAGGCATTGAGTTCGATGAAGTTAAGCCAGATGGTGTTAAGGTAACGTCATTTCATTAAAATTTACTATAACTTTACTACGTAACAACTAATATTACATAAATATACTAGCTGTCGCCCGCGACTCCGTCCGCGCGCAGTTAAAAAAAAAAACAAAATGAAAAATAGATGTTGGCCGATTCTCAGACCTACTGAATATGCTCACAAAATTTCATGAGAATCGGTCAAGCCGTTTCGGAGGAGTACGGGAACGAAAACTGTGACACGAGAATTTTATATAATATATTAGATTTGATTATGGGGCTCTTTTATAATTTCACCAGATGATAATTCTTCTTCTTATATATTCTCCTCCTATTATTCTCCTTCTTAATATAAATATTTGTCGCACCTTTGTTAGTATGTAAAAATGCCATTTAATTTAAGCAGCAAAGAATTCAAATTATATTAATAATGATATTCGTGTTGGTATGTTAATTGAAAAAATTAATTTCAGGTAAAAAGCGTAATTACAATAGAAGGTAATAAGATGATACACATACAGCGAGAAGAAAATGGCAGAACTTCGAAACATATTCGTGAATTTTTCCATGATAAAATGATAGCGGTAAGTACTATCGGCGAATTTGACGGTATGCCACCTGAAAAGTGACAATTGTATTAACGTGTCTTTAGCAATGTGACGACGACGCGAAAACAGTAATCAATAAAACGCCGCTTTCAAATGTGTACGAAAAAAGTCTACTCGGTTTACTTTTTTTTACTATTTTACCGTCGTTCACGAAACTCACTGTTACATAGTTGGTAATTTTGTAAGAAAGGGCGGAGTTTGACTAGTTGCAAGGAATAAGGCAATTTTTCTGTAAGTGGAACACCGCGGTGGGTCCTGATTGTACCTACGTAACTCTGACATATTGAACATATTGACATATCTAATAAGCAGGCATAATTTTAATAAAAATATGTTACCGTGAATTTTTATAACAGTTTCTTTTTAATATTTTTCAGACAACTACCGCTGAAGGATTAGACAAAATTGTCAAAAGATACTTTGAGGCAGTACGATGATGAATGGGTGGATGAGGAAAGAAAAATCGGAGTTTTCTTTTACATTTAGTTCAAGGAATAATACTCGTTAAGATATTTATATTAAGTTTATTAAATTATTTGTATAATTATATTTTTAGACATGTAAATTAAAAATGAGGAAAGTGAAATTTATAAAAATTTAAATTTTGGGATATATTCATCGAACTACTAAAGTTGATATTTTTAGAATACGATAAAAGTATATCCTACTATATCAAACATTATTTCCAACGACAAAGTGATAAAGCGAAATAATATCAATACTATTTTAATGTACAATAAGTAAACACTAACAAAGTTTAGGAAATACCACAAAGTACGAAAGCCTTCAGTCAGCAGGACAGTGACATTTATATCAAATGGATTTCCCTCAGAGCTAAACAATTTAAACTAAGATTATTCACGAAATTCATAACCGAGCTTAACTAAAGGGTAACGAGTTTAAAGTTATATTTGGGCGTATCTCAAGGGTAGCCGACTGCGGTCACCTTACGCCATTACCGTGCCAACTAACGTTTGAATAATCAAATTTCTCCGACCTAATCCCTGTATCGACTTTCACTTAACATGGCAGGCCTTTATAACGCTAACAACCCAGAACATTCTCTCCGGGGCACTTTCCAAAACACGATTCCCTATTCCATTAGACCCTCTCGAAGTTATCTCGCGTTATTTACATCGCCTGACCGTACCGTCTTATGTAGACAGGGGTGGCTTATGTGTAGCGCGGGTATATAAGTGAGCAACCGTGCGCCGTGTGCACCGGTCTATAGGGGTTGTTTCTGTGTACGCCGGCCACGGGGTTGGGGTTGGGGCTGGGGTGGTGTCGCGGTGTCGTAGCTATGGCAACGCGGCGCCCGGACCTCGGATCCCGACGCCCGCAGTGTCGGCCGCCGCGCCCGCGCCCCGCCGCGCAAGTGACACGCGCTGCGAAAAAGCACAACTACCCCCCGGCTTACGGTGACCAAGCGGTCTGGCGGTTTATGGATATACGAAATAATGGATGCATAAACTGATATTTTAAAAAACGAGTAAATGTGGATTATAAAAAATGCAGGTTTGAAAATAACAACCAAATAGTGGTTATTATGGTATTATTAGAAGACAATAAATGTCACAAAAACTTTACATATTTCAACTACAATTTCCAGCTATTATATCCCGAAAATTCTTTGAGAAGGAAATAAGAAACGAAAGTGTGAAAAGGCTAGTAGTACTAGTAACTTGTACAATTAAAAATTGAATTAGGCACCTCTGATCTTCTGACTCCACTACTGAATATGTAACTCAAACTAAATATTATACGAAGTACGATGCACAAATTTTTAAATACATCAATAGTATTTCGGGATTATCCTAAAAAAATTGTGATCGTGGTGATCCTACACTTTACCCTCTAGCCGGGTCGATGTGGCGGGGTGGTGGGAGGGCTCGCACCTTTTGTTTAGGACCCTCCTTTTCCCCCTTCATTTACTCGCGCGCCGGCTCTCAATGTTGTTTGCAAACGGTTTAGGTGCCTAAATATAGAGGGAAATGTCATGATTTCACTTTTAAAGTGCGTCCTACGTACCGATAGAAACTCCCCATATGATGTGCGCTCCTCTTTGTTATTTGGGTTGATTGTGATATTTTAATAGCTTGAAATTGCTAATCGACATTGAGAAGCGATTGTTTAGAGTAAAAAAATAAATGTTATAGGCTATGAAATTATATTTTCATTTAATTAATAAGTTAGTCGGCGCCGTCGTTAGGAAGTTACACGGAGTATATATTATAACGCAGTCATAAAAAGCTTTTAGAATTACATTATTATATTAAAAAAACATAAAGAGGTAGCATCGGTTTTCTATTTTAATATCATTGGTATCAAGCACAATAAAGTTTCGAGAGTAATTGCTCACAAAGCTTTCACGATCTGCTACCTACGGCTTAGGGAAAATTATCTATCATACCTGTATTCATTTTTGAAATACAATATTGTTAAGGTGAAAAAAGATATAAAATATTTTCAAATCAATATTTCTACTTTTCCGTTAAATTGAATTAAATAACATATCATACAGCTTTGTTTGACAACAACATACAACAGATAATTTCCAGTTCGGTTTAAAACGTTTACGTACCTATCATAAAGCAAACGAATTATTTATAATTCAACGTAAAGTTTCTTCTACTTCACCCCCAACATCTATATACATAATAATAAAATTATTACTAATAGCTTTTGCCCACGACTTAGTCCGCTTAGTAAAAAACTTAGTAAGTAGCCTATGTTTTCTTCCAGCCTATGTTCTACATCTATGCCAAATCTTATCGAGATCCGTTAAGCTGTTATGGAGATCATATTAAAAAACACCCATCCATTCAGACTTTCGCATTTATAATCGAGGCCTTAAAACTCAAAATCCGTGACGTACCTAATTAACGAAATAGACCCGCCATTTTGCCAAAAAGTGATTAAAAACTTTGATGAAAGAATCGACATCTGTCAGCGTGGTCGTGGTGGACATTTGCCAAATATCATTTTTCACTCATAATTGCCAAACTTTTCTCTTCGTAATACAATAAAAATTTGAATCATCTTCATCTAAACTCTTTGTTTTATTTTGTTTTAGAAAACAAAGTTCTTGTTGAAAAACCCTTTTAGTGTGATTAGTATGATTGATGTCTGTATATGGCAAATAAGCAAGAAAAACTCTAACAAAGTCTTCATCAACACTATAGAACACTAATGAATGAAAAACATTTGACAGTACACATATAGCATTTAAAAAAAACTAAACATGTGTGATGGGGTCGAATCGATATCGTTGACACAGTGCAGGCTCCGCCCGGTCACACGCGAGGTGACGATTGGTCGCTTGACGCCGCGTCTCAAGATCCTATAAAATAACTCCTTCCGTGCCACTACGATCTTTACGATGTCTTCTCGTATGTCACATATATTTTTCTGTACTAATACCACTACTACAGACGTAATAAATAATTCTTTTGTGAAGGAAATAATCATGATGCAACGTGCAATCAAGTGTTTGTGAAGTCAACTATTTCATTACGAATACGTTGTTTAGCTGATTCATAATTTATGTAGCTTTAAGCTTTCATAACACTGCATTAAAGTGAATCTAATTAAATCAATAATAAAAATCCATAAGCGATCAATTTTAAAGAAGCCGTTAGATATAAAAAACACATCTATATTTGAAATCTAATTCCGTTACCATACAATCGAGAGCTGCAGATGCGCGCGCGCAACAATAGCGTACAAGCGATTGCCTTGTTATACATGTACTGAACAATCACCGACATGATCGACGTATCTGATAATTTGAATGTGGAAAGGCATTGGAGCGGATAGATGCATGCTCCTGTTAAATGTGTATTGAAGTGTTGAAGTTGGATGCATATCTTCGTTTTGATTTTAGTTATCATATTACGTTTTAGTTTCTTGAATTTTAGTATGTTTAGTTGAATTATTGTCAGTATTGAAACGTTGAAATGAGAGATTATATTAGTCGTAGACGATGTCTTACCATTGTGACGAAATTTCTGATACGCTAATAAAAGGCGATAAGTACAATCAAGAAAGTAATCTTACTAATATTATAAATGCGAATGTTTAGATGTTTGTTGCGGATGTTTGTTTGAAGGTATCTTCGGAACTTTTTTTCTAAAGCCGCAAAGCAACAGCTAGTAATAAGATAAGTATGAAAGTTTAGAAAATTGGACGTAGTAGTAACGGAAATTAGAGCGTCATTGGCTCAGGGGTTAAGCACTTGACTTGCAATCTGCAGGTCCTAGGTTCGAATTCCGCCATGTACCAATGTGTTTTTCGATTTTTGATTTACATATGTGCATTTATGCAACGTTCTTACGATGAAGGAAAATTTCAGAATTTGACGTAATTTTTTCTTAAGTTGGTAAAAACCAGACTTACCAAATACTGGTTTGTTGAAATACTTTTCTGGTGTGATGGATTTATCACGTACTGGTGTTGACACGTAGCCTGCCGCCGCCGTCACTTGCTTCAGCTCGGCGTTCTGGCTGACCAACTCCTGGGCTAACTGCTCACTGATACGATCTGTGACAAAAGTATAAATTTTTTTACAAGTTCCAGGGAACTACAATTTTAACGATGTTTTGTCGTATGCCTGCCCCATACATTTTAGTGGACTCGCTAGATGAGTTGGCGGCGCTGAACGTATTAACGGTGGCACATCTCGTCGGAGTTGATCAATAAGACTAGCTATGCAGTCCCACGAGCGCAAATAGGGTGGCCAGGTCGCCAAACCTACTAGCCGGACAGACCAGCCACTTTGGCCTGATATTTGGGTAGAAAAGTCGTACACCCTATATTATTAACTAAAGCAGGAAAGCCTAACAAAAGCAGGAAATCCGTTTATTTTGGCCGGACACGCAATCAAAAAGCCTACCTATGTCCGGCTTTATCCGGACGCCTGGCAACGCTAAGCGCAAAGAATGTTTTTTATTAGAGAAAGGAGCGAATGAGTATAAGTGGTTGGTTAAAATTACCCCTTTTCACAAAGTAAAGTATACTTCGACACTAATACTGTATGGTTGCGTCGCGAGAATCGCGTTGTGCGTGTTTCGTACACACAACTTGGAATCGTTGACGCGAGTCGCCTATTCAGTCAGTACAGGCATATCGACAACATGTCAACAGCATAGATTTGCTGCGTCATCTTGAAAATTGTAGCCTCTTTTCTTACGACGATCTTGACAAACAGGTTGCGAGCGACTGTCTTTAGCGATGACAGATAGAAATGTCGACGACGCGCGCTGAGTACGAACCTCTATGACTATGTATTGCGCAAGTCACTTAACGACTAACATTTAGACTGCCTTGTGTATGATGTGCCTTAAGTGTGAAATTCGAGATAAATTTTTGTTGCATAGGACCACCGTTTAGTTGGGCTTTTTTATTTTGTACATCATTCTATTTTATGGAATTATAGCTAGGCATGCTCATCTGCAATGTCTGCAGTTTATGTATATGTTACATTTATGTATTGTAACTTTAAGAAAAAAGATTTGTGTCCGCTATTAAGTAAATAAAGTGCGGAGTAGGAGGCTAGGGTTAATAACTATGTGGCACTTTTCCAAATTGGAAACGTACAGGTAAGAGCGGTGAGAGGGCGGCGGAGGCGGGGGAAGTAGGTATTCGACAACTTTTCATAGCCCGCCGAGCCCTGCTCTAATGAAAATGACAAGACTAATGTAACAACTGAAAACATTCCGCCGGACGGATCTAACAAAGCGTTCATTTTCTGATGGCGGTAATCTCGCCGAAGGGCGGTATTGTTCGTCATTTTCTCTACGGCATTTTTTTCCAACGTTTTCTTCTCGAAAAGAATAAAAATACTGAACAGTATTGTCGACGCCGACGCTCGCGCGGTGATCGCGCAAAAAGGAGCCTCCGTATGACAACGAAATGACGGGAGCGACCGCGGGCGGCCCCCTCTCGCCCACTCGTAAAAATGTCGCCCGGGTAGGGGGCGGCGGTGGCGCGGCGTGCCTACGACAAGACGGAATTTTTACCGTATCCCGCGGCACCAAATATCGTATCCGACGAGTCGATACCGATGAGATCTCAACTCTCATGCCACGGATTAAAATTGACAATCGACCGCCGGGTCAGGGCTTAGCTTTTCAAAAGTGCGGGCTGTGTTTGTGATAAATCGATAAGTATATATGTAGAAGGCGAGTGCCGAGGGTACAAATTGCACGGATTTTACAGTTCTTTGTGTTAACAAGGCTGGGGAAGGGCGCTTAGTGGTTTCCATCGACTGTTTTAGGAAATATAATTTTTTTTGGTTTTCATTCATGGGTCGATTTTTCAGCTCGAAGCAATTAAACGACAAGTTTTAGCGGATGGTGCTTGAGGGGAATTCATTCGACATTTTTTTGTATACCCTCTCTGCATTAGCTAGCCGGGAACTGTTACTTTTTTTTACGATGACACTTCAAAAATATTACCTGTAAAATTTTAAATTGAAAAACTTTACTGTCAACCAAAATGGCTTTGCTTAAGATGTGTTGAATAATTTGCCATTAAGTCAAATGTAAACTTGTGATATAAAAATGTCTCCCCGTTATAACCATATCCACTTTATAAAAGAGCAGAATCAAGCACAAATTAGACTGTGTAACTTGCTGAGCCTTTTTAACTTAAAATTATATTCTACATTTTGTAAATCAAATTCGACTTTTTAAAATCTTACATCAATAGATTTTGATTTATTAAATTATAAATTGCTCTATTCGAATGCGGCATATCAAAGCTGATGCGGCACAATATAAAGGTACAGTGAAGGAAAGCGCTGGCACTGGTGTAACGTGATCCTCTTAGAATTCGGTGAGAACACAAAGCTTTGTCTTTGACCGCATCGCGTAATCAGCCGCACAAAAAACACGTCATTAATAATCGCTTCGGACATCCGAAAGGGTAATAAGGTCTCGTAAACAACTTAGAATAGAAGTAATCCTATAAAGTTAGGTCTTAAGGGTAATTTGGTTAAAAAAGTAAAACAAACAAATATATAGATAACTAGGAAATTTTGCAAACCTTCGAAGGATTTCTGCATTTCGATACCATAGTATGATGAAGTAGAGGTAACATAGATAGAGAAGTAGTCATTACAAATAATAATAATAATAAATCTTTATTGTATCATTTCATTTTACATATCTGTTTCATTATAACCTTTACTAGGTTTCCCTGTATTAAAGGAGCCAATGACTTCCCTTACATGTTGAAATGTATATACAATTTTTGAATTGAATTTGAATTTTTGAAATGCCAAACATTATAGTAATATAAATAGTAGGGAAACTATAAAGATGTGGAAAGGAAAGAGCAAAGATGTTCAGTAGGCAAATTGTGACTTTAGCCACCTTCATTTTCAATCTAGTTAGTCAATAGATGTAAACAGATCGTGTTCGTTAGCTTCGTATTAGTAATCATATATGCTAAGCAATATTGCCACACACAGAGTGGTTACAAAGTAAGAGGGAAAAATCTAGACGAAGGAAACGACTGTGCAGCCGTTCTTTTCTAAATGAGCTATATTTTATTGGTTGTTTTGCATATCTCTACATTAACCTTCCATCGCATGTTAGAGACGCGCTATAATTTTTTGAAGCGACTTCGCCTGCAGGTTTCCGTGCCCGATAGCTGTTATCGGCAAGCGATCGGTACGTACCGCGTCGAGCGCGATACCGAACAACCCTTTATCTAGATCGGGGGTAGTTTGTGACGTCGCCACCCTCGCCACTTCGCATCTCATTACAGTCGAGAAATTCAATTGTAAGCCTTGTTTTTGCCACAAAGTATCATCAATTTAAACTTATATTCGTCTAACTCATTGTTCTAGTTCTGATTAAATCTGTAAATATCAATGGCACGTGGCACAAAGTAAGACAATTAAAAACATCAAATGTTCTTCATATGTTATGACCTATGTTGCCTCAACAAATAGAAATTGTAACTAAATCTTAGCATCCAAGAGTGCGGTTCCTAATACTTTGTCATAGTACGCTACTATAGATCAAATCCTTGGAGATATTGTTCTTTTACAGAACTTTTCTGTTAAAAACTAGCAACACCAAATCTTTATTGCAGCTACGTATTTTATGACCAAGATCTTGCTTTCTAATTTCCTTTTATTAATTAGCTTAAGAAAATTTTCTTATTAAAATATATTTCGCTGTAAACTATTGTCTATGTGTGATGCAGGTATAATTATAAAACAACAATGATATTTACAAATAGGTTAAGCTGTGAGGTAATATTCTGCTCTATGAAAATTGATAACCACCAATTTAAAAACAAATAACGCCTTGCACGTTTCAATCATACAAAAGCAGCATCCAAACGTAACGTACAAAGGTAAGGAAATCGCCATTCCAAACTACAAAGAGAATAATATTAGGCGGTCACAATGGCGCTTTATTCGAGGGGGTCCGGATAAAAAACGGATGTGTCAATAATTAACCGTGTGATTCGGGAGCGGGTCGCCGGCGGCCATCGATTCCACGATTTACGGGATCCGGTTTATTAAAAAAAATATAACGAACGTACATTGTGTCGGGACAAAAGGGAACGAACGCTCGGTGTTTTCATTGGGGCGAAAAATATTACACCCCCAGGCGTTCGCGAGAGAGCCGACATCCTAACTTGAACGCAGCCAGCACGCCTCGCGGCCACCAACCATTTCAATTGCAGATCTTTTGAATGTGATTTGCACAATTTGGGTAAGTTACATATCCTGAAAATAACTCATGTATTGTTTTGTAAAGATGTATACAATTTTGGTTACTTGTAAAAACGAAGACTAAATTGTAGGAAAAAATACGCCAAAGCCATAGACTGACATCTCTCAAAACATCTTTTGGTATACATACCTAACACGCTTCAGAATATTACGTGAAAATAATCTTCAAGTATGCTTGTGAAAGAAAGAAGAATTTATACAAAACAAAGATTTGATATTGACCTGCCTATGTATCATACCAATATAGTCCCATAATCGTCCCACAATCGCACAAAATCCTCAACGATACCAGCCCCACGCACAATTCGAAGCCTCGGGAGGATTGGGAAAATTCATCTCACTAATCCTCCGGGCCGCTGTGAATAGTAAAAGTGACGGCTCTATTCATTGCGGAGGGTGTTGTGGGGGTTAGGGGAGAGCTTGGAGGGGGAGGGCTATGTTGAGTCGGCAAGCGCTAAAATTTAATAAAGCCGGGCCTCGTCGGGAATATGGACAGCCCTCGCGATTAATTACGTACAAGGGGCCAGCGATGATACCTATGAGCTGACGCGTAAATAACATGCCCACGGGAGGGTATAGTTTTGGCACATCTATAATTCATGAACGTATCTATTTTGCAAATTTCAACATTATGCGGCAATTAGACGCCGCGCCGCTCTGGGTATTGTATTTTGTTGTTTTGTTTAATTTGGGATGTAATAAGATGCATGTAATAATTATTTTTAATAATTTATCGGAAAATCTAATTGAATTGTGTGTTCGAAAATAAATTTATCTTTACCTTTTCATCATATTTTTCTTTAAAAAATGTTATCTTGTTTAAAAAAATATTGTTCTATCATAACGGAAACAATAAATAAAATTGAACTGAGTTAAGTGAAGAACTTGATAGGCACACAAATTGGCTTAATCTATTAATATTATAAATGCGAATGTTTAGATGGATGGATGTTTGTTTGAAGGTATCTCCGAAAGTTCTCAACGGATGTTGATGAAATTTGGCACATGTAGAACATAGCCTGGAAGAACACATACATAGATTAATTTCGCGCAGACGGAGTCGCGGACAGCTAGTATTAATATAAATACAATAGCAGACAAAAACATCTCGTGTAAACCTAAAATTTAGTTTACGTAAAAAACCGTAAAACAAAAATGTGAGTTACGAAAGTAAATCCAAAACAAGAACGAAAGAGCCCTATTACGTTCATACTTATTCCGTTTGAAATAGGAAAAGGTACGCACCCATTACGGTTCCTAGCATGTAAATTGCGGTATACTGCGGTACCACATATTTTACTTAGTTATTATGTATATTGTATATGAATGTGCTTTCTCTTTGCACGTTTGATAGGGGCACAGTAAACACGCACAATTGATGTGACGTACAGTCAGTACTTATACTGAAAATTTTCACATTTCATTTCTACCCTCAATACCATAATTATAGTATAATGAGCCATTTATATCTATATCTGAGCCTGTCCTATGTATTTACCGTGTAATGCATGCGTAGGTATAGTGAAGTGAAAATAATAGATAGTTTTGGTGTAAAAAAATAGTATTGTAAGAAACGATTCTGTCTTGTATACTAAACAGTAAAATTACAACTTTGGTCTGGTAAATTTAATAAGGAATTTTATGTGCATAACATATATCCACTTCTGAATCATAAAACCTCAAGTTGTGCTTTAAATAATTTTTTTGTACTAGTTGTCGCCCGCTACTCTGTCCGCGCGGAGCTAAAAAAACGTAATAATTAGCCTATGGTTCTTTCAGACTATGTTCTACATTATTGCAAAATTTCATCAATATCCGTTGAGCCGTTCTGGAGATACATTTAAACAAACATCCATCCATCCATCTAAACATTGGCATTTATAATATTAGTGAGATAGTAAGAAGTAAGATTAAACTTAAATAAAAACTGTCACAAGAAAATTATTTACGTACTACGTGGAGAAGGTAGCAAAGTTTTCATAAATAGTTGCTTTCCCTTGTACGATGTAATGAGTTATTAAAATTAAACCAACTACATCAAAATAAACCAAATTAAACTTTTCTCGTTTTGTAGTTCTCATTACCTTATTTTTTGGGTTAATTTATTTTAAAGTAGACTCCATCAAAGTAATGCGACAACAAGCGAAAACACACAACGTATACAAAACGAGTAAAAGTTTAACAGGAAAAAAAAGGTGGGCGCAGCGTTAGTTAGGCTAGGCACTGAAAAATTCTCCAAGAGGTGTGTCCATGTGAGCTCCTTTTGTACGTGTATTCTTTTGTTGTAAGGTATGTGTGTATGTGTGGAGCGGGCGGGTCGGGAGCGATTCGTAATCCGCGCTCGGCTCAAGTGTTTCGAGTGTTTCACATTCGCTCGCTCAACGCTCGTCGCCGGAGAACCCGCGTCACACTTCAAACTTAACCCGACAACTGAGTGATAGGTGATAGCGTATTTAATACAAGGAAAATGTGTTACATAAACACGCTATAATTTCATTGACTGTTGGAGCTGAACATATGTTTAACTAATATAAATATACATTGTACTATTTTAAAAAGATATAGAAAGATTACGGACACGTGTGTAAAGCAATGGACTAAACTTTACTACTACATTATGGAGAAATTGATATTTATCTTACTCAATCTTCCAGTGATGAGCTTTTGTAATTTTCAATAAATCTTCCCTTAAATCTATGACGATGTAGCATAAAATAAACCGTTGAAAGCAGCAAAAGTCAAATTTTGTAACTTATATTTAAACATGAACCAAATTTACAATGATCGTATGTTATACAAAACAATTTAAAACTTCATAATTTCTTTATGAAAATAAATGCTTACCGCGAAACATAGAAATACGCACGACTCTCAATGACTATTTATAATTTCTTTTGCGACTTGTTTTTTAATAATAGAAGGGAGCAAAAGAGCGCATCACCTAAAATTATTTGATCCGACGCCCATGGACATCCGCTACGCCAGAAAAACAACAGATGCGTTGGCGGCCATTAAATGGTCTATGACCTAATCTCAACCCGCGGCGCATCTTACTATGGTAGCAGCCTCAACCCGCTTTGCATTGCGAGTCGTATCGTCGTAATTGGCGCTCGAGTGGCAATTAGCGGCCACTTGCGCCTGTCACCGCCGGGGCAACGTCTATGTGCGCTACCTTAACTCCCTTGTTCAGTCGACCCACTAGACATACGGTTCAAGCATCACTCCGTACAATGCCAACAATAGTCAATCCTACAAGAGAAACGATCGAATCAGTTTTCGGACAGCATTATCTTAGCACAATAGTTTTTCCAACATTTCTTCAGAAAATATTGTGCTATTTCGAAGATTGAGATTTTTTTTAAATCAAAGCATAACATAATTGTTTTAATGCTATGCAATTATATTTATATATTTAGCTGTCGCACCTAAAAAAATATTTTGATGCTAAATCCAGAAGGAGGTTAATAAAATTTAAAAACTTTTAAAGAACTTTTTCATGATTCGGTGATCTCGTTACGATGCAAAGTCATTTTTATATCTGGTTTTTTTTCTTGATTACTCTGTTCTTCTAGAAGTAGGCACCAACGATATGTTTAATTTTAATACAAAGCTTTATCTATAAACAGCCTCCAATGGATATAATTAAATATCCAAACCTGACACATACAATTTAATACGGGGAGGGATTGAGTACAATTTTCTTTCACTTATAAAACGACAGACAGATTGGTGAGCGGGACAGGGATCAGCGGGAGGTATCAATAATTGAATTCCTTGGAGATAGCCTCCTTCTCTCTGAACCCTACATTAATTGCACGAATTAATTTATCCCCTCGGCATTTAGAGGCGGTCGTGCAAAGGGATGATACTATATATATACTATACTATATCTATAATACTCTATAATACAACCAGATACGACATTTCAGCGTCTCTGATTAGGTATTTCGTCCCTTATATATTTCTGTTACTGATCTACCTATACCGTAAACTTTGAAATGATGATGAAATTATTATTGATAACTTAGTTCATTGATGGCGCGTATTCTTTTTCCAAGTGTGAATATCTCTTTAGTGCATCTAAAATTTAAATTTTCCCTAAAATGAACTGTAAATCTTAAGATTTAAAGTTGAATTTACATCACTACAAAGCACACAATAACACAAAGGTGAAATAAAATGAAAGAATAATATATATAAAATGATTACGACCGTTTTAAGCACAAAAATGCAATTCCAGAATTCAGAGCATTTAACCTATGCTAACACTTCGAATATAATACAAGATGTCAGAGACAAAGATATCTTATTTAAGTCTCAGAAGACAAAGCGAGAGTGCAACACGCGTTCCAATTAGACTGAAGAAGACAAACAAAAAGAAAAGCAATTCCTTTCTATTGTCTTGAAAACTGGAACTTTGTTTACTGTCTACCCCTTTTATTTGTTTTAGAACTAAAGACGTTTCCAAACATAGTTTTCTTTGTTATTTGACATTTGCCTTCAAAAACCTAGTTTTGGAAAGGTTGAAACGGGGTTTTTTTTAATTTTTAATATTTAATAACGTTTTTTTACAGTTTTCACGTATAAAGCAGTTTGCACAAGTAATAGCAGAAAACGCATAATAATGAAAATTAAAATTTAGTTGAACACATTATGTGACAGTTACTTTTGGAAAGTCAGGTAATCGTTATTGTTATTTTTTAAATGTATATTTTGGCATAAAATCAGAAGGATGAAAAAAAATCTTTTGTAAAACAAAAGTTATAAAGTTAGAAACATTTAAGGAATTTTAAAATATTTACGTAAAAACCTCTTCACCTAACATTCACCGTCTTCGAAGTTCTTATCGACAAATCCTCAAACATAATATGGCAATAACTTTCACTCCTTCCAAGTGTTATTAACCGCTAAGTATGACGCTTAATGAGAAAATATTTTACAGCATAACTGAATATTAGTCATGTTTGATGTTGCATCTAAAAAAGTGATAATATGAGAGTAACATTATAGAAACAAACCTTGTTATATTCGACGAAAATCATCACTTAGACCTTTGAGTAGCAAGAGCTTTTCTTAGTAACTTTAGAAAAAAATGCCTTGAACATTGCGTCGCTAAGCGAATAAAGGTATTGTTATTAATATATTAAGTATCTCCTGAGTGATTGTATGCGTGTATAAATGTATACTTTTGACTAAATAATTCAATCATCATCAACCTGCCCTTATCCCTATGGAGGGTCCGCACAGTATGTATCCATCCACATTCAATCTCATTACTTTTTTGTTTATGTGATCAGTGAATAATTCAATGTTCACACATTTTCACTTCCAACTATTGTTTATAAAATTGACGGCCTTTTCCTATTAAGTATTCAACTGGTTTTTGTTTTTTTATCAGGGACTAAGATAAATTTTTTGTATAATTTTTTTTCTCCATCGATAAGACAATATAGTAAGTTTCGCAATCACAGCGCCATACCACTTAGTTCAGTATCGCGTTGCATATCCATTTCACATACGAGCTATTGCGTCACACAATCGCGACACCAGAGGGTGTGTTACCCACACCCCTGTGTCAGCTACATACCCTTGCCAAACATAATAACGAAGCCAGCAAACTGCGTGTATAACAATAACATATCTTATTCCGTTGGGTTAGGGCACATAAGGGTCTAAATCGTGTATTTTTACTTGCACCTAACTCTTGGTCATTGTGTACATAGAGGGCACCACCCTCGCTGTCGCCGAACAAACATGGCGTCGGCTAACGAGGTTTCGCGAACGGCCCTCGTGAGCGATTTCGCGCCTAATTTGGACGTACTCCGCCTGGCGTTGTGTACTTTACTCTATTTAGGTTTTCACGTGAAGCGGCGCGACGTAATTTACTAAGTAGGATGCTATTCAAATAAGCGTTAAAAGCTTTTTGTTTTTGCGAGTCAGATATGTATTCTAAAAATGTCTTTTCTCTGAGATTTTATCATGTATGCGAACATTTTACGAAACAAAATCGCTTAAATATGTGTATGGATAAATATTAAAAAATACTTCAGAACGAAATTGTTTAGTAAAAATTATGAATATATACATTTCAATTAAAGAAGTAAACAAATATACTAACACAAAGAGGTAATAAAGACGATATAGCCAATAGACGATTCGTTTGATGCACGTTGTCGTTGATATACAAAATATTATCCAAAGTACTCTTTACCAAATAATATATAGGTAGTCAAGAGACCTTGCAACTATGGAAACTAACAATAGAATAAAGAAAGCGTGATAAAGTATTTAAAAACAAACAAATACCACTTGAGGCGAAGAGGAAAATCTTCGATACATAACTCGAATCATGAACAAACATTGTCCCTGACGAAATTAAATCTGCGAATTGCGACCTACCAAAATACTATAGAGCGAAACATGCTCAATGTCAAACTAAAACATGAAAAATTACTTAAAACATTACACAAACAAACTAAAATTAAAGAAGTTACACACGTAAACAATAATGTAAATAAGCAGGATATCTTCGCTTAAAACACAATATTGTTTTGTCAAAGATGATGATGATGATAATGTAATCCCGGCCGATATCGGCCACGGCGACTGCCTTCAGCTCCGGTGTTGACGTTGGTGTGCTCGCATGTGGCTTATGTAGCCAATTTTGTTTGCGAAAATCCTCGCACATTGCTGACATGAGAGCACACCGACGTCAAAGATGAAACGGATGACAATATGTTTTATACAGATCTTGGTCTCGGAAACCCACGGTAAGTGTAATCAAAAGTCTTTCAAGAACTAACAAACACAATCTTCAATAAGGCAATCGCAACTGAAGATAAACACAAATGATCACAGCTATAAATCCGTGTGTAAAATCGGGAAAAAAATATATATTTCACGAAAATACGAAACGATACATTTGCGTTCCTTAAAACGGAAATCTAATTTTTAAAATTTTATCACGCAAGTCCGCGTTTCTTCCATATAACTTCCAGACTTTTACTGGAAGGTATCTTTAGTGTGCGAGAGTAACTTAGGGAACTATTTATTAATTCCACACTAACGAAGTCGCAGGCAACCACTAGTAGCACATAAATACATCCAATTCCACGTATGTATATAGTTTGGTTTCGGTGGACAATATTGTTGCCGCGGGCAATTTCGATCGACACGACCACTTTACCACCCCGCCTAGGGTTGCCAGCTCGCCAAACCTACTAGCCGGACAGACCAGCCAGTTTGGCCGGACATTTATGAAGAAAGGACACCCTATATTATTTAGGATTTTGTCTCAGTATTAATAGGTACACTCTCGTTTGTGAAATGTAAAAAGCCTAACAAAAGCCGGAAAACCGTATATTTGGGCCAGACACGCAATCAAAAAACCTACCCATGTCCGGCTTTATCCGGACGCTTGGCAACGCTATCCCCGCCTAGGGGGAGGGATCTTTATTGATATCAGTCGAACTTCATGTTAGATAGACTTAGATACAGAGTAATAAGATATTTAGTCCAAAACTCGTACAAGTTATGTTAAAGGAATTTAAAGCCCGCTTCACATCTTCAGTTTTAACTGTTTAATCAGTTAAATCGTACATGTGTAGGAAAAATTTAAATTGTCGGGCAAACAGTACAATTCTCAGTTTTGTTTACACACATACTTATTAAATAGTCCAACAATACAGTTAAAACTGAAAGTGTGTAGCGGGCTTTATACAAGTAATATTTATATATCTTCAAAACAAGAAATAAAACATATACAAATTATCTTTCTCAAATCTAATTGCTACATTTTTGGTATATTTGCTATTTTTGTAATCTTGCATTTTCTGTGCGCAATTTTCCTCTGCCATTTGTACTTGCCTTTAAAGGGTATCAGATGTACGGAAGTTATCTACGGTAACTTTACCTATATATTATGTTGCGTTACTTTTGCCGATAGCCTTATTTTAAATAATAAAGATAAAGATAAAGATAGCTTTATTTTCCCTTAAACACTGTTACATAATAGTGGACCTATTTTATATTTGTACTAGTTATCGACCGCGACTCCGTCTGCGAGGAATCAAAAAAAAAATTAGTAGCCTATGTGTTCTTCCAGACTATGTTCTACATCTATGCCAAATTTCATACAGATCGGTTGAGGCGTTTTAGAAATTCTTTTAAAAATTCATCCATCCTCCATCCTTCCATCTAAACATTCGCATTTATAATATTAGTACAGTCAAAATCTGTTATAACGACATCGAAGGGACTACTCATATTGAGTCGTAAAAACCGATAGTTGTAACAACCGGTGACAGGTATTAATAGGAAAGATATGTATATAACATTCAGCCAGGACCTTTGGTTTTGGTCAATTTAACCGGTTTGTTGTTCTAAACGATGTCGCCATAAACGGTTTTGACTGTATATACCACACCACATACAAGATGGCAGCGGAGCACCCGTTCGTATTCGAACAGGGCCACAACTTAACAAAGATTTTAATGACAAAACACAACTTATTAAACGGAAGGATCTCTTGAGAATCCTAACAACCAGTTGTACTTGACCTACCAGTGACTCCGTTTTCGCCTGCTGCAAAGTCTACACAACCTTTACAGGGTAGATCATTTAATTTTGGTAAGTATTACAAATGACCGACAAAGAGGTTTGTAAAAAGAGCATTCGTTTAACAAAACGTTATTAAATCTTATTCCGAGGATAAGGATATTTGGAGTTGCCTTCATTTCTTTTGTTAAGTTGTTGGGGTTATTGCTATCTATTCATTTGAGATGCACCCGGTTCATATTTTCGTATAAAGGTTTGTGAAAAAAAATCTTTACAATACTTAAATCAGTTTTGATGCAATAGTAATTTCAAGTTGAACGGATTAACCCCATGTTTAGTTGATTTCTAGAAAATTCTAATATGCTATTGTTGTTTTGATACATTTAAAGTTTTGAGATGAACATTGTAAAATTTATTACGTAATAATGGAAACAAATCAGATAAAGTTTAAATAATGAACCTAAAGAAATGTTCTTAATTGAGGTCAACATAAAAGTAAAGAAAACAAACCATACTAAGATTGGATGGATGGATGGATGGATGGATGTTTGTTTGAAGGTATCTCTAGAACGGCTCAACATATCTTGATGAAATTTGGCACAGATGTAGAACAATAGTCTGGAAATTATTACGTTTTTTATTTAACGGAGTCCCGGGCGACAGCTAGTTCATCATAAAGTACATGTTCTATAATCTTGCAAACAAATTATAAGTAAATCTCAAAACAACCCTCAAGTAACGAATGTTCATTTGCTGTTCAACAATATGTAAAAAGTACGTTTTTAATAAAACTTGTTTGATAACAATTGTTAAGTTAAGCCGTTAAACTTTTCAATACTTAGTTTGTACAACTTATAATTTGTATGTGAATTTTTCGAAAAAGTTTTTATTTAATCAAACTTTGTTATGGAATTGTTAAACAATTAACTAGGTAAATTTTTATTCCTACAATGAACAAATTTATGTCGACATAATACTTTCAATTCAATTTGTTCAAAGATTTCTTCGAATGAACTAGCCTTTGACTATTGACTAAAGCCTTTTACTTATAAAAGATTTCAAGTCGTAGTTTTATCCGTTGAGTTGACTCACCAAATCCTCATTCAGCTAACAATAATTGAATCTCCGCTGACATATAACAAGGTATCAAAAGATAAAATCAATAGCAATCGCAATTTGCGGCATTCGCCCACTCTAGCACAATAAGCGACAACCCGACCGATGAATGGCCGATTGTCGCGTTCCAAACGATTAGCCCCGGGACGATTCAGCAAAATGGGATGAAAATGTCAAAATACAATCTCTGATGACGATCTAAACTGTCAAATATAACCTACATATCATACGGGATATTCAACCTTAACACTTAGAAATTAGAAGCTATCTCTATCCACCTATAAATGACACAATGGGATAATATCCAGGGTAACACTAGAACTTGTCCCGACGTTATTTGCGATTTTTGTCAATCGGTTTCAATCGTCTGCTTGTAAAGGAACAATCGAGGCATTGTACGGTGCTTGTGACGTTTGTATTGTTGGAAAGAAAACAGAAAGACGAGGTATACTTGTGTTTCTTATAACTTTGAAATTTACTTTTCGGGCTAAAGGCATCGGTGGAGTAGATTCGTTTAAAACTATATAGTTAAAGGTAAAAGAGATAAAAAGAAGAAGTTAGAAAATATTATCCTGTCTTATTTTTTTAACAGTCAACTTTTCTATAAGATTCATAGGTGATTCTCAAACCTTACTAAAATGTTACTTAACAAGTTGTTGGAGAAGCAATTAGTGGTAAGCGATTTGTTGTCATTTTATTATAATTTCATCAACACTCTAATCTTTTAAAATAACCGGTATAACATTTATTACAAGTTAAATTGGATTAGATAAAAATTTACGAATTTAATAAACAGCTACCTTGTCAAAAAATCCGTGATTTTATTTGTTTTTTTTTAAATCGCTACTCTATGGGTTTTGAAAACAAACCCAAAAGATCTTAACAGAGGTAATTGACTATGCCATTCGTACGATTGCTTCAGGGGATTTTCGGATTACATTTGGTGACATTAAAAAAAAACTATTCATGGACTTTTTTACTTTTTTATTATTCTAATATCTAGTTCTAAGCCCTTCTTCCAAACAAATTTTGTTAAATAACCAAAGGACTGTCCACTTCAAACAAGACAAGGGATGCGGGTCGACGATTTAACATCACTTAAATATACTTAACTCATACATATATACTAAGTGATAGCTAGTTTTTGTTTCTTTTAATCCAAAATTCGGTAAACGACAAAGCAGACTGGAAACATGTGTGTTGCGTTGCATCAGTTGGCCAATATTTCATAATGATTAATGTTTAGAAATATTAACTATCCGTAATCATTCTTTTAGATAAATAGAAGCAATTTAATCTATGTTATATCCCATTTAAAAAATCACTATCTTTTGTTAGAGAGAAAATCAACGCTGTGCCGGTGTATCGGCGCAGCACTAAACATGTCAAATATCAACGCTTACATCCCCTCACTACAGCTATCTGACACTTGTCTTGGGTGAGCGCGTCATTTGCGCCAAAACGATCAACATAAATAGTGTCTAAAACTTTGAAACTAGATACTTTAATATTAAAGTTCTGAAATTTAAATTAAAGTATAATGAACATTATTGGAGCGTCGAGCTCAGGGGTTAAGCCCTTAACTTGCAATCTGCAGGTTCTGGATACTAATCCCACCATGTACCGATATGTTTTTCGATTTACATATGTACCTACATTAATCTAACGTTCTTACGATGAAGGAAAACATCGTGATGCAAACCTGCACATATCTGAAAAGAAATTCAATGATATGTGTGAAGTCAACTAACCCGCACAGGGCCAGCGTGGTTGACTATGGTCTAGTCACCCCTAACTTGGGGTAGGCTCTGAGCCACTCAGTGGAGTCGAAGTTTTTCAAAGAAAAAACTTACATAATATACATAACAAACTTTTACATATAAGATAACAAGACGAATAATTACGTGACTTCTGTGACAAGTACACTCCACAGATATAAGGATCAACAATACACGTTAATTAAATTGAAGCGTACTTGAATCAGAGTTATGAATACGTACTTCAAATTAATGAATGTTTGTTGTATGTATAAGTTTTGTTCTTTTATGTTAACAAGTAAGTATATAAGAGCTGTAAACAAAATATCTGTCATTTTAGATGGCTCAAGAACCTCGCGGCCACGTGCCGTTTTAAGCCTTAAGCGCGGGTACACGTAAGTACCAAAACATCTAATCATAGTCATTCCACTGATTCTCTAAAATATAAAGATAGCATTTTGAGTTTGTACACTTGCTTTGCAGTGGAAACCTATGGTTAACATTTCCTTCACTAGATTGTTTTTTGTCTTCAAATTAAGAGAAAATTAGGCCTTGAAATAACGTAAATATTAAAAAACATACACTTAAATTTGCCAATCTAAAAAGTGTCCACAAAAATTGCTCATCATAAAAGAACATCTCTCAAAAGCGTACCAAAAGTTTGACAAAATGTAAAATATTTGAAGAGGGGTAGGTACATAATGCTATGTACAGTGTCAACGCCTAGAGGTGTACATATAAATACAAATACTGAGTACAAAAGGTACCAATGCAAGTCGTGTCACCAAGCGTCACACAACATGCCCTTCCTATTGAAATAATAATAATAAAGACCCCGTTTCCAAATAAATAACCACTCGTAAACATTTTACATACAACATCAAAGGCATATGAGGTTGACACTAAGCAGTGCCCGTGTCACATTCCCCTCTTGTGTTCCTTTTGTTATATCTTAATTCACACCCTTTACTCTACTAATCCACTTTTACAAAATACACTCTAATTCAAAAGCTTAAAGATCAAAATGGTTTGACTTCATTTAAATCAAAGCTCTTTTCAAATTCTAATTCTGAAATTCGCGTCAATACAAACTAGATTTTATTCCCTCTGAACAAGATTCATGTTTGATTGCATTTTATGCGTGTTTATTAGGGGTGTGCGTAGTTAAAAGCGGTTTTAAGCGCAGGGCTGTCGGCTCACTTTGTAATTAATACACTGGATAGCGTCATTGATATGCCAAATTGCCGGCTGCGAGACCAAAGATTATACTTTTTTTGGGACTCTGTACATTTCATTGATAGCGTTATAATTCTCTATTAGATTTTAGTATTGTATTACAATGGCGAAAGTGATTTGTATACGGGTTAAATAAATAAAGGACCCATTATGTGTTGCGTTGATTATCATTAAAAGACATCTAACAAACTGCAAACCGCTTTCTATATACAACTAACTACTAACTATATGTATAAGGAACTAGAAACAAGAAAGTTAAAAAATCTTTACATTTATTTTATGTCCAAATCTGTTATCATTTGAACAATAAGAGAAGTACATAGAATTAAAATTAATAGAATTAAACAAAAAGTAATTTACCCTAAAACTAGGTGAACTACGTTAAAGTAACCAAATCACACAAATAATAAAACTTTTGTAATTCATCTATATATATAAAAGAAAGTCGTGTTAGTTACGCTATTTATAACTCAAGAACGGCTGAATCGATTTGACTGAAAATTGGTGGGCAGGTTGCTTAGGACCAGGAAACGGACATAGGATAATTTTTACCCCGTTTTCTATTTTTTATTCCGCGCGGACGGAGTCGCGGGCGACAGCTAGTACTATATATATGAAAGAAAGTCGTGTTAGTTACACTATTTATAACTCAAGAACGGCTGAATCGATTTAGCTGAAAATTGATGGGGAGGTAGCTTGGAACTAGGAAACGGACATAGGATAATTTTTACCCCGTTTTCTATTTTTTATTCCGCGCGGACGGAGTCGCGGGTAAAAGCTAGTTTTAGATAATGTTCATCAACCTTTTTAGTATGTGGAAATTAGCTCAAACCTAATGGTAACGTCTTCATTGGATAGATGGCGCTGTAATCTAAAAGTATTATTTTGTTTCTCTCAAGGTAGTTTTCTGATTCCACCACAGATGGCGCTTAATTATATCTCATGCATCGAAATAAAACTTTAAGAAAAACTTACATTCAACAAACATTTGTCAAACATTAAGCTTTATGCAATACAGGAATAAACATGATTTTGACAAATGGTTGGACCAAACATCGGACACAATACAAAGTATAATATGACAAAAAAATCATACGAACATGTTAACGGTAATTGGAACATACAATTAATTTTCGTTTTTTGAAAAAAATCACAAGAAAAATAAAAAATCGGTCGAAAATAAACAATTTCAATGCTGATTAAATAAGAATTATTGGAATACTAAATATTGTAAATTCAATCTCGTAATACAAGGTAGGATTGTCAAGTTGAGTTTACGTTAACCGCACAAGTAAAAAAATTGCGTGAGAATAGACTCCATCGTTACCCCAATTCAAATCAACATAACATGTACCCATAAATCTCCAATTGATGTACAAGGCATTACGTCAACGAGCCCGTAAAATCGATTTAAACCTAAAAAAGTATCGTAATGAAAAGCAAAAAAAAAAAAACAAACAAATAAATGACGATACTAATTCGTATACAAAACCATCGGAATCGAGTCACGAAAGGCAATCCCACTATTAATAGATTGACGTGCTCAAAACTGTAAAATTACCATTCGGTATACGAATTGTTAAAAAAAAGGCTTCGGTAGGGGTAGGCGAAACGAAAAAAAAGAGAAATGGTTTCGTTGTAATGGACGATTAGGGGTAAGTCCCGTCACGAACCGAGCAGTATAATTTTAATGAGTTGTAAACAGGTATTGTAGAAAAAACAATGTGTAACAGCGCCCGATGAATTATAAAATATGTTACGCTGCCTGTACATATGAGCTATGCTCTTGGTAACATAGTGGAAAGAAAACCTCTATATTGTTAAAACGAACTTTTAAAGTTTTAAATGGAACTTACATCAACAAACATTCGTTAAAAATTGTGCTAAGCTAGCTAAATCTATTTGTATAAACTGTATAAAAATGTCAATAGCACTCATCTACAAGCCGTATTCATTGTGATATGGTAACTTAAAACTTATGATGAAGTCATAACTTGAATTAGTAATATCCGTGAAAATACACATGTAACCAAAATACGATCCCAAAGATAGTGATGTGATTTATTACAACTTAGGAACTTTTCATTTAAAAAACTTTACGATGTTACGAATAACAGCACTATTTTCAATTGTAGCTTAAACATATATCGACCCTTTTAACACACGTGATTACGACGATGCCACTTATACCGGAGTTTTAGTGATACATATTTAAAGGTAAAACATACTCTTTCATAACCACGTTTACATCTATAATATCAATCACTGGCAGTCAATATGTTAAAACACCTTTTACTAAACAGTGTCTTACAGTCAATGTTACATGAATTACAAATCTATTAGTTTTAAAACGAATCTAAAAACATCCTTTCCAAATATCGATATACGATTGGAATCTGTGGTTTGACATCACTACTGCAGACAGCATCTCGAATTGCCCTCCGCATCATTACTACGTGAACAATTAGTTAGGGAAATTATCAGGTAATTGGAGAACTTCGTAAACCGCAAGTTTGAACTTAGTTTGATGAGACTACGCTCTGCTAGTGCACGTATTCCGATTAAACATCAGAAAGACAAATTAATATTGACTATATGATTGAATCAACTAAAAAACCTTTTCCTAAATCCAGTCGCTTTTGATTGCTATAAAATTAAAAACTCTTGCAATACATTTTTCCATATTCTACACTTAATGAAATAAATTATAAGATAATCGGGGAGTTGACTTTACAAAGCGAATCAAAGGCAAAAAAAGGGCCTCAATTCCGTAGCTGATGAAAAGTTAGCGGCGGCGGGCCGCACGCGAATCGCCACATTTTATTTACGACGCTAAAACGGGACATTTAAAACAAATCTAACTGCTCAGTTCCACTTTATCGAATCAGCATTCAGATCTATTTTACAGGTAACTGTGGGCACGCGAACCTCAGATAGTGTCATTGGGAGTTTATTTCATATTAAAATTTATAGCGGGGACGAAGAGCGTAATTTTAAATAGAATTGATAAAGGATTTAGTGATTTAGGAAATCTAATAGTAAAGAAAACCGTGCCATATACCTAATATAATGTATGAATTAAATTATTTTTTACTTTTACATTTGCTTATCTACCGATATTAATATTTATTATATTAGGTAGATTAAGCAAAGATCAGTATTCCAATTGTCTTGTGAGCTGTCATTGAATTTATTTTTAGCTCAAATCTGATAGTATTACTTGTTCATTAAAAAATCAAGACAACATTTCGCTGACTGACTTTTAAAAACATACGTATCTAATCTGATTATTATAGTCGTTAGTTGGTCACATATAAATGAAATATCCTCGTTTTCATTGATTATAAATCTTACTAATATTATAAATGCGATAGTTTAGATGCATGGATAGATGGATGGATGTTTGATAGAAGGTATCTCTAGAACGGATGCATGAATCTGAATGAAATTTGGCATAGATGTAGAATATAGTCTGGAAGAACACACTAGGTACTAATTATTTTTTTAATTCCACGCGGATGGAGTCGCGGGCGACAGCTACTTGTTTATATATTATCTTAAGGAATAGCATGAAAATAAATAATTTCAAAAATACCCATTATTCAATGCATAAAACATTAATGTTCATCCATGCCGTGACAATAAAGGGGTATCAAAATTTGGAATATTTAAGCAGGCATTAGTCCCGATGGTATCGTAATAAAAACGAAGATTATTACACGATTCTACCGTTATCGATGTAGTCACTGACTTCCGGCATAAATTGTCTACTTACGCACTGACACGTCACACTATTTTACTGTTACTGCATACGAATTTAAAAATGTTTTCAAGGTGCCATAATTATAAAAGGGACGAAAGTATTCAGAAAGTTACACCCTCTTGTAAATTGCGAAAGATATAATAATAATAAATCTTTTAGAAGTGGTTTATTTTTTTCATTACTCAAGAAAAAATAATGTCTTCTATTGCTCCAATATCTATTAACAATCAAGGAACAACTAGTGCCTTTACACTATGACAAGAGAGCAACGGTGCCGCGCTTTATATGTTAAAATACCGGTAATACCAGTCCGGTTCCAACCGCAACCAATAATGAAAAGATAGTAGCGTTACCGTCTTGTCTCGATACGCCCTCCATTTACATCTCGGCGAGATAATAAATTTGCATGTAGTAGCGCGGGCTTACCTGAGCTTTTATCACGGACATCGGTACCTCCCGCGTCGCGGGAAGGGTTGCCGATGTCGTCGACAATCGTAAACGTTATTTATAACCCGGCCGCTATACTGTAGCTGCGACTTCGCTCTTCGCCGCCTCATTTGCATAGAAATTTATAGGTCGCGGTAGCTATGATCGGACCCTTGCCCGCTTCCGCGTCTGCCTCGGGAAGATTCGGGTGTCGGTGATAGAACCCAGACTAAATACTGTGGGGTGAATTAGATATTCAAATTGTAAGGCAAACTAATTTGTAGCATTGTATTTCTACATAGATTTTATAGTCAGTAGACGAATTAAAATAGCTAAAAACCCGTGAAGCTAAAACCAATAATTTTAAGTTTACCAAGCACACGATATGAAATCTAATTATTAAAGTCTAAAATAGATGCCATGGAAAATAGATATTTTATTATATGCGAGACAGGAATTTATGCACAGATCTAAAATCAAAAAACAAAGATTGTGCTCTAATTTTGAGCTCAGTAGTTTGAAAAGTATGTACATACCCTCTGAACAGTACTTTGTTGTACATGAAAATAGTGCAAAGGGAGTATTAAAACAATCAATACAATAATTACGCAGTCGTTTCTGAGACGTCGAGCCGTCACCGACGGAACACAGATTCCGAAACCTAATTCAATTTAGCCAAAGGGTTGGCAGTTACGCGGAACGCGGAAAAAAGCGTGGCAAGGAAAGGGCGAGGGAAGTCAGAGACATCTGGGGGCGGCGTCTGTCAACTCGCGTGCGGAGAACCTTGGTCGCTGTAATTGATGCGTTGCGGGTCGCAACAGCTTACTACATGTCGGAAGGGAATGAGTTTTTTGTTTTCGATCAATATTTACTGTCACTTACCCCGTATTGATGTGCCACTAAATAATCCACAGATTTTTTATTCTACGTAAATGCATTTGTATTCAGTTGGGTGGTAAAAAACACGTTGAGCTAACTAGTAAAACGCCGTGGGCTTACATAATGTGATGTCATATACTATGAATAAGTAACACTACTTACTAATGTCCCTGAGATTGAAACGCAACGAAAAAAAAAAACGAAGTTGCCACGATTCACGAACGTTATTTAGCATTTTTATTTCGTACCATCTAAGCATTTCGTTTCTCACGATTGACTCGTCAAAATTGCAGACATAAAAGAAAATTAGGCGCGATATTACTTTAAAAAATTGTCGTGCGGGGGTTGGCAGTTGCCACACGACAAAACCAAATGCATCGAGCCCGCCGTTTCTCACCAGACGTCAAAACTTAAAAAAAAAAGTCACCCGCGACTTATCCCTGGATATAATTAAGGTTTTCTTCTTTATCTTTTTGCATTTAAAGTTAGATTAGGAATGAAATATTGCATTTCTTTATTATTCGTAGGGAGTAAATACTTTCTATAGTTTTATATTCTATAGAAATAACATCAAAAATATTTATTTCCTTTCAAAATCTTTGCATTTACAAAACAACTAACGTAATTTTACAACATTTTTCAGTCACTACACAGTATAAATATACAGTCAAAACCGTTTATGGCGACATCGTTTAGAACAACATACCGGTTAAATTGACCAAAATCAAAGGTCCTGGCTGAATGTTATATACATATCTTTCCTATTAATACCTGTCACCGGTTGTTACAACTATCGGTTTTTACGACTCAATATGAGTAGTCCCTTCGATGTCGTTATAACAGATTTTGACTGTATATGACTCTTGCTTAAATAAATATAACGTACATACGTAATTGATTTGAGAAGTTTTCGTAGCCATATAAACGACGATTATTTTTTTTTTACCTTTTGAATGGTAGACGTTGAAACTTCTTATAAATTATTTGTAAATTGATCGACCCAATAAAATTATTGTATAAAGAAAATTTCCGTAAAAAAAGTTTATGAAACACTCTTTGTATTTGTTTTGGTAAGTAACTATTTCTTTATGGTTTCTTAATTAGAAAAGTTTTACACAGAATGAAAAAATCTTTCAAGTAAATTCGTAATTGATTTATGATAAAACTAGCTGTACCCGCGACTTCGTCCGCGTGAAATACTGTCTTCAGGTAGCATTTTTTACGCTTATTATTTTACTTAACCGACGTATTTATGTGTTGATTTATGGATGTAGAAAAACATAGCATGCAAAAAAAACATATTTAACAAAACAATCACCAAAACCTCATATAATCCCAAACAAAATTTCATCCCTTGTTGTTACTTAGTACCCTTGAGGGTAAAAATTTTAACAAAAATATAATTTCATATTTTTTTTATATCAGCCTTAAAGCAGCCTTAAAAATAAGTTTCAATCTTCTACTTGTAAAAATGGCGACCATTACATAAAAACTTTCAACCCCTTTTTCGTTAAAATGTAGCCTGTCTTTCCTCAGGCTTTAGATTAAATATTGGTGAGGGTAACAACAAAACAACCACCAAAACCTCACATATTGCCAAACAAAATTTCACGCCCTATTGTTATTTAGCACCCTTGAGGGTAAAATTTTTACAAAGATTTAATTTCATATTTATTTGTATCAAATTAGCAGCCTTAAAAATAAGTTTCAAGCTTCTAACTGAAAAAAATGACGATACTTCCATACAAATTTCCACCCCCACCTTCAACCCCTTTTTTGCATTAAAATTAAGCCTGTGTCCTTCCTCAGGCTCTAGAATATCTGTGTACCAAATTTCATTTAAATCGGTTCAGTAGTTTTAGCGTGAAAGCGAGACAGACAGACAGACAGATTTTCGCATTTATAATATTAGTAAGGATTAGTAAGGAAGTAAGGATTAATGTCTAAAAAAGAAAATGCCTTAAAAACATAAGATAAAATTATCATGTTGTAATGTCACCGTATTCCAATAAAATTTTAACTATATTAGCAAACATTATTAGTCTATTTTCTGATATCTTAGGTTTTATTTATTTATTTCATGATGTTGGTATTAAATTATCTTTTTTTACTTAATAAGTTTTCATTGTTTTAGTACAATTTGATATAAAATATAGTCGAAAATATACGCAAACTGAAATATAATATAAACGTACACAGTGTAAACGGGTCTTAATATAAATTTTTCGGTGTCACAAGTTGAGACTTTTTGACTTCCGAGGTCAAATGACTCAAAGTTACGAGTTTTGCAAACTTTACACGCGCCGTGATTTCACATCGTTGTGAAGGAAATTCTATACATATATTGTAAGAAAGTAAGTAAAGAGTACCTGCGTGATTGTGGAAGATCTGGTAATAAATAAAATGTAATTAAAATACACACAAACATTTGTTAAAAATTTTATGTCACACACCAGAGTATGAGGTAAAATTATTTCTATGTCTAAAAGTTGAAAAATAAATACTTACGGTAATATTGAAAAAGATAAGATAATTTTTAGGTCTGACATAAAAAAATTGCTATTTATTTTAATCTATATATATAAAAGAAAGTTGTGTTAGTTACACCATTTATAACTCAGGAACGGCTGAATCGATTTGACTGAAAATTGGTGGGCAGGTAGGCTAGAACCAGGAAAAGGACATAGGATAAGTTTTACCCCGTTTTCTATTTTTTATTCCGCGCGGACGGAGTCGGGGGTAAAAGCTAGTATTATATAATTAAGGGTTCGTGACACAAAAAGATTGACAGAAACAAAATTCCATTAAGATAATCATCATTAAAATCTTTTGCGACTTAATCGAAATCGATAAGTAAAATCGGATAACAAAAAACATTGTAAATATCAGTAACTTCCTTATACTTTAGAAGCCAGGTTGCATGCGGCAAATGCATTCAGTATAGGCTGAGCGCAATTTTCGTGTTAGGCTGTTTGCCGATTGTCGTGCGACAGTTTTTGTATGATTTATAAGTAGCTTGTCTTCTTGGTCCCGAGTTGGAGACACGCGAACACTTGTGATCAATTGTCGCTCGTTGCGGAAGACCTACGTAGCTTTATCTTCTGTCAGGTTTTACCTTGTAATACTAGGGGTGGCAATTGACTACACGTTCAATACACGAATTATATATTTATAAAAATACACAACATTCCTCAAAAATAGTTCTTATATTTCAACTCTTTATCTATGATAGCTGTAGCACGCGACTAAGTCCGCTCGGTATATAAAAAAAAATAGCCTACGTTTTCTTCCAGACTATGAACTAAATATATGGCAAATTTCGTCCATCCTTCCGTCCGTCCATCTATTCATCCATCGAAACATTGGCTTTTTTAATATCGGTACTAAGTAGTGAGGTAATATCAAGATATTATAATACTATATACAGCACCTGCATAAAAAGATATGATAAGATATTATCAGACGTTCTTACGGTGAAGGAAAACATCGTGTTCAACCAACCCGCACTGGGCCAGCGTGGTTGACTATGGCCTAGTCACCCCTAACTTGGGGTAGGCTCCGAGCCCCTAGGGTGGGGACATATACTGAGCTGATAATGATGATGTATAAGTAATAATTTATTTAAAAATCTAGCTTTTGCCCGCGACTTTGACTGTGAAGAATTAAAAAATGGGTGAAAAGTATGTCATGTGTTCAAGATGATTTCTGTGCTAAATTTCGGTTTGTTCGGCTGTAGAGTTATTGAGTAAATATGTGATTCAAACATATTCCACAGAAACCGTACACATTTCCAGGAAGATATATAGCTTATGAGTTCTTAAAGACTATGTTCTACATTCGTATCAAATTTCACAAAGATCTGGAGATAACTACTAACAGACATACTGAAAACTTATGCATATATCATATATAAGTGAGATAAATATGATAGACTGTACATTACAACACTTTTAAGTCCTTCAAGGTTTTGAAGACTTAATAGATTGGTAACACTATCGAAAAATATTAAGCTACAGTTAGTCAGCAAATAATGTCAAAGAAGATAAAATAAACATACTCACTGTTTTCATGACGAACCCATGCCAGCGCACCACATAACAAAGCCAATGTTTTGCCAGATCCGGTAGGACTTTCCAGTAAGCAGTTCTGACTTTTATTAATTGCAGTTATTACCTTAAATTAATTCATAATTTGTATTCATAGTTTGTATTTTTAGTTTGTAAGAAACTACAGTTTATTTGACAGCATATTATCAATCTCATTACTCTTCTTCGAGTATGTATTATTGGGGTCCTTTCTTTAAAACAAACAACTAGAAATCTACATACTGATATAGTTGGGGAAAGGTTTCATAAACCGCACCACAAACATGCTAGTGCATATATATTAATTCTAAACAGAAGAGATTATATGTTTAAGTATATGTTGTATATAAAAATCTATGCAAGTTTATCTATTGTATCTAAATAAACAACCATAGTTATCTTTTATTTCCGTACCTACTAAATTAATTTTATGACTTCAGTTTTAAAGTATAAAAATAATGTTCACCTTAAACATTAAAGCTGTCTGACAACCATAAGGTTTAACTGGTATATGAACTTTAATGCCACCAATCATTTGTTCAAATCCTTGTGGCTTAGGTATTTCTGGAGCTACTTGTGCCTTTCTTTCAATGTTTGGTTTGGTATTAGGAAATAGATTTTTAATTAATTCCTGCTTCTTTTTACGTAACTCGACCGTATTAGAGGGTTCTTCTTCATCCGAAGTAAGTTCATATACCACAGCTGGGCCCCGATTTTCATCGTCGCTGCTTATACTAATTGAATTCAATGGTAACGTCTTTTCTTCAGTTTCATCATTTAGTACAAAACTATCATCATCTTCTGATAGTTCTGCGTAAGACATTGTGTTAGCTTTTAAAGAAATTTAAGAAGATATACCAATACGACGTTTGTAAAAGTTCATAACACAATCCAACGAAGAGTTCTCGTACTCATAAAATACATTTATACTTATACTACTCTTATGATATGATTACTTAATGATAATTTTCAAATTAATAGTTTATTTTAATGTAACAAATAAAAAAAAAAACATTTCCACCAAAACGGTTTTTAAACTTTGTTTTGACGTTTGGCATGACATTGACATAATACGTTCGAAAACGATATTAATCCAATCGTCTAGTTTTAAAACGTGACTAAAATAAATGTAAAAAAACCCCACACTGGAACAAACTCAACTCATTGAGCAAGCGGAAAGTGAAAGTGCTAATGTTTTTTTTACTATTTTTGATTTTCCACATCTGTTATCTGTTATATATTATAAAAATACGATAATAGCGCGCCCTCTCGTCAGGTCAGAAAAGTTTGTAGAACCGTTGGTTTCCATCATTTTTAATATGATTTTCTTCAAATGTCAGATAAAGCCAAATTATTACAAAAATTTAAGTAAGTGAAAAAATCGAATAAAAGAACCATGACAACCGTGATAAGAAAAACATAAGATCAAGGGTAAGTGTATTTCAAATTAACATTTTAATTTTATGATTATCTTCGTCTTAAATGCTGCATTATAATGCTTCCTTATCCGAATTCATCAATCTGAAAACAAGATTTAATTGTAAATAAACTAGTTACCGATTATAAGAATTATAATATGGAAGTTAACTTTTATTTGAATAGAATCAATCATATGGAATCATTAATTATTGGTTAATTACAGCCACAAATGTTATCTCATAATACGGTACCCAATAACATTATTTGGATTTCCAAAATAACCCTTTTTTAAATATAGTAAATTAGTTGTCGCCTGCGACCCCGACCACGTGGAATTAAAAAAAGAACATAATAAGTAGCCTATGTGTTCTTCCACAATATCATCTACGTTTAAGTCAAATTTCATCGAGATCCGTTGAGCCGCTCTGAAGATACCTTAAAACAAACATCCTTCCATTCATCCATCCATCCAAGTACCTGTACTCCAGTGTCTGTGTCCTTATTTTATTTAGGGTTTTGCAAACATATAGGAAAACATAGTTAGAGCAACCGCCCATGCTAGCCAACACATTTTATATTAACTTGTTTTAATTTAGTCAAATAATAAAGGGAAATACTACAATTTTTCTTTAAATCACTAAAACAGCATTAGTAAATTTTGACTTTGACAGAGTTATAGAATCGAAATAAAAAATATTTTGCTGCCAGTGTTATAGATATACCACTCTGTTTGACAGCCAAACAGTAAAAAACCTCCATGGATATTGACCATAAAAGGCGGAAGGTAAATTCAACAGCTCGTACTTAAAAAATCTAATTCGTATTCAAGGATGTTGAATAAGTACATCAATTTATTACAAAGTAGATCACATATAAAAATGTGACAAAATGAATAAATGTGTTTTATTGTTCACCCCCCATTAACATTTTGGCGCTGCACCGCTCCCGCTTCCCGCCAAAATGCGGCGCCATTACACGAGTGACTTGTCTGCGAAAGTTATGGTGCGTTATAATTTGGTTTATAACCTGACACCACGCTGTTTAGCCAACGCAATTAGATCGAGTCGAGTAAAATATTATTAACAAAAATAAAATAAATGATAATAGCAATTGCAAAAACAGAATGTTTGAAAACTATTTTTTTTTAGAAAGTTTTGTATCTGACCTTATTAAAACCTATAATTACAATGTATAGTTAATAAGTATTTTTAGGAGAGAACTGCTTTTTCAATATCTAGTCTAGACTCCAGATCTTACCTACATTCTGAAAATATGATTTTTAAATACAAATAAGATCGTAGTTACACACGTATCCAAATGTGGGCCGTGTCACAAAAGCTTTAAGATATCATGTTACTTCTTCGAAAGTTTCCGGAAATTTTTGTCAATTGAAATTCAATCAAGCGCTAAAACGGCTTGACCTGTTACGCCCGACGTCATTATAGTAGCCTAATACCTCGACGAAACTTAAGAAGCCTCTAATTAACTTTAATCTGCTTTAATCTTATCTTTGGTGTTAATATGGAAATTATCATCAACAAAAATGGACTGACATTCGTGAGCTAAATATCATTGAGGAATAATTAACTAATAATTATTAAATATATTTTAATTCTGCAAAGTAATGAGTCACCAATTTTACGTTCCCTTGACTTAAAATTTGACAAGAGATAGCTCACCTTACTTATGTAGTTGTTAATCGGGTATTAGAGAAGTTATTTTTCCATTAATTAACACTTTAAATCAATTCTATTTAACAAAGTATGTTTTTCAAACCAAAAAAGAAACTAAACTAAAACATAACAAAACAAAATATGCATCTTTATTCAAGGATGTCACCCCAGTTTTCGGGCCATTCAACAGTTTATGTCCGCCTTTTAATACGATTCCAACAAATTGGTATACGTCGTAAATTATAGTGTGAAGACGCGGCCCTTGTTGTCCCCTTTAACTTCATAAATGCGTTCGTATTACGATATAATAAATAACTATAAACGTTTTAAACGTCCGTTGACATTGCTAGATGGTTATTACAAAAAAGGTACAATCACAAGGGCGTCGCGGGCCAATGATCTAGGCTAGATCTAGGGGGCTAAGAGTAAAAATCCTTTCTTTTATTCCAAAGGGAACGCTTATTAACAAATATGTAGTTTTGAATTTATCTATGTGAACCTTATAGATAAAGATTGTATGCATCTTAGTATTTTGTAGTATTTTAAATTTTTTCAATTCTCTACTTCTTCGGCAACGTATGTAATGTATAATAAGTAAAAATCAAGAAAAAATTATATATATAACATGCTTGTATATTTTTAAGGTAGAATAAATTACTTTCTTTAATTTTATATCCGCATAAGAAATGCAGAAAATAAATATTCGTAAAAGCAGTCGACTTATTCAGAAGGTTAAAATTTTTAATCTATGTATGTAAAAGTATTCAAGTATTATACAATCAGTCGATAGTAAAGTAGGCATCGACTGTCTACGCCTAACTTTGGCGTCAAAACAGTGGCTCGTCCCTACCAATTATTGACATGCTTTATTACTCCTCTATCTAAGGCGCGCTTTTATCAGCGTATGTCGCTTCACCCGATACGACATAACACATACACTATTTCAATTAATAAACACAAATTTGAACCTTATTACATACGCATAGAAACTTGTCTACATGTATATGTTCAGTTTGTCAGCCAATAGTTGCGTTTCTACTTAATTTGATGGAAAAAGTTTTGGTATCGAAGTCATTTATGCCAGACATTATCAGCGGGGGTTCGCGTGGAATTCAGACGGTCAATGAGCTGCTAAGATTGATATCTCAAAGAGCGAAATGTGTTTTTGTTGTTGCAAACACAGTTTATTGTAGTGGACACTACATGATCTGTTAACTTGGCAGTTAATCTAAAAGGATATTGCCAATAAAACTGCGAAGGAAGTAATTAAAATGGATCTATTTGGGAATCAGTGATATACCTATCACTAAAACTTTTATTTTTGTCAAGTTATAATTATTGTATGTATATATAATGCATCCGATATGAAACTAAAATATTCCTATTATCCATGGTTTATAAAAATACTAACTCCTCATAGAATATGAAAGATTTAAAGTTATTCAAATCATCATCAACCTGCCCTTATCCCTATGGAGGGTCGGCACAGTATGTACTACTCCTCCATACATCTCTATCAGCCGTCATATCTGAATTTACCCCCTTCTTACGCATATCCTCTTTCACACAATCCATCCATACTTTCTTTGGTCTTCCTCTACCTTTATATCCATCCACATTCAATCTCATTACTTTTTTGTTTATATGATTATCATCCCTCCGCATAACATGTCCAAACCACGCTAACCTTCTGCTCCTCAATTTCTCGATAACTGGCGCTACTTTCAAACTTCCTCTGATATGCACATTCTTAACTTTATCTTTTCTTGTCACACCACACATCCATCTTAGCATACGCATCTCAGCTACATGCAATCTTCTTTCATCCGAAACCTTGGTGGCCCAACATTCAGATCCGTACAATAAGACAGGTCTTACGATTGACTTGTAGATCTGTCCCTTAAGCTAATTTAAAGTTATTCAAATCGCGCGCAATAATACGAATATAGATATGCAGTCTTCATTAAAAGACCTTCATATTTTACTCAACTTTACGTAAATAACCTACAAGTATTGTTTTAAATAAAAACGAAATGGGCATAGATAAATTATTCAAGCCCGCTAGCGCAGGAGTCGTGTGACCAGTGCGGGCGGCTCGCAATCAGTCGATTCAGTTTGCGCATCCGACCATACGTCTCGTGTCTCCCCTTCGTCGCCTGCTGCCTGCTGTCATCCTGCTCTATTTTTTTATTGTACTTTATAATGTGATATACTTTTATTTACACAAGTCTTTGATGAGTAAACTGATACTACGGACACCTTCGGAGGCCGATGTCTTAGGAACTTTTTCAACAATTAGGTCTTTGATTTTTGATACATGACAATAGTATAGAATTATTTTCTAGATAGATTGATTTTAGATTGGAAACAAAATCATTAGACACGTGAACACAGCACAGAGTTTTTATAAAAAGTTTATATATTTTTTAATTATTAATGTCTATGGTTTTCGATAATAATCTGTCAAAAACATTGTTCGTAACCTAAAAGTAAAAGTCGTCTATATTTATTTATTTATTTCTTATTTGAATTCCCGATAGTTATACCGAAAATGGAATTGCATGATTAAGTTTAGTTGGTGGTCGTAGTCGTAGACAATTCGCGGCACATTCTACTTACTATCCAGACTACAAAATATTGCACATACCGTAGTAATTATCATTAAAATTATTTAAACAGGTGTTGTTATAAGGTTCTCAAAAATATTCTTTTACAACATACAGTATGTTCGAAAATACACGAATTTTTTTTATATTATTTATCTGTACTGTTAAAAATTGTCTATTGAATTATTAAAACAACATTCTAATTCAAGAATGCTAATGTAATTAAAATTTTATTCACCATTTAACAGATTACATTAAGTGAATCAAATCCAATTAGACGGTTTGTTCAAAAATATAATAATTCGGTTAATAGTTGCTTAGTAGACATTGCTAAATTTAACAATGTTACGAATTTACACTTGTTACAAGAATAGTCAAAGTTGAAAAGGAACATCAGACATTATTTTCCAGTCGAATAAGATGCATTAGCTCCCCTTATCATCTGTTAGTGACAAATGTCGTAAACAGGATCGATTTCAGCCGACGATATTTATTGTTAGTTCATTTAATTACTTTCATACATTCACTTACACAATATGTTAAGTAAAATGATTTTTCCTTTCGCTTATTATTAAAGTAATCTTTGAGTACCCTCCATGTTGACAATAGTTTTTTTTTTATAAAAGATTCAGTTAGTTATCATTTTATTTATGTCCTGTAAATATATATATTTTTAAATTTTTTATTTTTCAGATACGTCATCTATCTCGTTATCGCTATCACCACATCATCAAAGCGCTACAACTATTCTCTGAATACATCGACTAATGAGTACATAAGTAAGTTAACTAAGTTTTAAATTATATGCTAAAATCAGAAATAAAATGATTTTGCACCACAGGACGGGAACAATAGACAAAAAAACTTGAGAGGTGTCAAGGGACACCCGGATGGAACGAAGTTCCTTTCGATTAATTAGTGAAGAAACCAATGTTTATTCTATGAATAAAAAACTTAAGTCTTCACAAGAAGTACATTTTATTTCTATGAATTTTCGTTATATATTGTCACGTCGTTGCCATGGTGAAGTAGCGCTCATTCGTCGTTAACATAAAAAGTGTCGTGACAACTTTTCGTAAGATTTTTTTCCGTCTAACCCCCTTTCACAACGCGCGATAAGGAACTTCGTTCCAAAAACATAGCGATGACTAACAATTACATATTTAGCAAAGACGTATATCGTATTTTTTTTAATGCAAGGAACTTGAAATAAAACTCATTTTCAAAATTCCAATAAAAATGTAAAAAAAATGATAAAGTCAATTTTGAAATTGGAACACCATTAATTTAAAATAGGCATGCACTGTATCAGTAAAAAGTGGCACTAACAGTTCTCAGTAGTGTTAATGTGAAGTCGGAATGCCTATAGAGGCTTGAAATATGCTGTACCGGATATATTTATGTGAAGTCTGACGGCATCCGCACCTGCTTTAGTCCGTGAGGTCCAACAAATACGCTGCAATTTATTTTGCACTCGTTTTAATTGCTTATTGACATATTATATTAAATGGCAATTATTGTTTTGATCTTTAAAAATTATTGATACTAACGTAAATGTTAGGAATTAAAAAAAAATGAATAGACGACAAACAAACGAGTATATTCTTTTTTTTCTTACTCGTAAATTTATATTTTTAATGATAGTTAATTAAATTAAGTAAATAATTCATGAATGGAATATACTATTGTATTGGATTCCAGATTGGAAAAAATTAGACCTTGTTTTAATTTCTTAAGTAGGTTCTTTTGCTTATTTATTCCGTTTTTTTTTTAAACTATTATACTGTGCACGTAACTGTTTAAGCGTCTAAAAATAATTGTTGTTGGTGATCTTGACTCTCAGATCGGTTATTAATTTTAAGGTTATAACACCAGGTAATTTTAATGTTGTCAGTTTGACTTTCAGTGGTCGATGCGTGTGTGGTCGATTTTCACCTTTCACACGAATGTTTAATTTTTCACTTACCAACTTTTCCTTCCCTTGAATGATGTCTGTCATTTTTTTCGGGAAATAAATCTGAAACGAGCCCGCCCCCGTTGGAACAGCAAAAGACAATCACAAGCTCATTATCCGAGCAACGCTGGCTCACGCGACCCACTCTATCATTTTTGACAATTTTTATACTGTGATGTTGCTGCCTTCATTTTTTTAAAGGCCGGCTAAATGTCCCGTTTATGTGATCATTTATTAAAAAAGTTTTTCCATTTCTTTAACATGATAGCTTGTGTGTTGTAATGACTAGTTATCATCATTATGTATGTTTTTGACCCAAAAAGATGGCACGATGTTCAAAAGTTAATCAGTAGACATTTTGTCACTGTTGCCCATTTTATTGAAGAATAAGTTAGCATTTTTCGCTTCAATGTTTGGTCACTCCTAAAGCTACGGCCTCTGTTTCGACACGTGTACTGTAACTCGAATTCTACCCTCAATTGTTACTTGAATGGTTTAATGTAGGCAATATTTTAAGGTCCGCTTGTCCGGGACTAACGCCCCCAGTGTCGGCTCGCAATCGGAAAGCCATTACAGCGACAGTTCACTATCACTCCGCCCTTATGGACACAAGTCACGGAAACTTCTCGCTTTTGTTTTCTTAAATGGGGTGCGTTGATTAAACATGTATCGAATGGGTAAGCTTGAACGTTTTGTTTATGTCTTTTGATTTGTAGAAACTAAGCAACGATGAGGTTTTATTTAAAGCATATCTTATTTATGTCCTTCTTACAAAATTCGCAATCAATTTACGGTTGAATAGATCGTCCAATTATTTGGAGATTTCTTTTTTAATTCTACGCCAATGTAAAAATATTTGGTCAAATTGACCATACTTTTCATACAAATATTTACAAATAAAAATACCTGCTACTATTATAAACGGTTACTGAAGTTTCGTTAATCGATCTGTTGTTTTAGAGTTACAAAGTTTCAATGAAATGTCAAACGTGTATTTATTAATTATAGAAGGTGTAACAAAAAGTGATGCGCGAGCGAGGCGCTGGCGTTGTTATGAATGCGATGGGGTCCGGCGTCTTGGCATCAGCTGCCAATGGAGATGTTAACACGCCGTTATTGCAGGTTTCACTTTAAACGATCCTAGACTCGGCTTTCACGCCGCGGGAAAATACGCTTTTATTTTTGTTCCTTACTAGACCACAATATTATGTTCGAAGAACTGGTCCAAATAATTTAACTGTACGACTCAGAATCGGACGGTCACTAAAGAGCCACTTAGTAGTAGTCTAGATGAAGTTTGTGAAATCTACAATAGGCGAATGGTTAAGTAAAGCAATCCGAATTATGAAGTAAGAGATAGCATTTAATGATTTATTTTATACTGGTATTACGTTCAAGATATTTCTTCTTCATGTCGTTTGGTATTACATTACGCTTTTTGTTTAAAAATTATAAAAGAATATAACTGGCATGTAAGCCAAACGTAAAATGTAACACTGTCAACTGCGACCAGGTGTTGTAATGTCATTAATATCAATTGCATATTGACCATGCGCCACTTTCGAGTGGTCTTCGGACCAGCATAACTTGACACCTCGCTCCCCTGCAACCTTTAGTTTTAATAGACGTATAGGGGAAATTCTAGAAAAGGTCGTAGTTCAAGATTATTCGGCTATTAAATATTTTATGAGTCGATTTCTTTTACGTTAAGATTAATGTAATATTGTTCAAGTAACTTTGTTTTTTTATTTGTACTGTTTACATTAAAAATAATTATTTCATTGATTATTGATATTACTTCAATGAACTTCGTAATAGCAAATTACAGGCAATAAAAGAATAATGCATCCAGTTTTATTGAGATCCATGACATTTTATTTTTAAATGAACTGAATGTTCCAAAGCACTATCACAAGAAAGCCATTCGCGTTAATTAATTAATGAGTTCAGATGACAATTAGCTTATAAAGTACCTAGTCAAATTAGAAACTGACTGAAATTCATAATCTGTCGGTGACATACAAAAGTAGAAACTCAGGCGAAATCACATGGTGACATGAGCACGGTGATTACAAGTAGAGTGATCGGTTCGCGCCGTCCGGCACAGGCATTCATTCCATCACCGCGGAGCAGTTCACTCGAGTCATTCGTTCCACCGCTGTCCGAGGCATCGGGGCGCAAGAGTCAATAAGGGCTGCAAACGGGGGATGTTTGTCGAGATCCGTTCGCCCGCTCAATTATATTAAGATTACATATTTATCTCCAGAGACGGACGCTTTTCTTATAGGGGTTCGAGCGTGGATCATTCTAGAGTTGTTTAAAAAATCTTGCAACTTCATAAAACATTGAAATGCTTTCATTCTTCACAAATTCGTAATTGATTCCTTCGTGAAACTAAAAAAAATCTCTACTATGAACCTGCAATAGGGATGTACGTACGTATGTATCTTTATCATTCTTGTTTTTAAAAATACAATATTTGATTTGAAATCGTAGTAATTTACACAAAACAGTTTAAAGTGCATAATAGCTCAGTCACATTAGTTAGACATCGAATTATTAGATATTAAATGACTCACTCAGACCTAGTTTTACAGCTCTATGAATTCCCGACACAGTCCGAACGTTTGATCCCCAATATTGATTCCGGGATCAGCGGCGACTCCCGACTGATCTTATCATTATAGCAAATGCTTTGTTGTTCCTCTCTTATAGGATTTGTATAGTTGTAAACTTGATTTGCGGTTTACTTTATAAAGATATCTAGAGAAGAAAGCTTTTAATCGATTGTTAATTTTGTTTAAATTTTGTAAATAAATTTATTTTTATAATTTACTTTAATAAGTATAAAATTATTTAGTAATTATAATAGAAAGAGGTTGAACAAGTTTCAAAAATTACCAAACATAACTTTAGTAATTTTTTAGCCGATACAATGTATCTGGCCAGTACCTAACTTACAAGTGTAGAGAACCATGATATTCTTATAGCATAAAAAATAAAAAAGTAATTTGTGTTTTTCCCGTAGCTAGTGATTAAGTTGCTGGCGAATAATAAGCGAGGCGATGTCGCGTCACGGCGGTTACCTTTGATATGTGGGTGTGTGTGATTTTACAATTATATCACTCAGCCGTTTAACGACGGAAGTGTTTTGATGTGGGGTCAATGACCTTCCCGTGTGAATATTGACTCCACATCCTTTAATTTTCCAATTTCAATTTATTAAAAGCCTAGGTAACTCCGTCTCAGTTTTGCACAGCTAACAGAGAAAATAGGTAAATTTTACTATATTTTTTTTTATAAGAGAAAGGGGCAAACGAGCGGCGCGAACACCGAAGAGATCATCGACGTCCATGGACATCCGCAACACTAGGAGAATTGCAGATGCGTTGCCGGTTAAATCTATTTAACTTACGACCTAAATAGTAATTAAAAGAATAAGATAAAAGGTTTGTTGTTTAGGTATATTTCTCATACTTAATTAAGGCACTTCCTAAATGAATTACGGCCCTTAGTGTGAGACTAAAATTATTACAATAAGTATGACTAAGGTTAAATATTGAAATTAGATACAATGATCATTTCATAGTGTTCCAGATTAAATTATAAGTTAACTAAGATATATTATTTTTTTATGTATACAATGCAGTCTTTAACTTTGTTAGTTAAGTTAATGAATAACGTAAATAACTTCCGTCACATTACAAATGATAGCGTTAACTCAAGCTTCTCATGCTTTGTTATTACAATAATAATTAATTAATTAGCAATCCAAAGCAAAGCGTTGTTCAGACACGTTTTTTTCCCTCGTGATAACATGTTAAATGTAATTTCTGTGTAACACCGATTGTTAAGTTCACTTTCATGCCAATTTGCTAGACAATCAATGCCACGTAACTTCACATAGTTACGTCCTACCTGTGTAACATATTTTTTTATCTAATTTATACTTTATGACCTATAAGAATTTAAAAAAAATATTGACAGTGGCTACCTAGACATACACAGACATAATCTAATATATAAAATTCTCGTGTCACAGTTTTCGTTCCCGTAGGTACTCCTCCGAAACGGCTTGACCGATTCTCATGAAATTTTGTGAGCATATTCAGTAGGTCTGAGAATCGGCCAACATCTATTTTTCATACCCCCCCCCCCCATTTTTTAACTGCGCGCGGACGGAGTCGCGGGCGACAGCTAGTACATAATATACAATTCCTAACCTAGGAAGATTAGATGATCAGACAATATACAGTTTCTATATTTGAATTAAACAAAACAAGTCATTTTACTAATATTATAAATGCGAATGTTTAGATGGATGGATGGATGGATGTTTCTTTGAAGGTATCTCCGGAACGGCTGAAAGAATATTGATAAAATTTGGGACAGATGTAGATCATAGTCTGGAAGAACACATAGTCTACTTATTAAGTTTTTTTTTAATTCCGAGCGGACGGAGTAACGGGCGACAGCATTAATATAAAAACCAACAACTTTTAGAGAATTTGTTGTAGTTTCTATATTTATTACGATAAAATTGAATAATAATGATGTTTGGTTTATTGTTTACTATGCCCATTTTTATATTTATTTTGCCAGTTTTAATGTGCACAGAGACAAAATAAATTGTAATTTTTAATTGAAAAAAAAAACATGTCTCCGGTAAGCTAATAGTTTTAAAACTATCAAATAGAAGTGCATTGAACCTCCGCATATCAAAATTTAAAATGTTGGTAACACTCCGCTGTGTGCAGCTGAAGTTAGGTCAAGATATTTATGTGGTCAAAAACGCTCAGTATCACTTAAAAAGGCATTTAAATACTTTTGGCATAGCGTAAGCACCATAAAATGTATCTAAAAACCTTTTAAAGAGAATTTTTGTCTCATTCTTATAATTATTTTTGATTTTTGCTCGTAATTGGACGAGAATCGAAAAATTTTGATGGTACATCAACGCGTTTTGTCAACACTTAAGCGAGCTGACGCATTATGAACTGACGAGGAGATAATTCCACACCTTTCAAAATTAAAAAAATAAATTCGCAGTCGTAATTAAAGATGCGTTAGATGAAGATAATTGAGTAAATTAAGGAAAATCTTCAGAATAAAGTCGAGTTTATTGGTTATTTTTTCCACAGTTGTGGGTCCGTCGGACTCACACTTAGATATATTATCCTGTAGGAAGGTTCCTGGGACAAGGAATCGTTGGAGCTGATCGTTATGAACCAATTAAATTGTAATTTTAGAAATTAAGAAAACTGTTTTGATTTAGTAAAAACATTTAATAAGTTTAGTTGTTTTCTGTATTTTAACATCAGCATAATTATGTTCGAATTCGAGGGCTAATCATTATTGACTTAATCCATTTATTTGTCTGACATTTGGTTTAAATTTTGGTTGTGATCGATATATTCAATGATGGATTGACCTGATTTTTAAAAACAAATTATACAAATTAGTAATAATCTAATATATAAAAATCTCGTGTCACAGTTTTCGTTCCCGAAACGGCTTGACCGATTCTCATGAAATTTTTTTAGCATATTCAGTAGGTCTGAGAATCGGCCAACATCTATTTTTCATAACCCCCCCCCCCCCATTTTTAACTGTGCGCGGACGGAGTCGCGGGCGACAGCTAGTATAATATAGGTAATATAGTTAATAAGAATTACACATGTGTCCTATGTAATTTGTCATCATCATCTCAATCAAAATCATTAATTGGTATACACATTATCCAAAATGTATCAGTAAATTTTTAATATGTTTCCATTTAATATGTATGCTTTTGGCGTGATTAAATAAATAAATAAACAAGTTTTCATTTATTTTAAGCTTTAGTTCCCTCATCATCATCATCTCCCTGGCCTTTTCCCACTCACGTGGGGTCGCCACACGAGGTTTTGTAAACCTTAAAGGTTTAGTTCCATTGAATTATATTTTAACTATAGCTGGATAATAAAACAGAGGTCTAAAAACTGAGTTGTGTATCCACAAAAGTATATTTCTGAAACATATAACATCTATACAAAGTTTCTTTTCATTAAATATAATAAAATGTGAGTTAATTTTTCATTATAATTAACATTTTTTTCTACCTAAAATTGTCAATCGCGACTCCATTCCACTTCCTGTTCGTAACAACTGTAATAAATACAGTACAATTAGAGGTTATAAAACGTTCTCCGTTGTCGGTTAGCGTTAAATGGAGATCGACAAAAACCGACGTAGCACACAGTGTTAACTCTACACACCGCTCTTTTCATATAAACTTTTATTAAAAATACTTTAATTATTATATAATTTTATCTAGTTTATTATGTAATATTTGAAAAACATAGCGTCAACATCATCAAATATTTTATGGCAAATAAACCCATCACTTAATTAAAATTATAGTTAACTTTACTTAAAAGGAGAGATTACGATTTTTTTTACTTTTATTAGGCATCCCTATATTATTCAATATTTTATGTAACGTAAACTTCAGTATTATGGGAATTTTGCCATTTAGAGCAACGGCATAAAATAATAGTTTACAATATTCCTAAAATTTGTAACTTAAAAAGTTCACATCTCCCAACACGATTTGTTTTCTTTAAAAAAAACTACGTAATAGCAAGTACCTACATGAATAATGTCACAGTATCTGCATCGGTTCCGTTCCGTTGTTAGTCTGTTCACAAATAAATTACAACGTGGATCGCACAGTGGCCGTGAGCTCAGTGCTCTGTGTTCGGGCTCTGTGCTATGTGCGGCGACCGGCGACAGATCGCACCAATTTGAATATTAATAGCGGCAGCGGCGCGTGAAAACTGACGCTGTGGTGGCACAACGATAAGAATTACTAGATGTGACTACATTAGAAAAGCCCTTCGTACACAAGAAAACATAAATCGTCGAAACTTATACAGTTACGTCGTGGGAATCGTGTTGCGCGTGCACTTTACACACAAAGTTGAATCGCCGACGGAAATCGTCTATTCGGTTAGAAGATAGCATAGCAGCTACAAGTCAACTGTATAAATATGTCCCGCTATCTTGATATTGCAGCGACTTTTCTAAGTGATACCATAGGTGCACATATTAGGTTGAAGACAATAAAACATTTGCCAAACAACAACAAGTAAAGATACTTAAACGTAAACCACATCCAGGATAATGTGTCTATGTATCGGTTGTGACCGTCGAAGCGGGACTCTGCCATATGACCGCGCCCTCGGGCTATTGATGGCCGATGCATAAATCAAACGCCAATAAATAAATATCACTCGAAATCGCTTCCTGTGCCTAATGCTCGTATAATTTAACATCCGACGCCCGATGCCGCACCTCGCAGCACCCGATGTTTCCGAACACCGACACTTGTCATATGCCATTATAATTGGCTAATATAAAAAAAGATCCAAATGTAAATTTGTATACGTTTGTTCTTTTAAAAGTTTTGAATTTTCAATATAATACTATTTGTTTGAATAATTGCTTTACAATGACACGTAATCAATATCCGGATTTCCATATTTCTGACTGTAACTCTTTATTTTGTTTTCAAAAACTTGATCATGTAATGTCAGGAGTATTCGTTGACCTTGGTAACAGAAACCAGTGGGCAGGGAACACAGGCGACGCGTGAACTCGCATTATCCAAGACCAACAATCCTGACGCCGCGCCTTACCTCGCTTCGCTTCGCCACTGATTCATTGCATCGCCTAGGCACGTATTCATTTTTTAATTTGTTAACAGTAATCGAAATAATACTCTATCGTCTTTACAAGAATTAACCAAGCGTGGTTAAACAAAACATTAGATATTTATATTTTCGTAGTAACGCAGAGAAGCTATGACAAAACATCAAGAGTAAAAAAATCATGTGGATTGTGTCCATGAAAGAAAAACGGGCAGAAATGTTATTATGTTTTACATAGCCTACTTAAAAACCAGTATTAAAAGTAAAAAAAAAAAGAAAAGAACAAGTGTAAGTAAACAATATTATATCAAAGTAGACAGAGGGATTTACGTATAACCTCTCCCTCTTGTAGATATTTAATTTTGATACGTAAAGCGGCGTGACGGTTCGGCGGCGAGCAGCGGTCGGCGGTCGAATAAATCTTATCCGGCATCAGCTAGCCAATATCACCGCGAAATATTAGCTATGGCGAATTCGGACAATAAGGACATGTCCACTTTATCACAAACAACAAAACCACAACCGATAAAACACCCTAAGTTTCCAAAGCTAGAGTCCAAATTTCATTGCAAAAATAATTCGTTATTACAGAATACGATAAAGAAAATTATATCTTATTTCTGTCGAATTTGAGTATGTTATTTGATCATTCCTTAAAATGCCAAAGAAATAAAGATTCATACAACAATATACAAAGAAATTCAAACTTTATTACGATCTGTTAGAGTTTAATCTTGCACGTTAAATATTTCGAAGGAAGCTTGACCGATCTCCAGGGATTCGTATGGGGTATTTAGTCACGGTTTTATTTGAATTCGCTAGAATTTGCCGCGACAAATATTTGGACATTTATTGCATCGAGCACTGGTGTCGAATAATAAACATTTGGATACAATACAATTCGACATGGCCAACGTGTGGCTTTGTACAAACGACTTGGGACGGGAATGAGCAATGGGGTAACTTAAGTACAAGATTAAATTGTTACTAGGAGTATTATTTCTTTTTCGCTGATATGCATTTTGGAGTAACGCATATAGTCCAAAATATAACCTCCCAGACATTTCCTCAAATATGGAAGAGTCACTATTAACTATTTGCAAACGTCCTTCTCTTCGCTAATATTATTTGTACTTCTCTTTGCCAGTAGTTTGCTAAATTATGGCAAAGGTCTACCGTAAAAATGTAAAAAGAAAGGCAAAGCTCTTATAAGGTTCAATCGTAGGTGTCCAGTGCGGTGAGTGAGTGACAATTTTATCGCTTCGACCGCGTCGCCGTCGGCCGTCAGTCGCGTAGAGGTAAAAAATCGAACAAAACAGTGACAATTGGTGCATATCCCCGACGAATTATCCCCCTTCGGCGCCTTTGTCCAATTGAAGCTTCCTTTATTTCGCCGTTTTTGCCGTTTTTATTCCATTCTCATTTGGTTATTTATCTCGTCTTTTTTCTTCACAGACAATGAGGTTGCCGCTTGAGGCTCATTATATCGCCGCTGGTTTAGCACGCGACCCGATACTAAATCTCCCTCGGAATTCTAGCGAATTATCCGACGGAACAGTCAGCCGAGTTTTTTTTTCTTTCGGGTGATCGATTGGAGTAAAAATTACTTTCCGTTTTTGTCAAAGACGGTGAGCGGTGACGTCGCATCGTTTCACTCCGACTCTGTGAGGGATCGAATACGGACGGATTGACTTTTTTAAATTCAAAGATAAGATAAATCTGTGCTTGTATTAACATACGACACGGAACGTACTCCTTTGGTGTCATTAATTTTATGTATATCGTGTCTGGTAATCTGGTGCACTTCGGTAGCTCGTCGCTTCTCAGGAACTTTCGGAAATAGATCGGCCCACCCATTCCGACGATCTGTTAACAACTGTTGTACAGACTAGTTTCACTATAACAGAGTATTTATTCTCTTAATTACTCTATGCTTTCCAAGAGATATAAATGAAAATTAGTTTTTGATAAACATTAGGAGGTATCACATTAAACAGAAACCACCAGAGTTTATAATCATTGCAGCAAAGGATATCGACCTAAATTTTTGACATAATATCGGACAAAAGGCGTACCTATAATGACCACGAATTGCCCTTGTTTATTTTATGAATGACAAATACACATCATAAGATATGCATAATGCAAACTTCACTGTGCTTTAACACTAATTGCGTGTCAAATATTCTCAAAGACGCGTAAGATGCATAATGCATGGCATCAATTGTGTGTGGGCCGGACAGGATGTCTGACGAAATTACCCGCCGATTAGTTTCTCAGTAAAACGGATTCGTATGCAATGTAACACCGAATTCTTTCGCGAGAACAATTGGGATGGAACCGAAACGAAACAGAAAAAATTACGGATGCAATTTGTTAGAATCGTATCTCGTACTGCAATTATTACATTGACCGAATTGATGGTGATTTTCGATACAGTCTCGGTATTTTTCAAGTTGAGTAAATCAAAAATCTATTGATCTATTTGTAGTGGTCATATGTATGTCATAATTTCGGAGGTGGATTTGATGGAGGAGGAGATGCATTGGAAGGTTAAATATTCTCTTTTTGTGCGTTTCTTCCTTCTTCGATTAAGGGTGGGCAACGCATCCGCAATAGCGAATGTCTATGGGCAGCGGTCGCTTCGCCATTTCGGCGAATTCATGTGGCCGCTTGCTCGTTTGCCACCTTGTAATATAAAAAAAAACGGAATAACCTGATTGGAAAAATATAAATCAATAATTAACATTGGCAGGTTTTTTTTGAACAACAGGTTAGCCACATTGTGTGGATACAGTTTGTTACAAGTCATGAGTAATGTTATAGAGACGTCACGTTAGCGTCTCCAGGGCGCGCCTTGCGACCGATCTTTAATTTTACGTGTCATTAGTCCTGACCGCGAGCCACCCTCTGTGCGGGGTGACACGACATTAGTCGCAGCGTTGCCTGCCTCGAAAATAGACGACGATTTCTTAAAAAAACATTGAGCTATGGTTAATCTTATGTATAAAATTTCCATGTTACAATGTTAGTTACTCCTCGGAAACTGCTTTACTGATTTTTACCACATTTTATATGCGTATTCAGTAGGTCTGAGAATCCGCTACTGTCTATTTTTCATACCCCTATTAAGTTTTTTTTAACTGCGCGTGGACGGTGACGTGATAAAATTTGTAATAGACGATTTTCCGATTCCGTAAAAACATCCAAAAATTCATAAATTTTTGTCCCTTTTTGCGAAAATGGACGAAAAATACTTCATATTTTTCTCGTCCCCGCACAATTGGCCGGGATCCGTATGAAATGGGATAAAAGCGTAACATACGATGACTTACCCGCTATATTCAGAGGGACTTTTGTTGACCGCTCGCGTTCCGTCGACCCCGCCGCGCAATAACCTCTCGAATTCAACAAATCGCTCCGCCACGGCGACGCTTATTATTCAACTGCGAGCACATTACTTCTTATATTCATGTCTCTATTCTCAAATATAAGAAAGAAATAGGAAAACAAATAGAAATGTCGTTTAACGAATGACTAAATGAAAAATGGTGAAGTGGCTTTTTCTGTTTAATGTCTGTTTCTTTAAACATACTTAGTAAGTGAGATTTTCTTGTCTACAAAATGAGTATTTGAACGTTTTACATGTTTTATTTATGTACAGTCTCATCTAATTGTCTCATTTCTATCTAATAACTGTTTCTGTTGCTCTCTCTCTCTCTCTCTCTTTCTTTATATTTATCCTAAAAGATTTAAAGGCCTTGAGCGTATATAGATTTATATTAAAACACCCAGGACAATCTTTAGATTGAACACTATCCGGTATTTCTTCCTTATTAAGTTGCAAAATTACTCGTAGCCTAGATTCTTAGGATCGGTGGCGAAACTAATTGCCCATTGGTATTAATTAATCATGCAGATTACTTATTACGGATGCTGTCGACGTAAAAGTGGCTTTATCAACACAAGCAAACACGCGTGAAATTTACAAAGTATGTGCCATATATAGTAATTAACAATTATCAATCTTCTAACGCAGTTCGAGACATAAAAAATAGTTCTTGAAACTTTATTCCCGATGTATTCAATTTGGTTCGTTGCTTTACATAAAAGGAAGTGAATCACCGATGGTAATTATTTATGTATATATACAAAATAAGATAGTATACATACAGTTGAACCTGGAAAAGCGATTTTCTAAGGGCAGTCCCTGATATTTTTCTCGCTTTAAGGTTACCCTCTAACCTGAATACTCCGCTTACGATGGTCATTGCAAGGACCGGACGTTTACTCTCACTTGTAGAGATTTCTCAATTATCCAGGTTGCCCTGTATTTATAGTATAAAATAAGTAAAGTAAAACTTAATAGTTTAACTTTATCTTATTTCTTAGTTAAGTTACAAAACCTCACTTGAGCCGCTACCGAGCATCTGTCTTCTCATTGTCTCAAGTGATTTGTGACCACGCGGCATCTTCTGTGAGACAAGGATGCAAATAATCCACCGCACTAGTTAGACAGAGATAAAACAGCCAGTGTTTATCCTAACAATTAATTATAATGGACCACATCGCCTATGGGATGCCGGATCGTTTTTTCCATTTTTATTCTCTCACGAATTCGGAATTCTTCAAATAACATTTCACGCCGAATCCGTAACGAACATCTGACTTGCTGTTGATCTTTTTATATTTCTTTAATTAGTCTGAGAAAATGTGAAGTTAATTTAATATATATTTTTTAAAGCTGCTACATTTGATTTTATCCATTGCATATTAATAATAAAGACAAACTTAATAGTAGGTTTTGCTTAAATTATTTAGAGTTGTTTTGTAAGACTTGCCTTTAACAAAAATACTCAACTTCTTTCGCGTTCACTAGATCATGATAATTCAGTCCCAGGAATTGCAAGGTAAGAGTACTTGACACGTGCGCGATAATCACTGAGATTAGGCAGCGCCACAGCTCGCAGTCAACAAAGTTGTGGATTGGACAAATGCGTCACACAATTCTAGTGATTTGCGACCCAACTCGGAGAATTTTGATTCTATCTAGTTTAAAATGTAAGGATAGATATATTCATGTGTAAAATAATATTGCGATGCACATATAGATCGGTGTCAAAGTATCGTTAACTTTGTTATTCATCTTGATGTGATGTAAGCAGATTTTCGATTTCCGTTTGACTCGTTACCGGCACATTCAGTTCGTGTAGCTGTCAACCTTACGTGAACGAGTGACTAGAAACAAAAACGAATATTAGATCACGTTTACAAGATAAAAAAATTGCGATATATATGCAAATTTTTATAAAATATATCATTAAGATGCTGGCTGAATAAGACGTCATAATTTAAAGGATTACAGAAAATATTGTTGTTTTGACTTTGAGGACATTTACTTCGTTCTATTCTTAGAACGTTCGTTTATTTATCTTCAGATCTTACTATCGTAGGATAACCGTTGATAACTTGTGCGGCTAAGATAATGTGGTAAAACTTCCATTACACACCCAAAACTCGTCTTCGTATGAATGAACTCTAAACCCGTTACAAATCTTCGCAGTTAATCGAGTAAACTGGATTTTTCTTATCTAGTTTCACACGAGGGAAGAATTGTAAGGCAGCACAATAGACAGTGTAGTACTGCTGTTTGAACACTCATTTCCTCTTAAAAAAGTAAGTATTCGACCTCGTTGTGTGAAAATTTTTCGTCGAAAACAGTCGACATTGAAATTTTTTTTAGGTTTATACCGAAAAATCTCATATGACAAACTTATATTTGATTAGAGATATCGGCAATCGAAAACTCGACAATGGACAATAATTGTCGATTGTATTTATAATAAAATAAAATTTTAATTTGTATGTTAGAAATAGAATGTTTCTATGTATAGGACGGCGTCATTGTGGTGCCCTCGTGTGAAACTAGTATTACATCGTACTTATCAAACATCTGCGTGTTTTCGCGTTGCACCTAATTCAAAGTTATCGCCCAGTCGCAAACGAAAAACTAGTTTAGCATACAAATATTGTAAGTGGGCGAAAAGCTCGCTTAAGATCTGATAGGGGACGCAATTACGTACGTGTCACCTCGGCAACGCGCTAGATAACATCAAGATGTAGCCTTAGTGTTGGGAGCGCCTCCAATTATTGTTGCTTTAACATCTTGTACATCGTTATACCACGATTGTAGTAAAAAAAATAGACTTTTATGTTCTTTATACTCGTCACGGCTCTGATTAAAATGTAGATTGTGTTTTGTCTACAGGTACGAAGTTACACCTATAGTATTAAGTTCGTCGTAAACTTTTATTAGATTATGAAAATGTACAAAAAAGATTCTTGCAACAGATATCAAAGTTGTACTATATTTTTTGAAGATATGTTAACATATACAATTGATTTTATAACTAAACTAGCTATTACCCGCGACTCCGTCCGCGCGGAATTAAAAAAAAAAAAACGGGGTAAAAATTATCCTACGTCCGTCTCCTAGTTCTAAGCTACCTGCCCACCAATTTTCAGTCACATCGATTCAGCCGTTCTTGAGCTATAAAAAGTGTAGCTAACACGACTTTCTTTTGTATACATAGATATAGATAGATAGATGACAATCGTACCTACAAAATTATCTTAAATAGTTTGCTTACCAAGTTATTAAACTATAAGCTTATTTGTTAACCCGATTATGAACTTAATAGAAATAATAATTCAAAGAATAATTCGTGCAATAACGAAATAAAACAATTTCTTCAATAGATTTATCTATATATTTTAATGAATAATTCTCAATTACAGCTGTCAAATTTACAGTCTCTCTTTCGAATACAAGCAACAATTTTGTTCGATTCCCTCGGGAACAAATGACAATATTTTTCATACAACTTTACACCATCCAAAATTAATACTTTAAAATTTTCGAAAAGAAAACAAAATATTGTAATAATGTATTTAATTTAAAACTATTTCAAGTTAAACTTTTTAAATGTGCTTAAATTTAATGAATTCCATGGAAAATTATATTCATTTGTAATTATATATTTTGTATTTTAACTACATATTTATCAACTATATATTACAAACTTTTAACTTAAAGTTAGATTTTTTTTATCAATCGCCTTTTTGCTCGGGTGTGTTTATTTGACGCATTCGCAATTCAAAAATGTTTGAATTTTTTTTTATAATTTAACAATTAAAGATTTAACCATTATATTCTTTTAAAACTAAAATAAGTTTTTTTTTTAATTTAAATAAATTATCGAATGCAGTAACTAAACGCACCCATACCTCACAGCACAATTGACAAAACATATTTTCAAAATATGTCTATTTAGTAAACACATACAATATATAAACCTTACAAATTGTATTTACAAAGAAAGCGGTTATTATTTAATATTAATCTATGTAAGTGGGAAATGAAATAATTTCGTCCGGCGGAATGAGTACAATGACGTCATTAATACGTCATCTCGATGACGTCATCATTCTTAAGATCTGCTTAAAAATTATAATGCCCTTTGGAATTTAGGAATTAAACAATTACATTAATTTTCTATAATAATTATAACCTAAAAAAATGTTATGTGCTCGAAAACAAAAAGTTTAAAACCTACTCATGAACCTCAGTTAAAGAGTTTGTATCTTTTTAGGAGTTGGGAAACCAGCTAATGATGAGAAATTCGAAAACTGTAACTTTATGGTTTACCTACATGTGTTTGATATTTGAAATATAATATAAAAATATAGTTTCAGACGTCCGATATACAGCAAGTCAAACTAGCAGCGGAAATCACCAAAAACGTCCTGCATCTTTTGGTTAGGTAAGGTAAGAAATTTGTGTTTTTTTTTTCAGTACAATAGATTAATGGCAGAGACTTCTGAATCTATAGTGTAAAAGATTCGATTATCGAATTATAAAGTTGTGTGCTAAAATATGACGTCATTAATGTCCCAGTTCGCCGGACATTAAATCCTATTGCTATTATTGTGGAGAACCTAAGGTGATGCTATTGTGTCGTTCAATGCTAAGTGTAAGTCACGTGGGTAATCAAAAGGGCCCGTCCAATGCGCGGCGCTGCCCAGTATTTGTTGAGGGTACAAATACTGCTCTATTGCAGTGAAATAAACACCATTTTGCATTCGACAGGCGTTTTGGTGTTTCTATATCATCCATTTATAAATCTTAAAACAATTCATCATCATCATCATCATCATCATCAGCTCACTATACGTCCCCACCGAGGGGCTCGGAGCCTACCCCAATTTAGGGGTGACTAGGCCATAGTCAACCACGCTGGCCAAGTGCGGGTTGGTTGACTTCACACATATCATTGAATTTCTTCTCAGATATGTGCAGGTTGCATCACGATGTTTTCCTTCACCGTAAGAACGTCGGATAAAACAATTGAAACAATTGCGTAAGCCCTAATACCATGCGATTTTATGTAAACCAAAAATAAACGTCAAGCTTACATTTGGATATACTTTAAATATTAAATGTAAATAATATAAATTTTATCACATATTGACAAATGAGAGCTTAAACGTATGGTTGATATAGAAGCACGGCCAGTGCACTCGGGGCGCGGGGGGGGGAGTGAGACGCTATGTACTATCTAGGGGGGAGGGGTAAAGCTTAACTATTTACAATGAAATATCGACCCGATTAGAACTCGACAGACAAAAAACAAAAAACAAAATAGGAACGATACAAAACAACGCCAGCACTCCGGTGTTCTGGTGCGGAGCGCGAGGAGGGGGATATAAATACTATTTACAGGCTAGGTCGCGAGTCAGTCCTGAGTCTCGACGTCCAGGCCGTTGACCATGCGCTCGATGCTCTTGAGGTCTGAGGCCGGCGGCGTGGCGGCCGTCGAGGTCGTGGTGGACGTGGGCTGGTCGGGGGGCGGGTCCGCGGAGGCCGCGCGCGCCAGCGGGGACCCCGCCCCCGCCCGCGCACCCGCCCCCGCCCCCGCCCCCACACGCGCCGGCGACGAGCTCAGGCTGCGCGCGCGCGGCGCCACCTGCTCGAACGCCGAGCCCAGGCCCGGTAGTGCGTACGGCGCGAACCTGTGCGCCTTGCCCAGTGAAGGCGCGGGCGCGGGGGCGGGCGGCGCGGGCGGCGGCGGCAGCGAGTACTGCTGCAGCAGCGGGTGCAGGTTGAACAGCAGGCCCGGCGGCATCTGGTGCGGCGGGAAGAAGGGCGGCGGGTACAGCGAGGGGGGGTAGAGGTAGGGCAGCAGCGGCGGCTGCACCGGGGGTCCGAGGGACACGTCGGGCGCGGGGGAGGGCCGCGAGGGGCCGGCGGGGGGAGAGGAGGCGCGCGCGCCGCCCGAGCACGATGAGTCGGAACCCGCTTCCTCCGCGCCAGAATCCCCGCCACCTCCCGAGCTGAACCACGCTGCGGAACAAAAGAGGTTTTAGTTGATACATTTCAACTCTTTTTATCGCACTAGTAGATTTTAAATTTTACTTTTTAGAGGCTGAAAAAACTGACTAGTTTTATATAATAAGATTAGTAACAAATAAACATCAATTGTTTATCATTTTGGAAAAGAAATTCTGTGATCTTGGGAATCTTACCCGCCACTAGCATTGGGCTTTGGAGATGTTAAGATTTGAACTTACAGCTGTTAGTGTGCTGTGTAGCGGAGGGCTGCGGAGGCGGGCTGGCGGGGCCGCCAACGTCCAGCGGCCGCTCATCGTCCTCGTCCCGCGCGTCGGCGCGCGCCGTCAGCAGCGCCTGCCTGCGGTACACCGACAAACTGCTCGTGTTACCTTATGCTTACTTATACTCATACATATACACTTTACATCAGGGTTAAACATTAAAATAAAACGAGAGGCAATATAATTGGGAAATAAGATGAACTATATCTCTACGAGAGCGATGATGGCTCAGGGGTTAAAGATATGTCTACTGTGACTATGGCCTAGCCACCACACCTAACTTAGGGTAGACCCCGAGCCCCTCAGTGGGAACGTCTAGTGAGCTGATGATGATGATATCTTTAGGCTAAGCATCGCTGGTCCACTTAAAATACATTTCGACATATCGAACCATAAACGGTTGCTACGTGGCAAACTATTTAAGAGTGGTTTAAAGGCTGAGCTGTGAGGTAAATTTCTACGTTTTAATTGTTAATTGTTTAATTAATTTTAAATAGGTACACAATAAATTAAGTTACCCCTTCTTTTATTTTAAACTTTATTGTTTCAAGTATGCTATATATTATGCATTCACATAACTGCACGTTTAGGAATATTTCTAAGAATCAATGGCGTTAGTTGAACTTCTCAGAACTGTCTTCAAAGATGATACTAACAATCAAACCATGAAAGACCAGAATACAGTTCTATTTTAAAGGTGTCCTGGTGTGTGGCTAATGACTTGGATTTTCTATTATCCATATATGTGGACATAACAGAAAGACAGTTGATTCGTACATTTTTTAATAACTAAACGGAACAACTCATTGTTAAATCACTCGTTAAAGATTTTGGCGAACGATTCGGAATTGCTTCCACTTCACGCCTACTGACAATGGGTCTCGTACATGTATTTAAACATTGAAAATAATAAGTTCCAGAGACCAACTGTAATAAAGACAAATCTAGCACTAAAACGTCTATCATAAGGCAATAGCTGTCACAATATTTATCACAGAAATATTACTCTTATATTTAATCTAATATTAATGTAATAATTACGAAATAAAGTGAATTTATTGTGAAATCTCTAATCCTAGTTACATGTTCTGTAATCTCATTTGTTTTAGGACAAACATGCAAACAGGGATCGTATTTGTTTGTTACAAAGTATATAAAATGTACATTGTAACACATACCAGAGAATTAGCGTGTTCTAGTAAATAATATAAATAATAATAAAAAATATTTGTATCACGAAAGAAAGAAAAATCTTTACACATATATTGAAAATCCTAAGGTTTTACTGATAACTTTCGATGTTCTAAATATCTTTATTTAAAACATTGCATTTAACGAAAACATTTTTATTATTAAATCATTACACTTCTCCTAACTACTTAAATAGATATTATATATAAAACTAGCTTTCGACCGCGACTCCGTCTACGCGCAGTTAAAAAAACTTAATAGGGGTATGAAAAATAGATGTTGGCCGATTCTCAGACCTACTCAATATGCTCACAAAATTTCATGAGAATCGATCAAGCCGTTTCGGAGGAATACGGGAATGAACATTGTGACACGAGAATTTTATATATAAGACTAGCTTTTTCCCGCGACTCCGTCCGCGCGAAATAAAAATAATAATAATAGAAAACGGGGTAAAAATTATCCTATGTCCTATTCCTGGTTCTAAGCTATCTGCCCACCAATTTTCAGTCAAATCGATTCAGCCGTTCTTGAGTTATAAATGGTGTAACTAACACGACTTTCTTTTATATATATAGATGAGTGAAAAAAAAATACTTTGGATCACAAATTTTGGAAGAATAATTGATAAGCAACGTGTAGGATAACTTGTTTCATTTGATGATTATCCCACGTTAGTTTTCACTGTCGAAAATATAACATACTAGCTTTTACCCGCGACTCCGTCCGCGCGGAATAAAAAATAGAAAACGGGGTAAAAATTATCCTATGTCCTATTCCTGGTTCTAAGCTACCTGCTCACCAATTTTCAGTCAAATCGATTCAGCCGTTCTTGAGTTATAAATGGTGTAACTAACACAACTTTCTTTTATATATATAGATAGAGAGATATAAGAATACATGAAACATATTGTCATCCTACTTCCACTTTTAAATAAACTGAGATAAAAATATGTGTATGTACATATGTTTTGTCGGTTAGTATACAATGCGAGAATATTGTTGCTAATAGCATTTGTGATTACTTGCGGCGTCGCGGCTTTAGAATCCCCAGCAGTGCAGCGCATGTGTTGACATGAGCTGTGTCAAACATCTACATCAACCAGGTAATTATCCGTCCAGAGACATATATCTTTTAAAAATAACTTTGTATTCATTTTAACTTTGATTTGCCTTAAAAAATTATACTTCAGATAAAAAAATGATGATGAAAGAGAAATAATGTATGTTTATGTGGATAAAAACAGAATATGCTTGAGAAGGGAATGAATTTTGTATTACAAAATAGAGATGTATGGAAGTATATATGCACCAACCCCCCCCCCCCCCCCCAGCGCCTGTAGAGTGAAATGCAGGTAAATGGTGAAAGATGTTTCTTAGAAGATATCTCCGGAACGACTGAACGGATCTTAATGAAATTTAACACAAATGTAGAAAATAGTCTGGAAGAACACATAGGCTACTTGTTAAGTTTTTTTTTAATTCCGCGCGGACGGAGTCGCGGGCGACAGCTAGTACGTAATACACACAAACCAACAATTACTGCAGTCGAAAACTAAAGTTATATTTAACGTTAATACCATCGTCCGTATAATGCAACTATTATACAACTATTACTCCGAGCCACTAAATAACATTTAAATGTCATTTAGCGAGAGACGTTAATTAATTATTCAAATTCAATCGTGAGACACAACAGCTGTACCAGTCCAATAGTTTGATATTACTCCTTGCTTTATATAGTGCAATCTATAGAGCTAAGAACGAAAACCGTCACTTTAATTAGCGCTGTATTTATGTTAACAGGATTGAGAACTAGTTTGTAGTTTAATCATATGACAAGGATAAAGTTAGGACAAAATTATGATTCAAAATTGCACTCTAAATATAGACAGTTAAAATTTTCTGTCTGGAACTTTGCTAGTTTTTAAAGGGTTAACTATATTTATACTGAAAATTAGATGCTTTGAATTTTCGACACGACACCTTGCACTTTTATCCCTCAGAGGGTGTCAATCGTTTGACATTTTGTGTAATGGGCCGCCACGACCCCCGGCCGCCGAAAGGTTAATCATCTCCTAATGATAGTGCCCAAACCCTAAACCGCCGCCCTTTCACGGAGGTGTGCACTTTTAAATGTAAAATGCGAAAAATAAGACCTCTTCAAAGGACATCTGACTTTATAGTAGGTATCGGATCAATGGTCCGGACTCCGGACTCATCCTTTGATCAAGTTATCGGGAAAGGGATTTTCATTTATTTTCACATAACTAGAAATGTTCTCGAATGTTTTCAAGAATCTGCTTCATTCCATTATAGATGAAAAAATGTTAAAATCATCCAAGAACCTAATATAACGAGTCTAGAAAAAGTAATATAACCTTTTTCGATTTTAGTTGTACAAAAAAAACCGATTCACATTAAAGGGCCATGCAAAAGCTGTTTTATTTCGCGCAACATAGCCAAAAAAAAACAACTTGATATGAAAAGAGAAACGTTTAAAAAGATTTGAAAACTTCACCCCAAAATCCACGGAGGAGCGGCAATTATTTGCCTTCTGTCACCGCGAAAAACAAACAAATGTATTATGGGCATTGTTTTAGGGGCCCCTGGCCACCGGGGCGACGCGTCTTCCCAAGCTGATTGCCGGCACCCGCTAAATTCATTTTATTAACTCGTCTCATCACCGCCTGATAGAATTTAATTTTCCCTTTCCCTTAATGTAGGGCTGGCACAAACATAACTAAATAAAAAAAAACAATTTATTGCTCACGAAAAATGACAATGATTTTATGCGGTATCAAATTGATGATTTAAATTTTTAGTTCATCTTATTGATATTATAAATGCGAATGTTTGGATGGACGGATGAAAGGACGTTTGTTAGAAGTTATCTCCAGACCTGCTCAACGGTTCACAATGAAGTTCGGCTTAGATGTAGAACATAGTCTTATAGGCTACTAATTCAGTTTTTTTTTTAGTTCCGCGCGGAAGTGTCGGAGTCGCGGGACAGCTAGTAAATTAATATAATATGATAATTGGATAATTTATACTAATTAAATTACAGGTATTAAAAAGTGAAACTATCGAATGAATTAGATACACCTATATCTATTATTTTGTTTCTTTATCAGACTCATAAAATGTCTTAAGTGTGTTTTATTAAAATGTTTTTCGGCAGCGGTGATTTTATTAAAGATTGCTTCAAATCGTGAATATAATTTTCTTGTATTAAAATGTATGTAACAACCCTAGCCTAAGCTCGTATTAGGGTGTTCGCGTTACAATGTAAACGGTCTACAGCGGGGTGAGCCGCCTTGTAATTTTGCCAAATTTTTATCCCTAAAACGTTGCAGTTAGTTCGCGACCCCTCGGATGGGAAGCTTTTTATTGAATCCATTGTCGTCGGTAAGACAAGGACGGTGTATTAAAGAGGTGCCCTGATTCCCTCCACATTGTCTGTTGTAACCACAGTAACCGCGGAACAAATTCAATTTGTACGATTATTTTAGTTGTTTTAAATTATTTGTGCGTACCCAACATCTTTCGGTAGCTTTATAGAACGTACATTATGCAAACGAGTTTCTTTTCCATTATTTTTAACCTTTTCGATCTAGAAATTAGTGTTTTAAATGTGAATACCACTTTTATAATTTGGAAAAATAATCCCATTTGACATTATTTCGCAAAAAAAACTTGCTTACCATAAAAAGTTGGCATAGTAGGTAAACAAAAAAAAAACAGTTATAAACGTCAACGTGGCGTTGCTTTGTAATAAATAAAATATTAGGGGTTTAAAAATTTCCATTCAATTTAGATTTTCCTTTTTTTACTGAAACTTTCAGAAAGTAGGTTGACATAAAACAGGCGTGCTAAGCATTAAAGAAAATAATCAAAAACAACTTGATATAAATCGTACAGAAGGTTTATTTTGCAGCGTTCAACAAAATAGTTCATTACTTTTAAGTAAAATTATTTTTACTTTTTATCATAACATAGTTTTATAAAATACACTTAAAAAGCATAATAACATAGAAATATAATAAATTCATTTACATTTTAATAAACAATCACTTATTTAGTAAGAAATGTATTATATTACAAACCTAACCTCTACCATTATTTGGATTTAATCACTGTTAAGCGTTCACTGAATGAAAACGCGTTAATTAACTGACTAAAAATATAGCAATGAACCTAAATCAACCACATAAAATGTTAAAATTAAACAATTAATATTAGTTAAAATTATTTACTTTTATCGTATATATTTACGTTCGTGTGTGAATACAACTAAAGTGATATAAATTTAATAAAAATCCATGTAAACATTATGCGGTCTCAAAGGCAACGTGATGCGTCACACGCGGCGAGCATGCGAACAATCGTCCTGCAATAACTCAACATCGTAATAGGGTGACCACAAGATCTACTGTCTTATCGTTAGTTTTTGAGACCAAAATCCCCGTTTAAAACATATTGGTGTCTCTGTTTTGTCAAAGATTATGACAGGGATGACGATATGTTTTGATGAGATGAGATGAGATGTCACAATACACTTGTTCTTTGATCTATGAGTCTTGAGCCAGGAACATTATTTTATATTTATACACACAGTATAAAGAGCACCATCATCTCCGTAATTGTCTTTGAAAGAACATAGATAACAATGTGCTTTAGTAGTTAGTGTTTAGTTGAATTTCACAGTTAAAATGAGAAGTTAATAAATTTAAAATTTCACCGGTATGATTTATTCAACGATTCGTGCTCTTACTATTTTACTTTTATATCATTTTATATTATTTTTTACTAAATTAATTTAAAAAAGGTGTCGCTTTAAAATTAGTTTCTTAGAAAATGTTCAAATAATTTTTCATTAAATGAATATTTTGCAGGCGCTTTTAAATAATTAGATTAACGTCGCCTACAATTACGTGGGCTCTTCTAAGAAGCGTTAGGCAAGGCACTCTAGTAATATTTGAATTATATTTTTTATTCGAAACAACTTGAAATAAATTTAATTTCCAGGAATTTCAGTCTCAAAGATAAAAAATAAAAATTGTGTTACTACTTCTTCAGAACATTTATAAAAAAATTTTTGTTTAAACTTTTTAATGCAACTGAAAGCGTTTCCTACAACATAAAACACTTGATTAAATTAAGCCCGGAATTATATGTATTTTTTTGCTTAGTGCCAAATTACACTAATGCCCCTAGTTGTTACAACTTCATGGCATCACTACAAGACAAAGGGAAGCGTTGAGTTATGCGCCATGTGTCCCGCTGCTCGCTTTTCCCGAGCGCGGCGTTTGTCAAAACGCTCACGTTTCCCGCGCTTCCGGTCGGCGGCCATTTTAAAAAGATGAGCTTCCGCCGTCCGGTCGCGGCCGCGTTGCCTCTAATTCGGAAGCTGAGGCGCTCTGGTTCCGGCGCAAAATGTTAAGTAAGCGCATTAAATTATCTTCGGACGTGTGCTTTTTAAAATTGCCACACACAGTTTGTTTACGTCTTCAGGAAACATTTAATGTTATTGTCAAGGCTGTGTAAATGTTGTAACAGATTTCACCATATGTATAATTGTCGAGTGGTAGAAAACTAAGTCCCTATTCGATTTATATTGTTCCATCATTCTTTTATAAACATTAACGTTTAGAATACAGGATCCTCAAAGTATAAGGATTGGTCCTCATATATTCTTTAGCAAGAAATAGTAAATACCTAGACAATGAGGACTTAGACAATGAGCACTTAACGTTTCATTGAATGGTGGTTGGCGTCTAATGAGACGTTAATGAACAAAACGATACTTCTTCTATCCCTAATTGAGAAAAAGTGGGAAGTCATTTTAAGCGACCGGCCGTTAAATATAATTCATGATTAAAAACCACACACGAAGCTTTTAAGAGACTTAACCTTATATCTCTCTTTATCAGGTTAAGTCATGATAACTTTTCAATTAGCGCCGACAGCCGTGTAGTGAGTGGTCCTTTTAATATGTAAAATTCTGGGACTCTGTGCGGTACAATACTAAAGCGTTTGTCATCATTTAAATACAGCAAGATGACTCTAATGTCGCCACCTTTTAGATACAATTTAGATACAAGATTAGTGACTCTATGACTACATCAGTTTTTGGTGGTTTAGCTTGACAAACAAAATTGTTATAATTTCCAAAAATCTCAACCATCTCTTTCTTATTCACCCGTTACGATTAAAAAAAATTCAAGTTATAAATGAGGCTGGTGAATATGTACATAAGAGTATATACAAATGGTATGTTATGTGATCTGCTTCATTGTTGTTCATAAATAATTGAAAAAAAAAAATTAGATATATTTCCTTTCGTTAAAGAGATGCTAATTGTATTTTCTATCGAATTAGACATTACCGCGAGCTATCCCCCGCGGCGCGAGCAAATTACGCGACAGGAAAAAACTCGAAGTCGATTTTATCGTGGAAATCCAATTTTCTCCCCGGCACGCTAAAGACGAAGGAAAAAGCGAGTGGAATGACTCCACCATTCCGAGCACTGCTATGTTTTAACCGAACACGAATAAGGAGGCGCCGGATTGGCTTAATTTGAATTTTCAACGGCGCTGCGCCGTGTCGGGTGTCGACTGGGGTAACCATTACTGTGTCATACGTTGGGGATAATTAATGTCGGGTCTTGGCAGGTATATTTTAGATAGCTATATTAAAAGACGGTTTCATTATGTGGTACATGATCCGATATTTGAAAAGTTGCAGTGATATAAACGTCATAAATTATATTTCGAATAGTTTGACAATTGTATTAAAGATCACGATATACTGTTTATAAGATATCGTGATCTTACTTACTTTATTCCGGCTTTTTTCCATCTATTAAAAATTTAAAAAAAAAAAAAAAAAAAATTCTTTATCTATTACTCGTTATTGACCTTATTTACGTTACCATAGCCTTGGATTTAATGTTCTGTAATCTTCTTTTATTTTACTAAAATCCTAAATATACTTTACTAGCTTTTTCCCGCGACTCCGTCCGCGCAGAATAAAAAAAAAAGAAAAGAAAACGGGGTAAAAATTATCCTATGTCCTATTCCTGGTTCTAAGCTACCTGCCCACCAATTTTCAGTCAAATCGATTCAGCCGTTCTTGAGTTATAAATGGTGTAACTAACACAAATTTCTTTGATATATATCGATTTTTAAACTCTTTATCATTTTTTAAAAATCGAATGTCAAAAATGAAACAAATTTTAAACAAAATAATTCAAAGACAGCATCGGACATAGAGCGTCTATGGTGGTCGTACTTTGGGCGGGTGCATTTGTAACGTCGGTGCTCGTGCCCTAATTAATTTGGAGCGATTCACAGATAGCGGGCTAATTTCGTTAGCCGCTCACTTTGCTAAACGCTTAATCTTTCGCCTTTTACTCCAAGCGAAACGATATAATATCGGATAATTTTAATGCTCCGATCAAAGATACGGCTTAGGTATTTTGAATTCTAACATATTTAGAGAGTTATGCGACTTTTATATTACTTTAATGAACAAATAGTTTAAAGGGTTCCAGTTCACATCTTTAAAATTCTATATCATCGTTTTAACACATTCAATGCCACTATGATTTTTTTGTAAGACAAATTGCCATTCAGTCCTTGCGATTTGGTAGCACTTAATGTATTAAATATGACATAAATAAGTGATATATAATGTAAATCAATATCACAGAATAGATACTTACTTCTTTTCCCTCTTCCCTGCGCCCGTGTCTCGAAAGCCTTTCGCGAACGGGTTGTTATCTATTTTTAACTGCGTTATCTGTAAATAAAATTACCACCTTAAACTACAGATACAATCATTATGTTAGTGGAAATCAATTCCTTTTAGAAGATCACTTTTAGTAACTGCTACCGGAGTAACACTCGTGTATTTTCACACCGATTTTCGAACATTACTCATATTAATAATGCTCCTTGTGAAGCCGGGACGTATTTCGAGTCTACAACAATATGACTGTACGTACCTTTTCGTTCTGGTATGCGGTGACCGCGATGAACTCGGTCTCCTTGAAGACGTAGGTGCGGAAGGTGGAGTAGGGCAGCTTGAGGATGTCGTTGGCTCGCACGAGGTGGAAGCGCGGCTGATACTTGTGCATCGAGTTCAGGATCGTCTGCGTGACACACTTCAAACAGCTTAGGAACTTGATCTGTTATCTTATCATTCATATTGATGTATACAAATTATAACATCCGCCATTTGATTTGGCACATCAGGATTAAAAGCATTTGTCTGCCCGATGTGCCAACTCAAACAACAAGTAACAATATATCAGCGATGTTTCAGGAGAGTAGATATAAATGTAAAGCTAAGGTATGAACTTATCTGACTAAAACAAGGGTTAAATATTTGTACAAATTCATTACGGACAGAGACAACCTTTTGTCACATAGAATTTAAATGTATTGGTTAAACTTTATTTATGCACATTTTGCTTTTCGATTAAAAATATCGACGAAATCATTGGAATTCAGATAGAATGAAATGTCGTATTTCGTACAAAGGATAAAGGAATTATCAATGCGTTGAACATTAACACATTGACACAAAAATAATGAAAGAATAATGAATCGTTAATTTCTAGTAGATATTGTGTGACAATAGCAAAGACGTCATCAACGGGCTCGAATGCAATTGATTGCGAAGGTAACAGCGCGCTCGTCGTCGAACCTGCCTCATTGGGGGCATCGTAATTGGTTGCAATTCATCGAATCGCCAGCCCACAATAGTTGCGATTCATCAAAACCACTCGGCGCTCTCGTCTCTTTCATTACGATATTGAACCCACTTCGATATTTTGCATCTGTAGTGAGTTCAGTTTGAAAACAAATGGCATAGCTTAATTACTGGCCGGATAACGAACATTTTTGAAGCTTTATTTAGTTTGTTTGGCTTTGAGCTTGTCATTGTTTCAAGGGAGATAAATTTGATAAACCTATCGTTGCAAATTGTAAAAAAATTGTTACAAATATAGTTATTTTAAATAGTGTAAACACTACGAGGCTACGACTTATATTAACAAAGAAATTTATCGATAATTTCAATACGTATGAGCTATTTTTAAACGTATACAAAAGCCGAATGTTTTCCTACACAAGCAATAGTCATCGACTGCCCTCGCTAGGTACCTACATTTCTAAGACCTTCAATTTCTCGCAAATGGTACGTAGTTTTGAAGTGAGTGCTCTATTTGATATATGTACCTACTCTGTACGTCGACCCCTTTCCCTTGATACTTGTAACTATAATAGACTTATTGCATGCCCTAGCTGGAACCTTTTAGTTCCTTTCTTATAATTTGCAGAGGTATTTTCGACTTTATTGATAACAATTTTTTAGGTTCTTATAATTATGATCGAGATCAAAATTATACTTGGTACATATTACATCGCGGCGTAGACTAAGTTACAATCTTTCAGGTATATCTCTAGGAAAAGTTCTAAATGTGTCAGAACACGCGGCAATGCTCAAATACCCCAACCATCCTTGTCTCGATGTTAGGGCACTTTTGACATCCTCGTAACTTTGTTGTGGTTAAAGCCAAAACTTTGATTTTTTGCATAACATCAGAACTATCCTTGTGACATTCCTAAAATTCTTAAGTTACACTACAAAAATCATTTTCATAACGTCATAAACAAAATTTGTTTTAAATTTTGTGCAACAACCGGTCGTAAAGTACACCAACAAATCTCATACAAATTTTGACATATTTCGTCGATGGACGTTATTCATGCTAGGCCATTAGACGTATACATATATTATGTAGTTTTCTTCTAGCGATATCGCTATTAATAATGCTTAACTGACCCGTAGGTATCTTAACTCATGTGTTAGTAAGCAATACATCAGGGGATGTACGGCTAACATAGTATGTACCAGAAGAAATTATTAGTAAAAACAAGTACTTCGATAATAAAGTTATACGATATGGCAGTGTAATAGCGGCCGCTGCGTTCTCACCCCACGTGTCATTAAGGTTCATTATTGCGTGCGCCGATGAATCAAACATGAGGTGATCACGATCTCTTTCAAAGGCGGCAGTTAAAGAAATCAATGCCTACTTGACTATAATTGACCGACCAGACTTAACAAGGTGCATTCTACCAAGATTGAACCGTACAGGTGGATAAATGACATTGATCGTAGATTATTGAATTATTAATTTCTTTCATTGTCTATTAAACAAGGCTATCGCATTTTACGTGACTTTTTTCTTGAAGACTATGGAAAAAGTTTTACTAAATGACTGAGACGAAAGCTGATAGGACTAATAATTCTGAAATAACGTGTATTAGTCACAATGTTATAGTAAAAATGTCTAACGAGACAGATCTATCAAGAAATATGATTTTCGAGATATGTGGTCTGTAAAGTGTGTTAAGAAAGGCACTCAAGTACAGTAATTAAATGACGTAACCTAAAACAAATTTATTTTTGTATCTGTTCTGAGAATATAAATCAGGTGATTTTGCCTAATTTCATATGTTACTAGGATACACCCGTTCCGACGACATAATGATTTATTTATTACTCCGATATGTTTCACAATCTTTTTCTTTTTTAGACCGCATCCGGGATACTCCAGCAAATTTGACTAGATCATCGGTCTGTCGGACGTCGGTCATCTTACGGGAAGCCTGCCCACGCATGTTTCACAATGTCAAAGTAAAATGTACCTAGCTAGCACTTTAGGTGGATTGACACATTCTGACACCTGTCAAAATGGTTTGCATTTCTCCGCTTATTTGGAACTTTATTTGACAAATAAGTTCCAAGTAGCCTATTCAGGGCTTACTTGGATAATGTGAAACTAGCCCTTATGCCGGTACTCAGATGCCTGGTCACTAGCGAGTCGCTTACCGCAGATTTAACATCAGAAATCTACACCAAGCCATTATTTAAATAATTATTAAAAGACCCTGAGTATGTGTGGTGTTTTTTGGTTAAAAAAAATCTGTTATTACACGTTAAATTGTAAGAGCGAGGCGCGCGTTACCGGACGGTTCACATAATGACATGTTACGGTGACCCCTCCGTCACACAAATTATAGTATTAGCCATTCAATTTAAATCGTTTATGACATTTTTTTGTAGCTTATTGTCATATTCGCTCCCCTAGTACCGAAAGTTTTATAGTAAATTATTTCGTTTGTGAAATTATTTATTAATATAATTATTTTATTGCGCTAGTTTCTCTACGCAGCGCTGTTTTAGACGGTAATTAGTATTTCAAAAAAGGAAAATTGTACTAGGTTTATTCTACAACGAAGCCTTTAAAAAAATTGCAGCTTACTTAATTTAATAAACAAATATTATTTTCGATAACATTGGTTTACTTTCTTCTTCGTTCAATCTCATTAATCATATGTTCATAAAAATTAACAGGATTATATAAACACTTCATAAACTAATTTAAAACTTTTCTTAATAAAAAAAAACATAATGGTTTCAACAGACGGCAACACACATATAACAACGACATCTAGCGGGCGGTAGAACAAATCAATAAAAACTGTGATCGATACTGTGCGAATTAAAACCGTCAGTCGTTTGACTACTACAGTTCGGTGAACTAAAGTTTATTTTCAATTCAATGGAGTTAATTCTACTCGTGTTAAGTTATTTGAATATTAACAATTTATTAATTTGTATAAATCCAAAGTTTTCTATTAAAATAACACGCTTGTTTACAATGTACAGATTAGGTTATATTTGAAATTGCGTACAAAACGTGCATCATTCACGTATTCAAACAACTGTAAACTAGAAGAATCTAGAATCTTTCCAAGCCGCTCTAGACGCAGAGCTATACACTTCGTCTAGTCTAGTGCGTCTTGTCGATGTTTGCAAACTAATGAAGCTAAGCGCCGAGGCACTATTAAAATGACATACGCGTATGGACGTAATCTAGATATGTGTGTCCATTGTTGCCGGCGGAGGTTTTGTGTTGCGAAAATAATCTGTTTGTATGCAAAGATCTCTATTAGAATTCCTCGGCCGCTGTCGAGTGGGCAGACCGCTGTATATCAATATTCAAAGCGTTGGCTGTTTATTCTAAATGAGCAGACGTCGCTGGTGTAAATAAGTCGCGGCTAACGGACGGTACAATGGAAACGGATACATAACATGTCGTATATAATTTTATATGTAAACCTACACCTCGGTAGAGTTAAATCCGAGAGACTACTTGCATTGTTTGTTTTTTTTTTATTAAAGAAGAATAGAAAGTTATTCAGTTATGCTTATTTACCGAGCAAAGCAATGACAGTTTGTGAACAAGTTAGATGTGTTATTACTTATACCTTTTCAGATAAACTTTATTATAGACATGTCACTAACATGTCGTTAATTACAAAAGCTTATGACGGAATTTTTTTACAAATTACTAACACTATTTTCTTAACGACTCTTCTTATAATAACAAAACAAAACTAAATTAATATTAACGAAAAAAAAATCATACTGTAGGTATCTCTTATTGAAAGATATTCAGCACGAAATGTCGAATCAATTTACGATATCCCATTCAAAGTACTAAAATATTTGAATTAAAAATACCTTTAATTACTTGATGAGAATGCAGCACTGGGAAAAGCGATGAGCGCCGTAAAATCAAGGTCCCAGCGGATGTTGACGTCATCAACTCATTCAATCAAATTAAATACAATTTCAACTAATCGTAACCACGGCGAGGTCAGCACAATTAGTCAATAAAATTTATTTTATGAAGTTAAATAAAGATTCAAAACTGGATTAAAATAGTGAAAATTTCCTAAATACCTATATAAAATAATGTCGCACGGATATAGGATGTGACATGAACTTTTTTTTTTTAAATAATAAAAAATATAAAGATATTTAAAAAGTTAGCGCTTGACCACGATCCCACCCGATGAGGTGATGAGGTGGTCTAAAGTACGTCGTACCATACGCGCTAGCTTTGCAGATGCCTATTCACTCTTCTCTTGAAGGCCCCCACATCGTACTTGGATGGAAAAACTGACGCCGGCAACTTATTCCAATCCTTAGCAGTACGCACAAGAAACGATGATTCAAACATTTTCGTTCGAACGCGCGGTACGTCTACTATAAGGATGGATTTCAGCCGTATGTCTGAACGCCCGATGGTAGAATGGTAGAACATAGGTAAAATTCTTAATTAAGATAAATTAATTTAGGAAGTAACAGAAAATGCTAAGTATACAGTGCCTTATTTATTGTGTGCCTTCGTTAAATTCTTACTACATTATAATTCTTAATACATAATCCATACATTTGTTAAAGCATTCCGGAATAACAAAACAACCAATACCATTTGTGATAGAAACAAGAAGTAACAAGCATTTTAGTTAATTTATCCAAAATATTATCAATACTCGTTTAAATATTAATAAACAAAATAATAGATAACAGATTTGAATTTACGCCACATTGTTTATGAATAAATATCTAACATACCTTATGGCATAATATAAATAATTTAAAGCCTATTGTTGTTGTGACAAACACAAATCATAGAGTGCTTAAATAATTTGATACTTTTTTTTTAAATCAAATTTCGTAACGGCCACTGACCGTCTCGTTGAAAGAGATAACATTAAAATTAAATGATAGTTGTTATGGCGTCGGCTTTAACTGTCGTACTTTTATCCGTCCGTCCAATTTCTTTATTTTACGAGTCGGCACCGATATTAATATGTTAATCGGACGCGCGGTGGTCTCCGCTGTATAGATTATTTTACTTGTCGATTAAAATAATTACTCGAGACATATCGCTCAGAATTATATCTTTAACGTTGACGTGTTGATAAACTTAAAGATGTTCAAATCCGGTATACACTGTTGAGGAATTTAGTTTACATTTTGTATACTTTTTGCCAAATCATTACGATCTTGGGTCAGAATGTTATATGTTATGTTATATATAGTGTTTACATAGTACCTTGATATATTAAATCCCTAGTCTTTTGGTAGACAACAGAGTTATTAGTTCAACAAACTACCAAAACCAAAATGTACAACATATTATAACGCTATGTAAAATAAAGAATGTTAATATCTCATGGTTTAAAGACAAATTATTAAGTCGTATTAAAATCTTTATAACTAGTTTTAATTATTAACTGCGGTATTAAGAAATTCTATTGTAAAGATAAGTAATTATGACATTAATCGTTCAAAGCTCGTATTCGATGAAACGGACACGAATCGAGTTAATAGCGTCGGTTTATCTTTGTCCAGAGTTAGAGTGCGTATAACTGTCGGTAGATGGCGCCACGGGTCCGCGCGATACAATCGCTTCGTCACAGGCAATAAACAAAATGTTCGAGTTTTATTTCAACGAAATTAATTGAGATATTAGACGTCGTTCATATTGTTCATGGTGTTAAAATATATCTTTCATGCGAGTTTTTTTATCTACATTTATTGTGAAATTGTTGCCGTTGAATTTGTAATTGCGAATAAAATTGGATGTCGTATGCTACTGCCCTCTAGATGTCGCTATAAAGTTACAAGACAGATCAAAACAAAAAGTTTTCTTACAGAGATAGATCTCTAAATATTTTCTAAGTTCTCTAAATGTTTTGTAAGCTACAAAGGATTATGCTAATTAATACTATGTATATTTTAATAGATATGTTTTAAACGTAGTGTTTTTTAAATATTTGTCATATAAATTTAGTATGTGTAGAATGTTCTGGAAGAGGGTTTCAAAAGAAAATAGTAAATAGTTTTTACATTGAAATCTTAACATAATTAAGGGAGCGGAGCTCATTCGATTGCAGTGGCACGTTTCCGAAGGCAGGCAATGCGTCGCCGTCGGGCGTCGCCCCGCGCGTTCGCGCCAAATGGCTAATTCGCGCGGCAAACACACGCGCCATAACTCATATCAACTAACCTAAAAGACGGAGCCGACTTAAGTATACCGCTCCCGCTCTAACGAACTAGAGAAACCCAAAGCGGCGTCTTTTTTCCTTTTTTGCTTCCTTTGAAATCTTATTTTGAATTTTATTCGTATAGAGGGCGTGGATGCTATGTTGCATATTATGTTGCTCGTTCACTCGTACGGCGCGGCTGCCCTCGCTCGTCCCTGTCTCGCTTTTTGTGATTTTAATTCGCAGAACGGCATCGGAACGTGATTCGAGTCTATAGAACGATGTTTTTTTTTTATTGCAAACGTTCGGAATTCGCCGGAGCGCCGACGGTCGGACGGGATTTCGGCAAAGCGGCCGTCGATTATTCAGTATCGATTGAATTCGAATATCATCGATCCGATGTCTCGGATGTTCCGCATCGACGACCGAATATTGCACATCTCGACCTCTCCAGCGATCTATCAAGGAGGTCGCAACGCAAACCCCGTCAAACTGTCAATTTTTTTCCGAATTACAATTTTTTTATTATGATTATAAGTGCACAGGTAGTTTTTACATAAATGTCAGGTCTAAGCATTCACTGTACTTGTCGACTTAGGCAACGACAATTAGGTACATCCATTCTCCCTTAAACTACCCAGCTTTTGTGTCGCGTCCGAGTATAGCTAATGAAGGCAATCTTAGTTCAAAAATAAAGTGCGAAACGACTTTAAGTGAACATTTAAAAAAAAACTATTTTATATGTTTTTTACAGTATGAGGTGGCAAACGAGCCAGACATTAAATTCGCCAAAATAGTGAAGTGACATGTAGGTACATTTGCAGATGCATTGCCTACCTTTATTCGATATATAAAGATAAATAAGAAAACCGAAGTAAAAAAAATAAAAAATAAAAAATATCTTTTTATTTATTATTTCTTCTAGTACTCAAAACTGTCTGATAGAATTTACCTCGTCCAAATAACAGAGCAAAACACATAATTGAGTTGCATTTATTTAAATTTAAAATACTAATATTATTGACTCTACACATTTAGCTTTTAAAAACACAGCAACAACTTCTCATGGAAGTGATTCCGTTAGCCTACTTAAGTGTAAAGAAATTAAAAAAATATATCTCTGAAGCGTTTAAGTCAGACCAGATTATGTTAGTCAGAGGAGCCGCCGGGGGTCAATATTTGCCTTCGCTGTTGACACGCAAGCCGTCTTAGTTGTGCGTCAACAAAAGGGTTCACTAATGCCCTTTTTACCACAAAAAGCTTTCGCAAATATTGATATAATCACGCGCCGACAGCGCCGAAGCACGCAGCGGCAGACGGAGGCACTATTCATTTAGACTACCAGTCTGTTGATAACACCTTTAAGATTTTTAGATTTACGTAAAATCTTTATCCAATGATATTTAATGCACCAATATTGTATTTTTAATAAATTTGACAAGATAAGTTTAACATATATGCTTACTTGCGATCCTGGCTAGTTAATGAAGTGATTAAATTTATAATACCTATCTTTTCTATACGAACGATTGTACAGTGTTTCTGATTCTTTTACTAATAGGAACTTAACATCTAGATCTAACAGTTAGAATGTATACAAAAAACTAAATAATTCCGCAGATAAAACCTTCAAATTGTCCTCGAGTCAAAAAGGATCGAGCTCACAATTACGCACCTAAATATAAATTGAAAACAATCGATTTCGCAGACTCAGTACCTACGTAGCTTCGGGAGCGGATCCATTAGCGATTAACGAGCGATCTCCTCGGCCACTAAATTAAAATAAATATTTGCCGCAGCGGCGCAGCGGCGCGCACACGCTTTCATCTTCGCCGACAGTGGTGCCGCCCGCGCCTGTACTGTCGCGCACAAAACGTATTAAGATTACATTGCACTAAAGAGTATGTAAGCATTAATTGCATTTTTAAAGTTATCTTGTTTTATATAAAATTGTAATGTATTCAAAATATTCGACGTGTTAGTGTTTTTTATAAATTTTCTGTTTGCTGAACTACTTTAAATCGATGCTTAACTTTAATTTTTATTTTTAAATTCTTAATCTTTCACTGCTGAAGCTTCCACTCATAAGGTTTGGTAAATATAAGAGAGGAAAGATAACGTGTTCTATGTAAATTAAATTCAAATTACAAATATCATGAACCACCTACGAAATCAGTATAATGTACAGTATGACAAGGTTATCTTGGGCGGTAAGAGAGGTGCATTTATCGCGGTTAGTTACTTTAGATAATATAAGACTGCATAGGCATTGAAAACGACATAAAAAGAAAAAAAAACTTGAGAGGTGTCAAGGGACACCCGGATGTAACGAAGTTCCTTTCTATTAATTAGTGAAGGAACCAATGTTTATTCTATTAATAAAAACTTAAGTCTTCACAAGAAGTACATTTTATTTCTATGAATTTTCGTTATATATTGTCACGTCGTTGCCATGGTGAAGTAGCGTTCATTCGTCGTTAACATACTTACTATAGCAAAAAGTGTCGTGACAACTTTTCGTAAGAATTTTTTCCGTCTAGCCCCCTTTCACAACGCGCGATAAGGAACTTCGTTCCAAAAAGGTTATAAGACACCTGCAGTATAATGTCATTTTTTGATGTTGACAGGAGTGTAGCGTAGAACTAGTTAATTGACATAATTTCACTTAACATTGTGGACCTAGCACGAATATTTGTGACACACAAAATTTGTGTATTGGGCTCAAAGTGCATTAAAATCTCATATTAATTCTGATATATACGACGATTTCAATACGGAAGCAATTGTCACAAATATTCGTGCTAGACCCACAGGTAACTTTGTCAATCTTTAATGAAGTAGTTCCTTTGTGACACCAGGCAATAGATGGCGGTAGCGGTTTGAATGTAATTTCATTTTATGATTGCAGTTAGTGTAGAGCAGTTTTATTGATAAGTCGCAAAGAATTTAACTAAAGTAGATATAAAATATAAATTAATTTAAATATTTAGCTTAGTTCTTTTACACTGACTTTATGGAATAACTTTTTTTTTTCAAATATTTTACTTTTTTTTTAGAAAGGACTAGAAATGCAAACTATCGGTAAGAATTGAAACTTATGGTATAAGTTGAAAACATCATATCTGGGTTCGTCACATTTGAATTCACAGTCGTTTAGTTTAATATGTGTTGGACCTACATGGCGGCCATATTGTTTCTTTAACGCTATATTTAACATGCAAGCACTTGTATCTGTGAGTGTACCGGGAAATGAATAACGTGCTCGCATATACCGATGTTATCTCTATACCTTCTTAAGCATGTGCCAAATGCATAAAGGACGCCCTTTAACATAAATCAAATGCGGTACAAGTATTTATTAACTCTGCTACATACTAATAGATCTACCTTCCGCGTCAATTCTAACATTAAAATCACAGATAATAACTATCAATCTATTTAATTTACTTTTTTTAAGTAGTTTTAATAAATGCTTAGAAATCTTTGTGATTTTACAGACTTAGGTACATAGATGTATATAGTAGGTACATGAATGGAAAATAAGAAGCCGTACCTAAGCTAGCGATGGTTCAAATGAAAACAATATCGGTGGGCAAATACAGGGTGCTTATTTAAAGCGTTTTAGTTGTTTTGTTGGCAATGACAATACTGGGCGTGACATCCGATAGCTCGAAGTCCCGTGTCATATAACTCACAGCTCGAATGTACCTTTGAGTACCTAGCAGTGGTAGTTTAAAAAGTTTTTATCAACTTTTTTTTTTGATTTCCTAAATAAATTCAATTTTTAAATCAATTATAAACTTCATTCTATCTTTCTGTTTTACGCATCTTGTAAAAAATTGCATTTTCATCGTCATTTTTAATGATAATGGTATAGGGTTCATGAAATTAATTATCCTGTTGTCAATTTAGTCTTTCTCTACCTCCATGCATAGCAAAAAAGGCCGTAGTATTTAAGACTTATTAGTTAAACTAGAGAACGTTCATATTAAAAAAAATCTTTGAACTAATTGCCACAAAAAGTAAATCCAATTCGTTACGTTTGCTTACGTTGTTATAGGGTGACTAAACTAGAGTGCAGACTCTTGTTACTACCGCTTTGAGAGGAGCGAGTACGGAGTTCAAATAGTTTCAAATACATCTTTGAAAACTTCGCTGTAATATTCCACTAACATGACACCTTTCTTGAGACATATTGCTGTCTCTTTATGAAGTAACAGCCCGAGCCGTAACTCCTGAGGGAGCCCTCGAGCCTAGTTACTCTTAAACGAAGTTTAGGCTAAGCGTCATCTGCGCCCGGCCACCTCAAGCCCGGTGAAACGGTCAAAAAAAAAGAAAAAAAAAAACTATTGCTGTCTCAGTTTTGTCACAGAAAATGTAAGGGATGACTGTATTGAAATCCACAATCTTGCATTACATAAATATTTATATTTATAAGCCATAAATAGAGCACTTTGAATTCATAATGGTGTATAATTCAATAATTGTTATTGCAACAGTTATTATTGAAGCGGTTTTATTGCTTTATCTGTTATCCACAATTTATAATCTGTACTTATATACTATAAAATAAATTTGTTTGTATGTAATTTATAAATAATAGAAGATATTAAACAAATATATAAATGTAATAATTCATTACAAGAAACTTGCTTTATCAGAATAAACATAAACTATAATTTTACGTAAAAATATCCAAACAGCTTGTTTTGAATGTAGTCAATAATAGATTTATTTTTACTTTTAGAGTTATATAAAAACTATCTATCGCCCGCGACTGCGTCCGCGTGCAATTAAAATAAAAATTAAATTAGTAACCTATATGTTCTTCCAAACTATACTCTACCTTTATGCCGAATTTCATCGAAATTCATGCAACCATTCTGGAGATATCTTCAAACAAACATCCATCTAAACATTCGCATTTATAATATTAGTAATTTTACAACAATATACCTCATGTGTTTATGTTTACATTTATAAAAAAATGATAATAAATGTATGAAGTAAATCTAAACAAGCTTAGTTTTATAATAAAAACTGTCCCGTGGTTGACAAAGTTCCACCCTGCCACAATCACGTCAAAGCACTTGACAGATAAAGTCTACTGCCAACATTATGAAAAATATTTTTTGTACTCAAACAGTTTTTCTAAGCTGGAATAGCGCTTGTAAAGTATATAATATGCATTGTAGAGAACGTACACGTAACGGATCTTTAAGCCGGGCAATAAACAGAAGTGTTAATGTTTGTAGTACGCAAAGTAAACAGTTGTGTGTGCAGTTGGATCCTTTTACAGGCGCGGTATGAAATCGATATCTCAGTCGGTGGCTGGGGACCGAAGAATGAAGGAAAATTACACAACTCTACTATGCATTTCGAATAAGAACGTGCCTCGTGCCTGATAACCACCTCGATCTGTTATAAATTTACTAGAACCAGATTACAACATATTTGCCTAAACATTTGGAACCATACGATTCAGATTTAAAATAAATACACATTTTTTAATTAATTCATATAAGTACATAACCATTTTTATTTTATTTTAAAGTTACATCACTACAATAATATGGCGCGAGTTTTTACACATTCTTATTTCAAACGTACTATAGGAACTATTGTCCATTGCTCGCTCGAAAATTACTTATTTGTGCGACGCAAACAGCGCTGCCAACCTGACGGTATGCAAGACGCACGATTGTCACAGATAATAATTTATTATTGGTTTTTGTATTATGTGACGAAGTAGTAGCCGTTGGGTGACGTTTAGTCATTTCAGTGGGTTTATATTCTTTATCTATTATATACATTGATGTATTGTTTTCACAAGAAAAAAAAAACTATAGTTTCTAGTTCACGGCTCGATTCTAAAATCCTCGGATTCGAATTTGACACGCATTAAAACCGGTCTCCGATTGATTAAAGAAATTTAAAGACCACAACGAAACTCATCAAGTTTATTAATAGAGATATACAAAGGTAAACGGGCGACCGAGCACTGATACAGAATGAAGGTATAAAACTATAAAAATCTTTTATACTGAGCCGCTAAGTTCTTAAACATCATCTCTGAAGTAGAAAATCACCGGGGCATTATATTAACCGATTTATGAAGAGCCGCGGTATACACAGCTTTAGTTCTAGCCGGAGTTCTGATGGCCTGGACGTTTGATAGTTTTTATGGCTGTTGTAATTGCTACGTCGTCATTAAGAATAGATTTTCTGGTCCACATTTTAATGCATTTTACGCTGTTGTCAGCTGAAAAGCTTCGCAAGTACACTGCCCACTCGACTTTGATGACATATGCAATAACACCGTCTCGTGCGATGATGCTTCGAAAATTATTTGCGCACAGAAAAAGTTAAAAGAATCTCCAAATAGCACATGTAGAGTAACAATTTTTTTTATCCTCCTGTATAAAGCTGTTGGGGAATGAACATTAAAATGGTCTTAAGTAATAACCTACTGTAAAATTATTTCGAGGTTAGATAGTAAATTGCTACAACCTACATTTGCCGTTTTTCTTGGGTAGGTTCTACAAAACATAACGTGCATGACAAGATCATAAAAATGTAAAGCGTCTTTCTTGGTAAAATATTTTTTTAATTAAATTAGATATTCATCCCTGCATGCATCCTTCATTTCATCCCTAATGTTATAAATGCAAATATTTGGATGGATGGATGTTTGTTTGAAGGTATCTCCGGAACGGCCTAACGGATCTTAATGAAATTTGGCACAAATGTAGAACATAGTCTGAAGAACACACTTTTTACGTTTTTTTTAGTTCCGCGCGGACGTAGTCGCGGATGACAGCTAATATTATGATACATGAGTTTTAATCTTAACTTCATAACTTACAATTACAGATTATAAGTAGTTAAGTGTCATGTGTAATATATATTACACAATAATTCCAAGCAAAACACGTAAACAAACTTGTAATCTTAGCCAGTGTGAAATGTGTGTAAGCGAATTGGGATTCAAACAATTCAACACTGAACACCATGTTGGTAGGTTAACAGCGTCGCGGACGCCATTACAGCGGTCTTTACCTTTTTACGGTCACCGGTTGTTGCGCGCTATGTTGCTTGCGGGATGTTTCTCACGTTATAGACCAGCTATAGGAATGCGGCGATCGATGGATAGCGAACGGAAAAATATTTTTTTAATCTATCTATTCCTTAAAAAACATTGCGGACATACTGAGTAATTAAATAAAACAATCGACAATTAAAAACACCTGTATTATTAAGGAAATTATTTTATAATTATCGCAATAATTTCCTCCATTTGAAAATTGATTGTGACAACCTTAACATAATTGACACCTAGATCTTTTGTCTTCTATATTATTTTACGATGAATAATACAACGCTAGACCATGATCCCACCTAATAGGGTGATAAAACTTCGAAAAAACATGACAATTTGTCCACAACCATTTGTTAACAAAATATATCGATCATATCCTATCGACGACTCAATTACATATCTTAGTGAATAAAAAATAAATATTGACTATGGCCACTAAAGGCATAAGCAAGGATGTTTTAAGAGTATAACATAACATAGACAAATCCCTTGGGTCTATGGCAAGGGGTCGTGCGCTGGGGTGATCGCAATAGACTTACGATGTCCCAGTAATTGATTGGCCTGGATATTGATGGGTTAGTAGCTGAGGGTATCACGACCTTATTTTTCCCTTGCTTGTAATAACGTACTTTTTCTTGCGTTTATAGACTATATTAATAGTATTGCTCGATGGCTGTACCTATTAATATAACAGGAAGATTGCGTGTTGGAATAAGTAAAGATATTGAATAAATTAGATTTAGTAAATATGCAGAGAAAATTACTATTATTAAGAAGTTTGTTTTGAATTGATCTTTTAAAATTATCGTTTATTTTAAAAATTATTGTTATATAATTTGAAAAGTACATAGTAAATAACTGAAAATCTACTATAGGTAGCCATTTTTTTCTTTCTTTAGCTAACTTCCAAACCACCTGAAATAATGATACGAAATAATTGCCTGCGATACAAACGGCATATGTCAAAATAGAGGCGCAATAAACAAACATACAGGCACACCAGCTGTCTAACGACAATATAACTATTTATTACCTTAATTATCAAACACAAACGCTTGTTAGTTTTGTTGTTTTTTTTTTTTGGGAACGAACCCGTAATCATATCGTAATTAAGTCGCTTTTACGCCAATTCTGAGAGGCCAGTTTTTCTAGCCGGCTCATCTCCATAACGAGTTTGTTTGTGATATTGAAAAATTATACTTATTTCTTTCGTAATTAGGTGTTAATTTAGATGGTGGTTGGAAATGAACAAATATTTGGGCTGGAGAGGTGTTTTTCTCCTATATAATTAGGCTGCAGACACCTTGATGTGATGACTTGTGGCGCCTAAGGCTGTTACGCCGTGAGAGGGACTCAGGTGATTTTTGAAACAAATTAAAATAAAACGAAATACTGGCAGGCTACACGTGTCAATGTCAAATAAAAAGCTTTATAAAATATCAAACATCACTGAAAGGATGGAGCAGGTTAAAATTGCCCTGACAACTGAATTATCGTGAAAGAACCAAAGGTTAAAAGTATAAAAATCCGTTACTACTTTGTATAGTCTGGTCTGAGAGCGTAAATAAAGGTAAAATGTTAAGACTCGAAAAAAAAAACATAAAACATTAAGCTTACAAAGTATGATTAGGTCGCATAAAATTCTATGACCGGCTGTAAATATAAATCCTTTATAACATACTAGCTTTTACCCCGACTCCGTCTGCGCGGAATAAAAAAAACACATGATAAAAAAGTTCCTATGTCCGTCTCCTAGTTCTAAGCTCTAACCTCCTAACTACCTAACTCCTAACTCCTCCTAAGTTCTAACCTCCCCATCAATTTTCAGCTAAATCAGTTCGACCGATCTTGAGTTATAAATAGTGTAACTAACACGACTTTCTTTTATATAGATAGATTATAATATTACTTAATATTTAATAGCAATAAGAAAACAAGATGAACAAATTATTTAATGAAAATTGTTTTCTAAATTAAATATTAAAGTACGTAGGTAGTAATGAAAGTAATGTGTGCACGAATGAATAGTGCAAAAATGTGCAGAAGTAACGATCTCCCTTCGTCTTTCAGCAAATGCCAAATTATGAGTTACGATTATTTAGGTAGGAGCCATTGCAGTATTAAAATAATCTGTACCTACTGACTAGTATGCAATATGCTTAGAAATCACACACCATAGGTTAAAGCAAGGTGAATACGATGTGTAGTTTTTGAATCGCGAAAGCTTTCCTTTTGTAAGTCAGTTTGACTTATGCGGGATGTAAATGAGGCATCAGTAACCTTTATGAAAGCGGAACTATTGGTCAAAGTTCATGCTAACTGTATACTGGTAATGAAAGGGTTAAATTTTATGATAATTCAGTAAATACGAGTATGTCTAAACACTTTTCGCGATAGGATCATATTTTTGTAGTGGCAACTCATTGTTAAAAGTGTTTTTAAATAGACTTCCATTCCTTATCTATATTTAAAAGAAAGTCGTGTTAGTTACACTATTTATAACTCAAGAACGGCTGAATCGATTTGACTGAAAATTGGTGTGCAGGTAGCTTAGAACCAGGAAACGGACATAGGATAATTATTACCCCGTTTTCTATTTTTTATTCCGCGCGGACGGAGTCGCGGGTAAAAGCTAGTTAGAAATAAAAGATTGATCATCATACACAATACTTAAGTTTGACATGTCTCAAGATGAGAGATAAATAAAAGTCAAAGACATAGCGTTACCAAATGACAAAATCAATTCAACTTTAGATAACTTGCTTGGCATAAATTGCTTTTTAATATTGCTGGTCTTAATTTAAAACAAGATCAAAGTCGTGTACGAATAATTCATTAATTAATGTTACAAATCAATGACAAATTCGACAACCATAAATAATAAATACACTTTTTAAACTACACATAAGTCAACGAGAACGTGCACAATTTTATAATTGAATAAAAACCTACATGAATTTTGTAAATGGCAGCATATAATTATGAATTCTATATTTGAAATACGATTTTTTCTTAATCATTTGCACCAAATCCATCAAATGAAATGATTCGATTCGCGCCAAGCGGGAGAGCTTGTGGACTGCCTTATTTGTGGACTAACTAAATCAATTGCTGCGAGTTGTTGAAACTTGTGTTAGGTATTTGCCCATTAGTGAGATTGCTAATGAATTAGCCGAGCACCTCGATCCGCGATCAGAATTCAAACACTGATTATTCCTATCCGTTTATAGTAATTAACGCTCCATTCATACGTAGGGCTGTCAGAAATGCTTTCAAATATTCCACGCATTGATGCGTGCAGCATATTTTTTGCAATTTACATGATGCTAAATGAACTAAATAGTTATACATCCACATATCTACACCTAATTCATAATTTCCCTTATGTACATGGACAGATCTGAAGCGAAATGGACGATTGATGCTTACAAAAATCTTCCTAACATTATAAATGCGAATGTTTGGATGGATGGATTTTTATTTGAAGGTATCTCCAGAACGGCTCAATGGATCTCGATGAAAGATAGATGAAGATCATAGTGTGGAAGAACACATAGGCTACTTATCATGTTTTTTAATTCCGCGAGGACTTAGTCGCGGTTGACAGATAGTGTATTTTTTATAAATATATACAATACAAAAAGTAAATACATCACTAAATAAGTAGGTAGGTACATAGTAAACAATAACCAACACAGATTTCGCTTTATTTACTGTACTACGAGCACAAAATTGTAGTTGGTGTTTCAACATATTGCGATATTTATTATATATTTTCCTTCGGCTGAAACACAGCTAGTCCCATCGGAAAATAACACCTAGGGTTGGATTATTATAAAGTAAATGCCCTACCACCCCGTAACATAATTTTATATTAGGTACGAGAAGCTGATGTACCTAGTTGTTTATTTCACATTACAGCAGTTTGTAGAAAAGAGGAAGGGAAAATATTCTCTTTCTGTAAGTCCCCTCCTCCGTCGATTAAATGTAGGCAACGTGTCTGCAATTGCGGATGTTTAAATGTAGCAGCCACTTCAGTTTAAAAAAAAAGTTTTTCTGATTAAAATGATCTAGCTTTTCATTTCTATTCTAAACTACATGTGTATACTGACATCTTACTTTTAATAAACGAATACAATCGACATCATCAGTCTCTTACAAAACCGAAATGGCCATAGATATGTAAAACTTCACTGTGTTTGAGTAAAAAATTTCGTGTTTATTTGTTAATCGTTTTCCACAATACACAGAATTACACGGACGAACGATCTCCCGTTTAAAGGCATCCAGTTACCAGTAGGTAACCGTTGAAAAAAAAAAGTATAATAGACAAGGCTCAACCATAAATAATAGAATCATTAACATCTGCCGCTATGATTTCGAACATCAATTTTTTTGGCGCCTAAAAAAAGTTATTCAAACGAAGCTTAAGAGGCCTAGTTAGGGGCGTCATCGGAACATGAGTTATTTTGACGGTTGATTCGTTACATTATTTTTTTTAATTCGATGTCTAATGGTGTTTGTTAAAATTCTGGTTGCCAACTGTTTCCTATCATTTATAACCTCAAACTTTTGGTATTGTAAATTAACGAGTTTTAATTGAAAACTATTATTTTCAACACACGACTTATATACTAACTAGTTCATGGGGAAAATGAAATTTTAAACATTACAGATTTTTACATTCATCTTTCTAAGCATTGATGTTTGAATTTCATTATAACTTCAAGTATTTCTTTATCATACTAAGTTTGGGGATACGGACTCTTTATTACATAAAAAAGGTTTTATATAAATATAGTTTCAGAATTGATTTATAAACCTATATATGTGAAGTATTATAATAATGTTTTGGATTGGATTTGTGATGAAAAAAATAAAATAAAAAGTCTTATATTCAAGGGTTAAAAATCAAAATGTCTACTAACCAAATGGTCTGAGTGGGGATCTCTTGGCGCACTAGGCACTGGATTGGGCCACAGCAACTTTGACAACATCCGTTGACTTTGGTTATAGATGAGCTCCTACGAAGGTGAGAAAAATGAACTTTAGTATGATATGAATTAAGGCAAAATTAGCCTGACGTGAGGATGTGGAAAGGATGACCATATTGGTATAGGTATTAGATGTTGGAAGGTTTATGAAGATGTAGAAAATAACAGTAACATAAAATTCACATAGAAACGTTAAATTGAATTCACCAACATCTAATAAAATATAGTTAAATGTCATATGGAATCTTATAGAGTCTTCTAGAAATATAAACATCATTTATAAGAATTCATGCATGCGTTCACATCCATACATTATTGGTAAATTCTCTGAATTCCAGTGTCATAAGAAAAGAATAAGAGAAGAAATAGAAAGAACCACATGTTCAGTTTTTCTCGCCGATTTGCTGTAAGACCGTAATCCAATGCAATCAGCCAGGCAATTATCCATAATATACTTTGCCATAACATTAAATTTTCCAAATTATTTCAGTAAAGAAAACATATCATTAATTTAGTAAACAAAAATAATGATTGTTTCCAAGAATCAAACATACATGAATGAACTTTACTTCACTTAATGACATACTTATTAAGAACTTTCTTAAGTTATAAGAAATGTTTATTAACAACGTGGGTGGTTAACAATAATAATTTTCACATTACTCCAACGGCCAGTTAAGTCAAGTCAAATATTTCTAAGAATCGATCTCCCGATAACCTTATACTCGTATTGAAATAAGTTAAATAAGTGAGATTATTATTACTAATAACATGTTTTCACTGATTCCGCGTCCGCACCTCCGGCGAGAGGCCAGTTAATACTGGTCGTAGAGATTGGCAACATTTGGATCTTTTATTAAAAAAAAGAAACAAACTTATTAATAGAATAAAAACGAGATTTTAATCAGAAAATATTTTTTTTTAATTCAGCAGAGTAACTGTTTTATTACACAACAGTTTATTTTTTATTTCCAGATCACAAAAAAAATATTGCTAAAGAAATGCGAGTGTCTAAGTTTAAATAAATGTCAATAATTTCCGAATATATTATCAACAAATTACGCATAAAAAAAATGAGAGCCGTCATGGGACACCTGGCAGATGTGAAACATCGTGTGTGAATAAGTAATATGCATAAAAGATTATATACCTTAGTATAGCGTGGCGACCCGTCGCCACGGCAAGCGTCGCCACGCCAACAATTCGGTTTACAAGTGATCCTATAGATGTTTCACATCAAAAACATATTCAACTATAAATTATGTACAAAAGCGCGGCCGCATTCAAACAAGTAGATACCTATACCAACAAATAAACGTATGTCCAATTTATGTGAGCATAAAGCGAAATGTAAACGAATACTTATTTTCATAATGTGCAAAAGCGTATTTCAGATTTTGAATAGCCGAGTGTTGACCACTCCTGGCGGTAAAAAAGTATAACGAGACGGTAATAATAGGTTGAGGCAACTTCTCGCCCGCAAAACAAACACAGTCTACAGAGCAGCCCAGCGCCCAGAGAGTGCTAAATTACTTTAATAATGGCGCTGGCTCGCCCGTGGACAGCTTGCGATGTTTTCCGACCTCTTGTTAACAATTTGTTTTTAATTTATGATATCTCTGATTTATTATATCACTGACGTCTTTTACAAACACAGATAAAAGGAAACAATTCAATAGAATTTTCATTTCAGAACGTTTTCTCCCGCTCTTACTGTTATAATTTGACAGATGTCATTTTTATACTTATAATTTTAGATTTTTGTTCAGTGGTGATAAAATGATAATAATGATGTATGTATGTATGTATTTATTTAGGATTATTGAGTTAAATTGATTAAAACAAAACAAAAAATAACGTAAAATTCCCACCAGTGCTTTTTGTTGACAGAATGTTAAATATCAAAAATAAATATCCGTATTTTTTGCAATTCGCTTTATAAATATACGTCTGTGGCACAGGGGAAGTGGGGCACGTAGGACCATGTGTAAAATTATACCAATAAATGATATTTATCTTGCATAATACAGCTGTCAGAATTATAGCCGTCGGTTACGTCTTTTTCGGACCGGTTTCGAATCATCGACAGGCTCCATTAATAACCCGGGGAAGTCGTTCGCTGACTCGCTGTGTGTTTAACGAAATAGTTACGGTCAAGTTATAAGCCTTCATTCATGTTAATGCAACTACAGGGTGTAATAATATTACAAACGATGTGTTTTTATTGATGATACCTTAATAAAATCATACTATATTATGTACTATTTATTACACATAAATAATTACACAGATAAAAACATCTCATCATAACAGTGATATCAATTTATAGAAAAACAAAATTCAAACGTTTAGGTACCATAAGATCCAGGAATCATAAGATCGGACTTACCTCTATATACAAGTCTGTTTTTGTGATAATAATTTTATCATTAATATGATGGTAATCCAATTTTACCAATCTAATGTTGATCATCTAAGTTTCATGAACACAATACAAGAGATGTAACTTAAAAAGTTTCAAAATCAAATATGAGTGATTGATAAAAGTTAAGCACTCATTGCAAGGAATTGCACATTTCCAAAAGAATATACAAAACATGTTATGAATAAAAATTACTTAAAAGCAATTTTTCAATGTTTTCAAAATATGAAGAAGAGCTTAATCATTTGTATCGCCAGTCAAAGTCCGTTCAAAGTATGTAATTAGCCGACAGTTGTACAAATACGTGTGGGCCCGGAGGCACGGCGCGGTGACGCCGGGGGCGGGTTCGAATCCAGTTTAGGAGCAACGATATTTTGTTAATGTTGCCATCATTGGACAGGAGTATTATCACTTTTTATTATCCTTTACTTACTATATATAAGAATAGGATTATTTTTTACATAGAGTTAGACTTTAAAGGTCTTCCTCGTGCTACTAAAAGGCTACAATTAGCACTTAATGTGTTGTTGGAAGCAAGTCAATCTTTTCCTCCATAAACACTAATAAAATAAAGATCTTCATATACACAGATATAGTTTACATAATTATACTGCGACAGCTAGTCGCCATCGGAGCCGAATCATTCTAATTAAGAGCCATAAAACTGAAAATCGTTCCCAGCACTCGTTACGTTTCACCGAGGTCTCAACGATGAATAAAAAAACATCTTTTATGCACGAGCCCACCGTAAGGCCATAATAGATTAATGATATAGCCTGCGAGGTCTGGAGGTCTTTAACGAAAACGCTCAGAGGTCGCAACGCGTAAGGTGGCCGCATGGTAGGGGTCCCATTCGTCATATCTTACTTTATTCTACTTATATATGTAGGGAAATATGTTCATGACTAAATTAATTTTTAAGCTATAATATTGCTAATTAATATGCACGTCAAACGTTATATAATTAACAAAATTAGCAAAGAAATTATTGTTTTAAATGAGGTCAAGGTTGTGGGAGTAAACAAATTAGGTAATTAATGAATCAAATTAGGTAAATAATAGTTTTTCGCAGCGTGGTGGCCAAAGCAGTCGAAGTGTCCGAGGTGGCCGCAGTGGCCATGGTGGCCACGATAACCGCGACGTGGCCACCACCCGCGCGCGTGCGACGGAGACGGATGGATGGCGGCGCGGCGGTGGCTCGCCGGGGCGGCGCCCGCGTCGGCCCCACGCGCACAGCTTATTGAGAAATTCCCAACATCATGTATTCCTTTTGCTTTCCTCCGTAGTTATTTTACTTCCCATTAACAATATTACCATTTCGGCGACCGGCCGTTTATAACGAACGTCGTCGCTTCGTTGAAAATATTATTGATTTATTTTAAGACATTAATACGACTTTGATTACGTTTTTTTAAGATATATCTTTTTTATCTATTACTATCTGTATTCTAAGCATTTCAAGGTGGCCATAATTGTTCGGTTGTGAATAATATATATACATTAGTACTATGAATTAATTATGAAAAACCAATATGGTTTATTTTTGGTCTGTTGTATGAGTGAAAGGAAAGTGAAAACACAATATCTAAGTACTATCTAATCAGATACTACTGTGGCTGCAAAAAATATGCTATCAATATAAAACAATTATAAAATTAAAATTCGATTTATAGCAGTCACCAAAATCGAGTCACGTGTAGCCGTTAAAACAGCAATCAACTGTTATCAGACAGTTATGCTAATAAGACATGCTAATTCCCAAAACCAACAAGCGAGGAACAAAACAGCGGCCGGGGAACAACAAAACGAACAAGAGATGCAGACCGGCGCCACGGGGCAATTACAAGCGCCCGATACACACAAAAATAACTGGCCGGTTAACTAGTTATATAGCTTTATAACGCGTTATTTAAACTGCTTTTTCTTGTTATTTTACTATCGGTTTATAAAAAATAAATAAATTTAAATCACAATAAATAGACATTGGGAGAGAAGAGAAAAGAGTAATAGGAAAAGTGTTACTGCAAATTTTTTTTTAAGAAATTTAACCGCAGTTTTTTTTAGATATAATTTTTGCATTTACAAATAACCAAATAATAAGTTTTAATAATAGTATTATCCGTAATATACTTTAACTATAAACAAAATCATTTCTTAAAAAAATAAAAATGATAATAACATAGCTATAAAATAGCATTTCTATATCTAGTTATATGAAAAACGTAGGACACGCACCTGCTATGTTGAGAATTCGGTCCGCTTTCTAGTAGCCGATTTTTTAGGAGGCCTATATCGTGCGCCGCAACTGGAGTTCTCAGAATTAAAAAACTGGTCGGACGCCGTCGGCGGGATCCGTACGCATTGTGTAGACATTATTGATACCATAAAACCTATTCGTTTTATAACGATGGTAGAATCCATCGATTTACCAGTGGATTTATACTGTACGAGGTGTGAATGGATCTTAAACATATATTACCAAGTCTTCTCAGGACAAACAGGGTAGAACGAGATGGCTATTAATATAAAATCCGTCTATTATGTTGTGTTAAATGCAAGTAGGTGCGACCACTTACCGTGAAACTCCACTGCCGTGACGATTGTATTAGAATATATTGTTGTCTCTATTTTTTTTAAAGAGAATGATAGGGATGACAGTATTTTCTCAAACAAGAATTTCGACAGCGAAAACCCATAGTTACATCGACCAAAACTCATAATACATGTAATGCTAAACAAGCCAAACAGGTTTACCTACTTATTCTTTGACAAAACATTGTCAAACATTGGCCAAACTTTAACAATTGAGCTAGTCGAGTTACCGAGGTATCGGCGTTGTGGCATGGGGCATGAGTATTGTCGTACCGGACATAGTAATCCGGTACGTGGGGCGTGACCCGGCGAGCCCGTGACGTCAGGCCAATGGGCGCACCGCTCATTGTCGCCCTCGATTGATACTATCGACAGACTACGATCAATGGCGTGACGCGAATGCTTGCCGCAAACGTTTTCAATAAATTTAACTTTTATTCTCTATTTAAATATTTTAATTTAATAAATAAAACTGTATCTATTTGGCTTTAACGTTTTCTTGAGTCTCCAATCAAATATTATCGCAGAACAATTCCTAAAAAAAACAAATAAATGATAGGATAGATTTACTAAAATGGTCGAGATTATCCCAAACTTTTTCAAATATTGCATCAAATAAGAATTGTTACCTACTATTAAACAAAACCTAATCTCAATTAAAGAAAAAAAAACCAAAAAACTCTAATTTTGTATGTAAAACTTTCGCACTTTAGAAAGATTGATTTAGCGTTGTAAAAAAGTTACAACGAGTGAGATTCGAAGTCGTTTTTCACTAATTTAGAATTTAACTTTCTAAGTCCTCTACCTACATATATTTTGCGCGGATGTAAGTAACTAATGCCCTACCCTTTGTCACTCCCAGAAAGAAGACTGATCGGGTGACATATCGTGTTCAAATCTTTTCAATGTTAAGACGCTAGGTCTAGGTAGAAATTTATATATCTATAATAAACCCACATATATAAAGCAATTTATATACGCGCGAAAAATATTACCCTCTTGTCATTCGGGTAAAAAGAAAACGATACCTACACATCGTTATTTGCCTGTGACAAAGTGAAGAAGTTTCTAAACTACTAAATATTTATGGGCAATTGTAACAAGTTACAGATATGTGCAACAATACCGTAGGCCTAGCGGCCATTACGGATGTGACGTAATAACTTAAGCCCCAAGCCCACCGTGGCGTTGCAACTAATCCTATACTTTTGTAAAAGCACCCTAGTTCTGTCACCCCAACTATAGTCATAATATCGTAACATTCTCATATAGAAAACATATATCTTATTTACTTATCCATAAGGGACAGAATACTTTGGCAGTAATTTGTTGGGCTGCAAGTTAATTGGATAGTTTGCAGTGGCTGGGGTTGTAGTGAAATGTAATAATACATATCCCTAACGTATGATTTACTTTACGCCGCTCGTATATTTGTATCGAATTGAACAACGCCTTGCAAATTCTGAGCGAAGCTAAACTGATGTTGAGTGACAATATTATATTCCGGCTTCTGGATCTAATCTTTAGGTATTACATTCTATTGACATCACGGAATATGCTAGACACACATTAAATTCTAAAATGTTTGCGTAATCTAAAGCCAAGATCTCGTTTTCTCGCATTCAATAACATAACATCTAATAAATAAAATTCTCGTGTCACAGTTTTCGTCACCGTACTCCTCCGAAACGGCTTGACCGATTCTCATGAAATTTTGTGAGCATATTCAGTAGGTATGAGAATCGGCCAACATCATTTTTTTTTTAACAGCGCGCGGACGGAGTCGTTGGCGACAGCTAGTAACTATGTAATATTATATGCTTCAACTTCATTTTATATCTACAAAATTACAACATTCTGGATGAAGTAAAAAAATAAAGAGTATGGCCGCCAGTGTATTAAAAAACTTTTGTTTTTGGTTTGAAATCAACAATAGTAAGTACACTCGCACTTAACACCACGTGCTTGTGAGATAGTAAAAGACATAAAAATAAGCAAGAGTAAAGTGGATAGAGCGTTATCAGGCTGTATTGGTCGTAAATTGTCTATCGGGCGGTAATCTGGTGCTCGGCCGCGGGAGCCGCAATTAACCGAGCTGTGTTCAGACCATTACAATTAAATAGATAAAGCCACGCTTCTGGTGGTCTTGTGGCCACGTAGACCGGCCAATTTGTTTTATCAACTACGCGCCTACGCATTTATGTTCACGTGATGGATTGGTCCACGTTAACATATCTATAAGGCTTAATTTTTGTCGTAGACTGCTCACATACAAAGTATTCAAGTCTCCGTAAGAAGCTGTGTGATAGCAAGTAAAGGTTACGGTTTGAAATATATACGTCAGATGTTTTTCAGAGAAATATTAAAATAAACTGAATCTCGTTGAACGTATTGAAGAAGTAAAAAACACAAAAGCGGGAGAATAAAGTGTAGGCGCGGAGCTTAATTTTACAATTAAACTGCACAAAATCATTAATTTACTTACAGAGTTTGCTACGAGTCTGTTAATCGTTTTGATTACACACGACTATTGTGTAAAATTAAAGATTACCAAAGATTATATAGTTGCCAGAACGGACAATAAGAATATTCTTATCATTTTAAGAATTTTTATAAAATACTCTACATACATTTAGAGTCTTATGATTCAAACTACATTTATACACATTTGAAAGTAATCTTTTTCTATCTAGGAATGTTATATGTAAGAATGATATTTCTGAATTTTATCCAAACTAAATTTAAGATCAGTAGGATTCATTTTTCTTTGTCAGATTATATTCTGATTTTAAAGAATTTTATAATGACTAATTTATGTGTCCAACTATACGTACCTATTTATACCAATTATGTATCTTTAAAGATAAGTTGAAATTTCTATCGTTTTCTAATCTTAAGTGCCTTAATTACATTAGATAACAAAATGCATTATATCGTTTGATTTGCAAGTTACTTACTTATATTATATTTCATAAGACGAGAAAATCAATGTGTAAGATCGGAAGTCGAGCATTGCCTCTCAGAGACAAAACTTGCTGTGCCACATCTGTCTCGGCTAGTAATCACAGCGATAAACAAAATAACGACAAATAAAACGCGCTCGCTCGTAGGGGCGGCGCGTTTGAAGCTCTCAAAGGAGGCCGATTTGTTTGGCATAAAGAGCTCTTTAGAGGTCCGTCTATATCGGCCTCATGAGAATTTATTCTCGCTGTTATTATTGCAATTCAATTAATGGGAGTACAATGATCGGTCAGGTTTCGCTGCTTTAGTACTGCACGGATCACCGTTTGGGGAAATTTCGTTTCGTTTTACGTCGCCACAACGAGGTTTGTCATAAAGATGCTTATTTTATGTTCTCAGCGAATTACGCGTTGCGAATTATGATTGCTTTTTATTTTAAAAAATGTGGAAAGGGTTTTGGATTAACTTAAAACTCGGTGTAAAATTACAAAAAGTTAAATCTTTTAAATGGAACGTTATAACAAAAGGTCATCAGAGATCAAACATTTAATATCAATTTGTGGTTCTGTCAATCAATGTTGTCTAAACAAAGATGGAAAGTTGATGTTGATGGTTCATCATAATACTTATTACATTTTATCAAAGCAAAGTACAAGAATGTTTATGATTTTCAAACTCTATTGGTAGATAGTCCCCAAAAATTTCGTAAACATTTGGCTTGTTTGTAATAAAAAAAAGGATCCATCTGTCGATTTTCAATAGATTATCAGTTAGTTGAACAACAATGAGATGCATGGCTCCGTAGCGGTGCCTCACAAACGCAAACTATTAAAGGGTTGGCACATATAAAACGTATTAAAACCTCTTTTCAAATCGCCGCAGTCTTCGGCCCCGTCAAACGGCTACCGGTATTTGACGCAAATAACCCGTTAATAAAGGATCACCTTTAATCGGTCTCTTTACATAAAAAAACACTCAACAACCCATAAGTTTATCTCTTCATCCGCCCCAAAGTATCGGGGCTGAGAAATACTGGACCATTATTAGAAGTTTAGATAAACTTTCAAGTGTTTTAACGTAAATGTTGTGGATAGATTGATCGTATATTTTCACGACACATTAATGAACTTAAAATGTATGCACAAAATAAAGTCGACACAACTCTTCTGTTCAAAAATTATGTTTTTGACGAAGATTTTAGTGTTTATGTTGACTGATCGTTTTAAGAAAAAACAGGTCTTCTTATTAATATTATAAATACAAATATTTAGATGAATGGATGGATGGATGTTTGTTAGAAGGTATTTCCAGAATGGCTCAGCGGATAGATGAAATTTTGCATATCTGTCCACATAATCTGAAAGAACACCAAATGTGTATGGCTCCCCTGGGATACGTTTAATCCAAATATTTAGTAAATACCTCTGCAACAGTTCTAAAACATCTAATTGATATTTCATAATATGAGATAATTTTCATCCTTTTTTTCAATTCTGCGCTGACGAAGTCGTGGGCAAAAGCTAGTTGAAAATAAAAGTGAAAGTTAACTTTGTTGAAAATGTAACCATATCGTATACCGAAAGTCCAAAGTATTGGGTATAAAGGAAACCAAATTCATATAGTGAATGTGAAACGTACACTTAATGCAAAATTAAATGGAACTGAAATTAACATATGAAAAGGATGTAGGTACTATAAGCAATACAATGTACTTTTATGTTTGTGCGAATAAAAACAGCGACTCACTATCACCTTACAAGTATCGCCTATAAAGTAATAAAATAAAAGTGACCAGATTAATTAAAGACATTGTCGGTATGTATGTATGTATGTACAATGCTTAAGATTCCACGGCGAGTGTTTGGATGACTGCCCACCAAGGCACTCGTAATTGTTAACGCGTCTTTTTGGATAAGGCATTTTATATTACACAGACCGAGAACAATTTCATATTATTTTATTTTTACGCTAACTGAAAACCATATTTTAATACTTTAGTTGACTTTTAGAACCTAAAGAATATTATTTTAGTAACGGTTTATTAGCAACGATTTTTAGATTAAGTAATAAGAAATTTTATACATCTTTTCAAAGATAATAAGATTTTAGGTGAATGTTCCTACAGTGCTAAATGATGGTTTAAAACCATTTTCTCTATTTAATAGTGCCTTGCTTAATACCTTATCCGCGCTACGGTGGTGGCAGCGACGGCGTGCGCATTAGTCGGTGGTCGAGTGACAAAACAAATGAGTGTTTTAGCGCTATCTGAGAGCGCTTTCATCTCGCCGCCGGTAGCCGGTAGCCGGCAGATACCGAGGACCGACCTCTCAGCATTATCTCCTGTATTTGTAATACGCTTCTGTACGACATTAAAGACCATTTGACGTACACTGCGGTGGGCAAAGTTTAAACGCGTTCGAGCTGGTCGTTTTAATTCAATGTATATTAAAGTCTGCGATAGTCTCAATGCATTAGCATATTGTACATTGATACCGATTTTATTTCTTAAGAGTAAACTGTTTTATAATCAAAGCGATTACTCATATGATTGGATTATATTAAATATTAATGAATAACTTCACACAGCCGCTTATATAGTCCTTTTATTAAGTAATTAGTTCTCACCTAAGAGGTTCGTGTTATATTTCGTCTCTATTCTAATACGATAAAAGATTTAATTAAATATATGAGACACGGATTACTTCATACAGCTGCGGTATGTCTACAGCTAACCCTAACTGCTGATTGCCCAACGTCGGTACCTAGTAGGTACTTAAATTATTTCGTGTGTCGTCTTTGATACACAGAATCAAAAGAAAGGGAATTTTATAAGGAATCTAAGTGTATTCAAATCTTTGTGTACAAAGTATCACTTTCTAAAATGTGTGATAGAATCGGTAAGGCTACTGCCAGTCTGTTCAGCACCTAATAAACTTGCTTATTAGTGAATTCCGATTGTTATCTATTTAAAACATTGAGTCAGTCGCTACTAGAGAAATGCAACGGACTTAGTCGGACGATATTGTAACATTAAAATATTTTAAGTAAATATGACAATACTAGCTTTTACCCGCGACTCCGTCCGCGCGGAATAAAAAAAATGCACACAAGATAAAAAAGTTCCTATGTCCGTCTCCTAGTTCTAAGCTACCTCCCCATCAATTTTCAGCTAAATCAGTTCGATCGATCTTGAGTTATAAATAGTGTAACTAACACGACTTTCTTTTATATATATAGATAGATGAAAAAACATTTAATGAAATTAGTCACTAACATTCATAATATTTGATAACATGATTGATATTAAACAGTTCCGTGAGAATACAAGAAATTTCAGATTTCAATAACCTTAGACGGTGAGAATTTATATTCGCACAAACATTGTCGTTTTAATTATATTAAAACTTTTTTTTAAATATCACTAAAAACTGCAAGTTGTGTGAATTAATGAAACGTTTCCGACAATTTAATTTGCCACATAAAGAGTAATGTCATAAATTACTGTTTTTAACTTGAATGACAACGGGTCGTTATTGCAAAGACAAACTTTTTGTAGCAAAACATAAATTTACTAAATTGGGATTTAAAAAATTCTTTTCATTATTAAACTTATTTGTTATAAAAAATATTTTTACTGCGAACGCCCACTCCATGTATGCTATGTGCCAAAAGGGCCGACCACCAATCGTTACTCCGATACGGCGATAAGGTGTTTAAATTCAACTTTTTATTGAGCCTTATCAACGGTATAAAGCTTAAATACACACACATGCGTAACTTTTAATTGTAGCCTTGCCTATTTGTACGTAAACCCACACATGCATTTAATTGACAATGTTACACTTCTTGTTGTTTATAGCTTGCTGTACGAATGATGGTTTTAATACGATGGATTAAAGTGGTGAATAGGCTTAATGAATTTTTGGGTGATTGAAAATATAACATCTTGAGGTTTCACAAAATTATTCGATCGCCGAGTATTTGCTGATCCGTTATCAGTTTAATGCGTCGTGTTGCAAAGAATGTGGTGTGGTATCGACTGTAAATTTTAGATGCAATTTAGATATTTGAGGCGATAAGAATTTCGTTTTTTTTTTACTTTTTTAATATTACGTGCATACTTAATCCCTTAAGATCAACCAATTGTCTTTGTGGCGAACAAGAAGGTTCAACTCTTGCAATCGACCTTTTTTATTCAATTACAAAGAAATATTGAAAAGGGATATTCGGTATTTAAACTACTCTATGATCAAAGAATTGCGCCAGTTTTATTTTCACAAATCAGCCAGTATCAGTAGTACAATTATACTTAGTTTCGAAAGTTCATCGGAAAGGTTATCAAATAAACAGTTAAATAGTTAAATAATTCGATAGACCGGTAACCGACACCGACACAAAGACAGGTAGCCCAATACCGTTAAGATGGAACCGAGCAAGATAACATTAACAGCCCAGTTCGATAATAACGCGAGTAGCATTCCGTGTTTCGAGCCAGCTGTAAAACCTTCGAGACACGACACTACGACGAGGTGGTCCACATCATCCAATACAGCTTATGATCGCTTTTTGCGTTCAATCATTGTAACAACTTTTATGGTAATCATTCGCAACTCGTCTGTTAAACATCTGCACATTATTTATGTCAGCATAATCAGAAAAGATGCAAGCAAATTTGTATAAAAGGACATCAAAATAAACTACATTACTATTATTAATTACATTATTTAAAAAAATAAAAATAACATCTAGCAATGACAGAGACGGTCAGTACCTACTAATAAATTTTATTTCTTTCTGTGATACACTTCACTTATAAAATCGCATTAAAACAATCAACAAATTTAACAGATGACAAAGTGTTTTTTTAACTCAATTAACATAGACATTTGACCTCCGCTTGTGGGCAATGTGACATGAAAACAGCAGCCTGCCGACGCCCGCCTACGATCCATACAATTTGCAAAGGCGGGCACCGCCCAACCCCTAGTCTTTTTTTAATACTGACGAAATGTTTCTATAGGCTATTCCAGATTTATAAACTCGAATAGAGCAAATATAATTGTTACGTTTTTCTTTTTCATTTGGCATCTGTTCTTTCTACTTTTATAAACTTTTTATAGTCTTTGGTAAGATATATAACAGTATCTATGTAATTAAAATAAATTATCAATTTTCAAATATAGATAAATAAATGTAGGTAAATCTTAATTTATGGCTAGAGTATCGTGTGTGGTGTGACAAGAAAAAATAAAGTTAAGAATGTATATATCAGAGGAAGCTTGAAAGTAGCGCCAGTTATCGAGAAATTGAGGAACAGAAGGTTAGCGTGGTTTGGACATGTTATGCGGAAGGATGATGTTCGTATAAACAAAAAAGTAATGAGATTGAATGTGGATGACTATAAAGGTAGAGGAAGACCAAAGAAAGTATGGATGGATTATGTGAAAGAGGATATGCGTAAGAAGTATTACCCCAGATATGTCGGCTGATAGAGATGTATGGAGGAGTATTACATGCCGACCCTCTATAGGGATAAGGGCAGGTTCATGATGATGATGATGATGGTTAGAGTATCGTCATAACTTGCAGATAATTTTATAAAAATATACAATAATCTAGAGTAAAATTTACCATAGTTATTTCACTTTGAAAAGAAATTACATACGTCTCTACCTACACTCAAAGCATTCAGAGTACGAAAGAAACTTGTTGGATAATGTGAAACATGTAAAATTGTCGTTTTCACGACTGACAAAACAGGTGTGAGGGCGCCTCGTGACGATGTAATAAAAATATTGAAAGAAAGGAGATGAATTCCTCACACGAACTCCCAAATACCTACTGCAAAGCGTAACAACCACTTGTAGCAAGCTGAAGTAGTCTTTATCCCTCTCAAAATAAAATACAGATTAACTTGGTAGATACAGTAATTTTTTGATGTTTTAAACGCTAACATTGAAATGAAATAATGGTATGTTCGTACGATGGCAATACATCGTTATATTTCTAGTTGGCAAAATTGAAAACGTACCGGCGAGAAAGATTTGATTTACGGTATGGGTACCTACGTTGAAATTGAAATACCTTGAAATGTTACGAATGCCGTGTGAGATGCCACTTTGAGTACAAATACAAGTTTTAATATTGTTATTGGAAGTTATTTATACCATGAGATATTAATTTTTTTTGTATTCTTTAATGTTTTGAAGTTGATAAACAGACAGTTTCCTTTGGTTGTATTCTCAAATTAACTACTTAAATAAAAAAATAGGTAGATAATTAGACAAATTTCAGAAATAAGCTACAATCAAAGCTAAAATTATTACAACAGAAATCTATATATATAAAAGAAAGTCGTGTTAGTTACACCATTTATAACTCAAGAACGGCTGAATCGATTTGACTGAAAATTGGTGGGCAGGTAGCTTAGAACCAGGAAAAGGACATAGGATAATTTTTACCCCGTTTTCTATTTTTTATGCCGCGCGGACGGAGTCGCGGGTAAAAGCTAGTGTTATATAGACCTTAAATTCGTGCAATATTAAGACCATCCCTTGAGCCATCTAATGAAAATATTAAAAATGTTCAGCATTAAAAAACAAAAGTAAGTATAACACAAGCACAAGCATATAAGTTCAGAATAAGATGAGGAATGCGAGGTGTCACATCGATGCGACCGGCGCGCGTCAAATCTGACAACTTGACAGTGTGCATATGCAAATTGACCGACCGAATGCACTTTGAAATTCGGCCATTTTGTTAACGTCATCCGACCGTTGACATAATAAATAGGTCAGTGTAACTAATCTTTAGTGAAGTTTAAGAAGTTTTGTAGCTGATCATCTTAATTCTACATAATTTTTAACGTGCTAAATAGTTTGAATTGACGCTTGAATCGAGCCAAGAAAATATTTAAAGACCTTTCCTGAAATTAAAATCACTAGTCTGATAGTAACTAATTTTTAAACCATGTTCATATTTAATCTTTCTTTTAATGAAAAGTGGTACCACAGTTACGACTTAGGGGTCTTCAAGAAAAGAGCATACAAATCCTTTAAAGGCTGGCAACGTATCTGCGGTTCCTTTAGTATTACGGATGTCCATGGGCGACGGATCAATTAATGTTAAGCGATCCACTGTTAGTTTGCTCCTTGATCTTATTAAAAAAACTTTGAGAATCTTACTTCTTCATGTTTTACGAGCATGTCTTGTGCGATGACACGTTAACATACAAGTTTATTGAAAACAAATAAAATTGACAAAAACACAATAATAGAAACAAAAGAAAACAAAAGATAAAAGAAACAATAAAAAATAAAAACAGGAACCTGTATACGATCACTATTCGAGCTGTCATACGGGTTATAAATGTCTTGGAGTGGGGAATATCGGCGGAATCGACTCTGGCAATAGAGTTCGAATGGCGTGAACTCAGCCATTCAGATGGAAACAACATGCTTGTCAAAAATTTCCATGTCTATCTAGCGGTAAATCTCACGCTATACAACCGTTTGTCAGTTGCTTACGACGATGTTTTACTATAGTCACGATGAAAACAACCAATGTGCAAATATTCCCAAAAATATCAAAAACATGTGCACCAAATATTTGGTACACTCGTGATACATTATTCGAACCCATGAGTATTCTATGAGGTCTTAAAATTATGATAAAAATAATGAAATACAAATAACTACGAAATTGAAAGACTCCAAAATATGGTCATGTACACAAAAAAATTAATGGCTTAAGAAATATTGTTATTAAAGCATTTGAAATTGTTTCGTTACATTAAACAATTATTCTGTAATTTGATAGCATTTTTTCTTAAGAAGCTTATGGTGTGAAAATGTAAATTCTTTCAAAATAATAATAACGTTCAGAGCTGACGTATACATCAGAACGACGCCATTAGGCGTACCGGTTAAATGAAACTCGTTAAAAGGAACTACACATGAAAACGTTAGTTTGGCACCCCCCTTAATACCATTTGATTTACCCCGCCACCTTCTTACGCCTACATATAAGTTTATTCATAGTAACCAAATTGAGTTGACCTTTAAGTTTAGAAAGAGTACGTGCTGGATCATAGAAATATTTTAAGACTTAGGGTCGTGGTAGTTCTTTTGTTATTGGTGGTGAGCATGCGTGTCTTCAGACCATCTCGGCGTTTCAAGCCTAATGCCACTTGTATCGGACATTTTATTGTCACACGCTCGTAGTTTTTCGTGAGTTGTGAAGCTCGAATTTTAGAAAGTATGTAGTCGGTGACGGTTTTATTGGCCCTAAAAGACTGGATGGGAATAAAATTGGAGTATTTCTAAATTTGCGGTGTAATTTCGGTATGGTTGAATTGTAGAAGTTTCAATGCGGGTGGCTAATGGTCTAATAAAGGCAACGAAGGTGGAATTATGTTTGTACACATGTTTAAAATGATACACTAGATAAAAAGTTACAAGAAGGCTATTTGAGTTATTGAAATATTTCCCTAAACACCAATAAATCGAATTTTTGAAACGACTAACAATACCCCGTATGCACTGCAAGTCAACGAGTCATCAGACGCAAAATTATTTACGTGTTCTACTACATGTTCTACTGACGAAAAAAATTAGCACCAATGTTACCTTAGCATGGGAGAGACTATGACAAATTAATGTTTCTACGAAATTTAATATAACGCCGGCGTCAGTCTGCGTCACAACCGCGAGGAATTCGATAGACACGTCCAAATAGAAACTTTTGCGGAAGACGCAATAAAACAGAGATCGTTATAGGAGTTGGGGCGCTGAAAGTATTTCGAGAATTTGCTTGTCTTCATTTTTAATGCCGACGAGAAAAGCGAAGGGCGTTAGAGTCTCACTGTATAAAAATTTTGCGTTCCGCAGGGTGAACTTGTGGAAGTGTTGTTCTCTCAATTTTCCCGCTAATTTCGTGGTCTACAAAATGGTTCCTTCTCAGGCACGCATTGACACGCAAGTCGGAACACGCGATATTCACGTGGATTCAGAGAAAAGACAAAGGCAAACTGTTGGTGGTAAGTTAATGAATGTACTATTTTGTGTTAGTTTTAGTTTTACATTTGAAAATTTTTATCATGTCAAAATTGATATCAAGAATATTGATAATGAAAACAGAATATTAACAAATACAGTAATAAGCCCAGCCGGGGTTCACAAACATGTGTCAAGTGCGAACGTCAAATATTTGCCATCGCTTCGGAACAGTGCGACTATCGTTCGACACTTTCCGCAACATGAGAAGGGCCGATCGCAAATATTACCAAACAAATAGATTAGTGCAACCCTACTATTGCAAGTCGAACGTTAAATCAATTTCGAGATAACAAGGATAGATATAAAACAATGTTACTTATACCAAAAGAATATCAGCATATATTGAAAATGTAATTTTTTTTAGCTGTGATACAGCACGATGTTCATTCCAAAAATATGGGTTACCTAAATAAGGTTGAACGTTATATAAATTTCATTATGAAATTTTCTTAAACCTTGTACCTAATTCCATTATTTGGCGATGAAAGTTATAAAGTAAAATTATTTTAAATGAAAAATAAAGTAGGTTTAACAGTTACCTTAATAAGAGTTAGGAATAGAATCATTTCTATTTCTGACTGAAGGGAATATCGTAAGCGAAGGTAAGCTGTATAAGAGCCTACAATAACTGCCGAGTTAGTTATAATAAATAATGTATTATGAGATGAAGCAAAAAAAGTGTTTTCTACTGTGCTAACATATCTATATTCACTGAAAGAACACGTGTATGTTATTAGGTGTAACTATTTCTGCATTTTTTCCAAAATTTGCTTGCAAATGAACTTTACAAGGCAACTTCTTATTTCTTTTTTAATTATCAAAATACGTTTTATGTACATTAAAACTATTATACAGTTTTAGGTCAATCGAATTCTTTAAGCGTTAAATACCTACGTGTATGTTGCAAAATAATTTCGAGTTACAATGTTAGGGGTTGTGAAGTGTTACAACAAATGCATTTGATCCCGGCTTGATGCGTCGCAAATATTTGCCTGTTCGCCTCCCGTGGGAAAACAAGCATTTCGTTTTCGGATTTTTACCTAGAGTTCTTATATGAAAATATTTTTGCATATTTTTTTTACTATATTACAACCAGTTTTAGCGACATTTTTAACTAACGCACTCTCTGCAAAGTTAATGAATATTTTTTTTAACTTTAAAAGTATTACTAATCAAGGTAAAACATTTTTTTTTTAAAAGCGTAGAATGTGCGCATATTAATTGAATAAGTTCAATTTAAAAATCTATCATCGTTATAACTTTTTCCTCTGCCAATAAATTATATTTACGTGTAAACAAATTTTTATTTCTCTCGTCAACGTCCAGTCAATATTCTGTGTGTCAATAACAATTTCAACTTTTTAATATTATTTTTTCGTATAGAAGAATTTATGCCCACACATAACAATAAAGCTTACATTAAAAAAAAAAACACAGATACTAGAATTAAATTCTGTAGCTCACCGCAATTTATATATGAGACATAATTTTAAGTTCAATATATGTCGTTGTCATTTCTTTTTTTTTAAACAAAGTGCTTACGCGTTTCGCGTGTCAATTGCGCAGCTGTCATATTGACATACTGTATTAACGTTCTGTGGTTTTGTGAGAAATGTCAATTTGGAAGGATTTGTTCTTCTACAAGTGGTTGCAGATAAGAATTTTAATAACTGATGATGAATATTCCTATTGATGTTAAAAGGGAAGAGTTGGACAAACTTATTTGGCCACAGACCCTAATATTTGTCGTTACTTTGTTGGTTACGCTGTCGCCGCGTCCAAAGACAAATAAATGGTTTTGTAACAGAGCACGCACGTATTATTTTTCTATATCAATTACTTTGCTTCGGGTTTTTTCAAACAATGATAGTTTATTCAAGTAACAATTAATCTGCTGTAATAAGTTTCGGCGCCAAGTCTCAATTACGTATCGACAAAAAGGGACTTAAAGCCAACAATGTAGCAGTCAAGAGTGCAAAGAGGATTAAAATTTACACCTCGTCCGCCAACAATAGCCATTTGGCCAACGTAATTGACAAAAGATGCCATTCAACAATTTAAATACTTTGTAACGAACAGAGTATTAGTTTCTTGTACAAGCGCCCCTTAAAATATTACAATATTGTATTGTAACATTACGTACATATTTACAATCTCTGATTTATAATAGTCAATTTTGTATTATTTTTATAATCGTCATCACATCAGCTACTTGTATAATCAATTCACTTTAAATGTTGCATTGCCGTTTTAATCACCTCTTGAAATGTTCATACTCGTTTTCTATCCACAAACCTCTTACTAAAAGACTAAACTTCATGTAACTTTAGTCTTCAAACTTTCTAAATGCCTCATCACTAACATGGGTTCTCCACCGCGAAAACATATATTAGAAACATCTTTCGATTTGTTTTGTGGTGTAAGGTGTTACGTTTAAAATATTATCTGTTCTCACAGTTCACTGTAGCCTCAGACATTTCAATACTTATTTAAAGCATAGCTTTATGTTTAAAATTAGACATAACCACTTCAAGTAATAATTAAATTATGACCGATCTACAAAGGATTTAAGACGAAGATAGCCTCTCACCCTCCGCTTGAGAACAATTTGTGCGGGGCTCACCGATCAGAAGGATGCCTCGGTGCCTCGCAAAGGGCATCACCTTTTGATCAATAACTGTATATAAATTAAGCATATGCCCTTTGCTGCTCGAGGAAGCGCACCGGTTTGCCGGCCTTTGTGTATCACTGTTTGTAGCCATTTATTTATCCGACACCCGTGCGAAATTTGTATCTTACGCAAATAATATACAAACTATATTCATTATAACAAGGGAATCTTGTAAAGATTGAGACTATAAGAGCGTAGGAAGCTATAAACCGACTTATAAATGTTTTTTGTGTCCATTGGCAGCTGCCACCGAGTCCGCACCTCGCCCACAATGCGCTACTTGAAACGAATTAGCCGCTCGAAAGACTTTGCAGAGATTAGCCCTTTACAATTAAAACAGACGGCGCTTTTTGCTATCGACGTAATAATATGCCCCCCGGCGGAGAATGGCATTATTATGGACCGTCGAGATGTTTTTATAGCGATACGGGTGCGATTCTACCACTATACCTAATCGAGGAAAGATTTCATGCTTGTCGTCGCGTCGTTTACAATTAATGTAGACGTAAAAGTACTCGTATCTCATATAAATAATGTAGGAACGTAGAGTGGACTATGCATCAGATGTTATCGGCGGGAGACGGCTCGGCCTGTCAGAGACCAATTCCTAGTGGTGGCAGGCGAGCGTGTCCCCTGCTTACCTAATGCCCGACCGATGTCTGATCGCATACCGAACCCGCGATCCATATTATGCAGTTTACTGTCTCTCTGATGTGCGTAGGTGTTTATAAATTAGACCGGTTTCTACGGAAGCTCCCTATAAGACTGCTGCCACGATTCACATTGTTACGGTATTTTGCTCGGGTAGGACGATTGACTAGAAATTGTATTAATTATGTATGTCAAATACTCTCTTCTATCAAAGCAACGTATTACTCAATGCTTTCGAATTGTTTGTAACGCTGGTTCTTGTATTAAATATAAGACTGAATTAAAATAATGCATGAAATACACTTGATGTAAGCGTTTATTATCATTGACCCTTAGGGTAACGCAGTATAACCTTCTTTTTCTAAAACACCTATAGTGGATAATTATGAAAGCAGATAAGGCAATGTAAATAGATTCATTCCCACACTCACATCGGCTACCATTACGAAATGACCGAAAGGTTTTCTTAGTTCGGCGCTTTTTAATCTTACTTTTATTGGTGGCCAGCTATAAACTCGGATAAAGGAGGTCCAATAATAATTATTAAATGCTTTCGCCGGCCAGTTAAAGCTGAAGATGTCGTCATAATTGCCTGCGCGTCGATCCTGCCCGTTAGCGTCACTATAAACGTTTCTCTCTCACTGACGACGTTGTAAATAACTGATCGGAACCAATATATCCTTTGCTGAGCGATCCAAGCTCTAGTGCCTTGCTGAGTTATGACTTCTAATTTTATTACTGGCGTTTATATTATCGGAAAGTTGCGAAAGCGAGAAAAATTAAAAGGTATTTAAGAGAAACTGATGATGAAGGACAACATCGTGATGAAACCTGCTCATATCTGGAACGAAACTCAATGATACCAACCCATACTGGGGCAGAGTGTTAGGCTTAGAGCCCTTGACACATTTATTACGTTTGAAGAACCTGACACAACGATACAAGATTCAGGATTGACATCATGCATTACATTGACATGTTACAGTTTGATCCAATGTTTGACAAACATTTGTCAATTATTTAAAGCTAAATTTAATATTCTGGTTACTGGTTTAAAATGCACAACCTCATCCGGCGCCGCGTGGGCCAAAATCCTTTCTAACCAGAAGTTTGCGAACCTTGAATCAGTTTATAACTCATATATTAGAATATTCACAACATTTTATAGACATCGTCGTTTAAAATACCTAATAACTTTTTGGGTAAAAGCCATGATTATTCCAAAATATATTTAACTGCAGCACAATATATGCAGTTGTTTTTGTTTTAAAACATCGAATAGAAGTAAAAAAAAAGTTTAAAGAAATTTGTACGGATGATACAAAATCAAACACGTCAAAAATACATTCAAAAAACGAAGACAAACATCAATTTTTGAAGAGGCATGTCATATTGTTCTTAGTTGTTTGTTTCGCACGAACACCTCATTAACAAGGCGACTGTTAATAAGTAGACGCGACATATTTATCCGTCCACCTGTAATCCGTTCCACCTGCCACAACGTTTTACACAGAACAACTCCTTCGAAGGCTTTTGGGTAGAGAGACCAATCGAGTTTTATAATTAACACGATCGTTAGTATTTAGTCGGTCCATCTTTGAGGTAAATTTGAGCTAGAGGTAAATGAGGTCGCCGGTCGTCTACACTGAACCAGAAGAAGTTAAAAAAGTACCGACTTTGATACACTTTTCAAAGGTTTTAATCCTATCATAGATATGTCAACCCACTTCCAACTCTTCTTTTAAATCGTTTACTAAAATAACAACAAAACTAGAGATACTTATACAAAGTTCCGTCAAGGAGTAAAACCTCAATTCCACATGGTGCTTTATACGCCTAAGGAATAATCTCGTGTTGTACAACAAAGGCTATAGCTACAGAACAACTTTTTACCATTATCTATTACAAAATTTAAAAACAATAAAGAGCTATTCTTCTAACCGATCGAACAAAACTAATCGATGTTAACAAGCGTACGATAATATCTTGTATGAGGAATGGTCGGTCATTCGAAAATCGGCATGTCGTGTCGGAGGGAATGGCGCGGGACAAAAAAGAACAAAACACACACCGGAGCCGCTATCTCTGCTCCTATCTACGTACCTGTTACTATAACAGACGTCACCGTATGTTTGAATACAGTGTGTTATTAGACAATGTTTCATATCAAATTTTTATAGGCACTTTATACTCATTTTATATTGATAGCTTTTTTTATACAAGGCTGAAGAAAAGATAGAGGAAGATAGAAGAAAGTATGAATGGATTATTTGAAAGAAGATATGCTTAAGAAGTTAGTGAATTCAGATATGACGTCTGATATAGTATGGAAGAATAGTACATGCTGTGGCGAGCCTCCGTAGGGACAAGTGCAGGTTGATGAAGATAAAAGCAGAAGATACGAAGTAGATTATTGCAAACTTCATGGTACAATTTTTGTCAAATATAGTGCCGCACAAGATGTACGTGGTACAATAAGCAATGAATAAAACTTAATAATTGTTATTGTAGTTAGGTACTTCCGAAAAAACAATAACAAAATAGTCTTACAATACTTTTATGGTTAAATTATATCGACAAAAAAAAGTAATTAAGATACTCACAAGTAAAAATTGCAATAAAATTCATTCAAAGAAAAAGCGACCAAAGATCCTATATACATAATAAACAACACATAATAAAGTATGCATCGCGTATCATCCAGTCAGCTGTTCACGAAAATTCTACGCATACCAAGCTCGGGACTGTTCGTTATTTCAATTACCCGGGTCCCTCGTCAAAGACAAAAGACCTGACACGGGGAAAAAACGACGACAAGAGAAAAAAACATTTGAAAAACGAAAAAAAAGGAACAACAGCTCATCGCCGGAATTAAAAAAAAAAACAATCGTCTTATCTATGATTGGATCGCGGTGGTGTAAACGCACTCAAGTGTATTATGTTACCTTGAAGAGCCGGCTTTCGTTTTCGGTAGCGTTTTTTTAAAATTGAATCTTGAATTGAACACTGTGGTCCCTTGTTCTTATCGTACTAATTCTTATCGGGAACTATTAAAATTAAATTAAAAAGAATACCGCCGGATTGTGGAAAGTAAAGAAATTTCGACTTTTTAATAGTGCATTTGATGGGATCAAAATCAAACGTTTCGACGTCTGAACTAATGAGCCACGTATAGCTTGACCGATAACGCGGAGACTGGTTTCTTTTGCTCTTAAGATTTTAATCCAACGGGACATATTGACATTACGTTTTTGAATATATTATCCGCTTTGACTTGTTTTAATACAAGCAAGTCATTGTTAATACTTAGCTGCCCATTATTTATGAAAATGACTTGTTTTATGATTAAAAAGGTTTCTTAATCCCGTGTTTTTTTAGATTCTGGGCTATTTGTAGCAGATTCTTTCTTTATTTGCATCTTTATCACCTAGTCTATATGACTAAAACTGATCATAATTAACATCAATGTCCTTTGCCTTCTGGTTAATATATTATGAACTCTTGTAAATCATGTGAAGCGCCCTATCCTAAAGACTTAAAAAAACAACGCATAAAGAAGAGTTTTGACAATAGTATTTTTTTATCGAACTGGTGAAAAGGTGACTCCATAGAGGTCCTAAACGTCGATGGTTACCCAAAGTAAATAACCGTAATATCCGTGGCGGGCACAATGCGCCCCCGCTGCTCGCCGACAGGGGTTCCAACCCGCGGACCGCTTTTTAATTACAATATCACCCACATTATAAACTTTTTTGCTTTGCAACAAAAAGTTTACGCGCCCACCGCTACTCTTCGAGTCCCTTTCGTATCTTTGGTGATCATTGGAATAATTTGTCTTCGGATAATTTAAAGCACTAAAAATTAAGATCCCTTATTCATTGAATCATACTTTGGAACGAATTAATTATTTTTTTAATTAATTGCAATCCAAATAATTTAATCTTTGTAACAAAAAAAAAAAAAACAGTATCCAACCATCGTCGTCCAATGTCCAATGTACACAGACGCGGCGACTATGTCACCATTAAATCTAGAGAGACGTTGATTGTTTTGAGGAATCGATGAATTTTAATGTTGAGTATAATAACTAACCTATTTAATCGTAGCTCACAAGTTAACGATGATTCGTTGACCCAAGAATGACCTCTGGTTCTTAAGGTTTTATTGACTAGAGACTCTGTGCTTAAATTTTTTATAGGACATTTTATACATAGATATATATTTCTGTAATACAATCTATTGATTAATATTAATGTACGTAAAATTTAAATTTGTTAATCAAAACATGTAGTAGGTAATTATAATTTAGTAATAATTAGACATAGCCTAAATTTGACTAAAATAATTTGATAGCAAATGCAAAACTATTACCTTATGTCTGTAGTCTGCCTTATTTATAAAGCTGTTTAGATACGATTCTTTGTTAATAAAAAAAACTATGCTATAAACAAACAGGTACTCACGAATCCGTGCTTATCGCTGATGTTGTTGGTTAACTTGAGCTTGTGGAAGGAGACAACTTTCTGCATCCACTGCTCGCCGGTGGAGGGGGAGTCGGGATGGATGTACATCCTCTTCGGCATCTCGGGGTCCGCCTTGCCCGCCACCATCCATCGGCTCCGGAAACATATCGACACGATTAACCATTTGCACAGAGTAATAAAACAACAGAGGTGAAAATAATTAGTTTAGAAAATCAATGAATTCAGTATAGAGAATAGTTTAAAGTAACTATATTTAATAATAATCGAAATTTATTACTTTCGAAACAAAAAAAAAATAACTGAAATGTAACTGAATACACTTATTTAGTTATGGCTTGGTAGGTACAGTGATCATGCAAATCAACTTTAATCAAATTTCACCAAAATATACATAATTTTAATCATATATATTTTTTTTCGTTCTGTCGAGTTAACTGAACCATGCTATATTGTATGAATAACCTTAATATACATTAAAATATAAATAAAGAAGCATTATTTAAGCACAAACTTCTAAAGCTATCCTTACTACAAGCATCCTACTACTTTATCCTTAGCAGCAAACGACATCAAACCAGACCAAAACACTATCACACATACTTTGGACAACTACGTGTAAAAATAACAAAATTTAAATTTCGAACGTGTTGTGATAGTGGTTATACTAGATTTATGACGTCAGAGGTCAAGCAAATCTATCTAACGTCATACCGTAAATATGCCATGACTATATCATTGTTGAAAAAGTTTATTTAAACAGTACTTGTACAGAACTAATAAAAAAACATACATTATTATTTACGTCATATAATTTAACTATATATTTACTACTAAGATCCATTATCTTACTCACTTGCCACTTTATAAGCAATAAAATAACCTCTTCCTTATTATTTGTCAAAATGTCTTTCGTCTAAGTTACTGTATTTGACGTAACACTTTCTTTATCACTACAAAAAACCCGATTGAAATCTGCGCATTAAAGCAATTCGAAATAAAGAATCGTCTTGTCTTGTTTTTAGGAGTAAAGATAGGATAAGAAAATTATGACTACCCACATTTATATATAAAATATTTCTCACCTCGACTATTATCATGTCAGCTGTTATGTTATTGTAGAACTGTCAAGAAAAGTGTTTGACTTTAGCAATCATTCGACATTCATCAGCCAACACCACTGTTAAACCAGAATTGTTATCTAACCATATCTATAATAGCCCAGTCATTATTTTTTAAAATTAATTATTAATCAAGAAAGATTGTAATTAAAAGAACACGGGACCGAGACAGGTGCGCGCATATATAAGTTAAATTATGACGACATAAATAATAATGTTTATAACGATGCTAAAGCGTGAACATATTTATTTAATAACTGAATGGAAATGTCCCGACAGAGTGCACGAGTGGTTAACTGCATGCATGGCAACAATTAGGCGTCGACAGCTAGTTAATAAGCTCATAATTGTTAAAATGCTCACGAAAAATCATGCAATGGCGACGATAAAGCAATCCAACATAATATTACTGAGATTAACAATGCATAACAAGAATGATGTGAATGAAAAGAGATCTGCGTTGAGCGGAACATAATTGAAACGGCAAATATTTAAATGCGTTTAGTATAACGACAAAATAAAACATAACTGCGGTAATGCGAAAGGCATAAGGTTCAGAATCGCAAATGTCTATAAACCCACGGTATTTGCAACTGGTAAATAATCCAATGTGGTAAACATAATTTTTGGAATGGATGAATATTTATCAGCTAAGTTCTCGGATCGAGTTCATAGTAATTAAAACACGCAGATCCCTATCGCCTTCACACACATACGCATGCTTCTTGCCTCAAATTGATTTTTTTTAATACATTGCCAATGACACTGTCTCCACTACGGATGTATTATTTTAACTTCTTTCCAGTTATTTTTGTTTATACCTGTTGTGGAATTTGTATCTGCAATCGTCGGCAGCTACGATGTCCATTAGCAAAATGTATTTTGCTTTTTTATCAAGACCAGAAACGCGAACTTTGTAGGCAGGAAACATACGTCTGTAAGCAATAGGAGAGAATACATGGGTTGTGTCTCTGCGGCAACGGACCTCGCGTCGATTGTCAGACGGGTTTCACTTTTAACAAGAATACGACTTCCTTGAACTGACACTTTAGCTTGTGATCTCGTATCTATCGTTCACATCGACATCTACTATTGATCTTAATTACTTCTCCTCACATAAATTTAATATTACTCGATATAATTCTGATTTGATATTACGATTTCTTCTAAATAGCCGCTTGTTAGGATTGAATGAGCTCGAGGAGGTGTTACAAAGTATTCGTTGCAAACAAAAACAAGTTGTTTCCGTCATTTAGTGGTAAAAAGGTCGGCGAGCGCTGCCATTGTGCAGTTCTCGTGAGAGATCGTGACGGACGCACGTGAGCCAATGCTGACACACGCAACAGAATTCGGTACCGCACAAAACACGAACAGAGCTAAGCTTTAACTAAACACCGGAGCGAATTTCGAAATCACCGATCGTGTAATTGCCGAAATAATTTATGTACGAATGATTTGTAATAATTAATTACCATATTAACGGCGCTAGGCGGCGGGCGGCGAACGTCTTTGTCGGCCGCATCGCTAACTCACCGACAGATCTTTGACTCGGAATGCTCGGATCGTATTAATTAACGAATATTAAATGGAAGTTTATCGGTAAATCTCGACGTTGCCAAACCTGCATCGTCTCCGCCACAGCGTTACTCGGATTTGAAGCTGTGTTCATCTTATCGCGTCACGTCATCGTTGATCGATATTTACTCGATCGATCTCTCCGAATAGTTGTGTATAGTTTTTCTTCGTCTAAATCAGCTTCAGTCGAGTTTGTTTAAACAACCAAAATGCGGAGAATCGCGTTGGCATTTCTCACCTCGACTGTCGGGGACCGCTTTTTTCACGTCACACCAGCGGTGTTTGAGACAAAGATATTTTAATGATATTACCCGATGGATGCGTGTTGAATCCTTAATCGGTTGATTCCAGGCGACGTGTGTTACATACATGTCGTTGCCCTTAAATTGAGCGTGTATCGAACAATTCGTCAGTGCAATTAAAACAATCGAAATTGAAGATTAGAGCGAGGTGTGGGCGGCATCACAAGCTAAGCGAAAGTAACGGGTGAGATTGGAATCCGTGGGAGTGTCGCCAATCGACGGTGCTCTGTCGCTGTTGCTGTCAGATGACGGGCGACAATTTGGCGATGCGACTTCGATGCCAAATTCTCGCTCGTACGATACGTGGATGTTAGATGGCGATACTGTGGTTTCCGGGCGATAGTTGAATGCTCTCTACCTGTTGTGGAACTTATATCTGTAGTCGTCAGCTGCGACGATGTCGAGCAGGAGAATGTATTTCGCTTTCGCGTCCAGTCCGGACACGCGAAACTTCATTTGTGGGAACATTTGTCTGGAAATCGGAAGTCGCATCATCGATTATGCGATCGTGGCACTTACAAACTAGGTTTACAAAAACACACATTACAAAAACGAACATAAAATGTTGAAACATTCATAATTTATTTGCAGTTTTAACATCAAATTAAATATTTAAATAAATAAAAAGATACTTGCACAAAGGCATTATGCATGTTTTAACATAAAAGTAAAAAAAAAAAAAATGATATTACAGCGCTTCGCTGGCTGTTACCCACCTGAACAAGTGCTTGTGTGTGATAATTATGTAGATAGACTATTATAACACTAAGAATCGTAATTCTTTTTAAAAAAAAGAAAGTAATAATTTACGAAGTTAAAATATGCGTAGATGAATGTTATTATAATGTTCTTTATCAATAGATAGACACCATTAAACACAGTTTTTATGAGAACTTAACAACGAGTATCTTTTCAGATAAATTAATAATTTAATTACTACTTTATCTACATTAGGTGCGAAATTAGTGGTAAATACTTTACAATTATTATTTAGACCGAATCCGAAATTGGAATAATATTTGAAGATAAAACACAACTACAATCAATAGACTGCCAGTTGAGAATGGATAAAATACTCGTTTGATTCATTCAAAGATGAACTTCTACGTCAAAACTTATAGATTTCACTTTTCAAGCAATTTTAATGACATTTTAATATTGTATTATATTACATAAGCAATATTAAATTGCTAATCTAGAGGTTAACTTAGTATTAAATATAAAGCATGAACATTTTATTACAGTTTAGTAGTAAACGGTCGTAAAAAGTAAAAAATATTCTTTAATTTAAGCTAAGTTCACACTAAGATATATCGCGTTATACGGTGAAAGATTTAGTGAACTGTTTGCACATGTCAATGAATACGAATAGAGACAAGTCTTTAACCATAAAAATACCACATAGTTCGAGAGAAATTCGAAAGTATCAATTTAGTGTCTATGGAATCGTACACTTCGATTGGTTCTCAGGCAACGACAATTAAACTGCAATCGTTCGTTTATTGGCAGTGTGAACGTAGCTTAAGGCTCATTAGAGTGGTGATTTATCGGCGTTACGTGATGGACACGCGGACCGCTTTGCCGACAAGGTGATGTATGTCGTGTCGTGCCGTGCAGCGTGCGACCGTGCATACTAACTCTTACTGACTTTGTACAAAACTTTATGTGCCCCTAGCACTTGCTATTCTGTGAAGAACAACGAGAGATGCGATTCTGCGATGTTTCGAAATATCCGTAAACAGTTTACGAAATCAAGGGTATTCCCATCCTTACATATCAAGAAGCCAATAAAAAGTAAAGCTATAATAGTAATTATAACAAGAAAAAATTGACAATCTATTTTAAAAGGTCTTAAATTGGTAAAGTCTCACAGGCCTTAAGAGGTCAGAGTGCAAAGCGAACATAAAAACATTAATTTTTATATTATATACTACTGAAAATTCCATACTAACATTGAGTTCACTCCTATTAGTTGAACAATAAGTAGGTATTACTACTATCATACGTGTAAATAATCATTCTTTTACAAACAATTGTTTAGAGGCGGAAGGCCACGGTATATTTCTAAGTTAAAACGACATTTTTGGTAGGTAATTATGTAAATATTTTGTACATAATTGATATACATATAAGACATAGGATTGTGTTGATTAAAAATATGAAACGTTTTTAAAATCTTTCAACTATATACTTTTATAAAATTAAACAATAAAATATTCCATCAATATTACATCTATAAACTATATTTTATCCCAATTTTGTAAAACTATAAGGTTAGAGTAGAGATTCTGTTTCTAATCTCCAAGTAAAATACATTCTCACTTAATTTACAATTCAATTGAAACTATTCTAAGGCAAATTAGTTTATTCGGTAGCCGAATTTACGACTATTAGACCATTTTGGAATTATAAAATATTCTCTGACGCTCATTAGCTATTTCCCTCTCAATGTATCGTTTCGATTAACCGTAAGATTCCAGCTGTACAAAAACATATAGCCATCTCTATTTTTCAATGAGTATGAGCGAGATGACAATATGTTTTCGTGTGAGTTTTTCGGCAGTGGAAATGCACAGCAACGGAAGTCGGATACGAACGGTCAGTTATTTAAAAAGCAGTTTAATATATGCTAGTAGAGTTAAATGGGTTACATCACCTGCTCTGATAAGATAAAGAACCTGTCAGGTTCCATTTATGTTCTGAGTTCGGAGAAAAGGTATTTCTTTTCTTATGATGAAATATACATAAGAGTATTAATAATTTAACCCCTACCAAATAACACTAACATTACTCTGTCAAAACTATTTAAACTAGGAATTTGGTATTAGATTGTTATATACATATACGTCAATAGCAAGAATCCAATAAGATTTTTAATAATTAACTAGAGTGACGCAGTGATCCGTAGTTAGCCCTGGCCTCCGATAGATAACTCGATAAGTACTTGCGGATGTCTATGGGCAGCGGTCGCTTCGTCATTTCGGCGAATATAGGTGGCCGCTGGCTCGTTTGCCACATAACAATATAAAATATAAAATAAAAAATATAAAAAAAAACATTCTAAAAATGTGTAAAACTACATGCAATTTTGAAAGAATGAGTGTACATTCGTATTTACATTTAAAAAAAAAAGAACAAAGAGCATTTAATACAAACGTTGCGTACAGGCCTATAAAGATGCCTTACGTGGCAAAATACTGATTTTCCCTCCGCAAACCGCAGCCTGTCGCCGCTGAGTAATCCGACACCAACTAAAACTTACAACAAACGTTTACCAGAATAACATGACCTATGACACGTCGCTACCGATCGCTACTGTTGTGCATTCAGCTTTATCTGAACGAGCGGCGGGGGGTCAAGGTTCGCTGGTTGTTTACCCACTGTATAAAGACATCCTTTTCCAGGGCTTTATCCATACACGTAAGGTTCGAGATATATTGGTTAGTTGTATATATGAGATAAGCTTCGATTGTCAATCACATATATCAAACAGTGCCTCCGTCAACACCTTAAAGCGTTCCCTTGTTAGTTGGACAAATAATTCCAGTAGACTACGTAAACGATAACTCAACAAACAAGTGTTTATTTATTGAATGATTGATCATTCATTAGTTCTTATCAGGAATTTGAACGATTTGCGACATTATATATTTCTTGACAGTTCTAATTGGTATGCCGTGCCGGGCCACACAACTAGCTGGTTTAATAAACTTTTACTAGTGGTAGATGACCTTAACGTAAAAAAATATTTTTTGTAAGCTCAACATAATTTTTTTTGTATCATAAGGTGGCAAACGAGCAATCGGCCACCACCGAGGGGTGACTAGGTCAACCACACTGGTCCATTGCGGGTTGGCACACGTATCTTTGAATTTCTTCTCATACATGTGCAGGTGGCATCACGATGTTTTCCTTCACCGTTAGAACGTCGAATAAATATACTTATGTAAATCGAATATCACATTAGTACATGGCGGGATTTGAACCCTGGACCTGCAGATTACAAGTGAGCCACCAACGATTGCAAGCTGAGCCACCAACGCTCTGAAAAATTGTTTATTTGTTATAATTTAAACTGTCAAAGCACTGAACCAATTTTTATTTATCAAACGAATTTCTTTCTATCCGCGATTAACCCAGGCTACATTATTTTATTTGTTGATTTAACTGCGCGAAACCGAAGCGTGTTGCTAGATTAAAATAAAATTTAATTTGTAATGGCAAGAATTTTATTTTCAAACTTTTTTTTATAGACTAATACTTCGACAGTCAGTGTGGGTCATCATAAAATTCGTTTTAAAAGTGTCGTTGCGACAGAAAGAGGGGGATGAAGGAGGCAGTCGCCAAAGGGGTGGGGAGAGGCATCTGCTCACGGTGACGCATTCTTGTGGCTTCGGCCGAGTGCCGCCGCAACCAACTTATAATCTTAATTAACCCGTTAAAGCATATTGTTTTAATACATTAATTACACCCCTTATTTCAAAACACAGACCAACAAGGTTTTAAGCTTTATATGTAATTTTTTTAAATCAAAAGATCAACATCTTTTGTGAACTCAAAACACCTGCTTCTGTCTACTTTAGTTATTTCTTTGATCTTTATCTATGTCACGACAGATTAATTAATTATTCCACTTACTAAACAGTTCTTAATTATTAAATAATATAATCTGTTACTTCTCTGATCCGGTTCTATTGAGTTATTTAATCAAATATCTTTTGATACTATTATAATATAATCATTAGAAGGTCTCATTTATACGTTAAAATTTTAATTAATGCCACCTTTTTCGATTTATTACATGAGAACTATTAATACGTATTCTAGTTTAAAATTGTTGACATCATTTTATTTTTTTAATTATTTTGGCAGATTTATTTGTATAATTAGTGACAGGTGTTGACTGAGAGGTTAAACTAAAGTTAGAGCAATGGTGTGGCTGGGCGCCAGTCATCGACGCAGCTCGGCTTTCACGCGAATCAGCCGACAGCAGCACTATAGAGCGTCACTATAGTGATGGGAACAAGGTATGTTAATGTCGATGTTTAATATATTTTAACATATTTTAAGTTTACCGTTGGCTTGCTTTATCTATCTATCGATAAGTGTATCCTTTTGTTATTTTCACCTATAGCCTACTTAATTTGTCCAATTAATTAGTATTTTCATTTATTAAGCATTTAGGGCTTTTCTCCAATCGCCTTAAATCGTGCAATCGCCTTAATGGTGGTTGACCGAGACTAGACGAGTCGAATCGATGCAGATTGGATGAAATGGCGACCGGAAACTGGTGTGACTTGTTGTGATTTCACTTATGCCATTCAAGCTTAAGGTTATTACAATGTACAAAAGTAGTTATATTAAAAAGAGTCATTAACATACATCCACAGCAGCACGAGAAATATTAAAACTAAACTATCGATATAATATTACCTTTATACCTGAGATCACGTCCCTACTTCGAAGTTTTCGTGTCGCTTAGAGCGAATTACTAGTGTGTACGTTCCTTTATAAGGTTCGCAGACAAGGGAATTGTGGTGCATTTCATTCGACCTATGAACATACCGACGCATGAATGAATGCATTACTTAATAATTAGCTAATCACATTTTGATCACCCTCCCGTCTATAAACGAAACGGAAACATTACTGATTTTTTAATAAAAGCCTTATTGTTAATTGCATTTAGTACATTTTAAATTAATCGAGTACTCAACGGTTAGACCTGAAGGATAGTTGTACAATAGTACTTATTGGTAGGTATAATATGGGTTAATGTTCTCTGCGGGCTGTCTGTCAGACCTTCTTTTGTTATTGTGCGGAATTCTGATTAGAATACAGAAAAAAACATACGTTTTGTCTACTAAAATATTGTATTCTTCTTAAGATCGACGCTGGAAAGCATAAACGCTGTAACCCCGAAAGTATGAACTTTACAGGAGAGCCAAAAAATCATAACTCGTGAGCTGATACGCCTACAAGCATGCGGTATTTAGCAATGTTGTGTAGTTTGTGCTAACCTATAATAAAATCATTATCGTTTGATAATGGTTGAAATTATTAACGTGTGAAAAACATATTCGCGATTTCAAGGGTTACAGCGTTTATGCTTTCCAGCGTCGATATGTTCTTTGATGGTAAAAAATACAGTACAAATAGGTACTGAAAGCCTAAATATTTTTACCATCGACAAACCGGCAAATTTTAGACATGACTGTGTCATCAACGTAGGTTGGTCACAGAATTACAGTTAATAAAATGCCGTGGGTGTTAATAGAGTTTGCGCTGCTTTACGGGACAAAACAATAAAATTACAATTCAATTGACAATTGTTTTAAAAAACGCATAGGATGAAATCGCTTTGTTATTGCATTCTTAAGTTAATACTGCTAAATTCTATATAATTCTTATCCCTAATAATGAAACGCTTGATAAAAATTTGTAACAGTTATTTGTAGGTTATTTTTTGTAACTAAATATGTTTCAAAATTAATGATTTAAAAAAACTACAGTAAACGGTACGTAGTTTAAAAGAGATAATATAGATACGTACAATTTTTTTTTCTATCGTAAGACGAAAATTGTTTATTGCCTCCATAACTTCATTAGTGTGTTAAGCAAATCTCTAGAGGCAAAAGCTAGCGTGATGTACTGCCACGATCGACCATTAAGATAAACAAATTCTGCCACCGAACACCATCATGGTAATTAATAAAAATAATTACAGTTTTAAATATTTATTATCAGCCATTTTGCTATTTTAAAAAGCAATTGATGATTAATTTTCATTTCAAATTAAGTTTGTATATTTTCTTGTCTCTAGCAGAAACTGAAGCATATTAGATTTTGTAGCAATTTATTTTTATTAAAAATATTTATCTATATTTAGTATATTATATTCGTTTTGAATTATTAATGAAATGAGTATGCATAAATTTAAAACATTACACTTATACGTTTCACGAAAGACGACTTTAAGAACAGATGCAAAATACAAAGAGTATATAATTAAGATAGGTATAATTAATTTAGGTATTTAGTACACCAAATTTTTCAAGCTATAATTTCAGGACTAAACTTTAACTTTAAACATATCTGTAATTTTAAATATGAAATATGAATAACCCGTTTTACAACAGTCAGACGACAATGGCGTGCAACACCGCACTTTACACTTAATGCTATCGAGTGAGCACTCGCCTTTGTTATCCACCATTTTACATGTTTAAAATTAAACTTTAAAATAAATCATACTGGCAACTGATAAAATTATAAAAATAAATACATTTTAAATATTTAAATAAAGCTATTTTGATATCCTTACTGCCAGTACCCACTTAGATTTTTTTAATTTACTTTTTAATTCTGATAGCAAAGTATAAAGCTACTTTAAAAATGTTTTTCTGCTATTTCTGGATTGAAAAAAATGATAAAAAACGTCAATTTTTTTGTGAGTTGTTTAACAGAAAAAAAAAACAAAAGTAGTATTTTTGTTTAATTGAAACACGCCGCTCGGTTTATGGACGATTTGATTTGAAACAAAAGTCGGCTCGGTCCGTTTAAAAAGATTCGAAAATGAGAAAAAAAGCTATAAATAACGATTAACAAAAAGCGGTGTCATCTCGTCTGTCTTATCGGAGCGAGAGAACCGCGCGCCGTCGTCGTCGTCCACAGTAGCACGCATAATCAACACAATAAACCGTAGAGTCGCCCGCTTTAATAATTCTATTAATTTATTAAAATGTATATATATACTTTTTATACTAATCAATTAAAAACTATTTGTTTCTGAAAAAAAAATATATATTTTTTTATTAGTTGACAAGCATGACTTCATTGAACTACAGTGCAGTTATGCAAAAAATTTGCTAACGAAAAGCGTTTTTATAAAATTAATGAACATGTACTACATCTATGAAGCCAATCGATATACTTTAGGATACCCTTTTCTTGTTAGTTCGATTTTTACTTTGCATAAAAGTCAAACCCATCAAACTTTACGGTATTAAAACTTAAGTGTATGAAACATTTAGAGTATTCGAGGTTACATATAAAATTTTATGAGAGCACTTTATCAGTACGAACATAAAATCAAATTTAATACAACAAAGCGAGTATTGTCATAAAATAATACAACTAAGATAAAAAGGGACAACGAAATCAAAAATTAAACATGAAAAACAAATTTTATACGTGAAGGCGACTCCATGGACATCGTTAGATGTAGATAAGGGCGCGAAGTAACCTTGCAGTGCGGCGCCTACACCCTGGGGTGGGCTCACAGACCTTCCTTTACACCGCATTGTGCCCGCTAGAGGTATCCTAATCGCTTTAATGCTTCATTATACGGAACGAAATCTCTTACATACTTTGTAAAGAAGTAAAAAAATATTAAGGCTCTATTACCTAATTTACAATTGTCATTTTGTGTACCATATTATTTATAGTACTTAACTTGATAAGATAAACTTAAATTGATATAGAAATAAGACCCAGAAATATTTGTTCTAACAAATTCATTTTAACAATCTGGTCAGAAAACTTTGCAATCGCATTCAACGTCAAACTAACATCAAAATAGAGCTTTACAACTGAGAAGTACTATTTCAGATGCAACGTCCATGCTAGAAGTTAGCTCAATGGTATTCTAATTTGGCGGACTAACAGCAGACCTGCTTTCAATTACGCTCAATTGGACGCTACCTCGAAACGACTCAAATACTAGCTAGGTACGGACTCGGACTTTGTTGTTATTTCTATGAATTTCCTTCATTCTAATTTATCGTAAATTTCCGCGATGTATAAATAACCTTTACTCAATTTACATTTTCTTGAAATTGAAAATTTTGAGTTGCAATTATCATAAGAGTATATAATAGTAAGAGTACTGTTTAATTGATAAGTTGTAAGTGTGTTGGAACGAAGTTCCTTATCGCGCGTTGTGAAAGGGGGCTAGACGGACAAAATTCTTACGAAAAGTTTTCACGACACTTTTTGCTATAGTAAGTATGTTAACGACGAATGAGCGCTACTTCACCATAGCAACGACGTGACAATATATAACGAAAAACTTCGTTCCATCCGGGTGTCCAAGTTTTTTTTATATATATGTTGTGGTTGTGCTTAAATAAATAATAGGAACCGTAAACAATTGTTTATTTTTTTATTGTTTTGAAATAGACTGTCAATACTACTACTGTTTTGATAAAATTTCTTGCTGATCAAAAGCGTTAAAACGAAGATTTACAACACACAACACTTAAAAAACAATTCCACATTGTTAGTTTTTATTACACACTCCGTTCAAACTGCAATCAATAACTTGGCACTATCATCAGTCATCCTTTGACGATTATTAAAAAGAAAAAAATTATAAAAACGCGGGACGTTTGATCGAGCGTACGTACCGGCAGCCTGTCGTTTGGACAAGTGTCGATTAGCCGGATGAGTAAAAAAAAAAACTTGACACAGAAAATCTTGTCTTGTCATCTGTCAGTGTCTCAGTGTATATAACAACACGTGAATCATTTAAGCTATCATATTTGGGAATAGATCCCAGCGATAAGGAATGAATAATATTTCCCTATGTCTTATTTATCATGATTGAAAAATGGTAACAATTCTATTACATATTAATTGAAAGTTGTTTTTTTTTTTTAATTGTTTTTGCATTCAATCCAATATCCTCTTAATATCATTTATAATCTGTGCTTTTTTTAAAAGGCACATAACACAACTAAGACGCACACTTAGCACAATCAGTATTGTTTCACCTAATACGTGGTTACAATCTGCATACAAGAAACCGTGCATGTTGGTATAATTAATGCACGCCATTTCTAATTCCTGCATCCACACATATTTAACTTTCTTATCGCTTTATTTAGTATACGTTGTTACCAACCTAAATCATTAATTCGACTTGTTCGATTTTAATTTTTTTTTAAATCAAACAAGTCGTAGTAACTAATAAAACTTTAGTACGAATACTTTGGTATCAAGGTAGGTTTTACTTGCCTTACTAACTGTCACATTCTGAGTAATTAAGAGAGTCCGATAGATTATAGGTAGATTTAGTAACTATACGTTAAATAACTACTAAAGCTGCCATTAAAAGACACTGACTGTAACAGTTAAATATCACAAAAACTGTTTAAAATTCATCACGTGTATAGAAATCAAATCGCAACAGTGAACATACTAGAAATCTACTTGAGATCGAAGGCAATTAAATAACGATTAATTACAAGTGGAAAGCAAACAATTAGCCAAAATACGGTGATACACATTCACTCAGCTGCCGCCCCATATAGGTACGTGCGTCGCTTTCTTATCAGGGCATGTGAGTCTCCGCCGCGGCGGTACGTGCACTGAGAAACGTCGCGTCGCTCAAGCAATTATCGGATGCTAAAATCGATTTCACATCGAATAGTTGGAATCGTCCAATAGTTGTGCCAGTATTTTTAAGTAATAAAAGCTCCGTTTTTGAAATCTTTAGGTATAACATAAGTAGTTTTCGTTAAACAAATTAAAATAATTAAATAATGTTAATACTATAGAAGGAAATATTGGTTGCTATGTAATTAGTAGATACAGTACAAAATTTTCTAATTCCCTAGTATTCTCTGTTCAGTTCTTTAAAAAAAAGTTATACGAATAAATATAAAAAACAAAACAAAAATAATATTTCACGCTAAATACAAAATTGACAGACGATACCAAAATTTGTAACGTCGCGAGCCTTAAACGAGAAAAAAAATAACAAAATGGCGTCGTGCTGCCGCGGCCGGTACGACAGTGGCGAAATGTCGAGAATGCATCCACGTGGCATGGCCCCACGAATTCAGGGCCAAGCGGCTGCTGCGCTGGCTCCCGGTCCCCGTGCTTTATTTTCGATGTCTCCCATTTGTTATACATAATACATGTACGGGCCCCTATCACGGCATCGCGCATCGCGACCGACAGAGAATTTAGAGACGGCGCCACCGGACCCAGCCGCGCATACAGGTTGATCCCGTTTCCAAAAACGAATACAACAGGAATATAGGTTAAAAAGGACCTTCTAGCTACTTTGTTATAAGATGATATTCAATGAAAATGTAATCTTAAATTATTTAAACATTATATGCGGTAATAATACCTAAATTTCCATTTACTATTACTTGAACTAATTTAATTAACGGTGTTTTATTTCTAAAATAAGATATGAAATAATCGAAGTTTCAACAACACTCTGTATATAGCCGAACGATTCCCGAATCAAGCTGAGTTCAGAGGAATGCGTCGCGACATGAACTTATGAGTTACATCGACGAGATTTTTTTGTGAGAGACGAAGAAAAGGCGGTCGACAGACTTTAGAGATCACGAATCAAGATGAGAGAAACAATTAAATTAAACAAATTTCAAACGGACACACATTTAATTTTATTGCAAATGATTTTAAGACACTCTGAGATAAATATGCTCTTAATTATTTTGGTTATAAATTGATACAACTGTTAATGTATCTGTCACCGAACCTACCAAAGAATACCATTGATAATCATGTATGTAAATACATAAATGGACTTTAGAAATGTTACATCAATTAAATACATCACTTAATTAATAAAAAATGGTAAAATTTATAGTAAAACATGATTTTTTTATTCTATTTTTTTTTCACAATAAAAATCAAGATTAATGTTTCAAGAACATTTTTATTAAATCACAAAGTACCTCCGCATCGTTCGCGGAACGGATATGTCACAGATGGACCCATAAATTTTTAGAAAAAAAAATACAATTAAATGATTCTATTTGCGTACTAAATAGAATTAGGCCTTGAAACATCGCGTCATTTACGACTAATTTGTTTTTAAATCCCGGTTCCGTTTCTCGAAATATTGTAAAGGAATCATTCCACGTATGAAGTTGAGATGGGGAACTGCGAGGTGGCTGCTTGCATGCAAAGTGACCAGGTAGTGTGTGAGAAAAACCCGAAAAAAAGCTAATAGCGTATGCTTATCGCGCGCGCTCGCTGACCGCTGACAGCGATAGTGAAAATTAGCAGGCTATTAACGTATAATAATTTTATGATTATTGCACATTACTGTGTTCTTTTTTAAATTGCATTATTTTTAATTTTGGAAGGTTCTAGAATATTATTAATAGATTATAGTGGACATAATAGTCCATAGTAACTTTTAGTGGGTCAGAACTAAATGCTATTGTTATGTCGAGTTTCACTTTTCTATGTATTTCTAAGTATTTGTAGTGCGTAGATCATAATGAATATGACAGGAAGTCTATCTGTGGAACCTATTACTTAATCTGAAAATAAATCAATTAAAGTTACTTTGATTTGTATAGAAAATGTTATAATGATTTTTATTCACTTGCAATAAAACTCAAAATGCATTGGATCAGCATTAGATAGATATTGTTAATGTAATTAACATAGAATACTATATATATAAATGATCTCAAGTGAAAATTCTCAACGATATATAATAAAACTAGTCTAAACTGAATAATATATCAACATTACAAAAAAAAAATTGAAGAGGGAATCGGCATTTAAAATTGGCACGATAGTCGTTATTTGTGATTGAATTTATGCTCACGCGATATGAAATGATTTGTAGCATTGCTGTTTTAAAATGATAATAAAAACATTACCAAACTAATTCAACTTTTTTTGTCAGCAACTAAAGTGTGTCCATTGAAGGATGATTACTTTGACAATTAACGTCTATGGAATATCAAATTAATTTTGTATGACGCGTAATGTTGTACTTAATGGAAGGTTTTCATAGTGTCGTACCGTACGCATAACTAACAACTAAAAACTATCGAACATCGGTCTTGTTATAAAATTAATCGAACAAATAAGTACTATAATTTAGGTTTTTTTTTTTACTTTTCAAATTTATTACAGTTACTTGGCTATGTATCACACAATTAACTAACTAAAATAACATTAAATAAATTATTCAAAATTTGTTTTTGTTGGTCAACACTTTTTGGTTTAACGTTTTATTTATTTGTGTACTTTTGAAAAATAAAGTAGGAATAGAAAGAAACAATTTTATTTATACTGTAATTAAAAACATAATCACAAAATTTTCGAATATAACTTCCTGAGAACAACCATCGAAAATCGAAAAGATTCAAAAATCGATTTTACACAACACATCTCTAGTGAATTGTCGAACTAATCATCCTTAAATAGACACACTATACCTACCTATACATTTCAAATGTAACTCGGTTATTGTGACGTCATATTTACTCACTGCGAACATCTTGTATTTCAATACTAATTAAAGTCCTTATAATGTTTTAGGTTTGCGTTCTTAGTTTTTGGACAAGAATCAAGAGATTAAACATAGCCCAGGATAAAAAGTTGAATAAATTTAATGCACACCGCGTATTAAGACTAATTATTCTCAACAAGCATCAAGCGAATGTTCGTTCGTTCGCGCGGTGTAAACATTAAAATACGATTTATAATGAACACTTAAAACTTATTACTTATTACTCTTAGTGAGTTTTAAAGTAGGATATAAAAACTCTTTGTGCAGTAATTTACTTCTACTGTATAAATATCAGGCAGGAATTAATTTTGTTTTATAATAAAAAAAAAACATGTGACAACTATCTATTGGATGAATTCGGATTCACAATGAGAAAATATATACTGTCTCTCTTTTATCTTTGTGCAGTGGGAGGGAGGGGGGCTGTTGGTAATCAAATGAAGAGAAGTAACCCTAGAACACCTTTTTGCAAAGGTGGAAATTAAATACCTCTAGTAACATTAACATAATATTATTGCAATGGAGTAGGTAATTGTTTTATTTGCATAAACAACAACAAATAGCTGTTAGCTTTATCATTTCTAGAGTATAGATTTTATACCCACATTCATACAAAGTTTTCTATCATTTACAACAAACCGGAAGATAAAAGAAAATTAGAATTGTTCTATTTTTTATCTATCGCGATCTATCATCGACAATTTAAGTCATACGGAGCGTTTAGCTGCACCTATTGTAAGTAAAAACACTAGATCTAAAACATAGGCATCGCCTTTTCATTAGTCTGTATAGACCCGCTTTGATGTTTACCGTCCGCGCTGTCGGCCAGTATTGTATATAGCTGATTGTCTAATCAGAGAGCGAAACGCCTATCAATCCATGTCCGGGTCGGTGTGATTGTTCCGCGGTGAATTCTGATCACGAAACTTGTTATGTTACTGTATCGACGCCTCGTATATCTTTCCCGATTTCGGTCGGTGCGTTAATCTGCTTCCAAACGTTCTGTACGCCAAATGAATACATTTACCGCATCCAAAATATATATATATATATTCTTCCTTGTATATTTGCAATTATTATTAGTTCTGGGAGACTATGAGTCTACAATGTGTTTTGTAGTAAAACTACGAGTAATATATTACTCGTATATATTAACGTGTACATACAAAAATAGAATGTGTATATCAGAAGAAGTTTGAAAGTAGCGCCAGTTATCGAGAAATTGAGGAGCAGAAGGTTAGCGTGGTTTGGACATGTTATGCGGAGGGATGATGATCATATAAACAAAAAAGTAATGAGATTGAATGTGGATGACTATAAAGGTAGAGGAAGACCAAAGAAAGTATGTATGGATTGTGTGAAAGAGGATATACGTAAGAAGGGGGTAAATTCAGATATGACGACTGATAGAGATGTATGAAGGAGTAGTACATACTGTGCCGACCCTCAATAGGGATAAGGCATTGATGATGGTATTTGTTTGAGAAAAAACGTTGACTGGTTAAACATTGTATTAGTAGAATTTTAAAAAGAAAATGTTCATAGAATATCGTCTGTGACTAGATTTATAGCAAACAGTTTTTACGCACTATCATTACTTTACAACTGATCGTAGCTCTCCTTTATAAAGCCTAAGGAATTACGACAAGGTGCAATTCGATCATCACTTCCCAGTCTTACAAAATCACAGGTCTTCTTTCTTTTCAATTATTAATTTAACAAGACCGTTTCAAGATGAAATAGAACATTGTAAAAGTACATAGAAATTAAAAAATGATAGAAATCATAAAACAAAAGTTAATTGTATGACATACAGGTACTTTTTCCTTAATAGTTGACCACGTAACACTTTAACATCTACTTTGAAATTCTACTGCTGAAACGAAGTATTAAACACATTGTTGTCTCTTTTTTTGCAAAGAGAGATACAGTTAAATTCAAACCACAAGTGACAAAAATTAAATAAAAAAGAACTACTTCCAACATCATAAGCATCACATTTTATGAACATCTTGTAAAGATATTCAAATCCATCTCAGAGAGGCTGCTCGGTTGCGGGAATTTTCTTTATAATTGGACACTGAGAATTTGTATTCAGTCTTAGTTTTGTGTAGTTTGTTTTTCGCTGGGTGATTCATAACGAGCTTCAACAGGATGCAATATGACGGTTGTACCATATCGAGCCGCGCTATACAAGCAGATCACGTAAGGTCACCAAGTTGCGCTAAATAGAACTACTTGAAAATACTGAGAAATATAACTCTAAATACATTATCTATCCAACATGTAAATACGAAAAAAACTAAAGTGTCCTCTTCTGTCGGCAATCCTGAATGAATTTCTGAAACAGACTCAGCCCCTTTATACACAAGACAACGTATTTCTTCGAAACTATCGTATGGTATCCTTGCGTCACAAGTATCGCGTTGTGCGGGCTCCGTACACACAACTTTGAATCGTCGTCATCTTTGATCTATTCGGTTAGTACCTACAGACATAGCGACTACGTCAATTGTACAGATTTGGCTCACCATCTTCAAAATCGCAGCTACTTTTCTCACGACGATCTTAGCAAATAGGTTGGTTTGGCGACTAAAGAACATTATGTCGGCGACGCGTGCCTGTATACGAAATTGTATGTCTATATATTACCTTAGTCTTAGCGACTAAAATCGCCTGATTTCAAAGATTTACGATACCTTGTGTACGAAGGCCCTTAGGCTACTAGTGGTCGCCCATCGTTCGTAATTCGAACATAACATAATTAGATAAATTTTCTGTTTGGTTTTTGATTAAAGATAGTTTTATGCACTTCTCCACATTCACTTTAACAGTGTAAAATTTCACGTTCATCTGTTAGCGCAACTAATGTTTTGGCTTCATGTATTAATCATAAAATATAACAAGAAAAAGGTGAGTGTTTTTAGTTTTTCCTTGAATCAAAAGCATTCCAGCCAATCGTCTGATTTATTTTCTTGTCATCTTCTATTACTTAAGTTATACATTAATCATGATATAACACTTTAAACAAGATTTCATACTGATACTTATTTTAATATGGAAACTTTCAAATCTGCGAAAGTGTAACTTTAACACGCGTTGCTGCTACATACAGAGCTCTTGATCACGTTCCCGCTGACGGATGTAACGCCTCGGCTTCAATAATCGTCTTACCACTATGCTTATACTTCACAAACTGTTTGTTGACGCCATAAGTTTAATATCAGACGCACTTGACTTTATAAGGCAAATTAAAGGACTTATGGAAACATACAGTGCCTTCTTTTTCGTCGGCTTTAAGGAAATGACACCTCACTCGTCATAATCGGTTCAGTACAGGCAGTCACAATGACAATGATTTTCAACCCCCTTTATTTTTCATGTTTGTTACTATTGCTATACTATTACTATACTAATATTACTATACTTATAATTTGGAATTAAGCAAACGATAAGCGTTTATTCATTACTAGATGTCATACTCGAATCCGTCCGCGCGGTATTAAAAAAAAAAACTTAATAAGTAACCAAATTTCATAAACATTCGTTGAGCCGTTCCGGAGATACCTTCCATCGAATATCCACCCATTCATCCATGTAAACTTCCGCATTTATAATAATAGTAAAATATAACAGTTGTCCCATTCGGTGTCGAGACCCTTGGTCCGTGGGGTCCTAGCGAAAAGCTAGCCTAGCTAGCAAAAAGGTTAGTCGACATCACAGGAGACCGAAGAGCTGGCAGCTACCTCGGACAAAGAATTAGTCTAGCCATTCAAAGGGGGAACGCTGCCAGTATCTTCGGAACGTTGCCTAAAGGGACACCTTTTAATGACATATTTTAGTTTTTATGTATTATATTTAAATTAAATCCATCTTTTAGTCGACATTGTGACATTCTATTGATCAGACATCATAGTACAAGAGCCGACAGTCATCAAAAGTAACGAGTACACCAAACAAACGAACCGCAATTATAACTCTAAAGTTATCACATATATAAATCATACACTTTTACAGCATTTAAAGTGGGCATTATCTCAACTGATTAGGTCTGAACAAAGAATATGCTGTGGTTCTCAAAGAAAGCTTTCAGAGTGACCTCAGAGGTCGTCAGATAGGCGCCTAATAGGCGGCTATTGATAAGTTAATTTACGTAGTAGCTTATAACAACGGAATAATTATTTGTGGTAAAAAAAATCAATAGATTCCATAACAAGAAATAACGAACTTATAAACAACAAGACTTGAAATTATTGAGATTACAAACAGGCGAACAACGTTTTGACTTCAAATCTAGATAATAATATCTTCATTTTTATTACGTTGTTCTTAAATGAGTAGGTTTTTAGAAATACATCTAAAGAACATTTGTGATATAAATCACAAATCCCACACACATCGCTCTAACATTTTGATTGACGCTACAGTAAAATTAATAATCGAGACTTAATAATCATTTTGTTACAAACGATTTATATGAGAGCATAAAGCGAATCGACAGACCTTTATCTCCGTCCGAATCCGTTTAATAAACAAAATGCTAGAACCATAAATAAGACGGTACCTTTATGAGTCGCGGGGGACATTGGCTGGGTTTTTATGCATTTAAGTTGTTCACACTGTCACAAATCAGGTGTCGCGTCGGCGGGGCTCATCCGAGTCGCGTTTTATGGAGACAAGGCGGCCCTGTTCGTACTAATTAAGGCACTCGTAAAACGCGAGGGTCCCTCGTCAATCAATGCTTAAGGGCAGCGATGAGTTATCGGCGGCGTCAACCGTTGTAAAGAGGACTGTGGGGAGAGCGGAGTGCGCGGTTGTCGTAATTTAGACGAAAATATATCGAAATGTGCAAAGCACTCGCCGTGTTGCGAATGTCATGCACTTTTGTACACTGCACCACTATATCCACAATAAAAAATGGTTAAGTAAGTTTTGGAGCACCCTTTACTTTATTAATTAGGGCTTCTTCCATAAAAAAAAAAACTCTAGTTTACTAGGTACAATAAATCAATCACACACTTTTGGATTTGTTTGGAAAAAACGAATTCGTCATTTATAAAGGTGGTGTAAGTTATGTATGTTATCACAAGATTGGAGAAGGCAATACGCATTTTGAGACAAGTATACGTTTGCACCAGACCTATAATAACCACATAAGTAACCTTTAGAGGTAAATTTTAGAGGTTTTGTACAAAATTAAAAACCAACCTTATCTACCTTACATTCCGCATCTACATTCCCTTATTTTGTCCATCAACGTGGTTATATATTTTCTTTCAAATTAATATACTTTAAATAATGAATGAGTACTTTAGAATAAAATAAGTAACAATAACAATATAGAAATGAATAAAAAAAACTTAAAATGGTATATGGATGCCGCATCCAAAAATCAAGCGCTCGTTGCTCATTGACGCTGAGACAAGAAGGAAGGGTGTTTATACAATCTGGAACACAATCTGGCAGAAATACGATCATGCAAGTCGATGACGTCACCAACCAAGGTTCGCAGGTTAAATGATTGGTCGTCAATGTGCACGCAGATTGAAGAGATGAGGACAATTCCCGCGGCCGCGCTGAAGGGCGATGCTGACGAATTTATTTACTCGTCGTCACTGAGAATTGAATGTTTAAAGTGTAATTCTGTCTATTAATAGATACTTTTAAACGGACCGAAAAAAACTGGCTTCACCTAGACTAGGCCGAAGACGCCATCTTAAGCGTGCAATATTGAAGTGGCTCTATTTTACGATTTTACGTGCCATATCCTTTCTTAGCGTTGTTTTTCTTTCTGCCTTGCTCTTTAGAATTCAATTACAAATAAGCTTTTAGAGTTAAATAGTAGGACCTGATATAAAGTATTTCACTGTAAAATATTTTAAAATCTTATAAATACACACATAAGTCAAGTAAGTCATCACTATCATTTCCCTTGAAAAAGAAAGAGATAAAATATTTTTATAAATGCATCACATCAGTGGAATCACAATGTGATTTATTTTACAGCTACGTGTGACTAGGAAAAACCGACCTGGCCGTGTGACATTGTTCAGAGTTGACACACTATGAAATTAATAGAAGTTGGCTAAGGAAATGGGTACGAAGTGAAATATTGCTGTGGTCACTTTATTTCTACTTAACCTTCAGAACGGCTTGATAGATTTTAACGGGAAAATAGCTGATAGACGCAGGCATATTATGGTCTATTTTTTTTGTTCTGCGCTGACTTAGTCGGCGACGACCGCTAGTGTGAAATAAAACTAAAAAACTACATTTTTATTACCGTATTTTATTATTGATATTAAATCATACATTTCTTAGGTTTGAAATACCTCTATAAAATTTCGTATTATAACGAAATTGTCATAATACGTTATACATAATGTTTTTGTAAATTCTCATATACACCTACGTCGCCATAAAAACATCCACACAACGTACAAAAGACATAAGACAAAATAACAAACACACGTGCTGGTATTGGCAACTTCCAATCAATATTGACTCGCTGCGACGCATTCTGAATACAGTAGACAATCACAAACGTGTATGCATTGTCTTAAGACACTTTTACACTGTTTTTTAAAAGAAAAAAATTACTTTATAACATACTGATAAAATTAGGGTAATTTTAGAGGGTTCTTAAGAAGAAACACCCGGACTATTTTATAATCGGTAATTTTTCTTTTCCTTCTACCACATGCATAAGCACATAGTCTTTGCACTCAATTACAAAATACATTTTTAAATACAAAAATAACGATATTATTTCAATATATAAATATATGGAATGACTTTCTATTAGTAATAACAATTAGATATAATCACGCACCCTTGCATACTTGTTATTAATAAAGTTAATTTGCAAGTCGTCCCTCGCGCCAGGGTCAGTCAAGTTCAAATATTGCGATAATGCTCGCAAATTAATTTAGCAAACGTATTCAAATAACATTGTAGCGAATGCAAGTTGTAAATAAATCGCTATCTAATTTATTACTATTTGTTATAGCTCACAGAATTAACCCGCTCCAGTGATGGGCGGGCAACATTGTTCAACTTAACCGTTATCGGTCCTTCCTGAGGGAAGAGTCGTCGTTTGGTGACTATGTCTTAGTACGAGTAAGTAGAAAGCATATTTGAAATGGTAGGATTACATTTTATTTGGATCGAGACAGAGAGAGAGAGATATTTGTTTCTTGTGTGTGAATTATGGAATTAATCTTGGTCGTCACAGAATGGAGTCATTGGTAACCAGGATATGAATATAAGGATGGTACTACTCATCATCTCCCTGGCCTTATCCCACTTACGTGGGATCGACAATCAAGGTTTTAAAAACCATAAAGTTTTGGCTTAATTTTTTACGTTTATTTATAATTCGAAACGATTTCTAAATTTGAAACATACTTCCCCTCGTTTCTAATTATAACAAAAAAAAACCTTACTTGTGAAATGAAGGGGGAAAATATTGGATTCCTCATAATTCACTTACGCAACACCTTGCAAATAAAACTAGCCGGAGTAATTAGCAATTCTCAAGTTGAGCGGGTTACAAAACGTCAAAATTCGTACAAATTAAAAATACACTCCGGCTAAAATTCGCAATTACTTAATCGCGGACTCTTTGCACTTGTTAACCCGGGTTCCCCTAATTCGGGGCTCCGTTACCTTCGCGAGGGAATTCGGGATTTCCGAATTGAAACTGTGAATTTCACTTATCTGTCGCCTAATGGGTCTCGCTTTCCGCTCGAGTGCCTGTTAAGAGACAGTTTTCACTTCGAAATTAAATTTCATGCCTTAACAGTTTACAAGCATCTGACGCTGATGGCTGTGAGCGACGCTCGAGTACCAGAAAAAAAATCGCCGCTGCATTCGTTAGCCTATCCCGAAAAAAAAGATAAAAACATAAAGTCGCGGAGATAATATGACTAAAAAATATTTAAAGCACTTCACTACTGACTGCTACTCCGCAACGACGCCTCTATTCCTGTTTTATTTATTCTAAAACATGATAACATCCCCCCCATCTCAATTATCTTGCATTTTATTTTTTAATTAATAATCGTACATGGAAAATTAGAGGATTGACAAAAGAACAAAAAAGAACCTTGACCTATAGTTGATGAAACCCTGATCTATAAAAGTTTGTCATTGTATTTGAGAAGGAATATTGTAAGGTGTGTTAAGGAGAAGTCGTGAAGGTAGTACACTAAAAGAGGTGATTCTGGATAATACTGAGTTCTATTTTGCAAGTTGCGGCATGATTTTGATAAAGGAATGGTTGTAATTCAATAGTTTCATTATAATTCTTACTTTAAATCTTCGCTTAATTGTCAAGTCCAAAAATTATTGATGCAAATATATATTTTACTTGTAATTAAAGAAAACTAGTGACACCCGTATTACAGGTTCAAAATCATCAATAGTAATAATTCAGAAGCACTTTTAACTCGTATAATAAAAAATAACTTTGAACAAAATGTCTTAGCGGAACTTGGAAGTCGACTTTATGAAGAGCTCTTCGTAAAGACTATCATTTCTAAAGTTGAACACGATTTTGTTGGTTTAAACTTAGGTTCTTTAACGCGTTAAGACATTCAGAGATTACAAGAAAAAAAAAGTTGTATTTAATGTGCGAAAATTTACTTAAAAAACACCTTAACATTACAATTATCGCGCCATAGCATTGCTAATTATAATCGACGATAATAATAGTGTTTAGTTTCACAGCGCGTCAGTCATTTCTCTTTAACATAAGCTACAGTAAAATTCTTGAATATTCATTGTATTCCAAGTAAAGCGTATTCATGGCAAGTTAATAGCGTTTTTTATTTTTTGCTACGTAGTTTTGTAATTCATTGTAAAACTAACGCGTTACCATATATAGCAATAATCGTACACGGCGTGATGGAAACAGCGTTATTATGACGAGCTATAACTGTCAAGTGGTAACGTTAGTTTTTACCCAACTGTTAGAGAAGGGTAAATTTTTCTTTTATCAGAACTGAATTCACACATATATTTTTATAATAATTTATTAACAACAACTCAAGGAAAGAAAAGATGAAGTTTAAATGTCATCGGAAGTGGTGTGGTCGCAAAACGTCGTTTGAGTTGACATATTTTCAGTTATTCTTGCCGAATGAATTTCAAATCAGCGTGCAAACAGAGTCTAATAAACAAATAGATATGTAAATGAAAAATGTAAGTTATTAGACAATGTAGAGTAAGAGCCAGCAATGATACAGTAGGTGTGTAGCGAGCTTTAGTAACCTCAACATAGTTATGGGTAGAAAATCTATTTCTTAGTTCCAATATAGAGCAATTACAGTATTTCAATACTTTATATCACCATAATGTAATAATATCTTACATATAAAATTCTCGTGTCACAGTTTTCGTTCCCGTACTCCTCCGAAACGGCTTGACCGATTCTCATGAAATTTTGTGAGAGTATTCAGTAGGTCTGAGAATCGGCCAACATCTATTTTTCATTTTTTTTTTAACTGCGCGCGGACAGAGTCGCGGGCGACAGCTAGTATTCTATAAAAGTTGAACGTCACAACTCTATAAATAAAAGCAAAAGAATGTTTTGTCGTAAATATTCGCCGTAAGTTCGCAAGTGAGGTTAAGTATGTGTATGAGCGGCGGTAGGTGGTGGTGGTAGGTGTCGCTACTGTAAGCAGAAGTGTTGCTTACCTATTCCTCTTGAGTAAAACATAACAAGCTCGTTTACAGTTTCGGCTTCTTTTACTTCATTTTTCTAGCAACAACGGAGAATGCTCAGTTTTTCTTGTTCTTTTTTTTATTCAAATCTAGTCTTACGGAGAGTTGCCACTGCCATATTACAACGTACTGTCAACTCTCATTATCTTAAAAAAAAAAACAGAACAACTGTTGCATTTCGGAAGAAGAAAGAACGGTTATTCTGTTTCTGCCCAGTATTCCATTTAGCAACATGTTATTAAAATAGACTTGATGAAACAAGTCTTGTGTTGTTATTATAATTCAAAAACATGTAACTATTTTTATCGTAATAACACATTATAGCTAATGATGAATGATTTATAGAATAAGGATCGTTTCCACAACGTTGGTGGTAAGTTTTTGCTACGCTGTAAGTAAACGGAAAGTGGAATCAGCATCGACCAAGTGTAAACTGACTAAAAGTGCAATGATTTACGAGCATCGCGTGCGTTTCGCTACTAATGAAACCGTTTAGAAAGTGATCAAAGAAACACTTGCTAATATATCATCGCTTTTAAGGACATACGAATACTTAATCAATACAGTTCCTGGAAACTACAAAAAGAAACGTATCCGTAACGGCAACATAAGTGAATATGTTCATATTTAATATGTATACTCGTAACTATATGTACTATAACATACCTACCTATACCTACACATATAAGTCTACTAGATATGACGGCCATTTGCGTCCTATCTAACAGATTCGTGCTAATAAACTCAGATGTAACGCAAGAGCCTACTAGGTCATAAAAACTAGGATTTAAACTAGTGCTACAATATTTAATATATATCTAGATTTAACCCGTAGATTTAAAGTCCGAAACGTACAATTAAAAAGTAAATGTTTTAATGAAAAGAAAAAGATTATTTCTGCGTTTGAAGGATTAATTATTTGTGTTTAGAACTTACTAGGTATTACAGCCTAAATAGAGAGTAGCAGTAGTCCTAAGGATGGATCAATTTTTCGTTAATTCCAAGTGGCATTGAAGTAATGTAACCTAGGAGGTCGTCGATTAACACTTATCAATCATGATGTATGTAAGGGGTCTGAAATGTTAACCTTTTTGTAATCTCAACATTAAATTCGTACAAGATGCTGGCATGTTGAGACGCAATTAATTAACTGGCACCGCCGCGCCCGACGGATCGGTGGGCACACATTTCACGCATGGACACGCGCCGCGCATTCCGCCCACTGTTTACTTACTGTTTGTTCACATCCTTGCTTATAGTTTTGTGTGCTATCGGTTTCAAAGATACCTACATCTCACATAACATAACAGGCAAGTTGTATCAGTTAAGAAAGGTAAAAAATTAGAATTTAAGTGACTACACAATTCATATGAAAAAGACCAGTTTCAAGATCTAATAAAACAGGAAAATTCGAATGAAACGGTTGCATATCGTGACTAAAGGTAGACCTTTTAATTCTTTAGTTCATTTTTTTTATTTAATTAAATTTTGCTAACTATAAATTCAACAATGGGCTGACTATTACGAAAGATTGTGGCTAAAAAATTACCCGGTTTGAGTACTTCCGTGTGCAAACGTCTAGTTTACAATCAAATTGAGAAGAGCAGTGCTAAAGACGTTATCGAGTCTGTTTACATATCGTGTTACAAGCCGCGCCCACAAAATGGCCGAACGTCAGAGTCCGAGCGAATTAGTTCTAGACGACCGAGACATCTGAGCTCACAGATCACTTCTGAAGCCACGGTAGAGCCCTGCGGACAATTTACATATGTATCGTATACGTTACATAAATGTATGATCACAGCTATAACACAGAGAAGAATGTTTACAGATGGGACAACTATTTTGAAATTCAGGTTTTCAATGACATTGGTCTTCTAATAAATGTTTCCTACTTAATTTTTTTATCACGAAAAAAGCAAGTTTTTGAACACGATAAAACTTTTTTTTTTACCATGAAAAAACTAGTCATTAAACACGATTCAATATTCCTATGTAAATGTTTTACTTGTAAACATATTTGAGAGAAAACAGAATTTAATTTAAGGAATACAAGTCGTTACCTTCTTACAAATTAAAGAAAAAATAATTCATATTGTTCATTGTTTAAGGCATCGAGATAAACATGAGACGCCATTTTGAATCGCCATGTTTAAAGAAATCAATTATTTTTGCTATGTGTAGAAAATATTAATACATAATCGAATAATTGATAGCGCCCTTTTAAAGTGTTTAAAAAATCGATTACATAAATATAGATGGATTTACTCGATTAATGGCTATTGTATATCGACGTCATTATTTTAATGGCATAATTTTGAAATGGCACTTATTCATTATGCGTCTGTAATTTTCAAACGGTTAACACTACTGAAAGACACACATGTTTTGTATAGTCTTCAATTTAAATTATAAATTATTTACTTTGATTGCAACTCAATACTTGTGTAGGTTGATAAACTTGTAAAGCAATATCGTAACTACCAATTATTTTAAAGCTCAACTACGTTATATCATATTTAATTTTAAAAAACTGTTTCTAAATTAAATGTGACAAGTTACATTAAGTTATTACAGATAACAACCTATTTATCTATCAAATAATGATTTAACTTATGAATGTGGTAGAAATGGACTGAATAAATTTTCACAAATAATTTTATAATAAATTGAATATAAAAGACAAGATAAACTGTATAATGTGAACAAGATGTAAAACCAAAACGTTAAAACAGAATGATGTCAAAAGAAGATTTTTAAAAATATGAAAAGTTTATAAATATAAAACTCCAAGGAGGCTGGATGTAACCTCGAGGACGCAACAACTTAACCAATATATAATTTTGCATTATGAATAAAACTTTATTTTATGCACTGCAATAGTTTATATTATTGATAACTTAGATTTATAGGTTATCTTTTTCCAACGTTACAAGTGTATTAAAATTGTCCTGAATCGCTTCGAGAAAAGGAAGGTTTAGCCGCGTTTAAAGGGGATAGAGCTCGGCTACCAGGCACGTATTCATCATCCAGACGAATAATATCTAATTACCTGAGCAACAACCTGCATGAACAGCTCAATTTAAAAAAACGTCAACAACTGAATTTTAAAAATAAATCGAATGAGTATTTAAAATTTTGCTTTTAATTTTTTTTAATCATAAAATTGGTACATCGTGAACAAACAACCATTAACTTAAAAATACCTTTTAAAACCTTTATCAAATGGACTAACGCCTACACACTAAAATTCAGATATCATCAAGATTCTTTTATTTTAAATCTCAGAGCTTCAAAGACAATATCCTTGATTCGATGAGTGTAAAATACAGAATGAACTACCCGCATGCATTATGTACTTCGGATCACAGGCCTAGATAGATTTAAGACCCTAAGGCAAGATGCGGGCACCTCACAACGCGTCTAGTTATAAAGGCTAGATTACCATAGCTCATAAAACAATTCTCACAAAGAAATATTTTTTACCTATATAAACCATACTTTTACTTCGTTACTTTGTTTTGAAATGTTATGTATTTTATACTTACTAAAGTTAAATAACTTAATGTATGTTATAAACAAAAGATAAGTTACTAACTTAACCTGACAAAGCGTGTAATTGATGTAGCTAGGACAACAAACATGGCAACACAACTATTTTATACCGTGGACCGCGACTTTTTCTGCCGGGAATTAAAAAAAAAACTAGTATTAAATATAGCATGTCACCCGGGGATAGTGTAGCTTCAAAACAGTGAAAGTTCTTCAAATCGGTTAAATAATTTCAGTGCCTATTCAATGCAAACAACGAATCAAATCTTTCAATATTAGTAAAGACTCATAGATTTCAGAATATTTCTGTTTCCTTAAAAGAGATGTTCCGAATTAATGATGTTTCATTTATTTTTATAGAAACACTAGCTGTCGCCCGCGACTCCGTCCGCGCGCATTTAAAAAAAAAACTAAATGGGGGGGGGGGGTTATGAAAAATAGATGTTGGCCGATTCTCAGACCTACTGAATATGCTCACAAAATTTCATGAGAATCGGTCAAGCCGTTTCGGAGGAGTTTCAAGTTCGAATCCCGTGACACGAGAATTTTTCATATAAGAAGAATTTTATATATAAGATGTTTCATGTTTAAAAAATATATGTAAAACAACAATATTACCTACATATAGATTAGTTTAATTTTATTATTCAAGCTAATTGTATATTAAATTGACTGGCTGTCAACATTTCGGACACGAAACGATTTAAAAAATATCTCCATACAGATAAGAATAGCAATAAATTATTTTTTAAATTTCGTATCTGTATTCAGCATAAGAATATAAGACAGTCAGTTGACTCAACGCGTAACTCTTTTAATAGAGGTTAGATTTGCAAATTACAAAGGAAACAGTGATTCAGCCGTGATAAACTTGGCTGTTTTTTCCTTGTACTGTCTGCCAGCTACTTATTAAAACTATTCCTATAAGACAACAAGGCTCAAATTATTAAAACTCTACTTCTTCTGATACTTTCTTTTGCATCGTACTAAGAATCAAATAATTCAAACAGCAATTCAATTCAGTTTCCTTTATACATTTTATTATAATACCACAAAAAGGGCTTTCATTTATGTTATAGACTATCAATTTTTTTTGTTTTTTTACGTAAAATACTGCGTTAAACTATGATATAATTTAACTACAATAATATATGAATAAACTAACATAAAAACTTAAACAAGCGATCTGAGCTTAAATTAAAATTATACACACAATATCTCTGTCTTCTAAAGAACAAAACGCGAACGTTTGAGGACAAAAGTTTTCGAAACGGGCAAAGAAAAAAAAAACGAAAACATTTACAAAGGTTTCGGGGAAAATCACCTGGCGCCTCTCACAAAACCCTTCTAGCAGATTTCCTTCTTCACTTCGCCGTTTTCTTGCTTCAAAAAAAAAGTTCCCGCTCTTTGATCTTTGAGGGTACTCTCGAAAATTTGCCCTTGGTGGCCCCTTGAGTATCGACGGATGCATATTAAGGTTAATTTTGTTCAGTAAGTTAACATCATGGATATCATACAGAAACAAAAGGTCAACTCTAAGTTACATTTGCTATTGTATATTGTCGTCAAATTAAATCTTTATCGTATAACTAAACCGCCAAGCGCTCGCTAAATAGAGATAATAATTATGTAACCAAGCTATTCGCTAGTCAAAGATTTTTCGAACAGATTTATTTGTTCTTGAGCTTAGCAAAAACTAAAAGAATTTAAAGTTTTCCTTTTGCAATGCCGACAGATTGACACACTATATTTACTAATTGACATAGAAAAACAAATATATTTATGAAGCTATATCTAATATATAAAATTCTCGTGTCACAGTTTTCGTTCCCGTACTCCTCCGAAACGGCTTGACCGATTCTCATGAAATTTTGTGAGCATATTCAGTAGGTCTGAGAATCGGCCAACATCTATTTTTCATTTTTTTTTTTAACTGCGCGCGGACGGAGTCGCGGGCGACAGCTAGTTTTCTGATATAAATAGGGCTGACGTTATTTTATCAGGTCACAGGATTACTTAGTTATCTACTGTAATTCTTTTTTATTCTTAATTTCAGTACTGAGATTATACTTGTTTTAATATTATAAAAAGGAAACATTTGTTTGTTTGCATTGAATAGGTTCCTACTACTGAACGGATTTGAATAATTCTTTCACTGTTGAGATGCTACACTATTCCTGGAGGATATAGACTCTATTTATTATTATTTTAATAGCACATAGGTAAAAAGAAAAGATGCAGATTGCTCTCACGATAACCCTACGGTATTAACGTTCCATTGCCAAATTACATGTTATGTTACAAAGGAAAAGGAAAAAGAAATATTAAAAATAAAAAATGCTTTTGTTTCCCCAAACTTATATTACTAGTAACAAATTATAACGGTAAAAAACATCGAATAATTATAATAGAAATGCTACTTAATGTACAGATTAAAAATATTTTTAGGTAATATATAATCAGCGCTAACCTAGGCTATATATTCTATTCTTGCCAGACTGATAGGAAGGTAGTTATTTGTGCATGTAATTTTTATCAACTTGGTCAATTTTGAAAAACGACTAAGAATACATTCGATTTGTATTCTTTCTTTTTAAACTAATAATTATGTATTGTTGCCGAACTGCGCTGTATACATCTTACAGTAAGTTTCCACTGTCGAATTAGTTATACAAAAGATAATTGCTATCTCAACTTTTTCAGAGCGTATGAAAAGGACGACAATATTATGTTTAGGGAGGGGAAACCAAACATCTTAATAATATAAATACGAAAGTTTAGATAGATGGATGGATGTTTATCTGTTAACTCTAAAACGACTAAATCTGTATGAAATTTGCCACATAGGTTATAGTCTAGAATAACTCATAGACTACTTAGTTACTATATTTATTTTAATTCCGTGCGGTCGACTTCACTGACCAAAGCTACTTTATTTATATGTCTCTCAATAAATTTGTTAGACTGTGTGCGTTTCAAAATTTGATATCGGATCTTTTAGATCGTAAAAACATTGTTTGAAAAACCTTGTATATTGTAAAATGAAATATTATAATCTATTCCAAATAAATGGTGAAAAAGTAAAAAAATATTTATTATTTTTTTTGCAAATGTATACATAATTTTTTTATAAGAGAAAGGGGCAAACGAGCAGCGGGAACACCAAGGTGTTCATCGACGCCCATAGACATCTGCAATTCCAGAGGAATCGCAGATGCGTTGCCGGCCTTTGAGATGGTGATACTAGTAAAATTAATAGTCGTTTAACTGACATAATACAGTAGAGTCTTCAAAAAAATATTGTCGATCACTTGATGTCGAATGTAGTTGACTTCATAAAAAGGAGAGAAGTATTTGCTAGAAGGAGGTTATCAATTCGACTGTATTTTTTAAACGTTACAATTATTGTAAATTGAATATACTTGATGTAAAAACTTCAAAGTTGTAAAGAAGTTTAATTGAAAGCTATAACTGAAGACTTACGTGTGTGATTTTAAGTCTAAAGAATTTTTATTATAGGAAAAATGGGCAAACGAGCAACGGACCTCCTAAAGTTATTTGATCCAACGCCCATGGACATCCGCAACGCCAGAGGAATCGCAGATGCGTTGCCGGCCTTTAAAGAAGGTATACGCTCTTTTCTTGACGGTCCCTAAGTCGTAATTGTTTGGAAATACCGCTGAGGACAGAGTATTCTACAACGCGGCTGTGCGAGGTAAAAAGTTTCGCCAAAACCTCGACGTTGTTAAATGCCACCCATCGAGATGGTATCGATGAAATTTAATAAAATAATAAGACAGATGACAACTACCACTTTTCTAACATACGTTTAGGAATGACAATATAATTATTAATTTTTACTAATGTAATTGGACAAAAGTCGTATTATTACTTTGCAATTCCAGTCAATGTGACAAATAAGCCTATAGCAATAAATTGGGAAGAAGGCGACTTTCAAGCCGTAAATCAACTAAGAGTGTTAATATTTATCAGAATCATATAAACAGGAAAAACACGAAAATTAATTTGATCTACTTAATAAAACAAGTTTTATAAAGCACAAATATTAATTAAAAAATTGTTTATTACATTATTTTGTAACCTTTTTTACTTCTAAAAGAATAACTTTTGTTTTAGTTTTGAAATTTTACTGCTTGCAATAAAAAACATAATATTTAGATTGTACTGGTATTCAAAACGTTGGTATTTGTTTTAAAATATATTATTATTTTGCTACAAATTGATTTTTATTAATTTTTTTCCGCAATCAACGAAGTAAACGTGTTCGACAGACTAAGTATGCATTTGCCGACGGGTGCGAAGTTTTGATGAAAAATGTGCCTATATGTCGCGCGCGGAAACCCTTTCTGTCTACTTTTAAAATAAAACTATCTAAATATTGTAAGAACATAGAATTAAATTTTTTATTTTTATAAATTCATATGTATATAACCATAATAATGTAGTTAAACTTTAGATTAATGTTTTAACCAAGTCGAGAATAATTTATAACTTTGATTACTTTATGCAGAAAGAAAAAATGGACATGTTTACACCAAGCAGCACTTTAATAGTCGCTGCGAACTAGATTTATAACCGTCTCGTTTCATAATGTGTAACCACGGTTCCCAACGCGAACCGGTCCAGCCGGCACCGCATGACAACGAATCACGTCATAACATCTCTCATCTGTCCACATTGAAAATTATCAGATCGTTAGCAGACACTCGGCAAGGTTTGCTGCTCGATGCAAACAGCGTTGCGTTGTAAACAAAAGCTAGGATTCGCTGGCGCGATTTTTCTAACGTATGCAGCGTCGCATTACGCGACTAAACCTAATTCTAGCTTTACTTACCGCATCGCGCACCTCGGGGGTTCATGGTTACCGCGGCGTCCCTACATAATATCACACACAGCACTTGTCACGTGGCGTCGCAGCCGGCAGTACTGACCTGCCACTCTTGGTGATCACCATCTCGGTGCCCAGCTTGTGGAACTTCTCCCAGAGGTCCTTGCCCTCGAGCGTGACTTTGGGGTCGTCGAGGACGCCGTCGTCGTCGGGCGGCAACGGCGCGTAGGGCGGCGGCGGCGGCTTCAGCAGCGGGCAGGGCGCGGACAGCGCGGCGGCGGCCGCCAGCGCCGCGGGCAGGTACGGCGGCGGCGGCAGCGCGCCCGCCGTCAGCAGCGCAGACACCGAGAAGTCGCTGGGGCGCGGCGCCAGCAGCGGGTGGAAGGCCACGGCGTCGCGCCGCTCGGCGCCCTCGAAGCGCATGCCCGCGCCGCCCGGGGCCCACGGCGCGCGCTCCACGGCCGGCGAGCGCGAGCGCGGCGTGCGCGGCGGCTCCAGCGATCGCGCGGGCGCCGCTCATGCACGGGCGCGCGCGACGGAGCGCTCGATGCGCGACGCGTGTATCGGTGCGGCCGCTCGCGCGGCGGGCGTCAGGCGACTGGCGGCCGGCGCCGCGCGCGACACCCTCCGCCGCCAATGGCGCCGGGCGGCGGGCGGCGGCGGGCGGGCGCGGCCGGGGGGGCGGGGCCGCGCGCGGAGTGTCGCCGCGCGCGAGGTGTCCGCCGCGCCACACCTCGCGCCGCGCTCCGCTAATCTGGTTAATGCGGCGCGCGGTGCGGCGAGGGCGCGGGCGCGGGGACGACGCTCGCCGCCTCCTTCTAATTGGACACGTTTCCGTTCGTTCATCAATTGAGCTCGTTAGGTCTGGCGATATCTTTTGTGTCGCTGCGCCCTCCGCGCCGTCGCCGCCAACGCCGCCGATGCTGCTTCTTGCCGCCGTCAAAAGTTTGTTGCACGAGGCCGCGCCGTGCTGCAACTTCTAGCCTAAATTACGAGTTCATTGCGATTGCGTGCTTGTCGACATCAGTAAGATGCATCTTAATCACAGAAGCGCAGCGATTCAACGCTTCACACTTCACAAATCCGCAACGTGGTAGCGGCGTGCCCAACTTCTTGCTTTCAATGTTTGCTAGATGCAAAAACATTGTGTTAGACATCGTGCTTACGCATTTAGGTAATTATTAATTAAATAGTCCTCTACAATCGTAAAAAAATGTTTTATTTCCGTTATCCTTCTTTCAATAATTTAGGTACCAATTAGAAGATATTTTTATGGTTGATGGTTTAGTAGAAGTTTAGAAGATTTGTTTCACAACAATTCTTATCAATTATTTTACTCACATTTGATTACTGCTTTTATGAAATAAGAAGTCACGCTCCGATAAACATGTAAACATTACCTACCCAGTCTGTATAAATGAATTGTCTTAAAAATATATATCTTGAAAATGCACAGCATCATTATGCTTTGTAACATTCGTAGTGTTAGATTAAAGAGTTAAAGTCACTGAAGACATAACTAGGTACTAAATTTAAAAGCCGCAAGCGATTTTTTAATTAAGTTTATCAGAACACAAATTTTGATTGTCGCTGGGCAATTGCTACGGCGACGCCACTCATTTGAGGACCTGTTATTTGTTCTTTTTAAAATGTAAAGGCACGACTTGTTTTCCAAGATGAGACATCTTTACTTAAAAAGTTTTAACTTCGGAAAATGAAAACAAAAACTCAAGAACCAGTATTTTTTATCGAGTGTTCGTACTGTCATTTCTACCGACAACCGAAAATATTAGTACAGTGAATTAAAAATATTTTTTAATGGATTTATAAAAACCCAATTGTTAAATCCCTTTTCTTTCGAACTTTAAATTTCCACAATGATTTAAAAGTAATGAGATTGAATGTGGATGGCTATAAGGAAGACCAAAGAAAGTATGGTTGGATTGTGTGAAATGATATGTGTAAGAAGGGGGGGGTAAATTCAGATATGACGGCTGATAGAGATGTATGGAGAAGTAGTACATACTGAACCTACCCTCCATGGGTACAAGGGCTGGTTGATAAATTACACAATGATGTCCAAAATATTCTGCGATTCGTTGGTTCATAAATTTGCTTAACGAGCACTTAACGGTCACTTATGCATAATAGCTATATTATTAAATCGGTCTAAACAAGATCTTAAAAACTCTGTGTGTTTCAAAGAATAAAGACGACATTATAGTTGTGTTTTAAAGCAATTAAATTTCACAATATCACTATCAATGACTACTTACGTAGGAGACCATAATCCTTGTTTAAAACATATCGTCATCTCTCCCAAAGGTATTGCTTTGACAAAAAAGAGATAATAGAAGGATTTGGTCTCAGAAACCAACTATTCTTTCAGATACTATGATGTCTATTGTAAACATATTTTTTCTATAGACCATATATTTGTTTAAATTTATTCATAAGAAATTAAACTCAGAATTTATTAATAAATCATGAATACTAATATTAGGCCTTTCTTTGGTTAGTTTTGCCTCTGTCACACATAGTACCTGTTTCAAATTACGCCATCTGTTGTCAGGGAAATAGATCTGAATACGTGCGCAGAATGCTCATGATTTATGAATGGCCTGTCAGAGAGTGGGCCTTCTCCCAAACCGACGAAAAATATAAAAATAAAATATTTGCTGTCGCTACCAGCGACGTACTAACACTTTGCTAGGAGGCGGCGGACACGTTTTACAGAAGTTTTACAGAAATACTATTGTATTTTTGCTACTAAACTTTGTATCTTTTTGTCTGTCGTTACTCTTGTACTTCATGCCTATCGCTGACTCTACTTCCAATATCTAATTGCAGTCGAACGAATAAATTATGTCAACATAGAACATTAAATTCTATTAAGTAATCTTCATTTATTAAGTAAAAAAATGTAATATATAAGAATAATTTAGTTCCATAAATAAATCTGTTAAACAAATTATTAAAACTGATTATTTGAAACATTATATCGATCTAATCGATTCTGCTGTCGCAGTCGATGCGTAGAGTTAGCAAGTGGCTCGCGTCTCCGGGTCGAGTTTAAAACTAGGTGGGAACATCCTGTGTCGCTCCGGTCACTATTCCCGCCGTCAAAGTGCCTCACTCTTATGTACAATGCACATATCCTTTATAGTTATATACTATCGTTATATCATAAGATCACCTACTATTTAGTGACCGCCGTATAAATGAAAAATGAAACATTTCATGTTCTCCGTCAAGTCCATCTTTATTACATAAGTGAGAAGGAAAGGATGACTTGAATTTGACTTCCAGCGTCACATTTTTAAATTATTATTAATATCCAACCAGTAAATAAATTAATAACCAAAGAAACAAAAATTCGGCAAATTTAACAAAGATTTTTTTTTAATAATCGAACGGACGTATTAGATTCCTGTTAAAAACTAGTTATAACAATAAACAAATACATTAACAAGTAACAAAAACTATTGGTAATACAGTTGTATCCGGTGAAATCGTTCATTCTATCGTAATAAAGGAGGTGAAAAAAACATTGGCTACGTATTAGTCAGTTACATTGGAAATGCATCAATACGTACGTATAATAATTACCTACGTTTTCATTTAACAAATTAATTATAATGACTTAATTCTATTAACGTTATAATCATGATATATTAAATTTAATGATTGTACATTTCATTAAAATGCAAAATCGTTATAATCATTAAATATCATTGAAGACTTTTCTATGTAGTTTAAAAAAACTATAATAAAGCAAAAAAAAAACATGATTTTGTTATAGATTTAACTCTCGCAATTTTAATACAATTTTTAATAGTCTTACCTACTTGTGATTGAAGGGAACATAGAAACATTGTCGGAACTTTATTTAGAACATGTTAACAAATGTCTATGTTAGTTGTCTTATGATTTAACCACTAAGGAAATCGGACCTTGTGATAAAATCATGAAATACTTTCGAAAATAAACATAAAGGTAAGTATACACTTAATATAATTCAAAATAATATGTTCTATTTGTCAATAAAAAAAAATATTAAAAAAGTAATATTCTATAGGTATACACAATTTTCTACACTACAAATTGAAATTGATTTTCCGTTAATTTGTCACCTATGATTACTTACATCATAATTAATTTATAATGGATTGATACATAAAAATGTAAATATCTGTTATGATTTTATTTTAACATATCAATGCTTCCTTTAAAAAATATCAGAACTAGAAATTGGTTGATGTGCTGTTCGCTATCACATCGGTATAAGGAATATTTCGAATAAATATCATTAAGAACGATTATAATAAAACTAGCTGTCGCCTGCGACTCCGTCAGCGCAGAATTAAAAACAAACGTAATAAGTAGCCTATGTGTTCTTCCAGACTATGTTCTATATCTGTGCAAAATTTCATCGAGATCCGTTGAGCAGTTCCGGAAATACCTTTAAACAAACATCCATCCAAACATTCGCATTTATAATATAAGTAAGATTTACACAATCTGAATATAAAACTGTAGGCAAAAGGCTATGATAATTTTATGTAAGGTATGAGATTTATTACTTCAAAAAGCTTTAAACTTCGATCACAGAAACATTACAAAACTTCTTGTGTACTAATAGCGAGCTGTGTATGCGAAAATGACGCCCTTAACTACTGGCATTGGAGATAAAAAACATTGATATACTATCTGTTGAGGACTGGTTAAGTCATATAGACAAGAACGCATCTACATTATAGTGTAAAAACAAGTATAAAGTGATCAGGTGTGTGTGTTAACAGTTTTATAGTTACCTATTGTGTCTTAATATGTTTGACACTTAGTACATTTAGTTTACTTTTTAAATTCTTTAATAAAAACTTTTTTCTAATATTGTAGGTTTCTGTTGTCTCTGTTATTCCAAAGAGAATGTGAGAGAGCACAATATGTGTAAATAGAAGTGTCTGTTGGTACTTTAGAACGATTGCAAATAAATCAAGATGCTTAGAGCGAGGCCTCACAAGCGCGTCGCGTTGCGTCGTCGAAACGGACGAACCCATTGTGTGCCCCATCTGCGCTGCGGCGACGTAAGTTTTCGCAACGCAAGGAGGTTGTCACTGCGTAGCGTCTCAGTGTTGCATTATCAGTCATTGCACCGAAGATTCGAAAACGCAGCGCACCACCCTCCCTCAGCCTTTATTACATGTCCGACGATCCGTTGAAACATCGGCAGCGACCACACAACTTATAAATGTGGCATGGCACATAAAACCTATGCACAACCCTCACGCTTTGACGACGCAACGCAACGCACTAGTGTGGCCTCGCCCTTAATTAATGTTAAGTGATTGCCATCGTATAGCTAGCTATTCGCAACAATCGCAGTCGTCTATTTCTAGCACTGAAACACCCATAATAAACATTTAATAATTGTTTTTCAATCTGTTTTCAACAGTGAAAACCCACTGTAACAATAGAAAGAATTACCTGTTAAGTTTTTATATTTTCTTTTAGCGTATGTTTATTTTGTATTATTATGTATAAGGCCTTTCGTACACAAGGGTACGTACATCTTCGTAAACTTAACTCGCTAAGCTATCTAGACTTACGCAATACAATGTCATAGAGATTCATGCCTGTTTATCAAGATCGTCGTGAGTAAAGTTGCTGCCATTTTTAAAATGGCGGAGCAAATCTACAAATTTGTAATTTTGTATTTAATGAATTCGTAGTCGCTGTACTGACCGAATAGACGACTCGCATCGACGATTTAACATTGCGGGTACGGAGTGCGCGCTACGCGATACTCGCGTCGCAAGTATACAATATTAGTTTCGAAGCTTTACCTTCCTTTGTGTACGAAGAGTTCAGTTAAATTACATATAATCTGAAATCTGTAGTAACAGTGTTTAAAACTGATATAAAAAACACATGTATTTTTGTTGAAGAACTAAATAAATATAACTGTTTTACTTCCACTGTATTATTTTCATATCTCAACTGTGGGACTAGTATGAATGTACGTGACAATCGCCTTCGTATCGTCATCGTCTATCATGTCAAAATTAGTATCAGATGTTTAGTGTACTTTACGCTCGATAGGGGGCGCTGCGCAAATTTTAATAGAAATTTTGACTTTGATGATAGGCGATTGTCACAAATTATTCATTAAGAATCAATATTTAATTTGCCGAATAATTATTATAATATATATCTATATATATAAAATAAAGTCGTGTTAGTTACACTATTTATAACTCAAGAACGGCTGAATCAATTTGACTGAAAATTGGTGGGCAGGTAGCTTAGAACCAGGAAACGGACATAGGATAATTTTTACCCCGTTTTCTATTTTTTATTCCGCGCAGACGGAGTCGCGAGTAAAAGCTAGTTACTATTAATTATTATTCATGCTAGGCTCTCAGTTTACTGCGTCTTTTTAAAATTTTGATCAATATCCATTTAATTAAGTATGTATGACAAGAAAGTATGTGATAATTTATACTCTAGTTTTATAACAAAGAATATAACTGTACATTAAGATAAATTGCTTGTGGATTACAACAGAAGACATATAGCATGTTTTATGCGTAGAAAGATGTGAGCCTATTGTTATTGCATATAACACTTGCATCAAAGTCCGCATGCTTTGCACCGTAGCGAGGCCAGCCATGAAGCCGTGGAACGAAGCCTATCTTAATCGAATTACTTATAATTTCTTTTTTTTTCTACCTTTGATTTTAATTTTAAACACTCATATAGTATCTCTCTGACAATTCATATTTCGTATCAATCATAATAAGTGTAAATGCAATTCATGAGGGATTTACCAAGATTATGGAATCAAAAGTCAAAAGCATAACGACATATTTTATGTCAATGTACACAAATTGAAAATAGAGTTCTTTTTATGATTTGTGTTTAGCGTTGCCAGGTGTTCCGATAAAGCCAGACATAGGTTGGCTTTTCGATTGCGTGTCCGGCCAAAAGTCCGAGTTGTCCGGCTTTTGTTAAGCTTTTTACATTTTCCAAACGAGAGTGTACCTATTAATACTGAGAGAAAATTCTAAATAATATAGGGTGTCCGACCTTTCTACCCTAATGTCCGGCCAAACTGGCTGGTCTGTCCGGCTAGTAGGTTTGGCGACCTGGCAACCCTATTTGTGTTATACTAGGGAAACTGATGCAAGTTTTATCTACTTTCATGTGATAAGCCCTTCGAAATTGGAGTCAATCAAGCCACTAGATTTATAAGCGAGAATACATTTTGTATTATTTGAAAAATAAAATCGATGCACGACGATTTCCATGATTTAATTTTCTTTAGTTCCCCTACATGGTGTGAAAAGCGCCATCTAGTGGCAAGTAGCAATTAACTTTAAAGTAACCGAACCGCTTGCTTGATCTAAATTTACTAAGTGACTATTCTTTTAAAAAATGTAAAATATTAATAACGAGGACTTAAATAGTAAAAAATATTAAGTTGCCCATAAATATATTTATAATAGAAACAAACAAACCACCATTTCAATTCAAAGTCTGCCTCAAAATATGAAAACATTCAATTATTCAAAGCTCTCGAACACGATTCGCTTCGACGTCTATATTAATAACAAATCTCCTTATAACGTCTATCCTCGAAGTACCCTGTCGAATTACAAACACGACAAACGAGTTCTCAGTTCAATAGAGACCGTTGGATATCTTAATTTGACAGGGTTGTATCGAGAGCGAGGGGGTGGCAAAGTGAAGATGGATAATAAGTGGTCGAGAGGGTGTAATCGAGAAAATTCGGTTATCCAGAGATTGGGTTCTTGCGGAGGGCGAGCTGATTTGGTACTTTAGAGTATTCTGTATCCGATAATATGATTTTATAAAAAATATATTTACTGAAAAAAACTAATGAAGTGTAGTAATTTTTATTAATTATAATTAACTATGCTATAATAGTATACTTATAAAACTCCAATATTATAAATGCAAAAGTATAGATGAATAGATGAATGTTTCTTTGAAGGTATCTCAGGAACGGCTCAATGGATCTTGATGAAATTTGGCACAAATGTAGAAAATAGTCTGAAAGAACATATAGGCTACTTATTAAGATTTTTGTAATTTCGCGCGGACGGAGTCATGGGCGATAGCTAGTTTTATATATATTTAATTACATTTTTTTCAATGAGATAGCATTTGTGACTAGAACCTAGTAATAATTTTTCATAAGTATAAGCAAATTTGATAAATAAATATTGCTGATTATTCCAGATAGTATGACATGCCTGAGCTGCAAATTCGTACGTACTGAAACGTTCCTACTAAATACAGATCACATTGAAACGGATTTAAAGAAAATCCTCACAGTCGAGCAATAAGTGATAACCATTATAAATGAATTTCTATGTTATTTGCTAATAATAGTCTCACAAAATCTGTCAATATAGTGGTAGCCTACTGTCAAAATACACGTACAAACAATATTGTTAAAACCTCTTTTTCCTTTTTTTAAAAAAAAAAGAAAAACAAAGAAGCCGACGACCTGAGAAATTTGTAGAATACATATTATAGTCCAGTCATTTAAGCTAAAATTAGGTAAGAATCTCGGAATTCGAGATACCCAGCTGTAAGTCTGTAAATACTTGTATATTGACACCCTAAAATTTGTCTCAAAACCTACATATGGTAGGGTGTAAGCAACTATTAAATTTCAAGGTCAAAGGTTATAAAAATCGGTTTTTCGCGCTTTTTTTGGAAATATCTCATTTCCTATGCGTTTTTTGCTATTTGTATTTCTTATCAATATTGTAGAATACAAAATACTCTACAAATTTTGTTTAAAAATTTTTTTTATACGGTGAACCGTTTTCGACATAGAGGGCGGAGAGCGCGCGGTCACAGCTTAACTTCAGCCTCCGGTCGAAAACGCGCCATATAGTTGATGAACTATCAATAAATCAATTATTATAAATATATTTGTCAAATTAATTAATTACTGACAAATTTGGATGAACTAGCTGCAGCATTTGAGGAAGAAAATTGTTCGGCCCAGAAATTATTAGAGAGTGGAACTCAAACCTTATTGGCAGTCTATAATGCTCCGAAATCTGTGAAAAGTCTCAATCATCTTCGTTACATGCATTACGTCAAGTCTACAAAACTTAATAAACCTGTGCAGCTTTCAAATATTCCACCAACAAGTGCAGCTGCTCATCAACATTTCAACCGTGTATATTATCAAGTTCAAACTTGGTTAGGACATGATTTGGAACCCCAGGTATGTGGTTGGGCAATGCGACACGATTTTCTGGAGCCTATCATGACAATTTTACCACCTGCTCCAGAAGATTTGCTAAATACAATTTTCTGCAACTGCAAGAGTGGCTGTGGTTCGCGATGCGGATGCAGGAAAGCGGGCTTGCAATGCTCTTTAACTTGTGGCCAATGTAATGGGTAAGCTTGTCTCAACATTCAGAGCGACATTAACGAAGATGGAACCTTTGACCCAGAAATCATGGAAGAACTTGAGACAAATGCCGTTGAAGACGATAATGAAGACCAGTTTGAAATTTACCAGCAGCTAGAAGACGACGATGAAGAGGAAGAAGATGATTAAAATTATAAATTGTAGTTTTTGTACCCATTATTCCATTTTTTTTACTTTCAATAAAAATTAATGTATTCAATGATATTTTTTAATGAAATGATTAATTCATAATTTATTTGTTTTTTTTCATCATGTAAGAAGTTATTAATATTAATTAGGTTAAAATTCAAATATAATTCCTATATTTTCATTAACAATTCTGCAATTACATGGGCAGGTAAGTGTTGTTAAGTAAATTAATACTGAATAAAAAGTGGATAAGTTAGGAAAAATGATAAAACATAATATAAAAGTTAATAAAAATTGACAAATATATTTATAATAATTGATTTATTGATAGTTCATCAACTATATGGCGCGTTTTCGACCGGAGGCTGAAGTGATGCTGTGACCGCGCGCTCTCCGCCCTCTATCTCGAAAACGGTTCACCGTATAAAAAAATTTTTTAAACAAAATTTGTAGAGAATTTTGTATTCTACAATATTGATAAGAAATACAAATAGCAAAAAACCCATAGAAAATGAGATATTTCCAAAAAAAGCGCAAAAAAACGATTTTTGTGACTTTTGACCTTGAAATTTAATGGTTGCTTACACCCTACCATATGTAGGTTTTGAGACAACATTTAGGGTGTCAATATACAAGTATTTACAGACTTACAGCTGGGTATCTCGAATTCCGAGGTGAACTTACTAAAATGACTGGACTATTATGTAATTCTTATAATGTAGTTTCGTAGAGTATAAATGTTTCTCGTCAATTCTAAAATCTACAGCTAATGTATCTTCTGATTTTAGTATTGATAAATCGTAACCTATAGATAAAATAGGATGCATTTAGTATCGAAGTAGTCATAAATACGAGCTTTAGTGTACGTCGATACGGAGTCTTAAGAGCAGGGGGTAACAAGCCGCTCGGCCGCTGCAGCGCGATTGCATTTCACACATACGTACAACAGACAGACGACAATAATCATTATATTAGCCGGTAATCAAATTACTGTTATTGAGGGGCAGCGGCTTGAAACGGCATTATAACCGGCGAGTCATTTTTATGGGGCATTTTCGAAGAAAACCGCTTGGGTGGGCCTCGAAAACTTAAGCACACAACACATTATAGATAACGACTTTATGTTTATTATATATTAAGGTGTTATTGGCTTGTTCCGAACGCAATTCATAAGTTTGGATCGGTGTTTCGAGCAAGATAGCTCGTTTGGAACCGTCAGCATTTTATTGGTAGGATAAAAGGTTTTTTCCTTACCGGTAGTTTGTTATGAGAAATGTTTATAAGGCCGTATGTTTGTTTGTACGGCCAGTTTGCTCGGCCGTGCGGAGTGACGGCACGGGACCGACAGATTCCTTTCCACTGTTTCTTGCTTTCCTTTAAATAATCATTCCGGATTGTAATAAACTTAATATAAAGTTTCGGCCGCTCGTTACGTTGGCATTATAATGATTAATACAGCATCATTACTTTTATTATGAAACATATAATTAGCTAATGATATTTGCAATAAATTACTTTTTACGAATCATTAAAAATATCTCACGTTTTTCAACCTGTTAACATTTTGTTATTCACGTAAGTTAAATCACCAGTGACAGAACGTGCCAAGTGTGATTTAACGTAGTCATATGAACCTGCAATTAAGTTTTGTACCCCTGTAAGATTGTTCATTTCATTAGATTTAATACACAAATGTGACAATAACTTTATCAACTTAAAAATAGAAACCAGATAAAATAAATTGCCTAGCTATATACTCTTCTCGAAGTATTCCACGGAATATTATCATAAATATTCTTCTTTTAAGAATCAATATTTCTTACAGAATAACTAAATGTTAGCAGTACAAAAATATTACAATATATTTCCGAGTTTGATTTATCAAAAAAAGTTTATTTACTCTATATTTTCACTCCTTTCCTACGTAGACAAGGAAAATGTACATAACAGCTTTATTTACTTTGTAGTTGTAAATATTTTAAGTGGGTTACCAGTATTTATTTTTACAGAAACGTATTTTCGTCTCTCTTCTTCTATTTAAAGAAAAAAACAGAGATACCCACATTTTGTTGAGGTGTTTCGCCAGATGAATCCCATTAGATCCAAACAGCTTCGAACCTCATAATTTGTAAATCAAAAGCAAAAAAAGCATTTCTTTTTAAAGTTAATACCGAGTTTACATTCGGAGTCGAATTTAGCGCTGGATGACAAATTTAAATATGTTTATATTCAGATTTATAATTTTCCAGTTGTAATTCAGCGTTGAATTAGATCACTAGTTTGGAATTATTTAAACTTGGCATAAGTTGAAAGGCAATATTTTTTGTGTCAACTAATAAAGCTATTTAAAACAGTTGTTCAGTGATGACGATCAATGATCGGTGCAATATTGTTGATAATTCATTATTTTATTAATTTAACATATAAAGATAGTGTTTTAACAGAGCTTCAGTATTCAGAATTACCAATTCAAAAATAAATTACATTTCTTTAATTAGAGAAGGGGGCAAAAGAGCGTCGGGAACAGGAATAACAGTGGTAGATCCTGCAACTACAATATTTGTTGGGTGCATGAATTGGCTGGGTCGACCGGTGCAATACCACGACCACACAGAAGACAGGCGTGAAGTGGAAGCAATTCCGCGTACAGTCTGATGAGTGTGGTACCGCAGGCCTAATTTTAGTCATCTTTCCCTTCCCACCCTTTTCCTATTAGGAAAGGATGGGAAGGGGAAGTGGATGTGGCGGAAGAGGGGATGTATAGTAAGGAGAAATATCCTCTTTCTTTGCGTCCCCTTCTCTGTTTATTAAAGGTAGGCATCGCATCTGCATTTGTGGATGTCTATGGGCAACGGTCGCCTCATTATTTCGGCGAAATCTGGTGGCTGTTTGCTCGTTTGCCACCTTTTGACATAAAAAAACTGAGATAATCACCGACGCCAATGGAAATCCGCGACACTAGAGGAACTGCAGATGCGGTCTTTAATTTTATTATATTTGACCAAACTAAGATAACAATATGTTTTAAACGTAGCCTTCTGGTCTCAGAAACCCGCGGTTAGAACATCAGACTAATAAGATATGACAGTTGTTTAAGTTATGAGTACGTTTAAGAGTGAAAAGTTTAGTACTCAATAGAATCTAAAAAATAAAAACATTTATCGTTTCTATCGATGATTTAGATTGCGCCATGATTTCATTTACCATTGACGGAGTTATTATTACTTTTGATGTTAGGCATACCTTGGTATTAAGGTCATAAATATAAAAATAACTACAGATATTTCTTACATAAATTACTACAGCTATTCTTATACATATTTCTGAATCTATAAAGGCTTCCCTGCGTCACGCATCGCTTGCCCCGAGCGCGACCCTCTTGAGACCTAGGGGATCTAAAAGGGGACCTAACTTCTAAGTGAATTGCAACCATTGCTTACAAATAAACATAACCTATAGAAGAGATTTAAATATTTATTCATAAACATCTTTAAATATTTTACTTTAATCTCGATATAACTTATGTCTGAATTAAATTTTTCGGTTGAATATGTACGAATCGAAATGGTTTAATGAATAAATGATTCTGCGTAGGTACATTTTTTGCTTCTTTCAATGTATATCTCTCTATTTATATAAGTAAAGGTGTATTTAGACGATACCATTTTCTTCTACGTACCAGAGCAATAATTGAATGCAATAAATTGCGCGCATAATTTACAGCTTTTGTTTAGACTATAACAAGAAAATTATTGCTGCAATTTAATTGAATGTAACAGACAATAAACTAGCAACTGGTTGTAAAACATTACACTTCTTTAATGTACCTTTCTAGATATATAAATGCTTAATTTTACTAATATTATAAATACTATCTTACTAATATTATAAATGCGAATGTTTAGATGGATGGATGGATGTTTCTTTGAAGGTATCTCTGAAACGGCTGCATGGATCTCGCTGAAATTCGGCATAAATGTAGAACATAGTCTGGAAGAACACGCTCAGGCAGACTCGCGGGTGACAGCTCGTATGTTATACACGCAACTTAATATAAGGTCGTATTTAATTTTTTTAAACTAAACATTAACATCTAAATGTCTCCTTTTATAGTAAACATAGCACAATTTCAGTTTTTATTAACTGAAGACTTTTTCGCCTTAACGGAATGACAGCGCCATCTGTTGCGGAGAAGAGTGAAACTGCACACAGCCACAGACCAGTTTTGGTTCCATGATATTGTATCGAATTCTAATAATTATATTTAAGTATCTTGTGTTTACATTGTAGATAAAGACAAACACAATTTAGTCGAACATCAAATTTTGTATTAAGCGTATATACAGATATGGAGAAAAATAAATGATTTAAGACAAGCATTTTAAGTGGTAATTATAAAAATTTGAGCCTTTAGATTTTTCTTTTTTTTCAATATAAAGCGAGATACCTAATACCAAAAGTAATTTTTTTTTAAATTCCACAACACTGCCAACTTCATCTAGACCGAGAACGTCGAAAAAGTATAGGACAAAAAAAAAACACCATCAGACTCTAAAAAGGCTTTCGGCGCGATTCGAGCCCGCCGTACGACGGCGACTTACTTTCAAATTGGATGTCTGAAACTGCGCCTAAAAAACGATCTATTCGATACAAATATTGCACACAACGGCGCGGCGGCGGTACACTGCTCGAGATGAAGGAGAAAGAAAAAAAAAAACAAACCGACTCACATTTTATTTTTCTCTGAAAGGAGCCAGCGCGCGCATTGTAACAGCGATGCGCCGGCTCATAAAACGAACAAAACTGATATGCGCAAGCGCCGATAGAAAAGGACGGATGTATCAACCAAAAATGGTGTGAAAGAAAGAAACCGTCGAATAGGAGGCGTTCCACTGTCACGTCCGATGCCCAATTAAAGCTCAGTGGGCTTCAAAGTGGGCGGGATCTATAGGATCCAAGCTAATAGGGATCGAGCCGAAATGATCTATAGATCGCGACGGCGCGGCGCTCACTGTATTGTTATCGTTACCGTGGATTATTTATTTTATATTTACGTTTGATGGCTGAATATAATATCGATGTGAGGATTTTATGAATTTAAAATTTTCCTTTACGATGTTAGGTTCGTGTCCGGTGCCGATTGTCGAATTGTTTTTAGTTTACTACCTACGTATACTAAGTACCTGCAATAAGGACTGAACTGGGATAACATAGAAATTTATAATTAAATTACTTATTAATGTGAAAAAATATAATAAATCTAAGTAAAATTATAGTAAATCAAAGTTTATCTATAAAAAACTATACCTCTCGAGTTGTAAAAGAACGTTTTACCCCTGAATATGTAAAACTGCATCCGGTATAAATATTTTGTTATTTATTTGTCATTTCAGAAACCTATGCATCATCATATTTCAATAATCATTATTTCTGTTTTTTTTTTTTTTTATATCATAAGGTGGCAAACGAGCAAACAGCCACCAGGATTCGCCGCAATAGCGAGGCGACCGTTGCCCATAGACATCCGTAAATGCAGATGCGTTGCTTACCTTTTATCTTTTATTATTTCTGTTAATGTCTAATATCAGCGTGCGATAAAAGGGTTGACATATTTAAGTTAAAATTTAATAGAAATACTTTTTAGACACGAAAATTTATTCGCCTCAAATAAGGATTTGTTAACAACATAACTATCCAAGTCTGAAGGATTATTGAACCCCTTGAGTGACATTATCCTTCAGACAAAGTACACTTGTAGTCAACAATTCAGTACCACTAATACCTATCCAAAGCAAACCACGCACAAAACATTATACAATTTCATTAAAACGACAAATGAATCGTCAATTGTTTCTAAATCCGCAATCAAAAAACTAAAACCGCACTTGTGAATCGAAAAATGATCAAGAGAGCAACTAATGAGTGACTGGCAGGTTCGATAGGATCGACGTCGAAAAAAAAAAACAACAGCATCGTCGAGTATTGTCACTAGAGTGCGCTAGACGTATAATTTAATAGGCGACCACTTCAATAGGACCGCGGCCGTATTGTGCGGAGTTACGCGAACGCACTCACTCCCACTTCCTGCTGTTAATTATCTGTTACTCTACGCTATGTTCTGTACTCAGTTTGTACTTTTGTTGACATCAGACGTACTAAATTCAAAGTTGAGTCGTCTTTTTGGTTTCTTACAGATGAACGATTACTACCTCTCAAGAGCATCACCAGCTGTTTATGTTAGACCTAAGAGTGGTAAGTAGTAAAAAATATTGTTTTTTTTCAAATAATGCAAAGATGACGCTTATGAGCTAAGGTACCTATAGGAAAAACTGACAAGTAGTTCTCTCATCTATCTTGTATCTATAGGGATTGTAATTATCTTACTATTTCGAGTTTACATTTATATTTTTTATACTTTTGGTTCTCTAGAGGCCGTGGCGGGGGGGGGGGGATAAGGTCATTGGTGTTACAAGTGGCTGGCCCCACTTGTAACACCAATGACACCTCTCTCGTCGTCTGACAACTGATAAGCTGCTTTCATTTTTCTACTACTAATCACTATCACTACAGGGGAACATATGAAGTAACGTCTATGATAAAAACACAATACATTTTATTTAGCCCATAGTTATTATCGTGACAGATCTATAGCAAAGGGTTATTTGCGGCGTTATAATATTGTATGAAGGCGCCGTGCTTTTGATTAATTATAAGATAAGTTTCTTTTTGTGGCAATTATAGTTTACATTTCGTGTCAAGTTTTGTATTGTGGACGTGAAACACGTATTCGAGATAATGAAATAAAGAAATATATTTGACCACGCCTTTGATTATCATGATGGCAGTTACAACGTGCCTATATTTATAATAAAATACATTGTACTAAAAATATTGAAAAATCATAATAGACTAGTTGAAATCTGCATGTGTAAGACTTCAGAAGATATTACAAACGCTTTGTCTGAAGTCTAAACTAATACTTCTTCTTGGAGTGGAACAAAAATATAATTATGGTGAATACATTTCTTCCTACTCTATCTAGGTAAGTACATAATCTACTAGTAAGGTGACATTTTAAAAACATTACCATACATAGATAAAAAAAAACAGCAACAAAAAGCTTTCCAGCAACAAAAAGTTTTCAATGAATGTGTAGGTACCTATACGATGCCAACATCCCTCGACACTTCCTACAAACGTTTTTTTTTTCTCGTCTGGCAACAATCATTTCCAAATTCAAATCCAACATCTGCCGACACTCAATAGTCGAGCATTGTCACCGTTCCTTTTTCAAATTTCCCCATTTATATCGTAGGGTGATTACAGATTAAAAAAAATCAGTTCAAATTTACAAGTTTAATCGAATTTAAACTCTATAGTTAAAGCAATAGGAATTGATTGTTTCTTTATGGATAGAATATTTATGTTTGTCGTTCGCGTAGTTGGATTATTCGTGTTTTAGGGCTTCGGGTGTGGGGCGGCGTTTGTAATCCAGTGTTAAATTTCGGAGGTTCGTGTTGGTGTGGAGTGGGCAATTTTTAAAACGTATCATGTATCAAGTCGTTTGAATCGGTGTAGATTTATTATTCGTTCGCTTTCCGCGGTTTTACACATCGACACTCGCTTAAGTTAAACGTCATTTTTGTGTGGCTACCATAATTAAAGTATAAGTATGTTCAAAAATGTTAAACCATACGAAATGCGGCAGCACCTTTGTATTAAAATGTTCGTTGAACAAATTCTGCCAAATTAAAAACTGCTATGAATCTACGAACGATTAGATGAGTTGACATTAAGATGTCAGCTTTTAGTGCTCGAATGATGCAAAAGAGAATAGAGCAGACAGAGAGAAATAGCTCTACCATAACTATTTATAGTTTTTTTTGTTTATTCCAATACATAATAATGAACCGATTCACTCTTTTACTATTCATCCACATCTAGATCAATAAAAACTCGAGTGTGTCAGTCCATCTATGAGGTAGGCTCTTCAAGAGCAATTTGATTAATATATTCTTCACTAGTTTTTACCCGGTATTTCGTCCATTAGGGATTTAAAAAAAAACTTAGTAAGTAACCTATGTGGTCTTTCAGACTATGTTCTACATCTGTGTCAATTTGAATCGAGCTTAGTTAAGCCGTTCTGGAGATATGTGGTAACAAACATCCATACATCCAAACTTTAGCAATATCTAGCACTATTACAACAACCAATTCTTCCCTCCACAATTTTTTTTTTTCAATAAAAGCAAAGCCAATAAAGCACCAAAGAGTCGAAAAAACAATTGCTCGTAATTTTAACGGACAAAATTTCCGACATGATTTTAAATACGTTTATTTGAAACATGAAATTTAAACACAAAGTAGGTATTAAAAAAAATAACAGACGCTTTGTTTGACTTTCGTTTGTAAGTAATGTTTCGTAAGTAGTCCGTAATCCATTTTAGGTCTAAAAACTGCGGTAACTAAACCAATGGTAAGAATACTTGAAAGCGCTATTATTTAAAAGTTAAGTTATACATTCAGAGTCTAGTTATTACTTGCAAATAAAATAATCTCTGAAGTACCAATTTATAAAATGTAACATTAAGAATAATTTTATGCCTCTTAAATTAATTAATCAGTACTTAAACTTTTCATTAACTTCAATTAAAATGAATCGTAAATAATAGGAAGAGAAAAATTTGAGAATTTATTTGTACGAATATGCTTTATGTAATTAATTAACTTAACTACCAAAATCATTTTCGTACAAATAGTAGAATTAAAGATTTACGGAAAGTTAATTTTTGTTCATTAGCGGTTAACTTTGATATTGAAGTGACAGGACCTGTCAAGCGCAAGTGTTCAGCTCGTTCGAACGTTAGAAAGAAAGTTAGTCGAAAGTTCTAAACTATCTTGCTTGTGTGCTCGTTTTGAATATTTTGTTTATTAAACATTAAATCGTACATAAATAAGTGTGTCTAAGCATGATATATACATGTGTGATTGTCATCTTTACCTCACCATCGCGAAAGGCGGTAGAATGTACAATATTTATTACAAGCAAATCTTTGCCTAGTCCGTCTCTATATAGTCGAAGGTGGTTAATTAATTTCGCCTACTACAAATTTTAATTAATGATACACCTTGACGGAACGTTGGACATTTCCACCACTTGTCTTTAATCGGTTCTCGTTAAGTATTAATTAAAGATACCAATAAAATACATCGAACCATAGACAAGTGGGAGTACAGACTGCTTATTATTTCCATAGACGATCTTTAGACTTGTCAACAGATGACACAAATTATACGTTAACCGACCATAGACATTACTTTTACCGGTTTTCAACTTGTGACAAACATGTGTAGGTATAGTGCGACAAACTTATTTGGACCGGCGGCCAAAAATGAAACTAAAGTACAGTCAATATTCTTAGGCACCTTCATCCCCTGTTAAAAGATGCCACATCCTTGTTACACGACAGATGACTTGTCACGTTGTCTTAAATGGTATTTTATACATTTAAGTAAGTTTTAAAAGTTTCTGAAGCAACTAAACGCGATAACGGCTTCCCTCTTACCGGACCAGATAAGTTTGGGGGACTATAGGCCTTTATAAAAATATCAGTGATTAAGGTAAATAATTTTTTCTTTATGCTTCGACAAGATTTATGCGTTCATCGAGCGATAAGTATGCCAATTATGATAAGAGAAATAACTGCAAATTGTTTTCTTGTTTCATGATAATTTTCTTCATGTAATTATTTTTTTGTGATTTGCTTTGTTGGTTCATTTTAATTAATTACCATTTATTTACATAGTCTAACTTAAACTAACAAACTCGGTAATTTGATTTTTTTAGCATTAAAAAAATGACTCACAAATTTAATTACCTCATTAATCTAGGAGGTCGGAGGCCATATTTTAATCCTCTTTTCCTACTCGTCCATTTCGTTTAAGGTAAAGATATGGAGGAGGAAGGGGATGTGGATTGGACGGAAGAGTGGACCCAAAGTAAGAAGATATTGTCTTTCTCATCGTCCCTTCTCCGTCGATTGAAAGTAGACGACATATCTGTACCCATAGGGGCAATGGTCGCTTCTTTATTTCGGCGAATTCAGGTAGACGCTTTGCTCGCTTGCCACCTTATGATATTAAAAATATATATTTTTTCTCGATCATGTTATTGCATAAAGCGTAGTAAATTACAGATATAATAGAATAGATAACATGCAGTTCCAAGGTTTTAAACACCCATGTAAGCAAAGTTTACACATAATGATTCAAAGGTAATGAATAGGCTCAATCTAAATTCATTTAGGCCTAAGTTTAAATCTATTATTTAACTTTAATTTCTACAAACTATTTCAGTTTATGAATTGATAAATGTTATCTGTACCTAGATATAACGTTTTTACATAATAAATTTCTTTTCTATTATACTTAAGAAAAAATAGAGGTAATAGAAGTTATAATTAAAATTAAAAGGACGCTCATCATATTAGAGAAGTGCCACAATCACTACAACGCAACGTAAATCACAATATCACTAAAGCTCTGATTGACGATATAATTTTTTGTCGTCATTAACACTAAATAGAAACAAAGTTTTATGAAGTAAAAAATACCCAGCTGCGGTGATCATAGGGCCAAATATCGTATGATGTGCACGTAATTTCGGTTTATCAAGCGGAAGTCGTATAACCTTGAGTTGTTTAACAATCTCAATATATTTTAAAAAAGAGAGACAATAAACACGTTTTTGTGCAGGTCTCTCAGTAGTGGAAAACTGTAATCAGGGCGAGCAAAAAGTGGCCTATACCATCCCACAATGTTAACAGTTTATAAAACCAAAATATGCCATGTATAAATAAATATGTATACATTTATATTAATAATCTAAACATTTATAATATATAATGTTTTAAATTATATACCTATTGCACATTATGACAAGATAGACAGCTTCGCGAGCACCAGTTTGTGATACTATGATAAAAATTTTGTAACATTTCTGCAGTGACAAGTGACAAGTCGTTACCGCATATCCGTCACATCGTTCGTGTGGCGTAGCCTCTAGTAGCATCGTATGCAGATCATAGACCTAGTTAGCCGGAGGCCATTGCAGTCGCACCCCTCCACACCTATAGGCAGTTAGAATCCTTACAATGTTGCACCGCGTAATACCATAGCTGTTTAAGCCAATATAAATGAATGGATTTTTTTCTAATATAGTGTTTGTTTTAAAAACAATACCTACATCTATATAGTGTATGAGACATGTGTTCCTTTATTTAAGTTCTACAAAATCTATGTTTATGAAGATTTTCTTTTTATTAAGTCCCACTGCTCGATTGCCCCCTATTCCCATAAAAAAGCAACCCGAAAAGATCAATTCCAAATGCTACATTGTCGCATTAAAGCTACTATTAAAAGAATTTGCTTGCGCATTGTTATGCGTAGGCGTATCACTTTACGTGAACAACTTGTCTTGTATAATAATAGTAATAAAAAACTCACCCTAGGGAATCGTTCGAAAAACAAATTCACATCTCAGCCAAAAAACTGGTGCGTGCCAACCGCAACTGTCAAAAATATACGAAATCGATTAGCTAACGCAGCGGAACTCGCGAGACTCTCCATCCGTTCATACTATTGTCGGAAATACGAAAACAAAAAAATAAATAAAAAAAGAAACAATCGAACAATGGGGAAGGAAGTTGGGACCGCAAGACGTCGAAATTGCTGTGGCACATCCCTAATTATAGGATTTTTACTATAATTTTGCGGCGAGCGTCGCTACCCGCCGTCGGCCGTTCAGAATCACCACCTCATTGTAACGTGTACAAACTACAAATCAAACAATATTAACAGCCAACTTACGGCTTTTGTTAGGGTCTTGTTAAAAACGGTCTCTTTTCGGTAATACGATCAAATTAAAAAGTCGTAAATTATCGTGGAAATGCCTCGATAACGGTGTAGTGACTTTTTGACAGGATGTGTTTGGACTACAATGAAAAAGATCCTTTGACGTAAATAAATCATGACATGTTGTTATTGACTTTTAAAACCAAATTTAAATTTTATAGTTTAAGTTGGTGCTCTTTTACGAATTGGGTGCAGCTATTTCCAAACATTTGATTGTTTATGTATAGCTTAAATTGAATAAGGTATATCTTTCTCAGTTAACACCTGGTCCGAACAGTTGTAAGTAATTTCTAAATTTATCAAGCGAAGATGCAGTCTAGAGGAGCCGCAAAATACAGTGCCGACGGTTAAGGAAAAACTTCATCTTTCAACACTTCACAACTGTATGTAGGAAATATGTAATATGCGATTTACGTTAAGAGTGAATTTATCTCTCAAAGACGATAAATTAATGTCGAATAATTAATAACTAAACATCAATTTCGATTATTGCAAGGCATCGCCACGCCACCTTTAGTGAAAACGCCGAAATCATCGAACGATGGGAAAGAAAAAATTAATTTTAAAACGAAATATTTATCATGTCGGCGGATGGGATTGCGGAGTGTAGGGGCGTCGCGGGGGATGTGGGCGAGAGAGAGGGAGGGAGGGTTCGGTGCCGAGTTAGTCGATCGTCAATTAATATTAAGTTGGAATCTGTGGGATTCCGCGCCGCTGTCCGAATTTTATAGCGGCGGGCGCCACCCAGGCCGCGGCACAACAACGTGCTGAGAGTAGTTACTACAAGTATTTTATTTTTTCAATAGTTATAATTTAACTACAAACTAGTAAGATGATTCTGCGGCCGGACACGGAAGCTGATGACTACGGACGTAAAGACTCTTTGATAAGTAACCTAACAAATACATACACCTACCAATATGTACTACATAACATAAGTGACTAAAGTAAATAAAAGTTGCAATATAATGGGAACCGTTAAAAAAATAGACGACGAACTTTCTTTAAAATCGAACTTCATAACTACTCCTTTGACGAGATTTTTATCTTTTAGTTTTTATTACTTTTATTATGCAAGTTGACTCCCCTGCTTTGCTGTTCTCGCCGCGGCGCCTAGGCCGCAGCGAGCGGCGCGTTATGCCGGCCATGCTCCATTATTTATACGCGAGCCTCTCACCAACATAACAGCGTACAACACACCAACATTAAAACATGGCCAACATGAAGCATACATAACATAAAGTACGCGCCGCTCCGTGTGGCCGAGACTTTGATTGGGCGCTGTCGCGTCGCCACTTCGTGCCCATTATACTAATAAACTTCAATAAATACAACAGAACAGTTACTTTTGTGTGGGTATACGTTTACATAGTTGCAAATGAATATTTTAAACTAGGAAGAGTCTATGACTCTTCTGCAGTAATATTGCATTTATGTTGTTAATACATACAATTAGTATCATAATTTAAGATTTGCAACAGATTATAGTCACCTTTATCGTTTTAAAGCGCGTACCGCAGTCGGGCGATGCAACATAGTAACTGTTTTTTTTTTGTTTTTCATATTTTTTTTAATTTGAGGCTCTCAGCCATTACGAACTTACCAATTGAAATAAAGCAAAGGTAACACAACAACTTGAGCCACAACAGTCAAAAGATCAATATCAATAACATGGTAATCGACACGATACAAAGGCAACCGATCAAGATTAGTAAAGTGAATGATAGGCCCAAAGCCGACAAACAAAAACAAAAAAAATAATAATATCATAAAGGAAACGAAATCAGTAGAACGTCAGCTTTGGCCCACGTCATGTCATAATCATGTTCTTGTCGCCGAACAACATTGAAACACGAGAACAGATTAGAAATAGACATAAGATACTCAGGAAAGAGGTTGGATGAGAAAATTAAAAATGGTCACATTGTGCTCGATGGCGCGTGAATGTGGCAGTCCGGTGGTAAAAAAGTAATTGAAACAAAAAAAAAAGTAAACATCAAACCTATGCCGAGAAGTATATAAGTTGTGAAATTGATTTTTGTAAAACTTTTTCTGAAAAACGAAATTATAAATGAATAAAACACACTATAGTGAATAGACAATGAACATTGTAAAAGGTATAAATAGTACTGTAGGTAAGTCTAGGTACCTACTTAATTAAAACAGACTCGGCGAAGAGCAACGCTGAAAATTTAATGTTATAATTGGGCATTGGAAATTGGAAAGTTCATTTCTATTTTATAATATAACTACTATTAATAAGTTAGTACATAGTTGTGGTTTTAAAATATAACACAAAATGTTCACAATTATGAAATTAGAATTATTTTTAATTTTATTTAGCTCTCTACCATAAAGTAAAGTATGAGTTCACAATGCATAATTAATTAGTGTATAGTTTAAATGATGGATGTGGCCATATCCTATCCCAACTTGTATCGAACACAGCCAATAGCAGCTTGCCATAGATATACAAAGAACACTGGCTAGGTGATAAATTTAACACCTACAAATACAATGCAAATTCAACCATACAATCAAGGATTACAACACATTTCACTTTGACAGAAGAGTCATTGCTTGGAACAATAGAAATTAAAGCTGCATCCAAAATTGAAACTTATCTCACTATGTTAAAGCACAATATTCTTGTCACGAATGTCCATAACTGTTCAGTTATAGGCGTCAATTTTCACACCTAACAAAGAACAAGGAAAAATAAACTTTATTCCACTGGAATAGAGTGGAAACTGCTTCAGTTCATTTAAGTGTTAGGCTGGTTTGCATTTGAATCGTGAAAAGGTGTCGGATTTCTCGCCTCTAGTGTGAAGGGTCGAATTCAAGTGTCCTGATTGGTTGAAAGCTCCATGGTCCTGCTGAATGGTGTTGATTATAGATGTGAGAATAGACAGATAACTGGCGGCTTTGTGCAACCTTCTATAGCATTGACGCCCTTACAGACTCATGCAAACTATTTTAATAATGAATCTTACTTTGTAATTAATTTAGACATATTTGAAATGTGGTTTCAGTGGTAAGACAAACATTTGCCACGTAATTTTTCATCTATATTTTGTCCTCATACACAAAACAACACATTATTTCTTTATTGAAATAACGTGACTATTATTAGATGTCGGTGTTTGTTTAAAACCATTTTAAAGGCGTTTGAACATGCAGAGGTAGAGGCGTAGTACTTTAAATAGCACTTCCTAGAAGCCATAAGAGCGATTAATCTAAACCGTATCGTCCATCTTGCACGAGCGGCGCGTCACGCGCGGCGTCCGCGTTGATACACGCGCGAGCTCGAAATAGGCCCGACGACGACGCGACAATTTCAGACAGTAGGTACCTTTTGCTTCTATTTTTTTACTGTATGTTTTTATTTTTTTAACGTTTAGTTTATATAGTTTATGTTTATTTAACACTGCCAGTGTTTTGTCATTTGAGCTATAATTTTTTTTTGTATGAGTGTAAATTTCGATAACTTGGTCGTTATAGCATGCGTAGGGCGAGATATTTCTTGTTCACTCGCATGCAAGGACCGTTTTCATTAGTCATTAGCACCCGCATACGTTGGGCGATAGTCCTTACTTTACCTTGCTACGCATTATACTCGTCTACTGAGTTCTCGCACAATGCTTGCTTTACATTGACCGATCATTTTGATTGGTTTTTAGCCCAAATGCCGACCGAAATATCGACTAATAAAATTGCGCCCTTAAAGAGAAACAAAATCCAAGTTAAAGTCAAGTGTTTCATTCAAGATATAATTATAATTAACTGACTTAAATGTAACTTAAGAACATTTGCTACAAAAAAGAGATTTGATCTTTAAATTGTAGTTTTTTTAATAGCAAGTTCTCTGTAGACTCGCAAGACTGTTCGCAAAGCAAGCTTAAGCGGCCCACTTTTCACCTCTATTCTAAACTAGTCTGGGCGTAACGAGGGCCGCTTTATTGCATAAGCTCGCTCTAAAGATGCTAAAAGGTGCGTAACCTATTTTGTGCTCAACCATTTTGCTTTTTAATCCATTTGAAAAGTTAACTAAAAATAACAATTCACGATTTTTTTAATGTAACATCTAAGCTATTGCCTCAAAGAATCTTGGAACTTAGAACTTAACATTAAAAATGGGTGCATACAATCACTGGATTAATCAACAGTTCGGGAAATTTCGATTGTTATGACCACAGTGTGATTTGGTTTACATTTGACCACATTACTTACTAGAATACGTTCGTACTACCTCAGACGACTACAAACACGTTAGAGTAGCCTTGCACTACTCACGGCATTAACGTATTTAACCGTAAAAGTTTGTTTACTGTCTGTTAATGTATAACTCAACACAGTAAGATAAGAAAAAAAAGACGATACTTCTTTTTCTACAACTAATACGACTAACCATTACGATCTCTACATCAAAGAGCAAATATTATCACCTTGCTTACGAGCATATTTGTACTTTATCACTAAGATAATAAGATATAATTTGAAGCGACATCATATTTTCTTGCGTATGTCGATGCGAGTCGTTTAGTTCGCCTCTTTGTCGTACTAATATTGACGTTTACGGCTGGAGTCTACGCATGCGGGTCTTGTCTTATTTTGAACCTTACTGTAATCGACATAAGGATAATTATCTAACTTTAAGGACATTTTGCTAATTTTATTTCTGGTGATTACTTACACGAATTAAAACAGTTTGAAGTATTTTTTATCATTTAAATATGTAATTGTAATTGTTAAAGATTTAAATTTGATGTCTTATCGTGGGATTTCACTACCGAACTACTTAAAGAAAACTTTTGAAAAATACAACACATTTTCATAGATGTAAATAATTACTAGTACGTATGCCTATATATGTGATGTAGAAAAACATAGGTGTGACTACGATTGTGCAATATAAAAATCCTGAGTTTGTTAATAAAATTGTCTAAAAAGAAACCAGAATTCATAACATAAGGTAAGTTAAATCGCTGCAAAAGCACAGTCGATTTGTCGGCGTTGCGCGTAAGCCAGCGTAATATGCACGTGGTTGAATTTCTAAAATTCCCCGTTTCTTGCGAGATCCCAGCCGTAAGTCACGCCGATAGTCCTGGATAAAGGGCCAGCGGCACAAAGGAAAACGACGATCGACTCCCCCTCCTGAACCCACCCCTGACCAGGACGGGGTGGGTCCCCTCGGGGGATCAATTTCAGCGGGTGGGCCTTCTCGGCTCGCGTGGCGAAGTAATCGCCTTAGACCGGACCTTAGTGTCGTTATGTGGCCAGTTTTGCGCTCGATGTTTGGTATTAGGCGTGCTGATATGTGTATATGATGCTCATAAAAAATAGTACGGTCCAGTCGTCAGTGGCTTTTGTTTGATGTTTGAAATATTAAGTATATGGTATAAATAGGGTAATCCTTATTTTGTTTATATTAAGGTTACTAATTCCTTCATATTATTTACCAAGAAACAATAATACAAAACAATTATTGAAAAAGAGATGAACTACTAAAAATATGAAGAAATGTAAGTCAATGCAGTATTACATACACTAAATATTTATCAAAGCTGTCAACGGTGACTTGGTCCGCGCGGGATTTTAAAAAAAAATATTATTACCCTATGTGTTGCCAAATTTCAGCGAGATCCATGCAGCCGTTCTAGAGAAACCTTCTAACATCTATCCATCCATCCATACAAACATACGCATTTATAATATTACCTAGTAAGATTACCTTTTTCTATTACTTCTTTTAACTAACTATCCATCTTTACATTTCACACAGCCTTTACTTTTCAAAGTTTCAGGAAAATTATTTTTTTTTTCAGCCTACTTCAAGTGTCCCATATTTGGACTAATAATGTACGATGTTAATAAAAATTGACCCTAATGAAATCGAAAACTTTGGTTTACTGTACTAAAGTTTATCTAAGAGTTTTTTTTTTTTTTTTACCATGAAGAAACCAGCGCTTGACTACCTACTATTCTACTTGTTGTAAAAAAGTTATGTGGCTTAAAGAGTTTCATGTTTGTACAGGCGGTATCCTTAAGATTTTTCAATTTTAAGCCAAAACAAAACAGCAAAAAAGTTTTCCCAAAAACAAAAAAGTTATCGAGTCTTTTCGAACTTTAAGTTTTACTTTGTCGAGACTACGAAGCTCAATGGTCGAAGGTCCGCAGTAATTCAGTACCGACACGTTCATAGGTACAGTCGCGCACACAAGCCGCAAACGTGCGGAGGAATCCCGTGGGTGGCTTCCCCGTCCGCGCCCTCCTGCCGTCTCTTCCCGCGCGTCCTGTCACTGACAAATGGCCCGGAGGAGCTCGACCCCGCACCCTCACAGCCTCGCCGTGTAGTTGCTCTGTTTTCTAAGATAATGCGACCGTACTCCGGTATTGTTCTCCGCACACTACGGATTTCATTTTATATACGTATGTTTCATACATTGTTCTTAAATAAGGATGGTCTGAAAAAGTACTCTTAGCTTAGAAACTTATGTACAATTTTTTACTTTTTTTACGTTAACAACATACTAAATTACGACATTTGTTTTCACAAGAATGACAGCCTAATACAATATTTGCTGTAATTGTTATAATCATTTAAAATATGATGTAATCAAACTACTGTTAATTTTTGATGATTAATGCAAAGGAGTGTAAGATCTTTTCCTCTCAATGAAAAGCTACTTCACTAGTACGTCTATGAAATCGTCTAACTTCATATAAATGAATCTACGTTATAATTAAATGCTGATGAAGTCACGGGCATTAAAAGTAGAAAATATATCTAGCCGCAGTGTGCGAGCAGCCGTATCGGAGGGTGCTATAATTTCATAGGACGGGCGTCGGGCGTCGCTTATCTGGGCGCTGGCTGCAGGCGCCGCGAGCATCGCCTCGGCACCCCCCGCCTCACACCACGATACTCCGACACCCCCCGACACACCTCGAGCCGCTCGGCGACGCTTCTGTGCCTGAATGTACTTCGGATATTGAAAATTTTCGATATCCACATACTCGAGATTCGGTATGCTATTAATTCTTGTCTAGAAGAAAATAAGAAAGTCGATATAAGTAGGTAAAGCATTAGGTGGTTATAAGTTTATTGAATAGGGATTTAATATTATTATTTAGTGGTTAGTGTTGTACTGTTTCAGGTTATATTCGTACTCTGGATATGATTATTTTTTCATTACATAGCAACCAATATAACAGTAAAGTACGTGAGCTCTATATAGCATCATAATTTCCTAGACTTACTACATTGTATTGTCCCAGACATATTACAATCGTCATCGTGTGAGGTTACAAATAAAAATTAAAATCAAAATTACAATTATAGAAATGTTATAAACGGATGGGTATGAAATTATTCGCGACATCTTTATCATTATAATAATAATAATAATAATAAAAGCCTTTATTCACTGACCTTTTTAACTTACATGCTATTCTTATAAAACAGTAGTATTCTTAAATCTAATTAACATAGCAACTAATACTAAATTTCTTGGCAACCGCTTTGGTCAGGTTGTCTGTCGACATAGGCCTCCCCCAATTTTTTCCACGTCTCTCTATCCTTGGCATACCGTCTCCATCCTTTTGGCAAGTCGTCCTCCCATCTTTTTATTTGACCTCCTCGTTTCCTTTTCCCGTTCCTCGGATACCACTCTATTACATCTTTAGTCCATTTTTCCTTGTTAGTCCTCATTATATGTCCAGTCCAGTTCCATTTAAGTTTTCTTACTGTTAGTAACACGTCTCTGACCTTTGTTCTTTTCCTTATTTTTGAAGTTGGCCATCGATCTCGTATTCTTATGTTGAGCATACTTCTTTCCATGTTACGTTGACAAACTACGAGTTTCTGGTTGTTTTTTCTCGTCTCAGGCCAAGTTTGACATCCATAAGTGAGACATGGTAAGATACATGTGTTATATAATTTGCTTTTTATTGCCATAGGAATTGTTTCATTTTTGACTATTTCTTTTAGAGACCAGTACCTTTTCCAAGTGTTACATATTCTTCTATCTATTTCTTTAGAAAACTGGTCTTTTATTGAAATAAGTTGTCCTAAGTATATATAATCATCTACATATTCTAAAGTTTCTCGTCCTATTACTATATTTTCTTTTACGGCATTCGTCATTACTTTAGTCTTCGTTGGGTTCATTGATAGACCTGCTTTCCTACTTTCAACATCTAATTGCTGTAACATAGTTTGTAGTATACTTGGTTTCTCAGCGAATATTACTATGTCGTCGGCAAATCTTAAATGATTTAGTTTCAGTCCGTTAACATTAATTCCAAAATGTCCCCAGTCTAAGTTCCTGAAAATATTTTCTAGTACTGCTGTGAATAGTTTTGGGGAAAGGGGGTCGCCTTGCCTAACACCTTTTTGCACTCTAAATTCTTCGCCTCGTTGTTCTAATTGGACTGTAGCTGTGGTGTTTTTGTAAATTTCTTTTATGATTTTTATGTATTTTCCTTCTACTCCTTGGTTCTTTAGCGTTTTCCAGATATAGGCATGACTGAGCGAGTCAAAAGCCTTGTTATAATCGACAAATGCCATATAATACAGTTGCCCGTATTCATTTAACTTTTCAATGACTTGCTTCACAACTTGAATATGGTCGATGGTAGAATAATCGGCGCGAAATCCGGCTTGCTCCCTCGGTTGGTTTTCTTCCATGTGTTTCGATATTCGTCCGAGTATTATTTTAGAAAACACTTTGTATAGATTGGACATAAGGCTTATAGGTCTATAATTATTTATTTCATTTATGTCACCTTTTTTGTGCAGTAGGATGATGGTTGATTTCGTCCACTGAGTGGGTATTTGTCCAGTTACTATTATTTCATTAAAAAGATGGGTCAAATATATGGATATCGCAGGTAGAGACTGTTTTAGTAATTCATTGGATATTTTATCATTTCCCGGAGATTTTCCACTTTTTTGTGATTTTATAGCCTTTGCGACCTCAGATTCTAGTATACAAGGTATTTCTTCGTCTTCTTCGTAAGCTTCCTTTTCTTCTTCTTCTATCGTTGTTTTATTTGTCTCCGTGTATAAGTTTTTATAAAAATCTGTCGCTACTTTCGCTATTGATAGTCTCTTTGTCGTAATTTTCGCGTTTTTCATCCTCATGTTGGGTATCCACTGTGTATATTCTTTTAACTGTTTTAAACCTCTCTTGATTCCGCCTGTTTTTTCTATTTGTTCTTTCAAAACTTTTAGTCTTTCTACTTTTTTATGTTTTCTTAGCGTTTCTTGGATTTTTTTACTGATACTTGCTATTTTTTGTTTATTATCTTTTCGTTTCTTAAACAATTCGTTTCGCTCTTCCATCAATTTTAATGTTTCCTCTCCCATCTTATTTCTCTTCACTTTTTTTGTACTTGTTGTTTGTATATTTATAAGTTCTTTTTCCAAAAAATTATACTTCTCTTGCAATGTTTTAGTATCTTCCATTCCATTTAATTTTGTCTCTAGATCATTTAATGTATGTTGTGGTATCGGTGATGTTATTGTCTTGTTTGTGATTGAGTTTAAAATATGTTTTCTTGATTTTTTGTTTATGTTTTGTATAACTCCTCTTACAATTCTATGATCTGTATTAAAATTTAATTTATGAAGTACTTCAATGTCAATAAATAAATGTTTTTCTCTTGTAAGTATAAAATCAATTTCATTTCTATCTATGCCATTTGGTGCTAACCATGTCCACTTTCTCGAATTTCGTTTTTTGAAAAAAGTATTCATTATTTTAAAATTGTAAGCGAAAGCAAAATCTATTAGTCTTTGTCCATTACTATTTCTCTCACCCTGACTGTACTCTCCTAAGACAAATTCATCTTTATTTGATTTCCTACCAACCTTGGCGTTAAAGTCTCCCATGATAATTATTTTCTTCTTTTGCATCAACTCTGTCATGGCTTTGTAGAATTCGTCTTTCGCTAATTTTGTATCTTGTTCTGTGGGTGCATGTACTTGAATAATGGACCATGGTTGTTTATCCTCTGATAATTGAATGTTGAGTACGGCGATTCTATCTGATATTCCCTGGAAGCTAATTATTTTATCTTTTAAATATTTTTTTACCAGGAATCCCATTCCATATAGACCTTTTTGTTTACCATAGAAATAAAAAATGTATTTCTCATATTCTCTTATCTCTTCTCCTATTCTTCTAACCTCACAAAGACCTATGACATCCCATTTTATAGGTGTTATAGCTTCTTCCAGTTCTTGTAATCTGTTGTCCGACATTAAAGTTCTAACATTTAACGTTGCAACGTAAATCTTGTTGCAATTTCTATTTTGATGTAGGGATGTATTTCTATGGGGGGGTGGTGGTCTTGCAACCCCACGGGGACCAGCCGGCTTGGGGTTGTATTGTCTCTGGTTGCTAATGTTTAGTTGCTACTTATAATTGCTTGCAATATTAGAAGTTGAACTTGACCTTGGTCTCATCAAATCAAATGCGTTCTTTCTATTTTCCTTTATTATAGAATTGTTAATTATTATTGATGTCTTTTTGGCTTGATTCTGGTTATCAGGCGAAGTTAATTGGTCTCTTTTCCTCTTTTCTTTGACTGGGTTCCCCTCTTTTATTACCAGTTGATCGTATTTAATGTATGCAGTGTTTCCTTTCGCACGTTCTTCTATTAGTTTCGGCTTTAACTCCCTTCTTTTTTCTAGTACTTCTTTAGGAAAATCTTCAGTGATATAACCATCTTTCAGGCTCCTTTTCATCTTTAGTATCTCGCTTTTCTTCCAGTTGTTTGCAAAACTAATGAGAACTGGTCTTGTTTTATTTTCTTTCGTGGGACCGATGCGGTGAATTTTTGATACATCGCTAGCTTCCACGGTAATTTTTAAATCTTGTTTAAAAATTTCCTGGACTCTCTGGAGCAGCTCATAAGAAGAGTCCCCTTTCTCGTTCAAACCAAAATACAGAATGTTGTTTTTCTTTTTTTCCTTTTCGAAATACTCTATTTTCTTTTCTAATATTTCTATTTTATTTTTCAAAACTTTGTTTTCATTTATTAGTGGTTCTAGTTTTTCGTCCATTTTTTCGAATATCATATTTGTTTGCTTTTCTATCTCTAACTTCATTTGGTCAAAAAGTAGTTTAAATTGTCCCTCCATTTTTGGGAAATTTGATTTCACTGGCAACACTGAAGTATTTTTGACGTTTGATGTTGTTGTTAATTTGTGCTACGACAGCTGTCGGTACATCCGTCGAATGTCAATGTCAATGACATGTGACTTGTTTACTTTCTATAACCCATAAAATAATGGAGTATAAAATGATGTTAATAAACGTGTTTACTTGCAACTTCACGGTGTCTATTTCCCAAAATGTTCGGTGTCACTTGATGTTTATGTTTATTGCAGCAGTTGATGTAATAGTGTTGGATAACTCGTGAATTCCAATTATTTTCGGCAGACAAATTGCAAGGTAATGTTAACTTTTTGACAACCACAGACAATCCATCTTTATCATTAATAAACTAGAGAAAAAAAAAGTTTAATAGATAAATAATCTTAGTTATTCAGTAGGCTTGTGATATGCCTTTGTTTGTGTAAGTTAATTCGTGTGCGACAGTAGCGGGCATTGTGTGTGACACTGACTAATAATGCGACGTCCCACGTGCGTAAAATGCGACATCGATATATATTTTTCTTTGTATACAACAAACTTTATGTAACAAAATAAGTAAAAAAATCATACTGAGGATTCTTCAACGAAATCAATCGAGATATTATTAGAAGCAGGATAACATAAATACAATAGTAGATAGGACAAAAGTGATTTTTCAAGCTCATGTTTATTATTTATTTCTTATAAGCTTGCCCGACCAGCTATACCTATAAAAAAGGATAACAAAATATTTCAACTATTAAATACCGATATTATGTTTACATTATAACCAAAAAGGTTCAAATCTTATAATAAGTATAGATACAGTATGGCGAACATATTTACATCGGTAACTGATCTTAAATCCTGCGATAAATGTGTTTCTAGTTCCGGAAGGTTGCCGCTGCTTTAACCGACCCTAAATATCGCTGACGTCTGAAAGATTAGATACCATCGATATTGTTTTACAATTACAAATGTAATAATGTACTTAAAGAATTGAGCATAGTTATTGAAATTTTCCATCCAAATGCGAATTCTCTACAAATATTTTCATTACACACACACACACACACACACACGTGGTCGTGACTGTACCTCGTATGTGTCATGTCGTGGAGTGGGGGCTGCGGGGGGATAGGGGGCTCTGCTGACCCGCGGCGCCGCCTTCAGATTGTTACGGCCAAAGAAACACTCACAGAGAACAGAGGAATACATCGAAAAGCTTTATTTTTTTTTAATAATTCATGGCAACGATTATCAAGCTATTTTTCACAAAGTAATAAACACAAATTATTTATCAAGTTAATTAATTATCCAAAGTAAAGAACTAAGTAAATAGGGAAATTTAGGTATTGATAAAAACATGAATTAGAAAGCATGAATCTTTCTTTGTTTCATGCGCAAATTTACTATGCTCAAATTAAACACGATAGTTTTCAATTAAGATACTGTTAATTTTGTTAATTTTGGCATGATTAAATAAATTATAATATTAATTAAATACAAAAGTGTCAAATTTATTGTGTGCATTATATATTTATAAGTTTAATTTATGAGATAAAAAATAGTCTAAACCGCTCCGTAGCACTATTGTTCCCGTACAGACACATTCAAAAGGATCGCGAGTTTCTTGCGTCCCGCGCCACTTTCATTTCATATTTTATTTTATACTTTTATTTATCCGATGGCGTATTTTTATAATGCAGACTAGACACGAGCGAGTTTTTATTGAGGTGCTCATTCGACAATCGGTTTGCATTAGCTCTTTGTGTTCTTTAGAGTTGGTGTCTGCACAACTTAAAGCGAATAAATTCACACAACTTACACATCATAACATTGCACAAACACCTCGTCCACTATTTTGAGAAGTAAACAAAGTTTAGTAGCTAGCCTAAGCTGCTCTAGCTTTTCCAATGGACATATCATGAAGATGACGAAAACTAGATCGACCGAAGAAATGCCAAAAAAAAAATTTATACAACTTAGCACCGGATCTTCAGCTCATCTGATTGCAGTAGATGTTTGTGGTCAGCTGACAATATCAAATGATGTTCTTGCTCGAAAGCAAACAAGCAATAACATCATTTGACATTGTTCTTCTCTCATAAAAGTATATGTTACCCATATCTAGTGGTTATAAACATACCTTATTTAACAAAATTATATTATTATCGTCGTATATCGTAAGGACTTGTCGATGAAAGATTTTGTTAACATCAGCAAAACTGGCATTTTATCATTTGTTTATTTTCATTAATGTAAGTAGACATTGCAAAAAGTCTGATTTCTGCTTCTTTGGTTGTTACATTTTACGGTTATGTGGTCTGCGCACGATATTGTGGCAACCGTCTATTTATTGCTAATATCCCCATAGTTCTTGTTCGATGGCGACTTACGAAAAAAATAAGATAAGCGAATTGGCACCGTGCATATTTTTTTCTTTACAAATATTTCCTAATTATTTAAAGTCCCTTTGCCATCTCATACGGATAAACTTATACTTCTGAAATATGTTTCCACTAACACCGTAATATAAAATACAAAATAAAATGCATAAACAATTATAAACATGTATTTCGGTAGGAAATTCGTACATTAATGTACCAAAAATTTAGTGAAAGGCAAAGAGTTCCCGCCGGAAAACACCGAAAGTGCCAAAATGTTAACTGGGTAAGAAGGAAACGAGTAATTAAGAGGGTTGGCTCCCGAATAACAGCTTTAACTGTTTCTGATAATGCTTAAGGGATACTTGAAAAGTTCCTCAGCTCTCTGGCTATTGAAATGTTAGCGGAGGGAAGTCAGATACTTGTAGGAGTGGAATGTTGAGTTCTGCGACATTGAAAACTCAAAGTAAATTCTGTAGTCTTTAATCAATTTATCTATAGGTATCCTTTCACAGTTCTCTTTAAATTCATTTAATCAATTTCTAATGCCTACGCTTAGTGCCGCACTTAGAGTCGAGTTTTTTATTAGTCGACTCATTAGTGAGGCAGTTAAGAAAAGACTTTTATGATTCTTATTTTGAAATAGGACATGTTTTGGAGCTAGTTATTCACACAGTCGCTTATGCTGAACAATTATAATTACCTACCTAAATTACCTACATTTTTTGTAATATAAAAATCTAAAAAAATTAAGATCTCAAAATATAATTAGCTTTTACAAATGAAGTCGAAACGTTCCGAAGTGAAGCGATTTATTAACGCGGCCGTTGGGAAGGGGGAAGTGGATAAAGTGATAAGGGTGGTTAGCAGGGAGCCTGTGAAGGGGGGGCGTGAAACGGACGAAGGTGAAGAGATAAAGCAATTCCGCCTAACTGACGTCGTTTACCGGGAAAATACTGGCCGGAACGTGAACTTTAGAAATTACGTGGTCGATGTAAAACTTACAAATATTTGTATTAAAACTGTTGTAATTAATAAATTGTTTAATCTTTGTAAATATAGATAGATGACGCTAGCATCAACACTATTGAATCTTTGGTCTTTCTTCGGAATGTCAAGTAAAAAATGTAAGCATGTGTAAGAATAAGTTTTAAAGTATTAAATGGTTTTAAGTGACTTTTCTCTATTTATTTCAACAAAAACTACTTCTATAAATACCTACGCATGTGTAAAAAATCTTAGCGTAAATAAAAGAAGATGGAAATTGCAAATAATGTTTTTGAGACACTAAAATGGAAAGTTGTGAGCCGAATATGAATTTTCCATATTAGGAAAATAACTTTGCAATTTTCTTTTCTAGCCAAACATATTAAAATCATAATAGAAATATCTGTGTACACGTATCTTACATGAATACCACAACAAAAATACAAATCTTGAACCTTTTCTCTTAAAAATAATTACATGATTTTCAGTAGAATGAAACATCCCTAACAAACGTATGGTCGGCCATTTTCCAAACAATTACGTATCAAGCCCGAGGTCCGTGGGGTCAAGAGAGCGTGCTAAAGACAGGCTGTTACGCGTGCCCCGTTTTACTACATTACAGACTAGCTTAAAATAAAATCACTTTTTAGGTCACTTTTAATATTCTTATACAAAATATTTTTACTATAACGTAATGTTATAAACATTTTTCTATACTAATATTATAAACAGGGGAGATTTGATTGTTTTTTTTATTGAATAGGCTCCGAAACTACTGAATCGATTTGAAAAATTCTTTCAGTTTTGAGAAGCTACACTATCCCGGGTAACAGGTTACATTACTAGATCGTTTATTAATTCCGCGTGGACAATTTCCCGGGAAACTGCTAGTTACGTTTAAGAAAAAAAGGAAACTAATATAGTCAACATCAACAAATTGAAGATAATATACTCGTAGCTTATGATAAGTCTCTATAGGTAGTTTATTTTTTTAAACCAATAACATCCTAAACATGGAATTTTTAAACCTAATACAAATGTTGTTGTCTTCTAAAGGAAGAGCATATTACATCAATAAAATAATATCAATTTAGCTTTTTCGGTTATCGAATTCAACGAAAAAATAAAATTAATAATGTAATAATCGTTACAAATGATTTAAACTGTATTAAATTCATCCAATTTATTGTTAACCAACATTGATTGGCTCATTACCGTTATATGTTATGGAAAACAAACAAATACTGCATTTCAATAGGATAATAGCCTATATCGATAATTATATAAACAATCGCAATAACAATATCGATAAAATTTCAATATATGCCGGTCGCATCACTAAATGGACAGACACTCAATGCGAAGATTAATTCGCAAAAGAATAATTTATCGATAATTGAGGAAAGAGGACCGTTATTGTACTTCTTTTAGTGTCAATGAGAACTCAAATTAAATCCATTTGAAGAGAGGAAAACAGTTGAAGGATTAAATGATAAATACGATGAAGCTGACTGGATTTATTTTAACTGAATAGAAAATATACTGTTCGTAAGGAACGGTATTCTTACCACGATAAAGTTGTTTGAAAGTTTCTTACAGTGTATAAGTAAAAACCACGAAAGTTTGAAGTTGAACGTTCGAAAATATTTCCTTGTACGATCCTTTAAAATCAGGATGCAATAAAATCGTCATAAAAAAGTTTCTATCACGTATCAGTGAGATTTCTAAATTAAAATAATTTAGCATACGATGATGAAAAATAGAAACTACTGTAGAGATCAGATAACCGAGTTTTTATTTAATTAGGCTAAGGCTAACGTTTTTCATTTTTCTCAAAGTTCACAGAAAACTTGATAGATCCCACTCACACATAAGACATATTTTAGTTAAAACTATTAAATTCATTCTAAAAGACTTCTCTACCATCAATTCCAAATAGAGCTCAAAAAGAGCTTTGGCGAATTTTTTTCATTAATACCGTCTGAAAGCAAAACTAGTTTCCTTCCAAATGACAAATTAATCTCTCGAAAGTTGTTCGGTATTTTTTATCCTTCTTTGAATCGTTTCGGAGGCAACGAGCCGTGTCGAATTAGAAAGACATTTCGGTTGTTTGTATAAAGGTGCGTCCGCCGAGATAACTATGTTGTTACCTTATTTATTCGAGTCTGGAGAGCGTATCAAGTTTTATTAGCTCTCGCAAATTGTTTTTAAAACATAAATTTTTATTATCTTTTTTGTTTCAATCTTGCTAGGATGTGTGGCGGTCATAGTGCAACTAGATTTTTGACCACATCTCTCATGATGATCTCTTCATGCATTTGAGCCACAAGAGATACCAAGACTTAAGTGGTTACCGTCTCGATGGTAATTATATAGAAAAGTTGAAGCAAAGAGTTAATGCAAACTATAGGGACGGACGAAAAGTTTTGAATAGAAACATTACGGTAAATCAGTTTCAATCATAACCATTCTAAATGTACCCAAAACGCAACTGTTCATATGTCGGGTTGGTTTGATTTTTCAAACGGTTACCGGACAAACAATCGGCACAGAAACATTTAGTGCAGATTGCAACCCAAGCGAATGTACCCTGTATTTACGTTTTTTGTTGAAATTACTACAATCCAATCCTATATGAAAGGGTCCGGTGTACAGGGGACAAAGCGTTGCGCTTCTTACGCACGGTTTAGCTAATCCAATCATGAGTTCTGTGACAGTTTGCGAAAGGAACAAATTCTCCAAGTGGCACACGATGGATTACAATTAGACGGTAGTTACACATCTAAGGAATGGATTAAAAATGTTCAGGCAACGACAAATTTTAGTATTAACAAAGAAAATTAACGATGTAAAAATTGCCTGGCTGCGTATCAGGTAGGTAGTCTAAGGATTTCGAGAACAGCAAAAAGAATATGTTTTCGACATTTCATCATTTCTATCTGATAGGTACCGTTTTAATGCTTTATTATAGAGTACTAGCAGTCGCCTGCGACTCCGTCCGCGCGGAATTAAAAAAAAACTTAATAAGTAGCATTTGTGTTCTTCCAGACTATGTTCTACATCTGTGCCAAATTCCATCAAGATCCTTGGAGCCGTTCCCCAGATACCTTCAAACGTCCATCCATCCAAACAATCGCATTTATAATATTAGTAAGATATCTATGCGTACCACGATTAGGCTTATTGCCTATAACTTAGCACAATAAAAAAACCTCAGTTCGATGACGTCATTTTATCGTGTGTACAGCGCACAACAGTCTACATCATGAAGCAATCTAACAAGGCTAATAAATATAAGGTAAGATGTGTGTGGGCACATGAATCATACTCCACGCAACTCTATAGTAACTGTTTCTTTACTTTTGTAATATTAGGTTTTATATAAACTATCATATTCTGTATTAGATTAGGGTTGCCTTAGATGGAAGCTCCATTTTAATCTGCGATATCGTAGATCACACACAATATTTCCACGTCAATTTACTTAGATCGAGTAGCAATTTAACATTCATTGACGATTTCCGAACTTTTTAAAAATAAATCAGAAGCGTTTGGTAATTAGCAGGCAAAGACAACTATCACGGATTGACATGAGATCTTCGGCGGCCCTCAGCGGTCAGCCGCGGCGAATTGAATCGTGTTCCGTTTGGAAAAAAAACCTATGGTTGGAACGTTGGCGCCAACGCGCCCGCGAGCCTCTTTATTTGAATGTCTGCTGGCATTCCTAAATGTTTTCTTTTTCTAATTTCTTTTTTTAAATGTTCAGCTATAGTTTGAAGATGTCGAAATTTGAAAATAGATTAGGAATTGAGACTTTCTTTTTTTAATTGATTAGATTTGGAAGGTAATTTTAACAAAGCTTAATGTTTAATTGCTTTTAAATATATTTAATCTATGAAACTAGTTGTGATCTTTTTTCAGTTTTAACAGACTTCCAAGTTTTGAACAGCTCCTATCAATGAGTTCCTATCGTTCATCGCGATTAGATATATATCAAATTCAAACCACAATGTCTGGTGTCATGTGAAAATTGTTTACATCGATCAAGTAATTCATCTAAAGAACAAATTTCACCGTACAAACATTCGTCTCCTGCTAAAAACCTCTATCAATCCCTTCTCAGTAGTGGAATACTTCGTAACAGTTACTTCTGTGTAAACTTTAAAGTCTCTAGGCTCACCAGTTTGGACTTTTATATATCAGTCGGTCAGTAATTCAGAATGTTTAATAATGTTTAGTGGTGGTTAACTCAAACGGAGTGCACCAATACAGCATGATTTCGTATGTTAGTTTGGGACAGGTTGGTATGCGGGTCCCAGCGGGAGCGCTGTTGGTATACCACAGACCACCCGTTATTGAAGAGAAGTCTACCTCCACACCAAAACGGAAAAGTTTAAAGCCTTAGTGATGTTCTGTACACAAAATTAAGGTAGTATTAACGTGAATTAAAAGTACCGTTTAATACCATTTCCTTCGTGAAAACATGTAGGGACTAGAGGGCTTCTTCAACTATAATTTTCTTTATGGCTACAGAATATTCAATTCCAAAATTGGTATTTTGCAGAAAAATATTGTGTTTATTCCTTTATATAGAAAACCTACATTGTTCAATTAAAATTAAATCAAAATATTTCAGTTACAGACGAAAAGAGAACTATGTATGTAAAATAAAAAGTACGGTGTAGTGCAATAATGAATGCAAATATTAAACATCTTGAAAAATACATTCCCATTATTTGATATTGTAAATTGGATTCATATATAGGTTTTTGTAATTTTCGAAGTAGTTTTCAAGTACATATTTTTTCGTACCTATTCACAAAATCCGATGACTGGCAACATCGGAAATAAGACCAAACGCTCTTCCCATCACTAATTAGAGCATTCTCTTGATCCGATTCTAACTTTTAAGGTAATTAACAAAAATTTTCAACGCGGGAGATATCTGTTTTATTTATTTGAATCGTATTAACCATTGTTTTTAATTTTGGAATACCTACGAAATTTCAACAACAAGATACCTATCTGATTTAGCAATTTAACATTTTCAAAATAATATTTTTAAGGTTTATAATGAAAAAAAAAGTGGAATATGAACAAAAGCCAATCAGTGTATAAGAAAATTATAAGCATCAGTATATAGCAGGAAATATATTGGACATTACGTTCTTAGACAAAAAGTACTGAGTATCGTAGAGGCATTGTGAAGATGAAATAAAAATCCACTGTGTTACTGTGGTGACTTTAGTTTAATGAAAATTTAAAACAACTATTCACGACAACCACTGTAATACCAATATCATCTAAATCATATTGTCATGAACGCTGTACACTAACAATTTACGGTACAGCCTAAAGTTTCATTAATTGACCTGCATAGCGCTCAGCACGTGGTGCGCGGCGCCTTTGTCGGCGCATCAAACGCCACGCGCCGCGCCGCCCGCGCCATCCCGCAGCCGCGCCAGCGCAACCATCAAATCCACTCACTCCCTCTGTACCGAGAATTTTCGGATCGATGGCGACAACGGATGCTGCAAATTGTTCTTTGAATTTTATGTGTTTTGATTACTTTTTTCTTAATTATTAATTTTATGCATTACTGAAATTTTAAAGATAAATTTATTTAAAAAACTGCAACGAAATTATTCATTATTATTTATAATTGCAATTAATTGCAAAAACAGATTCAACACTATATGTTCCCATACCTATATAACTTTTTGTTATAGCAAAAAAAATAACGTAACTAAAAGAACTTTAAAAATAAGAGGTGTCTTTGCTACAAAAAAAATGTGTACTGTCTAAAGATTGCATTTTCATATTTTTCAGCAATAACAACTTTACGTTATATTTTAATCAGTTCATCATCATACTAATACTATAAATGCGATAGTTTAGATGGATGAATGGATGTTTGTTAGAAGGTATCTTCAGAACGACTCAAATAGACTGCGTGGAACATAATCTGAAAGAACACATAGGCTACTTCTTAAGTTTTTTTATAGTTCAGTGTCGGGAAACAGCTAGAATAATTCCAAAACTCCAACTAAACTCCAAAAAGTCAATTCCAATTAAGCAGATTTTTGATAAACCATAAAGTTGTGGGAAAAGTCGACTTCAAATTAATTTTTTAACGTTATCTTTATACATTGATGTTGTTAATATAAATAGGATCATTAATATATTAATTTCTAGACGGCGTGTAAGATATTTAGAGATGAATAAAATATTAGATACGTGTTTGATTACTTATCCGTAAATCAGACACTAATTAAGATTAAAGAGATAAAGAAATGAACCGAAAATATGTCTGACAAAATCACTTAATACAGACATGGTTGTCAGTTGACAGTTGACAGAATGTTAAATTGAAGAGATTCAAATTACGTGCATTAGGGATAGTGTACTAAAGAGTAGCAGTATTTTTTCAGCATTTAATCGCTAACACGTTGCATCCAGGTCGCCCGAGGGCTACTTTAAAGTTAAGCTTCGTTACATTTGAATTTTTTATCGCCTCAGGTCATTACCGGAGGAGCGAGCTACGCAAGGAACTTGTGCACTTTAGAAACAATGGTTACCTGGCAGTACATCTGCACTCCGCTTTTAAGAGAGCTCAAAGAAAACAAGGGAAATTGGACGTCGCTTGTTTTCTGTGAAGACGCTGGTATTTTACACTCGTTAAGTTAGTTTTCTTGGTCCGTGCACACGATGGGCTCTCACAAAGCGCCCATGTGAATGGAGGAATGGTCATCAAACATTCGCGTTGTTACACGACGTTGGGACAATGGACTTGGATCTCTAAAATAGTCCTGACAGCTAACTACGTTGTTACCTAAAATAGAACAGTTGCTGCATATTCAAACGCTTCGTACAATACTGGTCATATTCAGTAGTTACTTATGACTATGTTATACATAATATTTAACATTTTCACTACGTTACCACTTCACTAAGTCATTATGTACGAGATGCGTAAAATTAAGAAAAAGGAAGAACACACATCTCTTACTTATGATGAGTTACTTTCCAAACTGTATAGTGTTTATGTCTCCTACATGTCTCCTTAATAAATACAAACAAATTAAAGATAACTGTAATACGAATACAAAAAAACAGAAAGTTTTTTTGATTAAATTTTCAATGTAATAATTATGTAATAATCTATATATATAAAAGAAAGTCGTGTTAGTTACACTATTTATAACTCAAGAACGGCTGAATCGATTTGACTGAAAATTGGTGGGCAGGTAGTTTAGAACCAGGAAACGGACATAGGATAATTGTTATCCCGTTTTCTATTTTTTATTCCGCGCGGACGGAGTCGCGGGTAATAGCTAGTTTATAATAATTGTATGGATCATGAAATTAACACTTGTCATCTTATTAATATTATAAATACGAATATTTGGATGGATGGATGGATATTTGTTTGTTTGAAGGTATCTCCGGATAGGCTCAAAGCATCTTGATGAAATTTGGCACATATGAAGAATATAGTCTGGAAGAACACATAGGATACTTATTAAGTTTCTTTTTATTAATTCAACACGGACGGCGTCGCGGGCGACAGCTAGTATATTATAAAAGCTATTGAGTACATAAAAACGCTTGAAAACAACTTTTTATAAATCATTTCCTAATTAAAGAAAACATTGTTATCAAATTTTATACCGCTAATAAAACTATGTTACACTACACGTTTTGTTACAAAATACGTCTTGTTACAAAGCACGCCGTGTTACAAAACACGTCTTGTAACGCATGTTTTGCTAGGCTGCATGCAAGTTGAAAGCGCGGCGTGTCTGCGATGCGAGGCGAGGCGATGCGATGCGAGGCGATGGCGTAGCGATATGGCGTAGTAATTGCTAATTGAGCGCGTTCCCGCCAGCGTGCATTACAGCTATTTGTATCTAACACAGATATGATCCGATATTGCAAGCTTCAGATAAAATGTAAGCGTTAACTTGTTTCTAAGCTTAGGTAAAATTGTAATCTATCCAAAAGTGAACAATTATAGTTACCATTAAGTTCTTTAAAATAGTTTAAAAGGTGGCGTAACTGTTAACAGTTGCTTATGCCAAAAATCCAGCAACAATTGCATATAGAAATTGAAGACAAAAAATTAACTTAAAAAAGTTGTTGAAGATGATTTCGTTTCTTCAATTACCGATTTAATCTACTGAAAGTGGTTAAGATAAAAAAAAAAAACATTAATCACTTATATTCACTAATTAAAGCCTATTAATTAATAAATATTTGGTAAGGAATAGGATTGTTTCAATTGATTAGAAAAATCTCAAAACTAATTATCATCAAAAACGTTACAATGAACGCTTATTTTAAGTTAAATCGTGGTAAAGTAGGTTATTTTATACGACGATTAGTTCCACCAGGATTCTTTAACATAGCTTAGATTCTAGCATTGATTAGGTTCTTTATCAAACAGGCGAATTCTTGAAACGGAAAAATGTCAAAAATTCCTTCGCCTAAAAAATGTTGACATTGTAACCGGGCCGGCACCAGTTTAGTGATGTTTGGTGGTTCCGAGATGAATAAATACATAAATAAGAACAGACAAGGTATAAATAAATAAATACAAATGGAGGCTACTGGCGCCACGCTCGCCGGCGTGCGCGCTCTTCTTGTTGCATCGTGCGTGGACAGAGAAATACTGAGACTTTCTCATCTTAAAAAAATTATATAATTTTTATCATTTAAGGTTACAGATATATACAAGAACTAGTTTTTAAGAAAAATTACTGCTGTTTGTACGGAAGAAGAGAATAAAGGAACAATCGTTTATATTATACAGTTGCAACAGCGAGAACAGAATACTCTATGTTTTTCTTATGTTAAAAACCTTAACATGCTTATTTTAATATTTATGCGAGGAAAATTTCACATGTCTTGAAATATAATATTGTAATGAACAAAACGTATGAGCTACTCTAAAGATTTCTATGTCACTTGTAGGCTTATCGGATTTATAAACGCAATATTGTATTTGTATAAAAACAATGGCCTTTGTTTAATGTAAAAATCTTCAAATCTGGTTAAATTCATTTAACTAGCAACATTGACTTAACAACCCGTTTTTATTAATAAAAGTAAAATGAGGGTGGATAAAAAAAAAATCAGATTTGACGTTAGTGATTAAGCAAAATTGTTCGCTCGCTGTTTATTTCAATAAAATTTTGAGTTAAAAGTGTAGTTATTAACATGTTTGGTCCTTCTAGAACCGGAATGTGAAAGTGTAATAAGTGTAAAAAACAATAGTGTAAAAGGCTAAGTGCTAATTACTGCGAGTTGGTAAGATTAGACTGTAAATATATACTTTGATTTCGTGCACCGGTGAGGTTGAAAACCTTTATGAACTATTTCACAAACTTGGACATTTAAACAGTGTGTAATTAATTTTGGACTAATGATACTTGGACTATAATAATATTTACAAAGTGATTTGGACTAATACAATTACATTACATGAACATTTGTGATTAAAACTTTGGTTATTAAAAACTGCTTATTTATATAATCGCATATTCGCCAGATATATATAACGAGTGATTTAACTTTACGTTATTTGAGTATATACGGGAAAGTGGACATTATTATTTTGTAGTGAATTCGCGTCATAAACGTAAACAATGGCTCAACTTTGTGAATCACAAAAAACGTTATCGGAACGTATTTCTAAGTTACAAAGTAATACTAAAAAGACGTCTAAATCAAGATACACACTTGGCTATCTACAAGCACGCTTAGAAACATTAGAAAGTTATTGGTCTAAGTATCAAACTCAATATGAGATGATTAAATCAACGGTTACGAAAACTGAACTGGAGCAGTTACAATTTAATGCCGAAAGTCTATACGAGACAACTGAAGACATATATCTAGAATTTAAGGGATTATTAAAGGATTATTTATTGGAATTTTCGAAAGGTCAAGGTCAACCACAATCAAATAATACTGCGCAGAGTTTTTTAGCAACAAATGATGGCGAGACCACCCCGATTAGAACTAAATTACCTCCTTTATCGATTCCAAAGTTCGCCGGTAATTATAACGACTGGACAAGTTTTAAAGATTTGTTTAAAGCTCTCGTACATGACAACGTGCATCTAACAACGATTGAAAAACATCATTATTTAAAAACGAGTTTATCGGGAGAGGCTGAACAACTTCTAAAACATTTTGCACTCACGGAGGCTAATTACGATAAAGCTTGGAGCACACTTGAGAGTAGATATAATAACAAACGTATGATTGTCACTACAATAATTAGCCGCCTTTTAAATCAAAAGAAGATGAATACAGAATGTTTTAAAAGCTTAAAGGAAATTTTAGATACTACGAAGGAATGTTTGAATTCTCTTGATAATCTCGGCGTGGATACCTCCACATGGGATGCAATTGTTGTACATTTAGTTGTATCCAAATTGGACTTAGAAACACACAAACAATGGGAACAGTCACTTGGATCATCTCAAGACATACCCACATTTACCATTTTATCATTATTTTTAGAAAATCGTTTCCGTTCCATGGAGATGGTAAATGTTACCCACAAAAGAGACCAACCGCAGAAAAAGGACTTAGTTAAAAATTATACAAACCAGAAACCCACAAATATGAAGTCATTTGTCACAGAAGTAAGCAGCGAATGCACTTATTGCTCAAAAAACCATTTTATTTGCCATTGTAAAGAATTCGCCGCATTAGATCTTCCTCAACGTCAGGATTTTATTAAGAAGAATGGCATTTGTTTTAATTGCCTTGTAAAGGGTCACTCCGTTAATGCGTGTAGACAGAGCACCACCTGTAGAAAATGTAGTCGACGACATCACACTCTGTTGCACTTCACAAACCCTAACAAGACCACATCAGTGCCAGAAAACGATGCAGCAACACCCAGTACACCTGAAACAAGTCAAACCACATCAACCGTCGTTTACAAGACTGAGGTTGACAGCGACAGTGAGGAAGTAATATTGGCAACCGCACGAATTGCAGTTAAGTCGAGGAACGGCGACACGATAGTCTTGAGAGCACTGATTGATCCGTGCTCGCAATCAAACTTTGTTACTGAAGCGGCAGCTCAACTGCTTAATCTCGAGCGCACTTCGATCAGCGGAAAAATTACTGGCATCTCATCTATACCGCTGACAACCAAGTCACAAGTTACGTTGAACTTTCATGCTATCAGAAATCCATCACACATGATCACAGCTAAGGCGTACGTCCTTAGACGAATAAATTCAAGATTACCATCACAAGAGCTCCCATCAGATACCTGGCCTTCTTCTGAGATTTCAGATCTTGCGGATCCACACTTTCACAAGCCAGGATCTATCGATGTGCTTCTAGGTGCAGTTGTATATGCGCACATTATTCTTGACGGAATAATAAAACGCAATGAATCTCTGGTCGCTTTGAACTCAAGATTGGGATGGCTGGTTAGCGGCGAAGTGGCGCAGTCTGGCCATCAGTCACACAAAGTAGTTGTTATGCACACACAAGTCGAAGTTGATCAGTTACTACGTCAGTTTTGGGAGATCAATGAAGATTCACCAAACGTGAAGCCTCTGTCAAAAGCTGAAAGGCAGTGTGAAGAGCATTTTAAGAAAACTCACACTCGAAACACTGATGGTCGATATGAGGTTCGCCTACCCTTCAAGGACGAAGACGCTCCAAATTTAGGCAACTCCAGACAACTTGCTTTGAAGCGCTTACATCAGATGGAGAATAAGTTTAAGCGAAGACCCGAATTTCACGAAGAATACTGCAAGTTCATGAGGCAATATGAGTCACTCGGTCACATGGAGATAGTACCTGAAATAGAGAAGAAGAATAGAGCTTATTACTTACCACATCATGCTATTCTTCGTGCCTCGAGCCTCACTACAAAGTTGCGCGTAGTTTTTGACGGAAGCGCTAAACCTGTAGACGGAACCTCACTTAACGATGAGTTACTCATCGGCCCCCCGCTGCAACAAGATATACGAGCTTTAGTAACACGGTGGAGACAACATAAGTACTGCCTAGTAGCTGATATACAACAAATGTACCGACAGATACTTATCTCAAAGCAAGACACTGATTACCAGAGAATCTTGTGGCGCGAGTCATCGGAAGACCCGATCAGAGAGTATCGGTTACTTACCGTCACATATGGCAGTTCATGTGCTCCATATCTTGCCATCAGGACACTTCATCAACTTGCAGAGGACGAACGTGGAGAGTTTCCTGAAGCTGAACTTCTAAAAACTGATCTCTATATGGACGATTTGATGACGGGCTCATCTACAGAAGAAGACACTCAACGGCTTCAACGTCGCTTAACTGAACTGTTTAAACGTGGTGGTTTTCTTCTTCATAAGTGGTCGTCCAATAGTGAAATAGTTTTAAATGAGATTCCCGATTCGAAAAAAGCGTTAAAAGGTTCAGTGAATATTAAAATGGATGATTCGGTGAAAGCTCTGGGCATAGCCTGGAAACCACAAAGTGATATATTAGAACTGGTAGTTAACTTACCTCGTGACAACAACGTTGTTACAAAACGAAGTGTGCTATCTGCGATAGCTAAAACGTTTGACCCTCTGGGTTGGCTAGCACCTTGCGTGGTTCTTTTAAAAATATTTATGCAGAAGTTGTGGCTAGCCGGCCTGGACTGGGACTCTGAACTTCCTGAAGACCTGAAAACTGAATGGCAGAAGTACCTGACTAATTTTGAACACATGCAGGCCATTCAGCTTCCACGTTGGTTAGGGATTGCAAATAATGTAAAAATTGAATTGCACGGCTATTGTGACGCCTCTTGCGCCGCTTACGCTGCGGTTATTTACATCAGAGTCATCACGGACAATGAGATAAAAGTAAGTCTGGTCGCAGCCAAAACAAAGGTCGCTCCCGTTAAACAGATCTCATTGCCACGTCTTGAACTTTGTGGGGCAGTCCTGTTGTCTAAATTGATAATGTATGTCAAATCCAGTCTAAGTATTGATAATAATTGTGTATTTGCTTGGACAGATTCCACAATAGTTTTGGCTTGGTTGCGTAAAACTCCAAATACTTGGAAGCCATTTGTTGGTAATCGCACTACCGAAATCTTGAATGTTACGAATAGTAGTCAATGGCATCATATTAAGTCTGCGGATAACCCCGCGGACTGTGCCTCACGAGGTATCAGTCCTGACGAGCTAATGCAGTCAAAACTATGGTGGGAAGGTCCAGCCTTTCTTCGCGAGTCTGTTGAGATTTGTTACCCTAATTTTACTATACCTGAAACCACAGTCGAAGCAAAACCGAAAGCAAAAGTCAGTTACTTATGCACCTCTGAACCCAATGCATGTACCATGTACCTCAATAGATACTCAAATCTACTTAGACTTATACGTGTGACAGCCTATTGCTTTCGATTTTTTCGGCTATGTAAAGATAAGGTTCTCAAAAGGAACGATAACATAAAACTGACATACCTCACTACTGACGAAATAAAAAATGCATTAAAAACTTGCATTCGAATGTCACAGTCTGTTTACTTTGAAAGTGAAATAGTATTGTTATCACAAAGCAAACCTATCCCAAAAAATAGTAATCTTTTACCTTTGAATCCGATCCTAGACAATGAGAAAATTATTAGAGTCGGTGGACGACTTGTAAATGCTCAAATACCACCTGATATGAAGTCTCCTATAATCTTACATCACAAATGTAACTTAGCAAAGTTGATTGTAATTGATGCTCATTTAAGAACTCTTCATGGTGGAAATTCGCTCACATTAAATGTTATTCACCAAAAATATTGGATTCTCCGAGCAAAAAACTTGGTAAAAAAGATTCTAAGATTATGTAAACCTTGTTTTACCCAAACTGCACGACCTATGACTCCGTTAATGGGTAATTTACCACAGTGCAGAGTCAATCCGTCACGCCCGTTTTTGACCAGCGGCGTAGACTTTTGTGGTCCATTTACTCTGAAACTGTACTCTGGTAGATGCACCAAAACTTGTAAAGCTTACATAGGTGTGTTTTTGTGTATGGTTACAAAGGCCATTCACCTTGAGCTGGTTAGTTCACTATCCAGTGCTGCGTTTTTAGCAGCTTTCAAACGTTTTACTTCCCGACGTGGGCATTGTAAAGACATCTGGAGTGATTGTGGGACTAATTTCATAGGCGCGTCCAAAGAATTAGACCTCGCGTTCAAAAACAGCAAATCAACTGTCGTTGACGAAATTGCCCAACTGTTAGCTAACGACAGCACAACATGGCATTTTATTCCTCCTGGTGCCCCTCACTTTGGAGGACTGTGGGAGGCAGGAGTTAAGTCCGTAAAAGGACATCTGAAACGCGTCGTAGGCGAATCCCGCTTAACATTCGAAGAGTTTTGCACTCTGATCACACAGGTCGAGGCTTGTGTTAACTCTCGGCCTCTTACGTTGATTAGTTCTGCCGTTGATGAACTCCCGTTGACTCCTGGTCATTTTTTGATTGGCGAAGCTCCTGTTACTATCTATGAAGAAAGTTTCGTGGATGCTCGACCTGACTATTTAGACCGATGGCAAAAGGTGCAACGTATGGTACAAAGTCTGTGGCGACGTTGGCAATCTGAGTATCTTACTATGTTGCAACATCGATACAAATGGTCCCAGAATCACCCCGACATAAATGTTGGTACGGTTGTCCTAGTGAAAGATGATCGTTTACCTCCAGGTAAATGGCTTTTGGGACGAATTGTGGCGAAGCACCCGGGAGCAGACGGTGTAACGCGTGTAGTCTCCTTACAATTTAAGGATCGTGTGTTTAAGAGACCAGTTACCAAACTGTGCCCTCTGCCTCTAGCTGCTTCAGAGCCTTAGTTAAGTTATCGTTTATAGTCTTGTGTTGTAAAATGTTTGTATCTCTCACGGTTAAAGGACCCATATAGTCCTTGGGCCGCGGCATGTTTAATGTAAAAATCTTCAAATCTGGTTAAATTCATTTAACTAGCAACATTGACTTAACAACCCGTTTTTATTAATAAAAGTAAAATGAGGGTGGATAAAAAAAAAATCAGATTTGACGTTAGTGATTAAGCAAAATTGTTCGCTCGCTGTTTATTTCAATAAAATTTTGAGTTAAAAGTGTAGTTATTAACAGCCTTATTATTGGTTGTGAGTCGTGTAGACGGCCACGATTTGCTTTATTTTGCAGACTGGCAACACTCGCCAAAAAGTTGGGCCCATACGCGCAACTTTTCTATTGTTCATATTTAACTCAGTTGCCAACCGTTGGCCACACAGTTATCCTTATTGATAATAAAATAATAATATAAAATGTATAATGTATATTTTACATTCTTTAACACTACATTATATATTCATTTGTTTATACTCGTAGTAATATAGATAATAATTGTATAAAATTGTGATTTTTTTAGTAGGCTGGTATGATTCCGAGTGCGAAAATTACTCTGTGCATTAGTTTCAACCTATTGCAGAACATGAAATAAATAAAGATTCAAACCTTTCGAACATAAATAGCTAATATCAAAGTAGAAACTTTATGAAACACCTGTCGTGTTCTTGTGGATAGTTCAAGTTGTTTACAACTTCTAAACAAGGTAGTTTGATCCGTTCTTTGCCGGCCATTTTTCTTCAATCTTTAATGAACCCCATCGTAGCGGGTTTTCTTTAAAACACACTACTTAACCCTACCGCGGCAACCCTTCATCTATAATTCTAAAAACCCTGCGGGCGTTAATATCACGCCTTCAATACATATCTAAAACTAAACAAAAATAAAGTACAAAATCAACTCTATTACTCCAAACATGAAGTTGATTTTTGAACAAACAAGTAATTGTATAGAATGGGGTAATTTTGCACACGTATTAAAAGAATAAGTTCTCAGGTGCAAGTACAAAGTTTTATTAGCATCACAAACGAACCTAACTGCATTGAGTTAAAGTTTATTTTTGTATTGTTGGTAGTTTTCAAACATTGTTAAATCGTAGGTGACAATCATGACGCCATGTTGTTTCGGTGGGGAGGTGGTGGGGGCGAACAAACTATGGGGTGTCTAATAAGAGGTTTATACTATTTTAATTGGCACCGGGCTACGATAATTTTACGTTTAAGAAATCAATAGTACTCGTATAAGTCCTGTTTATTTAATTGACTGAGGTGGTGAGCGAAAGCGTGTTAAAAATCAATAATAACGTATCCTGATACCTACATAAGTTACATGCTTAATGTAAATTGTAAAAGGTGAAAATATGAATATCAAGATGGTCACATCTCTGGAGAAAAAATCTATTGTATAGGAGATTAAGTGATTCGAGAAATTTCCTTTCAACTGACTGTCTATATGATAACGTTTAGTGTTAAGGTTCGTTACAGCATGACTGTTAAATAGCAATCAATCCAAAATATTATGAAAACATTAGAAATCAAACATCAAATCGATAAAAGATCGTTTAAATAAAAAAATAAACATAATAGTCCTACGATCGTTAAACCAACAATTCTTTCAGTTGGCAAACATAAATCGTTAGAAGCATTTTTCAAACGATTGTTACTTGTACAATAGGAGATTGAAGCAGAGATTTCATATTGACGTAAGCCTCAAGACGCTTTCGAGTGCTAATTTGGAGCTCTCGAGCGGGGCAGGGCAGGCAGGGCACTTGGTGAGCAATCGACCGCCCTCAGAGGTATATTAGCCTGCGTTAGACTCGAGCCCACCTCCGCTCTGCTCGAGTGAGCCGTCTCCATGACACCTTTGGATGTCCGGCGGATACCGCTACTATTGGTTTTTGAAATCAAAGTTTTAACTAAATTTTGCGTGTGTAAGTTACGTATCAACTTAATGTTATCGTCGTCACTTTCTTCTTAATGAATAAAAATTAAAATACTGAAAGACTACGTCAGAAACAACAATTCTGAAAAACATAGATAAAAATTAAGTTGATGTATATTTTTGAATCTATTCCGAAAATAGGATAGGGTATTAAATGCACACCCAGCAACCTCTTTTATTTTTATTAATAATTTTATTTTATACAAATAGAGAGAGATTCATAAAATCAAATCACATTTTAAATATTTCAGAACAAGCTCAATTAGAAATATTAAAGCGATCACTTCGCATTTATATAAAAAAAAGATAGAGATGTCTATGAGAAAATTCCACAGCATTAATACTTGCACGAAAAGCTTATCACACATTGACTTCGAGTTTCGATAGTAGGGTAAGGTGGTAAGGGTCAGTCGGGGGCAGTGCTGGTGTGAGCCTGGCGAGGGCACGGGACAGGAGGCAGGGGGCGGGGGTGGCTCCGGCTTTTGACAGTCCGCATTGCTGTAGTGTGCGAAACTTTACAATTCTAACTTCTAGTGTCATTTCAAATGGATTTTCGAACAAAACCTCTTTGTCGTACTTCGCATACTAAGGTATAAAACGTATATGAATTTTAGTTTTATCATAAACTTATAAACAGGTGATCCCTCTTCACTCTTCTTTTTTTTTTTTGATGACAGTAGAAATAGTACCACGGTGGCTACATCTATTTAAGATTCGAAACACGAGAGTAATTAAATTAATAAAACAGCATTATTTAATAAGCTTGAATGTTCTATTACTATAGAAGCATTATAAGTTACGTCCTACCGGCTAGATACATCAGTAGATGTTATCAGGTACTGAAAACTTTGATTGGTACGCTAGCTATATCATATTCTTCTTAGGTAAATTGATAAAAGTACCAGAATCTGTGAAACCTTTGCGAAAGCAGCAGCCCAAACACCAAACTGTTACATGATCTAGGTATGTTAATTTCATTTAAGAAAAAGTTAACCGAGGATTATATTTGTACGACTTCATATTTCTTACAGAAACGGTTCTTGTAACTTTCAAATCTCGTAAGTAATTTGTAAAAGTCGATTTAATTTGTTTCAAGTTTAGTTGTCGAGAGTTTTGAAGTTTTATTGGAGTTGATATGTTGGTACGTGGATTCCTAATGCTATGTTAGGATTCCACGCATCGGTTGTATACTAGTCGATCCTTATAAGCACGGGATATGCATGCGGTATACCATTCCATTCGACAGAGCTATTTGTCCTTTAACTACTATTTGATCAACGACAGGAATGTCAATTATTTGACCAAAGATCTACTCACTATTGTTTTTTCTATTTATATTTACGTACAGGAATGAACGATAAATATGGTGAGAACAAGAAAACCTGGTACACAATACGATACAGCTATACATCGAGATGTTTCAGAGGTAAAATGTACTTCAATACAAGACAAGACAAGACAGTAAATAAAACGTGATATCGTAATTCAACAATACCGAGTATCTAAAGAAATATAATGTCTTCTCCGAATCAATAAAATATATTCAATATTAATCCAGTACAGAAACCAAGACCTTGTGAATGTATAGATTATACGTAAATAAATTCGCAATCAAACTATTCACAAAAAAACAAGCCACTTTCATCGTATTTACTTTATTCGAGTACGGATCAAAGAAACATCGTCCCTAGACACTAGATGTAATAAGAATTTCTTCTACAATGTAATAAAGAATGTTTCAAAATCCTTAGAGACTGATACCAATTTCAATGACACAAGATAGTTCTGTAAAAAAATACCAACAAAAATGTAAAATACATTCTATTAACCAAAATGTTTTATAAGAATACGCGATAGTTTGAAAGGATAGACAGGCGTTGAGACAGCCTATGGTAAAAATGCCTTAAATCCTTAGTACAGTTGATAGAATCTTTGCAGAAAGGCACAGTGTACTTATGACACTTTGGGAAAGAAAAGCTAAGAAAACTTCGGCTCAGGACGAGGTCACAATAGACCTGATGAGCATACATACTAGCGATGAACATTATTCTCTTCTGGGTCAGAAAAAAATGATATGTTGACGTACATTCTTCACCGGTTTAAAGTAGTGGGCGGGTAGTAATTTACATCATAAGATCTATTTAAGTAGCAACGTGTTTTGAATGGATGTTCGCTCGCCGACCACCGCTTGACCCTTTAATTGTCGCTGTCAACTAGTAATTGACCGGATCGCTTCCTACTTATCGGACCACCCGCGATCGGAGCCGCATCCTTTTTTGTGTTAATTACTGGCGGCGGCCGGTGGCCATCGCGCGGTCGCCCATCAGCGCCTTGTAAGCGCACAGCTTGCACGTACTTGGTTTGGCTTTATGGCTGTTTTATTAATTAAGTACCTACATTTCGATGGAGGCCGTTTTCAGTTACCTTTTGATGGTCTGGTTTCGAATAGTATTCTCTTGTTGGTTTTTTCGTTTTTAAAACAAACGAGTATCAGTGAGGTCATGGTAACTTATGAAGGTAAAACATTTCTTATGAACATAAAATGCTACACTTGACACCATGGTGGAATCTCTCCATACGTTCAAAGTTTCTGCTGGTTCAAAAACACCTTTATGATAAATGTTTTATACCAATTGCAATCTTATCTTTCTTCCTATCATATCAAACATTTTGAAACACTATATAAATTGATACTTTCAGTTAAACCATCCGATTTATTCGGGATCATATACTAAAATTAATTTCACATCAAATAACTAAATAGAAGATGTCACTCAAAACGATCGACTGTCAAATATAATCTATCCAAGTACAACAAGAATCAAATTATTGTCGGCTCTATTAACAGATGTATCAATTTCAAAAAAGGCCGTTTCACTTTGTACCTGTGACGAAAAGAAACATAACTGTTTATGATATGCCTCAAAACAACACCGACATTCATAATTGACTATTAACACGACAACATAAGGTATATAATTATTTTAAGGAATGGTAAAGAAAAAAATGTCACGATTTGTTACAAAAATCATACAGCGTAAATGTAATGGTAGCCAAGAACATGGATGAAGGGAAAAGGGATCTATGTTTGTTAACAGTTGACTTATTAATCGCTTGATCTACAAGATGGCGGGCAGTGATTTATAAATGAATCTCAGGCGCCGCTTGTCGGCTCGCTCCTTAACATTTTTTTTTGTTTCTGGAACTTTCCAAATAAAATTTAACGAGCTCCGATGTTAAATAGTGAGGCGAGGGACCGGTCTTAAAGACTACCGGAGAGACCAATTTGTGATAACGCCGATACAAACTTTTAACCATAATTACTTACAAATTAATAGAACATTTTTTTTTTATCAATAAGTTATTGAAATATGACTAAGTTAACAAAAATAGATAAGTATAGATTAGACAAGCAGTAAGGAAACTAGGACGTCAATGTTTAGAATTTTAATTTAACATAATCAAATTAGGCAATGACAGAACGTCTGTTTACATCTTCTGCTTTAGATATGCTACGTCTTTAGTTAACTTTTTAGCCGACTTCAAATAACTTCAATAATAAGGAGGTTATCAATTCGACTGTATTTTTTATATGTAACCGCGTACCTCCGCTTATGGTGCTCCAATTTTGATTAAAAAAATTACGGAAACATAGTGCTTGCAGATAGGTCCCATTTATTTTTTTATTAATTTTTAATTCTATAAAATAATTATTCATATGGTAAAAGTTTTATTTCTGGCAATCAAAGAAAGAACGATAATATTTAAGAAGAAAAATTGTCTATCAAGAATATGCACTGCCTTAAAAATGCTAACATGTAATTTTAAATCTTTTTAGTTTTCTAACATTGCAATTATCAAGTTGATCACCTCCTTAAATCTACCAACTTCTTTTGGTTAGTAAGTTTGTATCTTCACACCCCTATAGAAGTGAATAACAGGAACTTTTCATCAGAACAGGAAACAATAAATAAGTTAATAACATCGATTATCTGCTCTGAGGCCGACAATGTCGACAGTTCGCGACATCGCGTGATTTCATTTTAACAAGACAACATTTTAATGAGGTTTATTGAACCAAACAGAGAAACCCCACTCTCCTGATATTTGTATTGACTCATATTTTGTCTCTATTTATTCAATGACAAGGAAAAGGATAACAATATGCATTAATATAATTACCACTGCAGTCGAATTACACTGTGCAAATTAGTGTAATTTCAAATACTTGCAAAATGATCAGAGCGTTCATAAAGTAACCTACATATTATATTGAGGAACAAAAACTACAACTGGACATCTGTAAAGTCGTAGAAGTTCTTCGACAAGTTAATTCGTTCATGCAAGAGCTGGATACTATCATTCTTATAATTTACAAGTAAGAGGATTACGACCATATCAAGGAACCAAACGTGAAAACAACGTAATAAACACTAATAAAAAAAAACTAAAAAAAAACTTGAGAGGTGTCAAGGGACACCCGGATGGAACAAAGTTCCTTTTGATTAATTAGTCAAGGAACCAATGTTTATTCTATGAATAAAAAAATTAAGTCTTCACAAGAAGTACATTTTATTTCTATGAATTTTCGTTATATATTGTCACGTCGTTGCCATGGTGAAGTAGCGCTCATTCGTCGTTAACATACTTACTATAGCAAAAAGTGTCGTGACAACTTTTCGTAAGAATTTTTTCCGTCTAGCCCCCTTTCACAACGCGCGATAAGGAACTTCGTTCCAAAACATGTTTTCAAAGCAAATCTGCTTGGAGTTTTTTAATTTATAATATGGCAGTCGTTTTAGGTTATTCTCTTCCTAAAAGCTGTTAAATTTATTAAAAGCATACAAAACAAATTTGCACATAGCTTGAAATAGTGTATTCGTCTTTTGATGACTTATAAGTGATGATGGTATTCCAAAGACTATTAATTAGGCGCGGTCTTTTGAAGTAGGCGACACTTTTTATTGGTTAAGAACCATCCCAAATTCCTCAAACCTGTCACTAATTGATTCTGAATAAAATCTCAAAGGCTCATCTTAATTCGTATTCTTAAAAACCTTTTTTGTTACTTATATTCACCCGTTAAAGATCTGAAGTATTTATAAATTTGTGTTTTATAATTATTGATACTCTTTTTTTACTCATGTCTTACAAATCTTACTTATTTATATTAAAAATGCGAATTTTGGAATGAATGGATGTTCGTTGGAAATTTGGTACAGATGTACCTACATAGAACTTTTTTTTTTATTTCGAACATTGTTTGGAAGTTCGGTTCGCGTGGTATATTTTCTTTAAATATTTACTCGATTACTCTACAAAGGTTCTACATAAATTATTATTTGGCATAGAAATAGAAAAATATCTCGAATAACGCATGGTATTAGTCATCGTGTTTTAAATTCCTCGCGTACAATGAAAAATTATTAATCAATAGTGTTGTTGTTTATATTCTAATCCGCAGGTGAAGTGAAATGATGCAATCAAAGAGCGAATCACTACCATTATTAGAGTTGTTAATAAAGGAAACATCTGTCGGTGCCTACATTAACCGATGTGATATCGCTTTCAAGGTACACTGGTCCTCCACAACTCATCACGGCAAAGAGCAAGTTTTCTACCATAATCAGTAACCAGTTCGAGAGACAAAGCTATAGTTACACACCAACGAGTGAGAGAGACAATAACATCAATGTTCATTCAAGCACAAGTAGACGAAGATAGACTTAACGAGCTGTTGATAGGTGCGAAAGGGAGGCGCGACGGTCTGGGTGGCCACCCCCCACAGTTGGTGGATGGCCATAAAAATGAGTATAAAATTGAAACATCAATATAATAAGCAATCAACGTGGCCCAAGCCGGACCTAATTATACAGGGCGAGCTTGCGTTATAAATTACCTTATTCCAAAGATACAGATTGCTCCAAAATCGGATTGCCTTGTTATCGATTTCCTGATATTAAGTGAATATTTCGTTTTGCCATCACGATACGTAATAAGTCCACAATTAAAGCCACAAATAGATACCAAATGTATAATTACTTGCCATTCCTATATCATTTCCGAAAAAAAAAAATAAGTTCAGAAAAAAAATTCGTGGTCATTACCTAGTGGCTATAAGAAAAAGTATTATGTTAAATAAATGTTTCAATATTAATAAAAAGTATTTAATTAAAGGAATAAAATAAATTAATTAGCAATTAAAATGCTACACGAAACATGAATTTTATTGGAATATCAATTTCATTTCCTTTTTTTTTTGTAAAAAAATATAAGCATCTAAATATTATTTTACACGATCTGTGAACATGCTTTGTTTGCTGAGACTGGCTGTCATAACTGGATAATGTGTATGATTAAGCTTTGGCTCCTCGGGGCGGTAGGTGCCGTGATATTCAGTTTGTTGGTTTTTCGACCTTTGTTTTTTTCCCCGCCCAATTTCTGATGACGTAGACCACGTTATCTTAATATGGATAAGCTATTATAAATAGTTTTATTATTGTCCACCATTTTATGATTCCTTGACAAGTTTGATTTATGTTTAATTCCACTTTTTTATTGTTTCAGACATTTAACGTGTTAAGTACATATTTTTGTATTCGTCCACTTAGTGTCAATAACATTATTTTTTTATGTTAGTAATTAAGACAACTAATACGCCATTTTTTTACATAACAATAAAATTTATAATTCATGTCCTTACTTAACAGTCGAAATAGAGAAAAAGAAGAGAGTAACATATGTAGTATAATAAATTATAAACATTGAAGAAATATATATACATACATATATATATATATATATAGCTATGACTAAGAAAAGTTAAACCCCATATATAATTGTTTGCCATTTTGTAAAGTGCACAAATAACACGCTATCAATAGGCTTATCCATAATAATCTACCTAGCGAGGTGAGGCCACAAATTTGGCAGTCACCACGACTAGTTCCATTCCCATAATTTACGGCGCACGGTCGGTGATAATTACGTATTTAGATCTCCACCTTGTCTGAGGAGATCATAAGTCCGTGGGTGGCGATCGAGGGCCATCGATGCAGCAATGTCGATTGCTATCAAATTGCCTGCTCGTGACTCGGCCACGGTTCGGATAATGTCTCTCTTTATGTAATTCGCGATTGGTGTCCGACGATGGCAATAGAGTGCATACCTCGTGACGAGGCAATTCACCTTTACAGGATTGCTTTACTTTCCTCATTACCCTACCAGATTGAGACGTCGCTGTTGTTACGTTGTTGGTCTCTTCAAACTCACACATAGAAATCTTTTGGTACTAATGTATAACAAGAGCACCCCAGATCCCTGACCCAAAAATATATTAGGGGGAACAAAAGGGCGGTATAGTGCCGCCCAAAAAAAATGTATCGCAAGATTCTTAAAGCTTCACATCATAACGCGTTAAAGTAATCAAAAAATAAAACCATCCTTAAAAGACTACTATATTCAGATATTATAATATTGATCAATCAGCTTTAGACGGATGAATTCGAATAATCTGTCTAACATTTCTAAAGTACAGTTTCTATTAGAACACTTTAGTAAGTGAAGTATAATAATGAAAGTAAATAGTATCGTTGTCATCAGTTAGCAATAAACCTATGTAATTTAAACTGTATGTGTAACTCAAGCTGGAGCCGAGTTGCTCTAACGTCGTCGCCCGCGGTGGCAAACCGCTCGACACATTATCACCTGCGCTATTACGTCTCGGAAACCATGGAGTCGAATTGACTAAAATCTTAAACTGTGAAGATAGATTTGTAAATTGTAGAGACAAAATTCAGATAACAGCTATGTTATCTCAATTTTGTCTGTCCTAATAAGGAAGAATAGTTCATACTGTGGCTACCCTACGTAATTATTTTGGTTGACAACACTGAAACTAGGACCGCAAATAAAGCCTTTCAAAATATCATGTATTTAGTTTTATACATTTAGACTTCGATGCTAGCGATATAATTAATTAAATGTGACTTTGTCTAGTTAGATTTAATTTCGGTACAAAACAAAGTAAAATGCGATCATTGTTAAAAATCAACAATTCTTGAGTACCACTCCTCCGAGTCATTATTAATTAAGGAAAACCTTTAATGTAGACTTATTATCATACATTAAGGACACGTCTAAGTAACCATGTACTTCAGTTAATCTTTACTAATATTAAAAAGAGGTCAGATTTGATTTTTTGTTCCATAGAATAGACTCCGAAACAAACTTAACCGATTTGAAAAATTCTTTCACAGCTGGGACACAACACTATCCCCTGATGTAGGCTAAATTACTAGATTATTTTTTACTTCCGTGAGGTTGAAGTCCTTGTAAACTGCTATCTTTTAAATGAATATTTGATCTATTTAAAAAGAATATCAACTCCGCGCCTTCTCTGTCCAAATTGAAACAAGCTCAACCTTCGTGAGTCCAATCCTGGCTCATTATCGTGTTTGGTGCGCGTTTATATTATAAATAATTCTTGGGACCGAATAAACTGACGTGTAATCATAAGTTTACGGAGATTAGAGGTAAATATAGATATTATGCGGCGAGAGAGCGCCATGGGTGGTGACAACCACACGGTTGGTGATGAGATTGATCACGTCTTAATATCTTCACCACGAATCCTTGATAATTACTGATGGGTTCAAATGTCCGATTTTTTATTTATTTAAGGATTCTCATTTAGGTACTAGGAACTAATGTTTACTTTGGTATAAATAATAGGCACAAAAAATATTTAATTGAAAATAATTTCTATACTTTGTTCCTTTAATAAAAAAAATACTTTATCATACAGGTCTCTGTTTTAGCAAAAGAATTAAAAAAGACAGATTTGTTTTTGTCGATATTTAAAATGATGAACAATTGAATTGTAACACTGGATTACTGTGTTGTTACTTCAATACATCGCAATATGTTTTCTCAGTAAGGTTACATTAATACATCAATATTTACCTTAATAAGACTTTATGAAATAAGATTATATTTCTGAGTTATCTATGTGTGAGTAAAAACGTTATGATCATAAAAATAGAGTCAGTAAGGACAAAAACGCGCTAGAGCAGCAGCGGTACGGTAGTGCCACGGCAATGGCGATGCACTGCGGGTTAGGGTGGCCGCTTTGTTTGCCGGCCACGCACCATGACCGGTACATTAGTTATGGTAAGTACCGACAGCATAAACCTACATTTTTAATATGAATTAATTTTTTTTTATTGTTAATATATCTTTTTAGAAAATATGTTATAATGAACTAAAAAAATATTAACTATAAATTTTAATAAACTATTGGCATTTTAAGGAAAAATTATTAAAAACTAAGGAAACAGATTGCGATTTTTTTTATTAATAAGTACAAAAATTGTTTTAGTATCTATCAGTATTGTATGTATCCAGTAACTATTCACGAAATTAAGCATTTTTTTTAATTTGTTTATTGTACACTAACATATAGATGAGACTAATTGTGATATTATTATTAGAAATATTTTACTATTAAGTATAATGCCATCTAGTTCAGATTGACAAAATCACCTTGGATATTGAAGTGCTTTTTCTTCTTCACTATGTTTATTTAGAATTATCACACTTATATTAATGTATATTTTTATGTAAACCGTACATTACGATCACCGCTTATTTTCACTTACATTAGTTTAGTGAAGGATGGCATCAATGAAATATGTGTGGTGCTCGCGTGACGTCTCCATTTCTTTTGACGTAAGGGAACCTATCTCCTCCCCGACTACCCTCCTCCTACTTAGGCGATTGATTTTTTTAAACAAATCTTGTGCACGCGTGCAAGGTCTTTTGATGTAGAAAATAATAAAAATTTGTGATTTTTTTTTAAGTCCTTGTCACAATTGTTTTTAGGTTAGGTAAGTCTTATCATTTACGTACAAAAATGGTGAATTTAAGTGATGCAAATTGAATATTTTCATTATAAGTTTATTACACTTATATATTTTTTTTATAATTATAAGATTCCAGAGTAATATTAATTCAAACGGCATCGTTGTGTGTTTTTTTTAAATAAAACCTTTAACCGTTTCGTTTAAAAAAATAACAATAATTGCATTAATACTTCTTACCAAAAAAAACAGTCACTCAACGTTCCTTTATATTTATCAGTTAATAAATTCAGTGTCAAAAATCCATTGCTGGACATGAGCTTCTAAGTATAATGTAGATTTTAAATGTTCGTCATATATCAAGGGAAAACGTGACAAGAATTGCAATTTAAACAGAATTTGTTACAACTCGTCCAAATATTTATTATATCCCATGATACTCGGCTGTCTGTAGAAAGGGTGTTTAAGACACGTGCCGTATCGTATAGGGGAAGTTAAAGTACCAATTTATATAGACCTCTCCAACCCCTAACTAGATACAAAACATTAGAATAAATTTATATTTAGTACACGGTATTGTTAGGTCTAAATATATTGGTCGGATTTGGACAAAAGATTTGATTTAATTCGTTTAAAATTTATCACTCTGTGGCTGTTTGTGGGTCAAATTTGATTTCGGATGTTATGAAGTGGTCTTTTATGATTGTGGAGTCTCCAATAAACTTTATGATGTCGGTATAATAGTCATAAATCTGTGTAATCTACTTGGTGTTGATATAGTTAGCTGTGAACACGCAAAATCCATTTCAGATCATGTTTTTTTTTTGTTAATTTATAACTTTTATAAATTGCATGTATATTAATTAAATTTGGATGTTTGTGAATTATAATAGATGATTTAGTTTTTATTGTTTGAGCTTAGTGGAACGACCAATAAGCTGTCCTAATATGCTATTAACTTATCTTTAGAACGGAGCAAGCTGAGCATCGTAATAGTGATCACACTACTCAGACAATGAGTCGAAAATTACAGATGAAAAGACAAAAAGGACTATCAAGATGAAAAAAGTAACTGTAAAGGAACTGTGTAAAGGAACTGTAAATTGAAAATGTGATATCTTTATTAACCTTCGGTAAAGCTTAACAAAAGTAAAGCTTCGAGAGTAAACAAATCAAAAAGAAACTTTGCAAAAATAACAAATAAAAACTATTAGGGGTGGCTTTTCATCGTCCCCGAGTAAATCAAAATAGGGGAGATGATACAAATTATTATATTCCTTAATATCATCACACGACCATTACCAGTAGTCAGCGGCGCGTGACCTAAAATTATTAGACTCACATTTTGGATGGTTTTTTATACACGTCCGTATCGCTCGACGTTCGGGGATAAACTGAGCGTTCCGGAAGTTGTAAAGTAGTGATTTGTAACGCACGCGCCGCGGCGCCTGACGCTACTTCCGCAAGCCGTCATAATGACATATAGACGATGGAGTTTCGTCCAAAATGTCTTGCGTATCTGCAGCCCATTCTCCACGCTCCCCTCTTTAGCACACCCTCTCGGTTTTATTGTCGATATCGGGGCAAGCTTTTACTTTTATGCCCTGTTTGGTTAAATTTCCCTCTCCATTTAATTACACTTGCGAGCCTTTAATGCGCTGAGCAGATGACGCCAGCTTTAATCGTCCGTCTGGCTTAACTACTGGTCTTAATTATTGTGATTAAGTTGTGAAAATTAAAGCCGCGATGGACAAATTTCTAAAAATATATATTTAAAAGAGACTTTTCTCAATCTATGTACCAATAAATCTATAGGAAATTATATGCTGAATTTAAATATATTACAAAATATATGTATGTAATCTAACGTTTCTAGTCTAATCAGAATGTCAAATTTAACTGAAGTTCTCAGAACACTGGAACCAAGGTGCCAAAACAGGCGCTTCAATTTTATCGTAACAAGCAAATTACGAAGTTTTCTTCGGAGCAAGTCACACGCTAAGATTACTAGAAGTCATACTATGACTGAGAAAGTGCAAACTACAATCAATAAGTCAATAGCTACCTTCCTACATCATCTACTGTTTAGTTACCATAGCAACATAAAATACACAAATAACGTGCGTTTTGCATTTGCAAGCTTCGATATCTGAGCGGAATTTATCTGGCAGTCGGTTCGTATGTTCTGGATTTATGGTGGCATCGCACACAGCCGGACAGGGCTTGGAGCCCACCGGCGCGTGCGACCCGAGATACTAATAAAAGATTTTGTGCATACAAGAACTCTGTCTGCTTCAAAATAACATTTTCTTTTCGAATCTACCATGTTTAGTACATTCAATTCAAATTACGGAAACGTTAAAATAAATCCCATATCTAAGATATTCAATTCGGGTTATGTATTGTATATTATATTAACAAGAATGTTTGGACCTAATTTCTTACAAAATTACTGTATCATAAGCGACGCAACAGACATTAAATGTTGCATAATTAGTCAATATTCAACCTGGAAAAACGAATTATAAAAAAAACACCCCGATCGTTTGCAATATCACACTAGAAAAACTGTTCAAACTTTTTAGGCGAATACAGGAGATAAGAACATAAACACGACTTCTAGAAAAAGCATTAACTAGATAAAGCCTAATTGGGAGATGACACGATATATTGTACTCTTTATTAGGATATCAAGAAAAAGTTAATTAAACTTAATTTAAACTAGCAGTCGCCCGCGACTTTGTCGGTGCAGAAAAAAGTAGCCTATACTACTAGCTACCTTCTCATCAGTCACGTCAAAATCGGCCTAGCCGTTTCGGAGACTAATTGATTTAATAAATTAAGATGGTTTAATTACGAAAACGTTTAGTCAAAATGAACCAATGATGTTTAAAATTGCAGGAAACCATTGATTGATATTATTACATCTTGATCTCGACATCTCGACTGTCTACTAAGAAGTAGCCTATGACATCTAGATGTCAAGGCTACTAAGAAGTAGGTAGAAGTAGTAAGTAGGGTGCCAGATGCCAATGATTTCTGGAACTCTAGAGACACTAATAGTGCAGAAAGAGACTCAACCTCGGTTTTAATCACCAATGCGATCAAATCCAAACGAGGCGACTTGGTAGTTAGTAAAATGCTTAGCGGCAATTATAATTGCCGGCCGTGGAGTCTTGTCCGTACCGTAATTGGAAGTGCAGATTGATGGGCGTCGGAAAGGAGCCGGTAAGGAATCTTTCAATCGAAAAGTGGTAATGAGTCCGGTTATAGAGACAAATCCTACTTCTAATAACGGCCCCCTGATTGCTAACTCTTGACGTATAAATTATGTGACCGTAGAGATTATTTTATTAATTGCTATAGTTTTCTAATTATCGCATACAGTACTTAATATTACGTACCTAATTAGACGCTTAGTGGACATTTCTAATATTAAATCTAAGCTTCCTAAAAAGACTTCCTTAGTGACCGCTTAACACGGGTAGATAATCTAATATTACTGTTTTTCGAATCCCAAAAATTTTAAATCAAGTTCATGTGGCAACTTGTATAGTACCTACTATTCAAATTGCCGAGGTCAGGACTTTGTGAAATTTATTTTATAGCTATAGTACATATTCTGTGATTTGTACGTTCATTCGTTTGTTACAGCAAAAGTTTATCACTTAATTTAGCTGCGAACTTCAAACAATGCCAAAACTCCGCTACCGTGGTATCCAATGCTCGTATAACTTGTGTACCCGGGAGCAAATTGACACAGTATTTGTTTGCATTGTTAGCGGTCAGGGGAACGGCAAAAATGTTGGGAATCGGTAACGAACCGGTAATCCGATTCCGAGTGGTCAGTTCTCTAAAGTTTCGATCGGCAATCAACTGTGCTAACAGATCTATTTCATGTGCAAACACGCCCCGGGCAACCCGACCCGCGTAAACATCTTGTTTGTGTGAATTTGTTTAGTTTGTGTGTCTGTTCTATATTTGCGGATAATAGAATGCGGGTTAACAACTTACAAAATCACAACAAAGAAAACACAACAGACAAAAGTTACGAAATTCTCTTATAACAAAATTTAATCGAAGAATTAACATTTTGTGTGTAACAACAGTTTTGTCCATCGCTATAAAAATATTCAATTTTGGTAAACAATAATTATTAGAATTCTTTAATTTTTTTGTTTTAATTTTAACTGGGAATAGTTTCGACCACATCTTACTATATGCCAAGTAATCTTGTAAAGCATAAGATGGAGATCAAAGGAAACACAAGACAAACACCGGTAATGGTAAAAAGTGACGCAAACATCCGATTGTAAAATTAAACACACAGAGTTCTGTCAAAAAGAAGCCCGAAGCGATCTTATTAACTATTCATTGGTGCGGCACACCAGAAAGGGTTTATTCGCGAACGCAAAAACCTTTGCCCAAAAGAGAGATTGATATATCCGCCTAATTTGCCTATATTCATGGGACGAGCGATAAAATATGTCATATTATATGGCCCCCATTTAATTCCGCCTGCAAGCGAGCCTAAAAACATTCCATTGATTCGACAACGTATATCCTGTCTGAATTCAACTCGGACAAAAAGAGGGAAATTGAAGTTTTGAGATCGTTCCAATTAAAGCCAAGAGAAAGGCTTAAGTGATGGGGGTCTCGAGGACTCGTAAATCAGTTTAGTGGATTTTAATTATGGTAATCAGGATGTCCTTTTTTCCATCGTCTCTTTAGACCTTTTGTTGTCTAATTTGTGTACGAGTTCGTGATATTGTTTGATTTAAATCTATTCTGAGAAGAGCTCGTTCATTACGATAGGATTGTAAACTAGTTTTTATTTTTCATTGGATTCATCCGCGTAATAAAACTTTTGATTGACCAGTTAACAAAAGCCGTTTATATTTTACTATTGTTTTAAGACAAGGATCTGTGAATATTGGCGGCTTCGAATTGCAAGCCCATTTACAATATTGTAATGGACTTTACTGACACAAATAACTTACCTAACAATGGACCTCAGACTGTATGTATAAGAAAAAAATAATTTCTCACATGTAACTTCCAGAGAACTGCAACCTATTTGAATATTAATCAAGCCTGTTATCATTTAACACGCTGTTTAGCGTGAAACTAAAATAAAAACAAACAATCCATGACAACAGCAGCGTAGCATTACAGTCAATAGAAATTGACGTAGCCCGTCATTATCTACAAATTAGCGTGAACAGCGCCTATCAGATGTGGCATTATAACACAATTAAGAGTAATTTAAAGCGCTTTTTTGCTGCGATAAACTGTTACGACTCGCTTGTGTTCTCGCTCGGAACTAATACCGATGCTAATTGTGTTCTGTACGATGAATACAGTGAATTTGTTTCATCGCTTTCTTCAACCATTTGACGTTTTAATGCATTCCAAATACGTTGGTAACTAAATATCTCATTATTATCACCAACAGCAGTACCACTGTGTCCTTATCCCTTCCCTAGTAAACTATAAATTCGTCACCATAAAATTTCACAAAATATTTTCTCTAAACTGCCAAAATGACGCCAGCAAAGCGGAAGTGACGGCGGCGATGCGCGTGCGCTGCACTTCCGGTCGCGTGTCAGCCAAAATGGCGACCAACGGCTTCCGGTAGGAAATTCGCTAGAGGATGCCGATTGACTTTGCAAAGATATAAATTATAGTGATGCTGCGTCATTGTTCGAGCTTGCGCAATCATCGCCTTTGATTCTCACGTTTGGTGATGGTACTTGAACATAGGACTATTAGAACTATAATTTCGTTAAAAGATACCACCAGCAACACGAACGTACTTATTTATAATATTAAATACTAAGGGATCATACTTTACTGACTAGCAAACAGATCTGCAGAAAATAAGTAAAAAGCATATACTAGAAGAGTAACTTAAAGTGTGTAAAAGTGTGTTTAAACTTTAAGAAGTGTAAATTTAACTTTATTTAACTTTCAACTTTCAATCTGTAAACCTTTACACTAGCAAACTTTATACTAAATTATATTTGTTATTTTATTGTAACTTGTAAGCAGAACTCAATGGCTATTTTATAATGGATCATACTCATTCTCATAGTAATACTTTGTTCTGTATTTATTAATGAAAAAAATATAATGTAATAAAATGTGAAATTTCAAACTAGGGTAGTTACTCACGAGTATTCCCGAATAACACTGGACGCAATTAATGATTAAGTAGTCAATAAATTCGTGTACCTATTATAATGAAGATTGACGTCGATCGAGCCGACCCCATCAATCCCATGTCCGACATTTTAGCTGCTGTATCCGATTACTTGTACCTATACAAATTGAGTTTCCTTGCTTAATTTTGTTAATAGAAAATAATTACTATTGAATTAAACTAGTATCGAATACCTTTTGTTTAACTATATTCGAAATTAAAACAAAATAGGACATAATAACATCAATTATATGATGCAGGTCCTCCTAAAGGGTGACTATATTTCGTATTTTTAGAAATGTTTTTGAAGTAGCACAACATACATTTTACACAAAAATCTTCAAAATAATACCGCGAAAACTTACAAAATGGCGGACGTGAGTTGGCGCCAATTTAAAACGGGCCTTGTATCCTATCGCGCTTTGATCTCGGTCCCGTAGGAGTGTGTACACAGCGCCGCGTCTGTATATTTGTCTTCGCAGTGAAAGAAACCCGGGTGAATGGCGTAGTCTTTCAATAGAAGATTTATATCGGTGGAGCAGACCGTCAACTATAGCGTGGCAATTTGTTAGTAGATACCGTGATAAACTGCGCCCGGCGCGATGTGGCGTAGGGAATACCGCTTTGTGCTGAGCGTATGCTTCTGTTGATAGTCTGCAGAAAGCTAACAGCAAATAGGCTAAAGACCAACATGTATAGTGCGACGAACTTATCCGGCCAAGTGAGAGGTGCTTTTATCACTGTTAGTTCTGTCAGAAAATAGAATAATAGATAATAGAACCTACAAAGCATACAAGCACACATAAGACGATTACAAATTGAAAATAATCTAATTTTGATCTATTCATTATGTGGCTTTACCATAATTCAGTCTTAACAGCTTTATAAAATTTGTTAAAGTAGGTAATCATTACTAGGAATATTCGTAAAACCACGATAAATTAAAAACTAATAAAATACAAATTATAAATTAAGAAGACATCATCATAATCCATTATTCAAAAATGGTTACGTAAATGGGTGTTACTGCAATAATTTTAGAAAAATCCAGAAAGGTGCTTATATAGAAATAACCCTCTATCACTCTTTGCGTAGCCCTTGTCCATTTGTAGCACACGTATATTGTTAGAAAAAATAAATTTTTGTACAATATCAAGTTAAGATAAATAGGTATGAGCTTGTTGAAAAACACGATCTTTCGTAGACATTACCGAAAGTGGCCTGAGTAGTGGCTAGAGTGTTTATGAGTTTTGATTATTCATCTGCGAGGGGTCGGGGCAGTAGCAGCTCGAGTGTTGCAAACACGAACACTAGCTACCGTCTGCATGCCTCATATTTATTCAATGTGTTTCAACGCGTCCAACATTATCAACACTTATGGCATACGGAAAATCAACTTTATTTCATATGCTATCCTTATTTCAGATTTTTTTTAATGTTTTTATTTTTGTATAGTTAGACTAATGCGTTTTGTTTAAAGTAAAAATCAGGTATAAACACCACAAGACAACAATATTACTTCTTATTATTATAATGTTTGGATGGTTGAATGTATAGATATTTGTTACTAGGTATCTCCAGAACGACGAAACGTGTATGGTTCCCGTGGGATGCGTTTAATTCACATATTTAGTACCTGCGCAACATTTCAACACAATTGATATTTAACACAGTTAAAGAACATAGTCTCAAATAACACATAGTACATTTATTGTTTTTTTTTTTTGTTAATTCCGAGCGGATTTAGTCTTCTTTAAAATCTGGTGAAAAATACACAGATAACTAAGTGCTTAATTATTGCTTACTTAGTGGTATCGTGCGTTGCACGATAAAGCTGAGTTACTGACGGAATGTAGAGGTAGTTAATAAGAGTTTGACCTGATCGGTGTGACAGTGTAAAGTCTATTTACCTACCAATTCAATTTTGCATTCTGCATTTTCTTATCTGGTCTAAAAGAGTTTAATACTAGTAGTCACCCAACGCTAATATTTTCGATAGCCTCTTTACAAAAAAAAAAAACTTAGAAACCAGTAAATCTCGTGTCTGTTTTTTTAACTAACCTTTTTTATTTGTATTACAACTTTATTCATTCAATACACGACTCACAAAGATCTTTACAAAATAATACCTAATACAATGTTGTTTATTTAAATGTCAAAGTAAATAACGTTGCGAATTGTTTCCAATAAAAACATCGGTCTAGACACCCTCGCCCCTCACCCCGCCACTGCCACTTCACCCCGAGTGTCTTCGCTTGTTTCTATTGAATTATTCAACGCAGTCAGGGTACAAATCGCGAAGAACGTAGATACCGCAGTTCCATGCAAGTGTCTATGTCATAACTGCCACCTTCGGGGTAATAGAGACATTGATTTATTCTTAAGAGACCTATATACAACCAAAGGAAACAAAAACAATACTAGTTATAGAGCGGACATGGAAAGCATTTTCCTTTAAATGTTTTAATAAAAATCGCAAATAGTCGTTAGAACACGCTATCTGTCACATGTGCCAAAGTAGATCACCGAAGCTCTATCAGTAGTCGAGTTTTTAAACGTACGTCATGGTTCATATTGTCTGGTCTGTTGATATAATATGTAATTTGCTAAATGGCTTTATCTACAACGGAGTTGTGACGTCATTTTAGTTTCAGCTCTGTTAACTTGAGTGTGGTTTGTTGTAAAGATGGTTCCCGCGAATATTGTACGATTATATTCTATCAAATCTGTCACGCAACTATTAATTAGATCGATTGAAAACATCGTTTTACAATCTACCAGCTTAGTATGTACGTAGGTGGTGAAATTGAGAGCTGTATTACTAAATCGTTAACATTTTTTTTTGTAAAAGCATAACATTATTATCCTTCAATAAGCATAAATAACGCTTTTAACTAGTCCGGTAAATATTATCTAGATAAATAGGGTTAATAAGAAATAAATAAAACAGTTTAGAGAACTTTTGAGCAATTATCAGCATATAGTTAAGACAAGGGCTCCCTGTGTCTACAAAAGCACGGCCTCCTGGAAAACATTAGAGGTAAATTTCTCGCTTTCCTGTTTTTATGGTCAGATAATCACTAACCAGACGGAATCCTTAAATCAAAATTTAAACCTTAATAGGACAAAAGAATGTTAAAGAGGCGCAGACGTAGCTTTAAATCTCGTTTACACGAATTCGTCGTTTATTTTAAACGCCGCATTCCAAACGTATTTGTATACATTTAATTTTTAGTGTATTTTTAATATACTTTTACTTAAGTAATGATTCAAATAGGAACATTTTTTATATATTGAAATAAATTTTGTACAAGTATAATTGAAATAAAGTAATCAAACAATTTTATATAATTGTTTAATTTTGAATTTGCGACAAAATTGTCATAATTACGTAGTTAAGTTAATTAAAAAATTCAAGCCGTCTTGGGTCTTAAATAAAAAACATCATATGTATATCCCATACTGACAAATATTTGCGACAAATGTATAAAAATCACCAAACTAAAAATACAACTACTTTTTCCATATCCCAAAACTCATTAAATAGATTTATTTAAAGTCACAGAGCACACACTTTACGCCATGTCTACTTTTTTCTATCACCCTAAAAATCGCAAAATACATTTTTGTTGTCATATCTTTCTCAGTGCCTTTCCTATCCCACTACTTCCCGCTAGACCTGAAATTATATTATGCGCTTGTGCGTCGCAACTCGTGCGATGTTAAGAGCCGCCAAGATAATATGTATTAGATAACTATAATACGTGTTTAGTATTTACATAGAACTACACTGCAGATATACTGGTTTCTCTGGCATTCACTTTGACAAAACAGAGACTAAAATATGTATTAAAAGAAGTGGCACTGCATTCGAAACCTACTGTTAAACTATGCGTTGCAGTTGTCAAAAAAACAACGTGAACAAAAAGTTGAATGGTGACGATCATTAAATGAGAGAAATTTCATGTAGAACCGTGCTAACTGCCACATAACATTATTTTAAAGGCATTACGAGCATACGTTGACTAACCTTTACAACCAAGTTAATCACTACATAGCACCTTACATAATGTTTAATGGTTGGAAAAAATTAAAAACACATCACCCTTATTACAAAGAAAATAAAGACCATTTAACGTCAGTTAAGTCCAAGTTTACGCCCACATCAGGTCTCCAGAACTGCAGAGTTTTTGCTTGTTTCCGTTCGCGAAAGTGGAACGTGGTTTTACTGGTAGCAGTGGTGGTACTGCAATGGGTGGGGTTTGGCCAACACCCCGTCACACAATCGCCTTTATGAAATTACATTGATAAAAAATACCTATAAATCTATACAATTTGCTACTGTATTTTCCATTTTTGATGCAATTGAGGTCATGATATAAGTAAAAATATACTTATAAGGAATACACAGACGGTCTCGTAAACCTTGTTTACGTTACCTTTACGTAAGACATCTTAACTTTTTTACAATTTCGTTGTTCAGTGCTAATTAATTTACTACTTAAGCAAATATATACATTTGTTGTACAGTTAACTAAAACTTTCTACAAAATGTTTGTTAAGTAAACATAAAAAATTGCCCATCTATTTGTCTCTTTAAATTTCTTTTACTATCCTGTGAAAAAAATGAATTTAGCTTTTTAAACAGTTTCTTTTGTTCAATAAAATAGACAAAACAACGAACACCAATTAGGTTCTAAACAAGATCTAGATAGCAATCTTACCAATCTTATTAAGTGCGAAAGTTTAGATGGATGGATGTTTGTTATTACTTATCTCCAGAACAGCTAAACGGATTACGCTGAAATTTGGCATAGTCTTAGAATATAGTGTGGAAGAACAAATAGGACACTAATTTAGTTTCTTATTTCGCGAGTACCGGCTCGCAGGCCAAAGTTAGTACTATATAAAAGTCACTAAACTAGATCTAAGGTATTTAATCCCTAACGAAAAACAACATGCTTCCTTTATTCCTTATGCGACCCATTGGTAAATGCAAATATGTAGCTAACTAACGAGTTTTCAGATCAAAGTCGATCATTTAAAAAATGTTACATGTACAATTTTAACTTTGCTCGTTTCTTCTAAATTGAATATTTACATACGATGAATTTCCAGTGGTAGATCCCGCAACAACATTATTTGTTGGGTGCACGAATTGGCCGGGTCGACCAGTGCAACACCACGACCACACAGAAGACAGTGCGTGAAGTGGAAGCTATTCCGCGTTTCGTCTGATGAGTGTGGTATAGGTACCGGATGCCTAATTTTAGTCCTCTTTCCCTTCTCATCCTTTTCTTATTAGGAAAGGATGGGAGGGGGAAGTGGATTTTTCGGAAGAGAGAACGCATAGGAAGGAGACATGTCCTATTTCTGTGCGTCCCCTTCTTCGTTGATTAAAGGTAGGCAACGCATCTGAATTTGCGGATATCTATGGGCAACGGTCGCCTCGCTATTTGCTCGTTTGCCACCTTATGATATAAAAAAAAATCGCTTTTTGTTATTGTTCAATTTGTCTATTGAAACAAAGCAAAAGAAACTTGAAACATTTTTGGTGTGACGGATCAAAAGAGGCTTGTCTTTGCTTACCATCTTAGAACTTAACTTGAATACTAATTACAGTGTAGCAGGAAGTTTAGTCATTGTCTTAGCTCCTAGAAAAGTGTAAAACATGTTCATGCAACTGCTCGTTTCGCTATGCTTTTTTCTTTCAATAACTACTCACTTCTTATCATTTATTTAATACTTTTTCGTAACGTCTATAACTGTGGTCATTTTATACGAAAGGAATAATTCATGTTATTTATGTACTTTGAAATGTACTAACATGATAGGCTAGGCTGTTTTAAAACAATGTTCACTCTACAAGTCTGTAGATACATACCTGTCTGTGAAAACAACTAACAGAATTTTGTATTTAAATCATCAATTCACGAAGCGATTCTTTACAGTATTTGAAACGAGATAAAATCTCGCTGTGAAAATCCCCTTTAAAAACAAGTTAATTTTAAACACGACTGCAGTGAATTCGTACGCAACATGATAAGCTATTAATTTGTGCACGCGAGCCAATTACACTTTTGTTTGCAAAATTTTAAAAAACTGATTCGTGCATATCTCTCAGTACAGAATCAATACATACTTTCATATCACGTACATCTCACGGTACGCCGGAGCGGTTCTGATTGCAATCAGTGGAATCAACCCTTATTGAGTTTGGCGAATGAATCCGGGACGAGAGCGTTGTATTTGTTTGCGCCCTAACCGAACTGTTTGCTTCGACTATTATCTCTATCCGACAAGGATATATCGCGTAGCTAGAAACGTACAATATTTGATAATATTTCAACTATATTTTCATTAGCCATGGATCAAACTATGTACAGTCAAAACCGTTTATTGCGACATCGTTTAGAACCACATACCGGTTAAATTGACCAAAATCAAAGGTCCTGGCTGAATGTTATATACATATCTTTCCTATTAATACCTGTCACCGTTTGTTACAACTATCGGTTTTTACGACTCAATATGAGTAGTCCCTTCGATGTCGTTATAACAGATTTTGACTGTATTTATTAAATTTTGCGTGTTTGTCAATACTTACTAATGTTATAAAAGCGAATGTTTAGATGGATAGATGTTTGTTTAAATATATATCCAGAACGGCTCAACGGATCTTGATGAAATTTGGCACAAATGTAAATCATAGACTGGAAGCTATTTATTATGTTTTTTTTTTAATTCCGCGCGGACGGAGTCCCAGGCCACAGCTAATAGAATAAGTGCAAGGTTATGTTTGACTACATGATTTTATCTATATTTGATTTGTGTAACATAAAGATTGATTGAAAAATAATGTTCAACATGTGTAATAAATTATGCTGATAGCTAAAGTTTTCATAGTAGAAAGAAGTAAATAAATATGTAATTAAGAAATTCAGTATTTTTTGGGATATTTTTCACTGAAGTAAAAGAATTACATACAACATACTGAAACCGAATCTAGTTAAAATATCCTTTAAAATACCTTGAGGTTGTATAAAAAAATTAAGTGTGACATCTAGTACTACCTATACCTATTGTTAGCCCATACACGCGTTGCGGGGATCTATATTATCTTTATCAGACGATTTATCAATTTTTATATACACTGTAACATCTCAGGCCGTGTAACATTATGCACGATAAACCATTTGTTAGTCAATTGCTGTAACAAGTCGTACAAGGAGACACTTTTATTAACCATATGTCCTAATATTCCTATATTTTATTTATTTATCATTAATTCTATATCCGTTTCGAGCATTATTGTTTGTGTTATAGAAAATATATGACTTGGCAAGGCTCGGGTTGATATAATTATGATAAATATTTTTGACAAACATCTATATTTTATTGTGTAACTACCACTATAGTAAACTCTCCTGTCCGAAGCCTATACAATGTAATAATATATTGATGACATATTTGACAACATAATTACTATGATTACTTCCTATTAAAATGATTAAAGCCACATTTTTCTTAAAAATTACTTTACACATTGGACCATTAAATCTATGGATTTCATTGGCCCAACGAGAAAAAGTATCGACCCGAAACGCTTATTCGTAGATGTAAAAAGGCAGTGAAAATTTTGTCGCCCCCAAAAAAAAACCTAAACTTTTCATGTACAGTCGCATGTATTCACGGTCTACTAGACCTGTCAAGTTCCGTACGTCATAATTTGGCTTCGAACTTGCAAGTTGCAAAAATCGAATCAAAACATGTATAACAAAATATAGCTATAATACTATATGCTACATTTTAGATATATTATTCGGTAATTGATATAATTTAATTCGCAATTGTACATCCTCTATTTTAACTCTGACGTACAAATCATAATATCACCACAAACATGTAAACCTACAATTTGCACAAAATTAGTGTCCATTTAATGATCATCGCAAAATTAATCAATCGCTGAAACATACAACTTTGAATCTTATTTCATTAAAGTAACGTCTACACTGAATGCATAAAATCATTACGTGAATACATTCGGCATTCGACTACCGTTCGATTCATCAGCTTGATTCGTCTTCATTACCGGGAAAAAACGAGATTTGCGAGCAAGAATTTAATCTCGGGATTGTATGGGATCTCGTTACGTTCCATATTCATTGCTGCATTAACATCATTCTTACATTTATATTTATTAGTATATTGCTTGTTTTCTTCTATTGCTTTGTGTTTATCGAGTTGTATTCATTAATAATATCTTATGTTGGTAATAGTGCTGCCGAAACATCGCAAACATATATTGTCTATTATAAATAATTCTTATTAATTTCGTAATTTTTTGATAATAAGCTCATGTCATGCTCATATTAATAATCTATAGCTTATCTATATATATAAAAGAAAGTCGTGTTAGTTACACTATTTATAACTCAAGAACGGCTGAATCGATTTGACTGAAAATTGGTGGGCAGGTAGCTTAGAACCAGGAAACGGACATAGGATAATTTTTACCCCGTTTTCTATTTTTTATTCCGCGCGGACAGAGTCGCGGGTGAAAGCTAGTAAATAATAAATTTAAAAGCTACACTAACTGAAGAGTCTCCATTCAAGAATTGGAATAGGTACTTCATTATTTGATACTTTACTAAAATACTAGCAGTATCTTTTAGGAACGTTAGCCAGATTTATTCAGATTTTGCCCCGGATAAATCTGGTTAATTTACAAACAGGATCGCGTGTTATACAACAAAGTGTCACGGATAAAAGGGAGCCGCGGGCCTTCCCAAATGTGACGATACAATGATCACGAAACTCCACCACTTCCTTAACAAATTGGCCCCTAATGACACACCGTAAGCAGCGTACATAATTTCAAGAAAAGAAACACATCATCCGATTATTTTTAACCGCACCTTACTCCTTTACAAACTTTTCCTTGCTACCGAAAAACTAACGCCCATATAAATCTCAATCTTACTTAAGACCAAAGAAGAGACTTTTAAAACATTTTTTTGTTATTTTAAGTGAAAATATAAATTGGTAATATTAAGAAATTAATCTGTTATTGCTCCCGTTTGCAATATGTCGATTTATGGTAATTATACCTTGTGGTTTTGATTTTTCACTTTTTCAATCTGTAAACTTGAGAAGTTGTTTTTTTTATAATCTCTGTCATTTTTATTTATTGTATCTGTAATCTATGATCACGTCTATCAATGACAGCGTTGATATTCAAATTACATACATATAAATGAATTTCTATACGTTCGTTGTTCATTTAATTTAGATTCTTAGGCCTAAAAAAAGAAATGGATGGATTGCAGGAACGGATAGATGAATTTGAAAAACTAGACCAATGTAGAGAGAGATAATCGTAATTTCTTTGAATTGTGTGCATTTTATTATACTACTTCTAAACTATTGTAGTAAGTATTAATCCTTATTAATATTATAGGTGCGAAAGTAACTCTGTCTGTCTGTCTTTCGTGCTTTCACGCCAAAATTACTTAACCGATTAAAATGAAATTTGGTACACAGATAGTCTAGAGCCTTTTTTTTTTTTTTTTTTTTTTTATACAAGGAGGAATGCTTAATGCATACTCCGTGCCTCGGGGAAGACACGCGAGTTATGTGAGATTCTCTCCCCGAATGGGAGCATACCCACTAAACCTCCTTGTTCCCTCATGGCCATACTGTGGGGCGCCACGGGATCGCGTGAGCTTGCCACCGCGACGCCCCACTGACCGCCCCGGGAGGGGCCCTCTCTGCGCCCTTAGGCGCTCCTCAAGACGACACCGTGCAATGCAGGTTCGGAATCCCCGCCTCCCCCGCTGGTGCCGCCAGGGTTTATAGAGACCCACCTCTTGGCCCCCGTCTTGATCAAGACAGGGGCCCGCGGTCCCGGTGATGGCCACCGGGATTACGCGATGGGACGCAGGATCACACGTCATCGCATAACAGCTCTGCAAGCAGAGTGCTACCGAGGTCGTGCTCCCACGTCCCGACCGACGGCCGCGACCCTAGTGGGCCGCGCCACCCACCACACTCAAGGCTCACCCTCACCTTTCGCTGCCCTGAAAAGGGCAGTTACTCAGCTCGGGTTCGCCGCCCTCTCATGTACGGACCCACAAGTGGGCCCGCACCCTAACCTACCTTAACTAACTTAACCTAGCCTACTCTAAACTAACCCTAAAAGGCGCTCGCCTTGCGGCGAGACGCCGCCCTCTCTTGTACGGACCCACAAGTGGGCCCGCACCCTAACCTAACTTACATAACTAATTAATCTAATAGACGCTCGCCTTACGGCGAGCGCCGCCCTCTTTTCTGCGGGCTCACAAGGGGCCCGCAGCCTAACCTAATGTGCGGGCTCGCATGGGGCCCGCCTAACCTAACTTAACCTAATAGACGCTCGCCTTGTGGCGAGCGCCGCCCTCTTTTCTGCGGGCCCACAAGGGACCCGCAGCCTAACCTACTTAACCTACTTAACCTAGCTTACCCTAGCTAACCTACCAGTGTTTGGTTCGCGGGGCCGAAGCCCTACCCCGGCAGAAGGCCGGGGCGTTCCCCTATCCACCACCCGGGGACGCGCCACGTCGGAGTTCACCTCTCCGCCCACTCGGACAACCGAGCAGGTCCGTGGAGATAGTCTAGAGCCTGAGAAAAGGCGTGGCCTACTTACTTTATAATGCGAAAAAAGGTAATAAGGGGTTGAAAGGGGGTTTATGTAAATTTGTAAGGAAGTATCGTCATTTTTAGAGTTAGAAGGTTGAAACTTACCTTTATTTTTAATAAAAAGTTATTTTTCATTTAAGGCTTCAAAATATTCCGTTTTATTGGATCTTGGATATTTACATTATTCATGGATAACACGAAAATGGAGAAGGTAATTACTTTAACAACGTCTATAGATTAATTTTTTTGCAAGCGCATTTTCTTACAATGTGGCTTGTTAATTTATTATTCATTAAAAATGCATCATTTGTCATCAGCTGTGTTATCTAACTTCATTATTTAATTTACTCGAATGACATTTGTTTAACAATTCTCGCAGCTATCGACTATATTAATAGCCCACAAATTACTGTCCTGCGCTTTGACTATTAAGAGACAGGACCCGTCGTACGCGCGCCTACTCTGTTAAATAAAAATTAATAATAACTTCTAAAATTGCTTGCTCGTCTACACATTTTGTGTAAATATAATATTTTACACAAAATTAAAAATAATTCTTTTTTTTATAAATGCACCTTGGTAAAAAATTGCTGCCGTTTGCCTAGTCCTTTTGTCTGTAGTCAAAGTTAATAGCCCACAAATTACTGTCCTGTGTTTCTGAGAGACAATGTTAATTGTTTTCGCAACTGTTCCCGATCATATGTCGAATGGTAACAATAGAAAGGTGCCGTTGGATGTATTCTTTTGAATTCAATTGTAAAACAATGCATAAAACAAAGCACTTGGATAAAGAAAAATTATTCTACGAAAACATTTTATATTACAACCACAAAATTAAATTAATTTATACGGTTACAATATTCACAGAAGCCGTTGAAATTACCTACTCGTAATTTCTAACCTATAAACATTTTCATAGATCAATTTCGGGTTCGTAACCTAATATTGTAAAAAAATGTTTAATTTCTCTCGTAATTTCTTACCACCTTGTTATTCGAAAAAAAGTCCTCATTTTAAAATAATTACAATAAAACCGTGTGAAAACAGATTAAAAATAGTAGTTTTATGCTTTTTGACGTTCAAAAAGACGTGATATTACTTCAAAAGACATAGTATTATTATTTAAATTATTTCAAAAACATGCATGTATCACGCGATGTCAAATTATGACAAAACATCAAAAAAAAAAAACTAGCAACATTAACGGAGGTGCTTTTTTGATAATAAGTGTATAATTATGAATTGGCACGTCGGTTGCGGTCAAGCTTGCTCGTCGGGCGCGATCCCATACAAATTGCGGTTTTCGACTGGCATTAGTAAAATTGTGGCCATATGCTGCCTAACGGAATACAGTGGCCAAATAAATACAATGAAAAAAAAAATTGTTCATGCGACGAAATTTTAAACATACGTAGTTAAATAGTCAAATATTTGCACAACATGAAATGGATATATGCAGAGATTACTATCATGTCTGGAAGGTAACTTTTTAACATCACAATTATTAAAAAAAAAACGAAGCAAATCCATAGCTTGATAGTTTTGTCAATTGAAAATAAACAAAAATCTATATCGACAAGCACAAAGCCTCTTGGTACACTGGTCGGGAACTCGTTTTTTACGTCTCAATCATTATTTAAATCCATTTAACCGGATTTGCTCTTCAGTATGTAAATATCAGGTGACTGCGGGGGCAAGGGGTGTGAGGTGCACTCGTAGGGCGGAGACGAAGAGGGGTTTAAGCCGCTTTGATCTGGTCTTGACATCGCCACCTGTGCCCACGATAGATTTACGGCCGCTCCACCACTCGTATTGTCTCAAGATGACGTCAACTATCGTAGTGGGGGTTGCAAGCGCTGTGGAACGATGAAGGTAACTGGGGTATCTTTCTTTTGATCATATTAATTCATTACATTCAGAGACTGCGTTTTAAAAATTGCTTTAAAACGACGCTTTCATACGTTGCATTTTCCTATGTAATAAAACCGTACCAGTGTCGAGTGACAAAAATATTCTTATCTCTGTTTTTAAAACAACGAGCGGGATAACGATATGTTTATATACAGGTGTTTCGGCAGTGAAAACCTACGGGTAGATTAGTTTGTAGGCGGGAACACCTTAATAAAGTGTGACTGCACATATCTATGAATTTCGGAATTATATTATATCGTCGCCTCTAAAATGTCAAACTCTACGTTCAGATATTAAATTTAATTCCATTTTACAAGATTACATACATTGCATATATTATTATATACAAATACACATAGATAAATTATCTGAATTTTAAGTGATGCTTAACAAAGGAGGTTCAATGTGAAACGTTAAAAATAATAGTCCGGTCACAGGATGCATTATTCAATTGATATTTTCGGGGGAGCCGAGGTCCACTTAGATGGAATTGTTTGGTCCACAGCGGACAAATATTTTCAAAACAGGGGGCCACTCAACGGCGATTGTCAAATTGACCGAATGATTGTGAAGGGGAACGAATGTCTGAATGGGATATTTTCATTGTGGACCATTTAAATATTTTACGATAGAAGTAATTAGAAACGAAATTATCGTTTCAATAATTTTAATTGAATTTACTAAATAAATTGCAAAGAAACAAGTGAATGTCACTACCGCATGAAAAAAAAAACATGTAATAGTTCCTATACTCGAAAGTACTAACAAAACTTTTACCGTAAACAATAGATACACCCTTCTCTCCTTGTTAATAAAAGATAGACATTTAATACAGCAGATTTAATCCGATCACAAAAGCGTTCACTGTAATCTAGTAAGTTACAACTCGGAGACTAGATGAACGCTTAAATTTTTTATTTTCGTCTTGCTACCAACCACACAGATGTATAAATTCATTCGAGTGTATTGCAATACCAAGTGTTTAAATAAAACAGAAATGTAAATTTCAAAACACTTCTTAGGCTATCGCATCGACAACAATCCCACGTCGACCAAGCACCGCAGATATCAGATTTTACAATTACATCTATAGCCGCATCGTGCGTTATGCTATCACCATAACGGCACCCCATCATCGGCACGATCATTATAATTATACAAACCGAAAATACATCTAAACACATCCTTACCTATTAAAAAATAAGGCTTACAATCGTATAAACCAAGGATAAAATGTCTTCGGAATGTGACACAATTCGCTGCGCAATCGCACGTCATCATCACGATTTGCCCTAAGGTTACCTCTTGCGTTTACCGTATTTTAGTTCCTATTGCATGGACTTAAGGTGATCAACTAAGCTAAAAGATATCGTAGGTAAATTCGTGACAGGCCGTTGTTGGGAGACAACTTTAGACTTCATAGATGTTCTCATTTGATATTTACGTCTTATTCGTCGTACATTAGACCTCTTTTACTATTTAATTCGGTTGAAGACAAACTGTTGATTTTATCATCGTATATATCAAATCAATTATTTACGCCCAATAAGTAATTGAACTAAAATAAAACATCGCCGCAAGGCTGCAGTCATTTCTCTAAAAAGTAAATTGTGTTCTCTATTAGCTCATAGATGGCGCTAACGAATTTAAGAAGTTTAACGTGGGGACCTTCGAGAGTAGAGTGAATAGGCATTTTTTGGCATTTGCTAAGCTAGCGCGTACCATCTTTAGACCACGTTATCGCTTAACATCAGGTGGGATCGTAATCAAACGCTAGATACAATTTTTTAAAAAAAGTAAATTGCGACATCTGTTGGTCAGTGGTACAAATACAGTCAAATAAAAATTATCCTTAAAGGTTTTCGCAATAACAATACCAAAAATGCCTTTTTTATAATTTTATAAATTACTAGCTGTCGCCCGCGACTCCGTCCGCGCGCAGTAAAAAGAGGGGGTTATGATAAATAGATGTTGGCCGATTCTCAGACCTACTGAATATGCTCACAAAATTTCATCAAAATCGGTCAAGCCGTTTCGGAGGAGTATGGCAACGAAAACTGTGACACGAGAATTTTATATATTAGATAAACAATACATACGTGACAAAGTAAATGAATCCGAAAATTATATGCTATTTCATTGAAAAGAGCCTATTATGTGGATTAAATTATAACATTATTCAAGGGCAAGCAGATTTATAAATTTAAATATTCCTGAATATAACTATACGTATCTTTCATTAGCAAGTTCCAGCGGCATCTATATGGAATTATAAAATGTAATTTTTACTGCGCGTACGACCTTATCTTCACATTGCTTTTAATTTAATTTTACCACTCTAACTAATACCCGAAGTTATTCACAGATGGCGCATATCTATATTATATTTGCATTTCTTTTTACGCTTCTTAAATCAAAAATAAATCGAATATTCTTGTAAAAAAAATCAATAAAAATTTAAAATTTCAATTTCTAAATTAATTACTTAATATCTAGATAAATTTAAATTTTGAAATGTTATTACTCGTATCAATAAATAGTTTTTATGTTTCTTAATTTATAAAGAATCGCACCTCTATAGCGAAGTCTTCATATTTTTGCCAATTTTCATAAACCATACTTTAAAACATCACAACGCCTACACTTTCAACGGGTAATATTATAACACTTTTACAAGCACCTATTACATTTTTCACTAAAAATAACAATTATTTAATGACAAATGCCAAACGCCTCTTTTTCTTTTACGGGGAAACCTTTTTATTTATTCTCGCCTGCCAGTGCTCAAAGCTACCAGTAATATTACACTGTTATTTTTCCTCTTTTTTTATCTATTTATAATAGTAATACTAATCTAGCTTTACTTTTAATGTAAAGTTATTACAGGAATCTTATTATTTTATTAGTCAGAGATTTAAAGTTCTCCAGACTTTAAATACTAATACCTTGCTTCAAAGCCATCATTAAAAATGGGATCCTATTTTCAGTGTATTACTTATGTATATTATTAACTAAGTCTGTTTTTATTTACGGGTGATTTAAATTTTATTGTGTTTTGCAATAGTAAAACGTAAATTCGTGAACCTAATTGGGGAATACGCTGTACCTATTTATGTAATTTTTTACTTATTTGTTTGTAGGACTTCAAACTAAAAATCTGAAATGAAATTACAAAAGTATTTTTATTCACATTTTGAAGTATAATTTTTATATTTAATTTTTATTGTAATTTTATTTTGCGCTTGCAACACTTTTTATTTTTGAGTCGCTTAGCTAAATAGTATTGAAATTTACATTTAGATGTGTTTAGATATTTAAAATGTTAAAAATTAAATGGTTATTTGTGAAAAAGGTTTGTGAACTTGTGTAATTTTTCACAAAAGTAGTATACAATTTCACAGAACAAATGACGGTGACTAGATTTAATTTGTGCTGTAGGAAAATTAAATATTTGAAGGTAAGTAACATGTTTGGTTTAAGATAAATGCCTTTTTTTGTCACATTTTTGACGGAATACTCGTAGTGCGATCTAGATGTTGATGTTAGACTGGCATAATATTTTGATCTCCGAATATGTGAATATATCAGATTGTCACTATAGCCAAAGTATTGTTTTAATTATATAATTTAGTTAATTATTTTTTATATTATATTTATATTTTCATCGGAAATATTGTAATTTTGTAGATATTTTGAGATAGAATTTTATAAAGTGGAAATCGAAAACAGTTGGTTTAAAAAGTATTAAATATATTTAAGGTTACTTTACGCACACCATTTCATTTGGCACGTCTGCAACAAGAGTATGCTTCTGCGCGACTAACCAACTCAAGCATCGTAACGACAAAAGTTTAACGACCCGATTGCAAAATATACAGTAAAACTTATACCAGCAAGTCCGATATAATAAAAAAAATTATTACAATAGGTGCCTATTTCACGTAACTTGCAACCTTGAAGTTTCTCTCAAATTTCTCTGTACGTAAATTATTTTTTGTTTATGTTTTCTACAAAGATTCTTATAATGATGTAGGATATAGTGTGTAGGAATGTTGCAATACAAAAAATTTCGTGGATAAACATTTTTTTTTATCCTCTGAATTAATTATTTTACTGTTGTTGTTATTTTGAGATTGCCAACGTCAGACAGCAACATATTATGTTATAATTAACTTTATATATTTATAACATTAGCTTTTACGACTTTGCATTGATATCCCTATACCTTAAATCCTTTATAATCTTACAAAGGATACTTATAACTTCACGATGAGTAACATTGTTAAAATCTAGGCGTGGATTTCCACTTATACGCTTATTTATAAGAGAAGGGTGCAAACAAGCGGCGGGAACACCGCGGTAATTATCGACTCCCAACAAAGAAAGTTCAGAAGCAAATATTGAAAGTGTCTCGTAAAAACAAAAATAATCAGGCAAATTTGTGAGGTGTTACTACTCTAGTATGATTACTTATCTAGTCGTTTAATAGCGTGATTAACAAAGCGGTCAACAGATGAATTTATTTAAACTGTGAATACAGAGCTATATATATCCTTGGACCAGTACACAGTAGTCAGTTGTCACGGCTTAACGAGCCCTGTCACCGGGCGAGTGACCGTCCGCGATAACAAATACATCTACAATGGAATTCGTTTCGACTACAAGTGTTTTGTTTATATTATTTAAATCAATTTCCGCCAAATCGATACCAAACAGTTATGTCGAAAATCGAATGAATTTAATCGAACGTGAATTGGACATGCAATTAGGTAGTGAAGTGATTTTGAACGATGATGAAAAATTGGCCAACGAAATACTGATGCACTGGAAACAAAAGGAAATCGAAGAATCTTTTCGAAATCCACAATATTTTAATTTCTCGAAACATTACTTCGCTTACAAGAACGATATTCCTAAATCTAAAGTATATCAGATTATAAGAGAAATGCCTAAAGGTGCGGCGCTACATGTGCACAGCTCACTGATGCTCAGTGCAGATCGCTTATTGAATCTGACTTATGAAAATCACTTGTACATGTGCAATAATGAGGCCGGTGATATACAATTCAGATTCTCAGAAGTACCTCCCAAATCGCCTTGTCATACAGGCTGGCTGCTGCTGAAGGATTTGAGAAATTTAGGTGATGCAACGAAATTTGATGAAACTCTAAAGAACTATTTCACTCTATTTTCGGAATCGGGTCAAAGTTGTGACAAAATAAACGATATTAACACGATTTGGCGCAAATTCGAAAAAGTATCAAAAGCTATATCTCAATTAATAATTTATAGACCACTCACTGAAAAGTTCTTTTATGAAGCTTTGAACGAATTTTATAAAGATAACATACAGTACATTGAAATAAGAAGTGGTTTGAAAAGTCTGTACGAATTGAACGGCACAGTGCATGACAAATTGTATATGCCGAGATTGTACCGAGAAGTGGCAGAGCGTTTTAAAAGGGATCATCCGGACTTTGTGGGCGTTAAATTGATCGTGACTAGACATAGGCTAAAGACGGATGAAGAGATACGGAAAACTATAAATTTGGCGAGGCAGGTGAAGCGAGAATTCCCTTCGTTCTTTGCCGGTTTCGATCTCGTCGGACAGGAAGATTTGGGCAGACCGTTGTCTGATATACTGCCATTCCTGACTGAAGCGAAGAATGAGTTGAAGTATTACTTCCATGGAGGTGAAACTAACTGGTACGGGACTTCGACGGACGAGAATCTTTTCGATGCTGTACTTTTGGGATCGAAGCGTATAGGTCACGCCTATGGACTAATAAAGCATCCATCTTTACTGATAGCTGTGAAACAAAATGATATAGCGTTGGAAGTAAATGTTGTGTCTAATGTGGTGTTGGGTTTAGTCCATGATGTGAGGAATCATCCGTTAGCGACATATTTAGCGCTAGATCTGCCGGTTGTGTTGTCTAGTGACGATCCAGGAGTATGGGGTGCGGATCCATTGTCTCACGACTTTTATATAACTTTCGTGGGTGTCGCGAGCAAGCGCGCCGACTTGCGTCTCCTAAAGCAACTAGCTATTAACTCCATAAAATATAGCACGTTAGATACAAAACATAAGGAGACATTGTTCAGAGTGTTCTATACCAAATGGGATGTCTTCATCAAACAAGTATTAACTATGAGTACAAATATTTATTTATAAACGGGGAAAAAATTAACATTCACCAGTCATTAGGTATTGTAAATAATTTAACTATTAAAAATAACTAAATTTATTATTTGTTTATTTATTTTACCGACATACTATCGTATTTGCTTACATGTTAATGAATGTGTTGTTGAATCACATTGTATCTTATAATTCCGGGCCAATAAGGACATTATAAGTAAATATCTTATAGTAAACAAAAACGTTAGCAATAATATTCCATTTAAAACTAAACTGTATTTAAATTAAATTTTATACCTTAATTCCATTGACATAAAATTTAATCTCCTTCAATGTTTTCCGGAAACTTCTATCTCATGACAGGAAACACAAACTAGTTGACTTCCCTACAAGAGTGATATACATAATTACTAGCTGTACCTATACATAAAAGACGTGTGTTTCTTGCTGTAAAAAAAGGTAAATTAATAAAAAAAAAAATGCGTCTGCATTTTGTATACTCAACCTTGAGAACGTTACTACAACTACTTCAACATCAACCTGCCCTTATCCCTATGGAGGTTCGGCACAGTATGTACTCCTCCATACATCTCTATCAGCCGTCATATCTGAATTTACTCCCTTCTTACGCATATCCTCTTACTTCAACTACTTATATTTAGATTTTATATTTTGCGTCTATTTTATGTGTGCGCAATAAATCTTATGCTCCACGGTTGACACCAATTAGTGTGAGGCGACACCTAACGGCAACTCAGATAAACGATGCGCGACGTGTGAACACGCCTTAATTAGCTACATGAAAACTGGTATAACGACCCATCAGAGGGCGCGGCAGTTCACCCACCAAGGTGAGCAAAACCGAACCATATATTTCATAGTGTTATAATAATTTTGAGCATGTCGTGTACACATTTTTCATTATCTTACCAATATTATAAATGTGAATGTTTAGATGGATGGATGTTTGTTTGAAGGTATCTTTGGAACGGCAAATAGGATCTTGACGAAATTTTAGACAGATGTAGGACGTAATGTGGAAGAACACATAGGTTACTTATTACGTTTCTTTTAATTCCGTGCGGACGGAATCACGGGTGACAGCTAGTAATTTATAATTTTACATATGAAAATAACATTTATGATTAATTAAAAGCTTTTTGCTAATCAACATGTTTCTCAATGTATTATTTGACGTCAGATTCTTTAGAGCGAGACGATTTCAAACGGTGCGTGTTTAGTCGTAATTAGTGGTAACGTTGAACGAGTTGTAATCGACTGTGGTGTTGTATTTTCACACTATGAATCTTCATTTACTAATGAAGTGTATTCGAAAATATAACTCTTAAAAGCAGCTTCAGTCAATTTTAAATAAACATTTATTTGCAGTTCAAACTAAAAACCATAAAAAATACAATATAAAAACTAAAATATGTCATTAAAAGGTATCCCTTTAGGCAAGGTTCCGAAGATACTGGCAGCGTTTCCCCTTTGATTGGTGGCTAGATGGCAAGATTAATTCTTTGGATCTTCTAAATTAAATTTAAGTGACTTTAAAAATACATCAAATTGTCTCAAATACGAGTATATTCCACTGTGGATTTCTGAGACTAAAAATCTTCGTTTAAAATATATTCTTATCTCTATTTTGTCAAAGATAATGACATAGATTACTATATGTTTTATACAGAGATTTTCATCTCAAAAATCAACGGTTAATCAAGTAATGGAAAACGTAATTTCATGAGGAATTCAAGTAGAGTAACTAATAGTAGTATAACTAATCTAAACATCGTCATTGCTAACTTTTTTAAAAGTCTCAAATCAGCATGTTTATTTGCAACACCAACGTAACATAGAAATAATGAGACAAAGGTTCAGCGTCCCAAAGACCTGGATCATACCTAGATAATACTGTTAACCCGTTAACTAAAAACAATTTCAAACAAAATGCACTAAAAAGAAACAAAATAATGTCATGAAAACTCTCTAAACTCTAGTAGTTAGTAGTAGGGGCTCAGTTTTCCGCAACTCCACGACAAGCGCGTATTTTGCGTGTCTCTAAACTCTAAAGAAAGTTCTCTTCTTTCTTGTAACATGTCTATATTGTATAATTATTGTTATTTCGCAGTCGGTGTCGGCCGAAGTAAATAGGTGACATTTTATATTTGAGATGTATTAGACATACTTACGTTTATGTCCCTACTATTTAGGACTTTTATTTAGGACATTTAAAGAGCTACAATTCGTCCATACATCATTTTTATGTAGGTCTTATAGTTTAGCCTACGTAAGCGCTGAATGCAAAATTGTCCCTAATTTTCGCAACAAATTTTGAAGCTAAATTCAAAATCTACTAGTCTTCTAGTTATTTAAAAAAAAAATCAAAAAAATGGGACCCATCTGCAAGCACTTCCTTTCGATTAAAATATTTTTTATCAAAATCGGACCACCAGGGGCGGAGTTTCGCGGTAACACACATAAAAAAAATACAGTCGAATTGATAACCTCCTTCTTTTTGAAGTCGGCTAAAAAGCTAATGTGGTAACATCAAAACCAGTCAATTATCATTTACTACACATTCCTAAGGATAATTAACTTACCATTTAACGTATACATACAGTTAAACCAAGTATGAAACAAATCTAAAATATTGAATATTATGTTTTTCAATGACGTTCCAACACCGACAAAATTGACGACAAACACGAAACATTCTTTATCATTATCAGTTTATTTTATTATTATATTATCAAAATATTGGTATCTGATTATTATATGTAATAGATAGGGTAATCAAAGTAATGATTTTAACTGTTACTAAGACAATGAATTGAATTGTGAAGATACATGTAAGCAATAGTTCATTTAAGTTCCGAGAAATTAATCAGCAAAGAATTAATGCTGTTGTATGTTTTTATTTAGTAAACTAGCTGTCGCCCGCGACTCCGTCCGCGGGGAATAAAAAAAATATGTAGCCAATGTGTTCCAGACTATGTTCTACATATATGGCAAATTCCATCAAGATCCGTTGTGCCGTTCTGGAAATACCTTCAAACATACATCCATCCATTCATCCAAACATTCGCATTTATAATATTAGTAAGATTAACTAACCATTAACCACAATCATGTTTGATCTTCGATGGTGTCATCATTTGTACATGTGTATGCATACAGTGAGCATAGCACAAATATTGGTAACAAGCGCCATTGAACATATGAACCCTTTCTTTTCAACATAAAATCTGATCATCATTTTTGTAAAACCTTAGATCTTAGTATTATGCAAATATGTAATGTTGCGGTAATGGAATTAATTTTATGTAATTCGTGACTAAGGATATGTTGGAATTTTATGTAAATGATAGGCTCATATTGTTTTTATTTGTTTATTTAAGTTAATTATTGATTTAATCGATTCTTAAGTACTTAATTTCTAACCTTAGTTTTCATGTGCATTCAGTACAAATAATTTAAAGAAACAATCATAACATATATATAAATGTAAAATCTGCTGTTGTACATTAAAAACTAATTCTAAGAAAAAAGCTAAAAAAGAACTCATTAGAAACAACTATCAGACTGTGGCATGCCCTCAATATATTAATATTTATTAAATTATGTACATGTTATTTACCCTCTAGAGATAATCTACAAAACGTTGTTGCTTATTGCTAACAGAGACATTCCTTCCATATCAAGTTTATAGTAACATCGTAATCAGACAAAAATTTAAAATAATAATGATTGTCATACTAATTCAAATGATATAAATCCGATAATTGGCATTTTAATCGCAAAATTAAACTGATTACAGTCAAATTAAAACGAGATTATATTTCACTGTTTATCGATACACACTTCGAAATTCCCATCTACCATTTGCCTCTGACAATGTCATCTATAAACCTAGTCCAACGTATATTAAATTCATGTACAATTCTATCTTTATTTGAAATACTGCTATAATATAATGAATTCAAAGCTAACTTCTTTAAAAGTCTCAAATCAGCATGTTTACTTGCAACACCAACGAAAGTGACGTAGAAATCATGTGACAAAGGTTCAGCGTCCCAAAGACCTGGATCATCACTAGATAATACGACTGGTAACCCGTTAGCTAAAAATGAAGCTAGAGGATGGTTTCTTGAGTCTTCTATAAGTTTGAGAACTTTATTAGATATTACGTTTACTTCTAAAGCTATGTTGTTCTTTTTAACTTCTTCCATTAGCACTGGATGCTTTATTAAAGCATAACCATGACCAATACGTTTAGCACCAAGAACTATAGCATCAGCTAAGTTCTCATCAGAATTCGTACCGAACCAATTAGTCTCTCCAGCGTGGAAGAAATAATTGATTTCATCTGATGCATCTATTAATTCAGGCAGAAAATCTTTTAAAGGGTTTCCCAAATCTTCTTGTCCAACTAAATCAAAACCAGCGAAAAATTTCGGCAGTTTTTCTTTAATTTCACTCGCAATGCTAAGATGCTCCTTTATCGTTTCTCGATTACCCAGTCTTAAAGGTGCGTAAATCAATTTAGCACCAAAGAAATCTGGATAATCGGTTATAAATTTATCTAATATATTTTTATAAGACTGTGCTGTGAATACTGAGTCAAAAACATTTCCTTTCAAATCGTAAAGTGCGGGTAAAACACTTCGTATTTCAATATACATAATATTATCTTGTCTCGCGGCTTTTAACGTATCGTAGAAGTATTGTTCCCACACAGGTTTGTAAGTGAACAGACCGTCAGTATTTATAAAATATTGTTGAAATTTACTCCACACTGCATTTATATCGGAATAAACATCATTTGGATTATCAATTACAAGAGTGAAGATTTTCTTTAAATCATTGTCGAATTTTTCAACATTTTCGGAAGCGTTTCGAGCTTCTTTCATTAACTGCCATTTGGTTTCGCAAGGGGTATTCGGTTGATTTTTGGAAAATTTAAAGTTTGTATTATTATTATTAAAACAAACGTACAAGTTGTCCCAATATGTCAGTTTTAGAACGTAATCAGCGTTGAGCATTCCAGTATCATGTGCGTGTAACATCGCGCCTTTTGGCATCTTCTGTATCAATTTGAACAATTCAGATTTATTAACCTCATTATTATAATCGAAAAAATGTTTTGAAAAATTAAAGTATTGTGGATTCATAAAACAAAAGTCCAACTCTTTTAACTTCATGTTCATTATAATTTCGTTTGCCTTCAGTTCACTGTCACTTAGCACCATACCACTTCCTGGCATCATATCCAATTCTTTCTGTAGAAGTATTTGCCTTCTTCTAAGGGCAATTTCAGTAGCGGCATTTTCTGATAAAACTATTATTACACTACCTATCAAAGTACCAACAAACACGGTCCACTTTCCAGCCATCACAATGTCCACTAAACTATTAAAAGAGTACAACTTAAATATCTTTATTCAGAGCAAGGTTGCTCAGAGAGCGGACGGTAAAAAGAAAAAAGAACTGCCGCACGAAAAAAAAGTTAGTCGATTATTAGTTATGAATAAGCTAAAATAAAAAAAAATAAGTATTGCGTACACGTGTACACCGTATTGTATTATCGATATTAGTGAGTATCTGTCGATAAAAAACTATTTCAAAGCTAAAATGTTTTTACACGGTGTCACCTTATCAACTACGATCGGCAATCGATGTCTCGATTATGTTTTAGATTGCAACGCCGCGTGAAGTCTCATGTAAAATAAACTTTCGCTGTCAGCGAAACACTAGTAATATAACCTTACTCTGTTTGCTAATATAATTTGTTAGAAATTAAATCAAATGATTTTAGTACCATTTACAAATTTTTCTATCCTAGTATATATTTTAGCCAACTCTTCAATTCCTTTCTTTTCGACACCATAACCTACAAATTACTTGATTATATATTATGATTTTTTTTTCCTTAACTACAGCGTATTGTAAATAGTTACCAGACTCAGCTGTTTGAGTACAAATTTTATATTTATGATGATTTTTTTTTTATAAGATAAGGAGACAAACGAGCAGGGGGTCACCGAGGTTTTCAAAGACGCCCATGATCATCTACAGAGGAACTATCAGAGGAACAGCAGATGCGTTACCGGCCTTATTATTATATCTATGACACCTCCAATCCAAATAAATTTATTATTAACTGAGTGATCCATGACATCAATAAGCAATATTATATTAAAATGTAATAAACGAACATACAGAACAGATGATTAAGTATCTAATATAATTGAGCTGTACAAAATAAGTACTTCTAGTATAATAATGCTTACGTAATACAAGACTTGCAAAACAATAACCTAAGCATTGTATAAGAAACTGAGTAAATAAATTGCCACCTTGTGTCTATTGTTAGAAATTATCTTCTAGAAATTATAGACATACTAACTATGAAATATTTACCTTTATCTATATAATAACTAGCTTTTACCCGCGACTCCGTCCGCGCGGAATAAAAAATAGAAAACGGGGTAAAAATTATCCTATGTCCTTTTCCTGGTTCTAAGCTACCTACCCACCAATTTTCAGTCAAATCGATTCAGCCGTTCTTGAGTTATAAATAGTGTAACTAACACAACTTTCTTTTATATATAGATAGATTTACACTAGTATACACGTATGTTTCATAAGATCTTGATAGGTTTCGATAACATAATGTATGTTTAAACGAGCGTCTGAATAGTGCCAAGCTTCAGTAGGTGGCGCTGCCAGCACCAATTTTTTATTTTTTTAGGAACCTTGTTAATGATTCCATTGAATACATTAATAGACGTCCATCTATTTTTCTTAGACTTCAAAATACTTAAAACTAAAACGTTTAGATGTATATTTTTGACAAAATAAATCCAGTGCCAAAAATATTTTTTACAGTTTATCTCACTAAACTATAGCAGACAAAGTGTGGGCACATCACTAACAGATTGAAAAAGGCTATAGCGCGATATTGAGCGATAAAAAATACTTTATTCTTTAAATGGTGTAAATTACAGCCAGCGGCGTCTAACCAAAGGGGGTTTCGGTTTCAAAGCAAGGCTCTAAAGAAAATAAAAATAATGTAAAAAAAAAAGAAATAATAAGGCCGTGCCTCATCCGCCATGTTTGATTTTATGCAGCGAAAGGGTTGGGGTAGGATTAAGTGGTACTTAACTGTACCGCCCCGTACTACGCATTCGTTTAAAAAGAAAGAATAAATATGGCGGCGACGCGAATTCACGTATGCTATCGACTTCCCGCATGTAAAGTCACACTCCTTTCTCTTTAATCTTCTAATTACAAGTCCCTCAAAGTTTATGACACTGAGCAAGCCCGTCTTCGAAACAAAGGACGCACCCTAGAGCCCATCATAATCTCCAGTATGAATTAAAATGGCTCCCAACTGGTGCCATCAAAATAATTTATATATAGCTTTACAACAAAACATTCTATCCCTTTATGTTTTTAATTGTAGACTTCAATTTCTCTAACAGTTTTTTAACACGTTAAGTGTCACCGATTCGTCTGGCAAATTTACTTTGGCATGGAACGTGTTTAACCCCATGAAATATTATAAATATTAATCTTATCGAATTTATAGGCTAGGTTCCGCTACAATATTTGGATCTCATTAAAACACAATTAACAAGTGTGATATTCGAGTATTCGGTTAATAAAAATATCAGAACATCTACAATGTGCATAATACCTTACTTATCCTTCCTAATATTATACCTTAATGCGAAAGTAATTCTATCTGTCTATCCGTCTGTCGCGCTTACACGCCAAAACTACTGAACTAAATGTAATTTGGTACACAGATAAAAGAGCCTGAGAAAGAACATGGCTACTTTTCAATTGTTTTTTAATGGAAAAAAATGGTTTTAAGGGGTTAATGGCTTAAAGGTGGGTTGAAAAGTTGTATGGAAGTATTGTCACTGTTACAGCCAAAAGTTTGAAATTTAATTTTTAGGCTATGAATTAATATAATTATGATATTCAAAGTTTGAATGGTTTTAACCTTAAGGGTGCAATATAATAATAGCGAATATGGGATGAAAGTTTGTATGTGAATATGTAATGTTTTGTAAGTTTAATATGTTTTGTAAAATTATTAGCCTTTAATAATGCCACCCGAAGACAATATTTCAGAGGGACGAAGTCGCGGGCATAGCTAGTATTTGTATAAATAATATTAAATATTGATATTGTCCTCAATAATAATCTATTTAAATTAACATAATTATATAAACATACATGATAGAGTTTAATGTAGATAATTATATTATGAAGTCGTAAACATTTTTATTTTAACCTATATAACATTAATTAGATCTAAAATAACTAATGTGTTAGCATTAAATTAATTAACGAAGTACGTCATTATTTTCTCAACAATACATTAATACGAATTCGCATAAACATAGATAATTTAACTGAAATCAAACGTGATTAAATTCATTTAAAAACAATAAACATATTAGTTAAATTTGCTGATCGGCAAAGGTCATTGCGCTGCGTGGTCAGTTAACATCGACCATTTGGCACGTCCGTACGTTTGTCACTATGCGTGCTGTGATATTTCTGTTATATTTTTATAGTGTGTTCGCGTCAGATATAGATGAATATTTTGATAAACGATACAAGATATTAAAAAGTGAATCCCGTTTATCTCTGGGAGGCAATGTTACACTCAGCGATAAAGAAGCCGCGGTCAACATCTGCTTAATGCATTACAAGTTCAAGGAAGTCGATTACTGGTTCGATAATCCGAGGTATTTCAATTGCTCGCGACATTACTTCATTTACAAACAATATATAAAGACATCCAAAGTCTTCAGGATAATACAGGACATGCCGAAAGGCGCAGCGCTGCATGTCCACGATATGGGACTGTTAGGTCCCGACTATTTAATGAATATTACATACCAAGATAATCTTTATGTTTGTTTTGATAATAACTTGCATTTGATATTCGCCAATGCACCACCGAAATCTCCTTGTGATGGAAAATGGCAACTAATGAGTAAAGCTAGAAGTTTTTCAAATAACGTCACCAAGTTTGACGCTGATTTGCGGAACCATTTCACATTGTTTGTGAAAAATCCAGATACAGTTTATCCGAGCATAATAGAGACTTGGAGAGCGTTTATGAAATTCTTTCTTACTGTCCAGCCAATGCTGTCGTATAGACCAGTTTGGGAACAATACTTTTACGACGCACTTAAGAAATTTAGAGAAGACAATATAATGTACTTAGAAGTAAGAAGCATCCTACCGAACCTGTACGAATTGGATGGGACAGTATATGATCCGATAGTCACAGCAAAAACTTACAAAAAGGTTATTAAAAACTTCATGAAGGATCACCGTGACTTTTTGGGTGCGAAACTTATATATGCACCACCAAGAAAGGTGGATCGTTCGAAGTTAGAAGAGTATTTAGAATTAGCGAAAAGAATAAAACAGGAAATGCCAGATAAATTCGCCGGGTTCGATTTAGTTGGACAAGAGGATTTGGGAAGTCCACTGATAGAATTTGTTCCACAATTATTAGAATCCGCTTCGGAATTGAATTACTTCTTTCATGCAGGAGAAACGGATTGGTATGGGACACTGACAGATGAAAATCTCGTGGATGCGGTGTTACTGGGAGCTAAACGTTTGGGGCATGCATACGCGCTGCCGAAACATCCTCAAGTGTTGAACGAAATCATCAAAAAAGACATTGGTTTAGAAGTTAATGTAATATCGAATGCTGTTCTATCTTTGGTGCGTGATATAAGGAATCACCCATTGAGTGCGTTCCTTGCCCACGGTCTTCCAGTTGTATTATCAAGTGATGACCCAGGAGTGTGGGAGGCAGATCCTCTTTCTGAAGACTTTTACATCGCGTTCGTGGCTGTAGCCAGTAGACTATCTGACCTCAGAATGCTCAAACAATTAGCTATAAATTCATTAAAATACAGTGCTCTAGATTCAATCTCAAAAGTTGATGCGTTACGAAAGTTCAACTATACATGGAATGAATTTATTGATAATTTTAATTGTTCTAAGTATCAACATTAATTATAGTAGAATTAAAATATATTACATGGATTCTTAAAAAACTATTTTATTTAATTAGTGCCTATAGATTTCAAACATGATTCTTACTGCTACGACTTCTGTACTATATTATATTTCTCTTGATTGTTTTTAATTTTCTTATCTGTGGTGTCATATGAGTATGAATGACCACAGATAAAGGTACGAAATTAAAACATCCGTTCGGTTGCGGTTAACTCATATTTGTAGCGCAGATATGCAATAACTATTTTATGTAAACATAGTTTCCATTCAAAAACAATATTATACGCCGAATTATTTTTGTTCAAGATTTCTGTTTTTACCAAATTAATTAAAAATACTTTAACTTCTAAAGTTTTATGTAACATTAAGTTGTCAATTAAATTTAAATAGGTACATTGAATTTAAGTTGGATTCTTCCCTAAACATTATTTCAAGTCAAAATTGTTTGCCAAACATGGTTGAAGAGGTAAAAAACTCCAAGCAAAGATACTCGGTATAAGTATCTATACAGTAGACTTAATCATGGTTTCTAAGATCAAAATCACTGTATAAAACTTATCATCATCCTTCGCATTATGTTTGACAAAACAGAGATACCAATCAATTAGTTTTAAACGGGGATTTTGGTTTCAAAAACCCACGATAAATACTGTTTATTTGGAAACTTGACATTTCTGTTTTTGAAACTGTCAAAAAGCGCGGGATTCGTATCTGTCATTTGCAATCTCGACGCAAGTATCAAAGCGTTGAAGTATGCAACAATGTGTGCAGATAGTAGATACATTCGACTTTGTTCTTTATACCCAGGTGGGCAAAGGCCACGTTTACAGCCAGATAGAATGGACTAGATGTATCTACGGAGCGAAGTAGCGACACCCTTGACAGAAGTGTTCTCTAGACTAACGAAGTCATTGTCTGGGATGCTACCCGCTTGTTGGGATCCGTATTTTCCATGTAATACCTAGAGTACGCTCTGCCACTAAGTATTCTTTGACTTGGGAATTATGTAACTCTTGAATTTCAAGTATACAAAGACTAGTAGGTACTAGTTGTGCTAATCAGCCCGAGTCGGTTTTTTTATATTTCGTTACATTTTCTATTTTTTTGTACATGTAATTTTTTGTTCCGTTTTCAAATTCTTAAACGCGTAAATGCTATTTTTTCTGCCCAAGCTTAGACGCTCAATTGTAGCGCTATTGATTATTTCTTATTTTAAATGTTGTTTTTCTTATTATTTAGTTTATTTAGATAATTTCTTTTGTAACTAATTTTAAATATTATTCGAAAACAAAAACATAGCACCATGTACATTACTATTATAGAAGGTACTAATATAGTATTGCTATTATTAGTTCCAATTCACCTCGACATTATATGCGTAACTCACAATTTATCTAATAAAATTCAATGATACAAAAGGAGTAGCAAGTAGCGACCGCCACGCATTGACTCATCTAACGAATAGAGTAACATCTTCACATAGATCTTATAAGATGTGACTCTTTTCGTAGAATGGGTCGTTTTATTGCCACGTCTCATCTGTCAATCCGCATCCAAGAAGTTCGAATAGCTTCTTGCAACGAACATCCGCGGTGGATACGTGGTTTTTAGTCGACTTCAAAAAGAAGGAGGTTATCAATTCGACTGTATTTTTTTTATGTGTGTTACTTCGAATCTCCGCCCCTGGTGGTCCGATTTTGATAAAAGTTATTTTTTAAATACCATATATTTGTATTAACATTTCGGCAACTGGTGACCCACTTTTAAAGCGCTCTTATTTTTCAAAACAATTGAGGTTCAAATGTGTAATTTTAAGCCATTATTTGTTATAACTAGATTTAAATCTACAATTTACGTTTGAACACTTGTTTTTTTTAATAATTTGAAACCATTTCACATTTTATAGCTTTAAAATAATTTTCAAATTATATTAATAAATCTGTATTAATTTTAGTTGCTTTTTCATTTTTCGATTTTTTTTATAAACAAATTGAAAATAACGCCATCTAGTTATAATGTTATTCACTAATTTTACACCATTAATTTTATACCATTTTACGCCATTGTTAAGAAGTAATTATAGCACAAACCTATCAGTCTTCGTACCTTTAACATTGATAATATGATGTTCTAGCTTAGTTTTTTTTACTGTAGATAACAACGAAATCAACATATTATCTACTAAAAATCGTTACCTCCTATCAGTTGGGCAAAATTAGTTTTGTATTATTAATGTTCAATGTTACGGTGATCCTTTTTCAGGAGTTGCAAAATTAACAATTTTTGATAAAGGATATTTATTACATTGATCTATAAGAAAATTAAAAACGTGTTTAAATAAAACATAATTTTAAGAGTATATGTATTTATTATGTATCAATTAAAGTAAAATAAAACGAATTTGACTTTAAAACAATAAAATTACACTGTTTTGCAAAATTTTCGTACATACCGTTTTTTAATATGAAAATGTTTTACAAATAAAAGGCCGGAATGTCATATAATTTTTCCCGTTACAAATTAAGCTTATTGTACTAAATACGAATAAACAAAGTAAAATTACTATCATATGAACTTTACTTGTCATTTCTTACGAAATACTAATCAAGTAAAAACTATAAGCATCAAATGTTTGTAAGTGCTTTATTATAACTACATTCAACTGTATGACATAGCAAGTGTTTTCAGAATGATTATAGAAATAAATTTTTCAAGGATAACATGAGATAATTTAATCTTCTCCCGCGGGTACGGCGTCTTCTAATCTCTTTATATACTTTACTCGTAGTTCAGTAACTGCATCACCTCTTAACTGGTCCTGAAATTTATAAAAAATCAATTATTTCGAAATATTCTACTATATTCAACAGTAAAACAAGATGGCGTTATTTATTCATGACTAACGCCATCTAGTATTCGTTGTAAATAGTATAAGTCTAAAGTTGTCACTATTTGTCACTAGATGGCGTATTACTAAGAAATGATTTAGGACAAAACAGTTGTTTTAGAAAATCCTTAATTTAACAAATTTAACATTAACCATCGTAACTTGTATCAATTATGTTATTCAATAAAAATTATTCCCAGTTTTTGTTTGATCCAATAAAAAGTAAATAAACTTGTAAAAACGTCCATGAAAATTAAATTTCAAACAAAATTGACTAAAATATTAACCAAACATTAGGGAACTGTTCCTACAACATTTTGTTTTAATTATTTATTTTTCATACATACAGAAAACCAATGAAAATATAAAGAAAAACCAAATATACTTCACTACAACTTCCTTATAAAAATAAAATATAAAGTAACGTACCTGTACAAACCAGCACTGTACTTCTAGCTGTACCATTTGTAGCGCACCTCGTATGGCGCCGGGTATCAGGGCGCAGTACTTAAGACCAGAATTGGGGATTTCAACCCACTCGCTCAATGGGCACTGATCCCAAACTAGAGAGAATTCATCTCCCGCACTACTCCAGCTGGTTACAGTTGGCTGCATGTTCAGATACAATCTGAAATATACCATACTCTGCTTAATATGACATAACACTTAAGATAATGGGGTAAACAAGGAAAGCTAACATCAAATTGATCATCAATGCTCATCATCACCAAAAGATCTACATAAAGATATGTAGATCCCGGCTGAATGTGAAAATACTAGCTGTTGCCCGTGACTGTGTCCCACGGCATTAAAAAGAAACTTAATTTGTAGCCTATGTGTTCTTCCAGACAATGCCCTAAATCGATGTTAAATTTCATTGAGATCTGTTGAGCTGTTCCGGATACCTTCTAACAAACATCCCTCCATATATCCAAACATTCACATTTATAATATTAGTAAGATTGGTTGTAAATTGTTTGGCTTATCTTGACTTGAACATATTTAACAATAATTCAAGAAACACATCACAAATTCATACTTTATTACCTGAACAATTTTAACATGTTAAAGATTGCTTAAATTAAATTAATAAGGCTAAATTCAACAAGTGCAATACAATACAACTGGATAGAGACTGCAATATTTTTTGCATACAGACATTTCTCTGTAATCCGCAGGTCTCACTTATGGAAGTCGTCCTTCGGGTCCAGACAATCTATTTATTATCATTCCAGTCAGTTATCTAGACGTTTAATAAGAGCAATGAGAAAATTAAAGTGTTTTAAGTATTTTTTTTTAAATATCACAGTACCTGAAAGCTTGCTGTATTTTATCCGCAGTCTCTCTCATCTCCAAGCAACGATTTGACGAAGTTCGAGCAAGGAAATCTTCAATTAAACGTACGCCCATATTATATCCAATACGTTCCAAATGTTTATTTACTTCATCATTGTTCTCTGTTTCCTTTAACATTTGTGATACTAGAGCGCCATAAGTGAGCGTTAATAATTCTGAATTCTGAAAGGAACGTAAAATTTTATAAATATAATCAATATTACAATTAATAAAATGCTTGTACTTACAACTTTCTTGGCGTCAAGCCGAGATGTTTGCCTCGACATCCTTGTATTTTATTATTTATTGGATCTAGAATAATATACTTTTTATAAACTATATTACAAAGGCTTCTTATAACTACATAAAATATAAAAAAAACTATTATTTATTGTGATAGTGATAGGCGTTTCATGAGCTGACAGAGTTAAATATTGAATGCAACTTGACAGTTGACATTTGGTTGATAGTTGACGTACAATGACATTGTCTTGGCAGTTAAAACTAGAAATTAGAATGCATTGCTATAAGATGTTAAAAACATTAAGGGATCTAGATGTCGCTAGACTTCTACAAAAAGTAACGAAATAGCCACATAAACCAAAAGTAATTTCAAGTAAGTTAATTCGTCGATGTAGTTACAATTAGGGATGTTAACATTGAGTTAAAAAAATCGATTTTTACAGTTGATGATAAAAATCGATTGGTCGATTAATCGATTTTTAAAGAAAAAATTATCGATTTTAGTCGATTTTTAAAAAAAAACTTTAAAATTACAGGGAAAACATAGAAATACAATAGATATTGCCTAAACACTCATTGCCATAAAACATTTTATAGAATAAAATAAAATAAAGTAAATGTATTAAAACAAAACAACAAATTTATGGTTTTAAAACGAAAATATAAAACAAATAATTTTTTAAACATTCATTTAAACACTAAAAAAATATTTATAATCACAAATATCTTAAACTCGCTGTGATCTTGGCTTCGTCCGCGTGAAATACTGTTTTCGGATAGCATTTTAATTATTTAGGTTAATTATTTTACTTAAAATTATAAAAATTACATCAAATTACAATCGTTACAGTCAATTAATTCAACTACTGGTATTGTTTTTTTATTTCGCTTGAGTCAAAAATGTTTTTACTCGATTATTATACTATGAAATAACAAAGGTATTTGGGATAGTTCCACAAATAAAATATGAGAAAAAGTTTGTTTTCACTTCATTTATTTATAAGTAGCAATAGTTTTAATAATCCAATCTGTAAAATGGGACAGTTTAGTGTAAACTCCGGGATAATAGCGAAGTCCGCAGCCGTAGCCGAAAGACACAAGGCCGATAACAACTCCTTTGTATATAAGGGGACCCCCGGAGTCACCATAACATCCGTCTATCCCATCCATTTCTAGATTACCAGCACAGAACATAGAATCTGCTATAACCGCTCCAATTGTATTGTACCGCATTATACATTCTCGCTGGTCTATTATTACCATCACTGTGTATTGCAGTTGATCTGGTTGTGGTCCGCCGCGCTACAAATAAAAAAAAAACTATTAAGTAGACGTACCAGTATGCGTTAAATAATTAGACATGGACATTACTAGACGGAATACATTTAAGAGACGTCAGATGATCTTAAAAATAATACTGCTATGTGTAGAATAAATGTTTAAAAATTACCTGTGTTGCACCCCATCCTGCTAATGTGCATAAGGAATTGGCAGCAACATCGGTCCCAGGTTTTGTTATAGTGCCTTGTCTTGCAAACTTTGTCATCGTGATTGGTGTAGCCACCACTAGCACTGCTACATCATTATTGTAGTAATACTTGTCGAATGAGGGATGAGGTATTATATTTTTTACCCTATGTAATATTCCACCTCTAGTTCGGTATGATGAGCCTACGCGCACTTTCCAGTGGTAAGGTTTTGTGTAACTAAAAATGTACATATTCGTGAGTTTCTACTACAAATGAGTTTAAATCTGTAAACTAAATTTTCCCTTGATTTCCTTGTATACTTACTTTCTTCCTGTATTTTCATTGTATTGAAAACAATGAGCGGTAGAAATTATATGTCGAGAAGTCAAAATAACTCCTGCACAATGTTGGCTGTACTGGTTAGTGGCCCAAGGGTCTAGTAGTAGTTGGGCCAATATTGGATATTGGCTAATTGTTGTTGGCGCGCCACCTAATACCCGCGTAAATGCAAATGGCAGTCGGGGTTGAGCTAAAAAAAATATTGTTAATGACTCATAACTCGTAACTATGTTCTAATCTAAAGACTAACAACGTGAATTAATAAATAAATAAAATAAATACCCATCAGGTGAACGCCTGTTCGACATCACCTCGACTACCGTTAAAATAGATGTAACTGTTAGATTGAGTTAAGGGTTTACACGAAGACTTACCTAGAGCTAAGATAATTGTAGTAAAAAATATAAACAAAACGTCTTGAGCACACATTACAGGTAAATAAAGTTTGCTAGAAATAACTGTGATATTTCTTGTATTTACACATATTATTTGAACACGCGCACTCAAAGCACCGTACGCATCTGCTACTTTCTTAGACCTAACCTGTATTATAAGGTTCTTATAACTCATATTCTGTAGTTCGATTAAAGCGTCTTGATCCATTTACAAAATTGTCTTCAAATTTTATCACTATTATTTGCGATTTCATCGCGTACACCTTGCGTAGGCCGACTTTAAAAAAAATAATTTAAATTAGATGAGCCAATATCGTCAAAATGACTAAACTAAAGAATACTGACGAATAATAGGGAATTGATTATTTAATGTTTCATTTAAATTTGCCACAGTTCATATTTTACTCAAATGTATGCTTTGGTGAAAAATATTTAAACATAAAATGATCTGGAGCTAGAATTGACCATTTAACATGTCATATATTTAAAAGTATTAGATCATTTTCGTCGTAGAAGTATCAAGAAATGGCAGTCTAAGTACATTGCGGGCAATGCAAATAACTAGGTAATAAGTTTAAGAATATTGGATCATCAATCATTTGTAAAATAATTTCACATAGTAAATTGTTATGAGATCATTGTATTAACTTCTCATTTATTTCAACGCTATTTAAATTACCGTTAGCTCGCGTGACTTCGTGTTCGCATATTATCCTATTAAATTTCCCGTAAGTTTAATCTATATACTAATTAAAGCTTTTTATCCTCCGTTCCTGTATTTGTTTTTTCGAGTCCCGTTATGTAATGAATCGAAAGATTTATATTAAAAAAATAGGATTCACGAATGGGGGTAAAATTAGAAAGACATTTTTGACGTAGGTAAATGTTAAAACGATTTTAATTAATATCTTACTAATAGAATAATTTTTTTTCTAAAGAAATAATAAATAAATTATAAATTCGAATGATGATCACTGGATGGATGGATGGATGTTTATTAGAAGGTATCTCTGGAACGGCTCAACGGATCTTGATGAAATTTTAACATAATTTGGAAGAACATATAGGGTACTAATGTTTTTTTTTAATTCCGCGCAGAGAGAGTCGCGTGTGAGAACTAATCTATAATAAAATAAATAAAATGTATTTTTTATATAATAATAAACACCTGGTCTGATTACATAATCGTTATTAATTTGGATTTATCTCATTCTGCTTGAGAAAATATAACAATTATTAACCACTAAAAGCATTATGCGGTTACTGGATTTATTTACCCCGCGCTGGCCCTCAAGGCGTATGGGGAGCGTCCTCCGAGTGGCGGATGGGGGAGTGGTCGGTAGTACAGCTTAGCTACGCTATCCTAGCTGGACCCCGATGGGCTCGCTGACCAAAGTAGGATGTGGTCCTCCAGCAGTATGGGGGTTGTGCGGCGGGCTGACAACTCGCCCACGGAAAAAAAAACAATTTTTAGGAAACCGACAAAAGAGAATACAGTCTGATTGGCTTGGCCACTTTATGAGTATGGGGGAAGACCGGAATACTAAAGCAGCGTATCTCGGGACCCCGAACCAGATACCGCTGGCGAGACGCCGTAGAGCCAGACCTACTGGAGCTACAAGTGATGGATTGGCAGGAGAAGGCACAGGACAGGCGACTCTGGCGTTCTCTTATGTCAGAGGTCAAGACCCACTTTGGGTCGCTGCACCAGTATTTAATAAAATATTTATATAATAATTTTAATTGGAAACATCAAATTTTATGGTAAATATTTAATAAAATAAATAAATCATGTGTTTATAATCAAATAATAAATAATAATTACATCATACCTGTGATTTTTTAAATAAAGAACAAAAAAGATTTATCTGATAATGCCTTTATTACGAATTAAATTTTGTATTTGGTTATCAATACTAGTATAATACTTCATTTGACTCAATAACTTTGCAACTCTATTTAAATCACCGTCAAAAAATGCTTTAGACAATTTTTTCTGTAAATCTTTCATTATTGTTTTATTCTCTTTGTTTAATTTCATAATTTCTTCCTCCGAGTCTGCACTTTCTACTTCTTCATTTTTCTCCATAATCATCATAAGAAATTCTTGGTCAACTTCTGTATTTTCTGGTATTTCTTTACCTCTTAGTTTCAACATGTAAATACCTAAAATAATAAATATATATTATCTAATATATAAAATTCTCGTGTCACAATGTTCGTTCCCGTACTCCTCTGAAACGGCTTGACCGATTCTCATGAAATTTTATGAGCATATTGAGTAGGTCTGAGAATCGGCCAACATCTATTTTTCATACCCCTATTAAGTTTTTTTTAACTGCGCGCAGACAGAGTCGCGGGCGACAGCTAGTAATATATATTATGAAATATAGTTCATACAATATTAAATCGTACTCAGTTACTAATATTATAAATGTAAAAGCTTAGATGGATAGATGTATGTTTGATAGAAGATATCTCCGGAAAGGCTTGATTGAGCAAGATATATATCTTGATAAAAATTGGCACATATGTATAACATAGTCTGGGAGAACACATAGGCCACTTGTTAAGTTTTTTAATTCCCCGTAGACATTGAAGCGGACAAAAGTTAGTCCAAACTAAATTAAGTTACCATTTAATGTACAACATCTGTAATAATTTTAACACATTCAGTGCTGACATGCTTCAAAAGTTCACTTTCATATCAAAGAATTTTAGTGTCATGCAATATGTAAACTGCTGTGGACTTAACTACTATTTAGGTGTTATGGCAGATTTATTAAATTATATGTTACTATCTATATATTACCTCTAGCTAATGGCTCCAATAAAGTTTTATATGCTTCGTTCACTAATGATGAATATTTTTCCGATATCTCTTGTTCTTGCTCTGGTCTGTAATTAAAACATAAGACGTGTTATTGTTAAAAAATAAATTTAGAATTATCATCATCTCTTTGACCTTGTCCCACCTACGTAGGGTCGGTGCACCAGGTTTCCATCCTCCTGAAATTAATCTGTCAGCCGTTATCTCCATTGTCACCCCCTTCTTGATCATGTCATCTTTCACACAATCCATCTCTTCCTAGGCTTACCTCTACCGGTGTACCCGGTAAATAAATCAAGAATATAATCTTGTTTAATTCAATTTCGATGTTTTGTTTTAATTAGTTAAGTAATATTGTTAAGTTGTGCAAATATAAATGAATTTAATGGATAATATTAAGAAATTCTTAATTAAATAATGAGGATCAGAATGCTATAAACTATAATAAATAGAATACTCACTTGTTAGCAAATTTGTCAGGATGAAGATATTTCTGAAGTTCCTTAAATTTTTTCGCAAGTTCAATTTCATCTAAATCGTATGACTCGTTTAACCCCATGATCTTGAAGTAGCTTTCATTTTTAACAGGTTGTTGTAACGCATTGCATTTTGAACAAAACAAATTCGCTATTAAATTATTTATATTAGTACCACATGACCAACAGGAGATATATCGATAGTGATTAGTTATTAAATTTGATTTTAAGCCTACACTTCTAATAATATAACGAAAAGCCATATTTTAAGTAGCTGCAATCCTTTTCGTATAGTTTTAAACACTAGTGCAAGTTTTTCGGCAACAATTACATAATAACTTCATGAATAATATTAGCACTTGTTTATTAATTAGTCTATATACGTATAACAACGTAACATATAACTATACAGGCACTAATGAATCTTGCGATAATCAAAGTAAATGAATTAACGTAGAATATTATCAATTTGTTTTTGATTATGACATTGTCAAATGTCAATGTTGAAAGAAATCAGCTGATCAATCACAAGATTCTTGGGTACGCAGATGGACAAGTTCTAGTTTCGATAAATTGTTTTCTAAATATTATTTTAGGAATTAAATGGCAGTAATTTATATGCCGATTAAAAAAAATGGGCAGATTCCAATATCTAATAAACTCTCTGAAAGAAATCAGCGAATGTCCTTTTAAAATGGATGTTCAATCGCATTTTTCCGTCTTGAAACGTCAGTGTCACTGTCATTTTTGACGTAAGAGTAAGACACTGACGTCTTGTTATTGTTAGTAACAAAATCCTAAAGCCTGGACTAAAATAAAACTTTCACAAATTATCATTTAACTTGCGAAAATATATTTAAGTTTATCAATCTTTCATCGGAACGCTTTGTTTTACACGTAAAGTTTATTTGGAAAGGTTTTTAATCTATAAAAATGGTGTCCTACTTTACTATTGATTCTATTAGCGAAGTAACAAATTTTCAAAAGGAAATATCAAACATGATGCACGGTTTAGGCGACAATCCTAATCCAAACGCTGCCACCGTAGTATTAGTAGAGAGCATAGTTTTAAACCAGCTTCGTTCTATGCTTCAAGAGGCTTTTAATCTTTCAATGAACCGTGGAGCAAAAGCAATAACCAACTACGATATAATATATTTGATGCGTAAAAATAAATTAAAAATGAAACGTTTGTATGACTACCAGAAAAAATTAGATCATATAGATAAAACCCGTCAGGGTGCATCAGATACAATACTTTCTGGGATTATTCTTGATGATGAAAAAGACCCAGTGTTGAAAACAAAGAGAACACATATAGACTGTATAAAAGAGTTTGATGAAGCAGACGAAGTGAGTCAGATTAAATTTGATGCTGTTGACTATCTGAGAAAAGTAAGAGCTGCTAAAATAACTGAGTCAATGTCTTTTGAAAAATATGAAGCATATCATAAGGCAAGGTGCTGTTCATTTAGATCGGGTTATGCAATAGGTAAAGGTTTTGCTAAGTTAGAAAAATGGCTAAACCCTAATAAGGAACTGAAGATTACGATGTCTGCTTTGGAAGTGTTATGCTTCTTAGCTTATGAAACCGTTGCAGAGATTGTGGATGCTGTATTTTTAATCAGACAAGATGCTAAAAAGAAGATTGGAGACCCATTTAGTAAATTTGAAGGAGGCCATTTCTGTAATCCTGTTAGTTTAAATAACGCTGTGTATATAAAATCAGGGTATGAAGGTGTCCCTGCTATAACTGTACCGGAAGTAAGAGAGGTGTTGAGAAGATATTTTAATCCAATAACTGGTATGAATGGATTATTCTATAGGAATATGAGTTTAGATTTACCTATCAGATATCTAGCAATCTAAAATCTTAGTTATTTATGTTAAATAAAAATTGTACTTACTACAGAGTTAAGCAGAGATAATAAGATAATTATCTATACTTGTTCCAATCACAATGTTAATGGTCCTCTTGTTTTTTTTTTTATAATACAAGACTTAGAGGCTTCATTGTAAACGGACCAATTATGAAAAAATCTTAGATTATTTATGTAATTATTTTTTTATGTATTGAAAATTATTATGTCAATTTTCTATGGAGTGTTTTAATTTTTCTCCATATAACTTATCATTGAAAGGATTGAAATAAACATGGTGTTCAATTACTTGTTCCACGTCATAAATCATATAAGACAAACAAATTTTTTTAATCTGTGTTTTATTTTTTGTCTGTTTTTATAGACAGATTAAATTTGTAGACTTAAGAATAATAAATGTTTTCAAAATTAATCATGTGTTATTTACTGAGTTTTACTGTTTTAAGTTTAATTTTTCCATTGGTATAAATTATTGACGTGGAAAAAAAATATTATTTTAGTAATTAGTTGTTTAATAAGTTTTATATTTAAATGGTTAAGTTTAAATCAGTGATAATTTAAAAATTAAACTTCTTTCAATTTAAAACTTCTTAAGCTTTGAATAGATATGTTTACAAAATGACATTATATGACAAAATGTGCTTTACGTTAATCTGGTTTGTGTTAGTCATTAAAATTTTACATTATGGACCAATTAAGTTAGTAGAAAATGTAAAGTAGAAATGAAATGACGCTCAGTGGATTAATTATAAAAAGCCAGTTTTTAATGATGTGATTTAAATGAATGCCATGTGGGTTCTCCAATATTTTGGAGCTTTTGAAATTTATTAAGATTTTCGAATCCTTTTATCGCCGTTATGAGTACGCATCCCTTCGTTCGGACAGAAGGCGTCCGTTTATAACGACCCTCTTAAGCCATGAATCTTTCTTTAATGTATTTATGAGGGATTCGAGTCGAAGCCGCAATCTGTTTTCAGGTTTAATTCATTTCGTTCTAAAATTAACATAAAGTATTAGAATTCATATTAATAATATGAAAAAATACGAATGACGTATTTTAATGTTGTTTTGTCATAATTATTTTGTATAATATAACACAGAGCTCAGATATTGTGTATGTTCTTAGATTGAGAACAATTATTAGAAAAAAATATTTTAGCAAATTAAAACTTATTTGAAGAAAAGTTAAGTCTTCTAGAGTTCCATTTACATTATACTATAGAACAGAGAAATGTGTGGACTAAAAGAAATTTAATATTAAATACTTTATAATTCCCTACACAAGCTGTAATACTTGAATAGAAATTGGCATATTAAAAGTGCTATTTAGTTTTGACGTCGAGTGTAGTATCAAAAGGTTTACGTTCTATGTTTTGTTCCACCTACATCAATTAAACGCAAGATTTGCGCTCGCTCAGCCCGCCCCGAGGGAACTTCAAGGAGATTGAAGTACACTCACGCGCTCTAACGTCTTGAGATTTATTATACTTTTATTTATCGTATGTAGGTAGTATGAAAGGACGATTGATTTTGAAGCTTTTGTAAGTACCCGCATGATTTATTGAGCAGTATAATATCGGGAAAAATATTTTACATTTATCGTGATTTCTGCTGTAACACTTGTACAAAGACATATAACTTTAATAATGACATTTATCTGTACTTTTATAACCATCTACAAGAGAGGTTGTAGTTTTTTAGTCAAAATCAAACTACTTTTAATTAACTCTAAAGTGAATATGAATTTCAACATTTATTTTTGTTTTTATTAATCATGGAAAGTATACCGAAAGAATTTTAACGGTTCCGTCGTTAAAGAAAATAAAAATCTCAAATACTTTCTTTCCGATAAAATGTTTGCTATAAAAATATATATATTTATTGTCAGTCGAAGCTACGTTTTAGTAAATTACTAACAATCTTCCTTTTTAAATTCGTCGTATATTCTTCAGGTTCTGATAAATTTCATGGTGGATACGATTCCTGGAAGATTTACTAAATTTGTTTTTCTCCTGTACATGATAAAATCTACTTTTAAGACTTGTGTTGCATTTATAATAATAGTAACCCATGTATTTTGGGTAAACTGGAAACGAGGGTAAACATACCTCTATTAAATTTTTACCAAAATTAAGAGCGATGACATTTTGTTTTTGAAAATCTATTTGCTTTTTTTTTAAATTTGTTATGCATAACTCAATCAAGTTCAATACGACATATACGAGTATAATCCAATTCAGATGCCGTATATTAAATCACTAAGCTATAAATTTTAAAATATATATGGTTATATAAGAGTGTAAGTGCAGGCTGTTAAAATCAGTAAAATGTATAAATGTTAAGATCATAAAGGAGGTGACCTAAAAAGAGGCGGAAATTAAAAGTTAAAGACGGGGAAGGCATCCGCGAAATGTATACGAGGTTGACATTTACGTTAAAGCTTAGCGCTGGTTCACTTTTGTTATACAGAAATTAATATTATTCTTCTTCGTTTATAAAGATTTTCCGGTGTTTTCATATTCTTTGATAAATTATATAAGAATAGTGATCACGTAATGTTCTAAAATCGTGCATAATTAATTTAAGTTAGTTCGCGTAATTTCCTAACAAAGTTTTCACTTTACGTTTTAATATAATGTTGTAAAAGACTTGGAATTAACTGTGATAACAATAATATGGTGTTATGGTATGTTAAATCGAAGTTGAAATAAAAGATATCACAGTCTAAAATAAAAAATAAAAAATCGTCAAAAATTGCGGAAGAGGTGAGAGCGGAGAGCGAATAAAGGTGAATTCGCAACCATAATAAGGTTGTATCCAGAAAGATAGAACAAGAGAAAAATAATAAACAAGTATTGTACCGTGACATTCCTCGATTGAAAAACTTGGGTGAAACATTTTGCTATCTCTATTTTTCAAAGACAATGAACGGGATGGATATATACACAAGTGTTTCGATTGTAATATAAGTGAGCAATGATGTTCTTGTGGCATATTTGGTGCTCAGTATCGAGTGAGTTCTAGATCTTAGGGTTCTACAGATCACAAGAGCACTTGAATCATCTCCAAATACCTTAGCGCTTAGCTTGCCAGAGACACCAAGTGCTTACACTAACAAGAGAAGGAATTAAATCTTTGATAATAAGGTTATCTGCCACACTAAGAGGTTACATTAAAACATAGATTACTATTTTTTAGGTAATTACACTACGGGATTACTTAGTGACCGATTAATAACTGAATGTGAAAATATTGATTATTTAATTTTAATAAGATCTCAATATGGATTATTTTAGAAATGACAAATAGTTGATAAATGAAAGAAAAAAAAGTAACGATTAGCGATGACATTTCTGGACATACGAAAGCTATTAATTTAGTCAGACTTTAAATATGAAAGAATAATGCTTGTCAGAGATTTCAACTTGAGAAGAAATCTATGATCTTTAAAACAACTTTCGGGTCATCAGGATTAGTTTTCTGTATTTAATTAAATAATTAAAAATTGTGTCTGTTTATTAAAACTTCAATCTGCAGACCTTCAAAATAGTTTTATTTTACAGTAGCCTATAGGATGGTGTTGTTTATTTGTAGTTTGAGGGCACAGTTAATGTGTCACAGTCCCGCACGGATTTACGTGGCGAATGCTTGTTTGTAAATTTAATTTTGCGGCCCTGAGAGTCTTCTGTCATGTTGAGATGAGAGCCCGGGACACTTAAATAATAAACAAGCTTGTGTGTGTTTTTGTATTTGTTTTGTATTTTAGAGTTTATTAATACGAAGTTTTTTTTAAATGATAAATGTACCTGTATATATGGTGATACCTTTTACCATAAGGTCACGTTTAAATCGCCATGTATTGATTCTTACGAAAGTTTAAGAGAAAACTAATCAGATATACAGCAATATACCATTTTAATTATAACCAACACCCTTATAAATAAGGTAGTTAAAATTAACACATGGTATATTAAGGTTTATGTGACAAAATTTCAGGTTTCTAACATGTAGAAGTGCTTGTATAATTTCGCTTTATCATTTTGTTATTTATAATTTCCTTTCCTTGTTGAATTAATAGTGTAAAATTATGTTTTACTGTAGTTATGCATAGTGGTCAGTGCATATGAGATTTAGCTCCCGATACAATACTAACGTTTATGACCTGACACTTGTAAATTCAATTCCATTCGTAGAGTTGTTACAGTTATACAAGCTTATGTAAGCATGTTTTGATATTGCTAATCTGATATTACGAAATATTTGCATAATAAATCTGGTATAAATAGACTGTTTAATAGAGAATTTTAAATATTTAAAAATATTACTATATCGTTAAACGTCGAAAATGTTATATCGCTCGGAATAAAAACATCTAATAATAAATATATCCTATGTCACCCGCGGATAGAGTAGCTTCTTAACAGTGAAAGAATTTTTCAAATCGGTTTAGTACTTTCGGAGCCTATTCAAAGCAAATAAACATGCGTACAATCAAATATTTCCTATTTATAATATTAGTATAGAAATAGTAAAATTTAGATGGCTGTTTCATTTAAAAAGATTTTTTTTAAATTGGCGGACACATGAAGTAGTCAATTTTAAGATTCGGCCACGAGAACACACCTTTTCTGCGTTATCTACAACCATTCATCTCTCATACATGTACCCTTATGTGTACAAGTATATGGCATTGCAAACTATGAGTATACTCCTTTTGAATCCCAAAATATATAAAACTAGCTTTTACCCGCGACTCCGTCCGCGCGGAATAAAAAAAAGCACACAAGATAAAAAAGTTCCTATGTCCGTCTCCTAGTTCTAAGCTACCTCCCCTTCAATTTTCAGCTAAATCAGTTCTACCGATTTTGAGTTATAAATAGTGTAACTAACACGACTTTCTTTTATATATATAAGATCTATACATATTTCCATACAATATTTCTGTGTTAGAGCGCCATATATCTTGTCAACACTTACTCGCAGCGTTATCGTCTCATACTAAATTCACGTAACATTAAAAAAACAATGTAACATATATAAAACCGCAAGATTTTTCACGATTGCATTTATGTGCTTTACATTTTGTTTCAAAGTATTTTAAAAGTACTTTCAATGAATATACGGTGAGAGGACCCGATGGCGATCTCTGGGGGGTTTCGGGCGTTCCCGCAGTCTCCGTGTCAAGCCCCCATCGGCACATCATATCTGGCTGTGTTATGGGGTTATTGTAGCATTGCCTCGCTCAACTTCCTTCCTCCATCCATTCACTCCCTCCTCATATACACCACATATTATCACTTTAAATTTGACATATGACATATCTTGATTGAGCAACGATTGATAAAATAGTCTAAACCAGAAGTACTATTTCATATCCCGCCTCATAGATACAATAGTGGTTTTTAGTCTGGTTATTGCAATCATGATATTGAGAATTGTACCGCATAATATTCAGAGATTGATTATTATCTATATATATAAAAGAAAGTCGTGTTAGTTACACTATTTATAACTCAAGAACGGCTGAATCGATTTGACTGAAAATTGGTGGGCAGGTAGCTTAGAACCAGGAAAAGGACATAGGATAATTTTTACCCCGTTTTCTATTTTTTTATTCCGCGCGGACGGAGTCGCGGGTAAAAGCTACTTTAATCTATATACTCATAAAATAGGAGTGTCTGTATGTAATATTGAAAAAAAAACTGTGTACATTTTTGATTCAGTTATAACAAAAACGTTTGTTTCAAGTAATCTTCGAAATGACTGGACCGATTTTGACGGTTCTTTGACTGGAAGATATCTGAGCTGTTGTATGCAGGCATGTTATAGGTATCTTTTTCTGCTCTGACAAACACGTGCGACCGCTAGTTATCAGGTTCGAACGGTTACTTCTTTTTTAATACTTTTACATCGTTTTCTTTGTTCGAAATAAGGCGATTTTCCTACATTATAAATCTTTCTTTAAAAGAAAATCGTGTTAGTTACACTATTTATAACTCAAGATCGGTCGAACTGATTTTATTCCGCGCAGACGGAGTCGCGGGTAAAAGCTAGTGTTTTTATACAAGATTCCATTGTGTGTCTTAATCTGTTTTCATTCGTTTTGTTGAGTTTATGTTTCTTGAGTTTAATATACTTTTGTATACTCGCAAAATACGTCCCCACTGAGGGGCTCGGAGACTACTCTAATTTAGGGATGGCTAGGCTATAGGCAACTACAACTAAATTTAAATTGTGATGATCTATTTGTTTTACATCTGCTATATGCGGTGTTCAACCTTATTTTACTCAATATTTTACTTTGTATATTTATCTTGTGCTGCTTTATTTCGTAGTCTTTGTAAAATTTTAAGAGTTCTCGGCGTCAAATCAAATAATATAATGTCTTTAATAAGCATCTATGTATTGAATAAATCCACGCAAAGTATCTAAAATCGTAGAATGGATTTTTATTATCGCTTTATACGTATTTATGAGAGTCACGTATTATTCTCGCCTTGTGTTTCACAGCTTCGGGCGATTTCACACGTCATTATCTTAACATATTGCTCGAAAACAAACAGCAAACAAACGCAGTGTATATCTGTTTTTATTTCATGACTCGACTGGTCCGAGAAAAAGAAAAATAAGCGAATCTCCTAAATACTTTGACTTTTAAAGGACAGAACTCTTCATTTAAATTGTTTAAACCTCTCGAGGCATAATAATAAATTAATTAAAAACGGCTTAACTCACGTATGATCGTCCGGTGACGGCACCGACTAGCTTCGGACCTGACGGGGGTCCATTTTCAGGGTGAGTGTTTATTTTGAGAACTTCGCGGTCGCGTAGCGTCTCGCACTGAGAACCCGTCAAATAAAAACTAACTTAAATACTTTCGTAAAGAAGTTTCAATTCTACGTAAGTGTCAGCAAGACATGGACATGTCTGATTTTAATCTAAACCTTACCTCCGCGAGAAGTAGCAGAATTTACTAAATACAACGGTGACTCTTTGGCTAGTCCATTTCTGTATAGTCAAAGCCGTAATAGATGCATAGAAATCGTAGTCGTTTGTAAGCAATGTGTTCTGTCTGTGTATTTGAATAAAACTTTAAAAAAAGTATTTACTCTATTCCTTGAATAGGATTGGTGCTATATTGAAACAGAACCATGACTTTTTAACTTAACATTTTTTACGATAATGATTGAATATATTTTTAATTCAATTATTTACTTGTTTGTTTTTTTCTTACTAAAGCTTCTAAGGCATGTACATACAATTCAAGAGATAACTTTAAACAAAAAGTAAAAATGGTATTTAGTCTTTGATAGGACGAAAAATGGTGAAAATATAATTTCCCCAATCTCTCCCAATGTGTTTAAGTAATAATATTCAAGTGCAGATAATCTAATGATATATAGACCGCCAGTCTTACAACTGTTACGACATCACATAAATTGTTTATGGCCTGGCCGATAAAAATTGTCACAGAGTATACCAGTGTGTACCATAATGTATAATTTGTAAGCAAGCTTGCACGTCGTCGACATTGTAGTTATTTTTTTATGTTAATGCTGAAAAATATACAAAATATGATTAATAGTGATATTTTTAATAACTATATTAAAAAGTTAATGCGTCCGTACTAACATAATAAAAAAATGTTTATTTTTTTAAGTTTGATTAGCGTCTGTTCTGTCTCCTGATAACTCTTGATCTACATGGTTACTACTTGGATTAGTCTGTTTTTTGTGTTACAAATTGTTTGTTTTTTTGTGTGGATTCGAAAACACTTTGAGTTTTAAATAAGAATGTGTAAATGTTAATTGGTAAATTATCGAAAAATGTGCATAATTTCGTAGTTTTCGATTAATCTTGTTTTACATTTTTTTAAGTTCTATTATTATATTATACTAGCTGTCGCCCGCGAATCCGTCCGCGCGCAGTTAAAAAAAATGAAAAATAGATGTTGGCCGATTCTCAGACCTACTGAATATGCTCACAAAATTTCATGAGAATCGGTCAAGCCGTTTCGGAGGAGTACGGTGACGAAAACTGTGACACGAGAATTTTATATATTAGATTTCTCACATTCATTCATTGGTACCACTTTAATATTTGAATAAACTAAGCTATTATTTTAGGTCCCTCTCACTTTGTATTTGTAACATTTAGATTATGTTCCAAGTAGCGTGAAAAAGGGTTCAACATGAGTCTTTTTGTTTAAAAAAAATCGTTCACTGTAGACTTTTTTGTCATGTTTAAAAATCTATCGATAAATTCACCGTGACAGAAAAGAAAACATTAAGTTTTCCAATAGTTTTAAATAAACTAATAAAATGTTAATAGTACGTAACTTTAAAACAGATGTATTTATTTGCTGAAGAATACGTATGTAAGTGTACTTGCGAACTCGGCCTTACATTGATGTTTAATACAAAAAAGTAATTTTAAATATTCGTGAAAATATACCGCGGTAAACAAAATGATATAGTTCAGTTCCACATCTCTATTTGACTGGTAAAGTAATTAATTTGATTGAAAATTTAATTTTAATTTACAGTGTTACATGAAATGTAATATTTGACATTTAATTGATGTGGTTTTCAAGTGAAAACGCTCGTGTATGCAGAATTTCTACACAAAAAATATTTGGTAAATAATTTATTGGAATGTGAGTTACAGAAAAATTTAATCGACGATACTCAGCGGTATCATAGTAAAGGGCTCTTATTTGAAGAATTTTCAAAGAACGTCGGAGCTTTTTACAATTTCACACTTGTTATCGTCAGTGCTTTCATAGTGAGTGAAAGGGATAGCATGATTGGTATTGTCAGACCCAGTCGGTAGGCTTCGCGGGTCAGGCAGTATGGAGCGCTGCGATCTAACGAATTGACGTGTGTGTACACTTTAAGAAAACTAAGCGGACACGTTTTCGTATTTCTTTACTCAAGTGTTTGTGTGTGTGATTTTATATCAATTACCAACATTTGTATGTGGATATTTTCTATTTAAATTTTAAGATATTTAGTGGTAATTAAGATGAATGTTTAGTTAAATTTAAAGTTAGTTTCAGTAATTAATCTTTGACAACAAAACGTGAAGTTTTGCAATTAAGTGTTTGTATTAAAGACTTGTGTTACCCAGTAATTAGTAGAAAGGGTAAGTCATTCATTAACTGCAAATTAACTGTATACATGTTTCAGCCTAATTACAATATATTTTTTAATAATTATTGTGAGTTTAAAATATTTTTTTAACGTTTATCTTTTATTTTAGTTTGGTTTTTTTATTTATTTTTTATTGATGGTAAAACAACAAAATTAAGTGACACTTTAAAATTAAATGACATAGCGCGTCTTTTAAAGACAATTTTTTCAGTTTTCATTAAGATCATTCTTTCACAAGAGTCTTCGTGATTTTTTTGTAACTAAATAAACTCTTTACCTATTACTTTCTTGGGTTCTAAATTTTAAATAACAGTGTTGTCATACTTAATAATTAAAAAAAAGATTTAGTAATTTTATTTACATTAAAATGAAACATATTTCAAAATATTCATATTTTCAAACTATTTTTTAAATCATAAACGTACTAATGATACGTAAAAATAAATATATCTAGTTTAATATATAATAAAGACCAGCTAACAGTCATGTCTAAACTCCGGTGACCTTTTTTTAAATAATTCAACGTCTATTTAGGTATGCCGCATACTTTGTCAGATAAATATTTATTTAACTTTATAAGGGTGAGCGAAGAGAGCCCAATACTATCCTACAATGCAGCACAGTAATTTATTGTAAAAAATACTATTTTATATATAAAAAAATTACAAGATCTTATTTAATTAATATTTTATTGAAAATTATAAAACCATAAGATATGTTATATTATAATATCTTATGATTTTATAATATTATATACTAGTTCGTTCGCGCGGAAATAAAAAAAACGTAATACGCCTATGTGTTCTTCCAGACTATGTTCTACATCTGTGCCAAATTACGTCAAGATCTGTTGAGCCGTTTCGAAGATACGTTCAAACAAATATTCATCCATCCATCTAAACATTCGCATTTATAATATTAGTAAGATATTTAATAATCTATACATACAACTATTTAAAATTATAAATTACATATTAAGACTAGCTGGAAATTTTTGCGAACTACCCTAAAGTACCGCTTTTGTCTATACATAATGTAATTTATTTTTTGAAAATGCATTTATTTATTTTACTAGAAGTAGTCTAAACTTAGTATATCTCTTCAGGAATGTTTTTCACACGTTAATAATTTCAACCATTATCAAACGATAATGATTTTATTATAGGTTAGCACAAACTACACAACATTGCTAAATACCGCATGCTTGTAGGCGTATCAGCTCACGAGTTATCATTTTTTGGCTCTCCTGTAAAGTTCATACTTTCGGGGTTACAGCGTTTATGCTTTCCAGCGTCGATATATTCTTAGTATGACTCGCTGAGGTCCAGGGTTAGATTGGTGACTCAAAGCGAAGATAAATGAACTTGAAAATAACAAATGAAGTGAAATAAAAAAATCATCCCTATTGTTAACAATTGAGATAAATTAGGTGAGGCCTCAAAATGTGTATTTGCCATTCGCATTTTGAGCGTAGGTAAGAGCTCGTTATAATTTTATAAGGTAAAGCGACATGCTGTGAAATGTCAGCCATGATTTATTTTACGGTTTACATACGCGTGTCGGTTTTTTTATGAGAGCTAGCCTACGTGCTTTGCGACTCAAAACCTAAACCATTTGTGGTTTTTATTGCTAGCTGAATATACAGATTGTGTAAATAACAAAATTCCAAGCTGAAATGGATACTATATTACGATTTATTTTATTAATGTAAGTAATTAATTTAAATAGAAGTGAAAAATTAATTTTTTAACAAGTAATACAAATGGCACATATAATATTTATTACAAAACTAGTTGTAACCCGCGACTCTGGTCGCGCGGCAAAAAAAGACCTAATAAGTAGCCTATGTGTTCTATATCTGTGCCAAATACCATCAAGAACTGTTCAGCCGTTCCGGAGATACCTTCAAACAAACATCCATCCATCTAAAGATTCGCATTTATAATATCAGTAGGATAGAATTCTTTACCAGTTTATCACACAATTATTAAACAAAAGAAAAATGGTTTAATTATTTAGTTGTCTAGTTTAACATTTAACTTCAGCACTCAATATTGATTATTTTTCCAGTTCATATATATTTTTTAATTTTGTATTGCTCTTACAAATACAATTTATAAAACGTAGCAATCATAGTATCGACCATCGACACAGTTTGACGTAACAATACAGAAAATACTCGTTAGCTTAATTAACTACAGCGACTATATATAAATAACGATTCATGAATAAAGAATAATAGAATATTCGATTTGAAGGTATCTCATATAACAAGCGAACTCGAATTAAGAGGCTGTGTTTATCATATAACTTTGTATTCGTCGATTCGTTTTCGACTCGAGAAATCGAATCGTCGAATATAAAATACAAAATGCACCTATGTGCAACATTTTTTTTTTATAATAGAAGGGTGCAAACGAGCAGCGGGAACACCAAGGTGTTCATCCACGCCCATGGACATCTGCAATACCAGAGGAATCGCAGATGCGTTGCCGGCCTTTAAGATTTCATTCAATCGTCGAATAAAAAATACAAAATGCACCTACATAGGTGCACACACATGTGCACATGTGTACATTATGCACATGCAACATTTCATTATTACAACTTATGCTAACTGGAGTAGGGTATTACCCAAATAAGACCATAGTCATCGACAATAAGAATCTTCATTTAATCTACGACATAGAACTCCTATGGATCCCTCTACGCTGTACTTTCCAGCGCTTTCATGAGATGTCTAAATGAGCATCGGCTACATCTTACTTATTTTTACTAATATTATAAACTAGCAAAAGCTAGTAAAAGGTAAAAACCCGCGACTCCGTCCGCGCGGAATAAAAAATAGAAAACGGGGTAAAAATTATCCTATGTTCGTTTCCTGGTTCTAAGCTACCTGCCCACCAATTTTCAGTCAAATCGATTCAGCCGTTCTTGAGTTATAAATAGTGTAACTAACACGACTTTCTTTTATATATATACGATAGATGCGCAAGTTTAGGATTTATTAGTTTAGAGTTTATGGATGGATGTTGTTAGAAGATATCTCCGGAATGGATCTTGATAAAATTTGGCACAGATGTAGAACATAGTCTAGAAGCACTTGACTTGCAATCTGCAGGTCGATTTTCGATTTACATATGTACATTTATCCGACGTTCTTACGGTGAAGGAAAACATCGTGATGCAACCTGCACATATCTGAGAAGAAATTTAATGATATGTGTGAAGTCAACCAACCCGCACTGGGCCAGCGTGGTTGACTATGACCTAGTCACCCCTAACTTGGAGAGGCTCTGAGCTCTTCGGTGGGGACGTATAGTGAGCTGAAGATGTAGGGAATCGTGGACGACAGCTATTGCGTTATGGTTTCATGTACCATTATTAAAGATATACATTTTCACGTTATAAGCTTGATGCAGATGTATATGGTTAGTTGACGCTATTTTTATTATAAAATAACTAGCTGTCGCCCGCGACTACGACCGCGCGCAGTTAAAAAAAATGGGGGGGGGGGGGTTATGAAAAATAGATGTTGGCCGATTCTCAGACCTACTGAATATGCTCACAAAATTGCATGAGAATCGGTCAAGCCGTTTCGGAGGAGTTCAAGTTCGAACCCCGTGACACGAGAATCTAATATATAACATTCTCGTGTCACAGTTTTCGTTCCCGTACTCCTCCGAAACGGCTTGACCGATTCTCATGAAATTTTGTGAGCATATTCAGTAGGTCTGAGAATCGGCCAACATCTATTTTTCATTTTTTTTTTAATATGCGCACGGACGGAGTCGCGTGCGACAGCTAGTTTTATATATAAGAAAAATCTAAGGGAAGCTGAGTCTTATTCAGATACTTAAAATTTCAATAAAGGTTACATCTAATCTAATTGAGTTATAGAAATGATTCATATTCTAGGTAGCTTTAATTACAGAAACCTTATGAAACAAATATGTTATAGTCAAATGTTAGTAATGTTCAGAAGTTGTAGAAATGCGGCATAGTTTTAATGTAGAAACGTACTAGTTTGAAATGTACGTTTCTGTTGTTCAATAACTATAAGTTTACGTAAGTAGTGATGAGAAAAACGATTTATTTATAAAGGCAAATATACTATTTATAAATTCCTAGAATGGTATTATTGTGACCAAGTCTCCGTTGTGCTCGTCTACACGTTCTTGTTAAATTTTTAAGGTAAAATAGAGGAACATTAAGAGGGAATTCGACGTAATGAAATTTGTATTACTTATTTCTACGTGTATTTGTCAGAGAGTAGAATAAAATCTACATAGCATTTATTTTACTATACACACAGAAATTATCCAGAGATAATTGCCTTTCAAGGTAAATATTTGACGAGCGATCTTTTTCCATCACATTTACCTTATTGGGTATTAAATAAGCAATTATGGATTGTTCATAGAAATTGGTTTTTTTTTGGATAAAATTCATTTTAAAGATAAAGCCACAGAAAAATTATTTATGATTCAAACCTCGCGTCGTTATAATACAAAAGTTATTGAAGTGTATATTTTTTTGCCAACGCAGACCGTTAGCGCTGTGCGGTTTCCTGTGTAACATATGTTGCGAACTGCTTTTGCTCCCGGTCTGGAGATTGTAAAATATATGACGATTAAATATTTTAGACCAGCAAATAGCACTAGATATCTTTACTAATGCTAGATGTCGCCCGCGCGCAATTAAAAAAAAAAACTTAATAAGGGTATGAAAAATAGATAGTAGATGATTCTCAGACCGTGCGTTCGACAGAATATGCGTATAAAATTTAATAAAATCGTTCAAGCCATTTCGGTGGAGTAACTAACACTGTGACACGAGAATTTTATATGTATTACTAATATTATAAATTTTAATGTTTAGATGGATGGATGGATGGATGGATGTTTGTTTGAATGTATCACCAGAACGGTTGCATGGATCTAATATAGATGAAATTGGGCATAGAGTTAGAACATAGTGAATATGTCGCCTCAAATGACGTGACGTGACGAGACGAAACTCGAAGTTACGTGACGCGAAACGAAAACGTTTACGTCATCATAACAGCATAATTAAAATCATCATTTCGTCACGACGTAACCGATAGTTTTGTAGATAAATAAAGCCACCGAACTTATCAAACAATATCAACATTTCAGTAGTATCAGATGAATTGAACCATGTCCGTGTGAAATAGATTCAATACACTTTACCGGGTATCACAGAGGTATTAGATTACGGGCGTCAATGTTTAATTTATTGATGCAAAATAATGTATATCAACAATTTCTGTATTTCGCGAAATGTAATTTAATATCGAAACAACTGAAAGATTTAACGTACCGCCGTTACGCGGAAGTAGAACTTACTACGACTAATATTTCATATTTTATCGTCTGAAATAACAACGTCGATTTCAATCCACGTAAAAATATCGGAAATTTCTCCCTCGCTGGCGCTAACGAAGGGCTGTCTTCGTAAATCGTATCGGGTATCGAATCGAAGTGCCTAATTGAATTACTTATTCCCAGTTTACGTTGCGGGATTCTACCTGTACAAGCTGGGGAGGCATTTGAGTGAGAAAGTTTGTTAATAATTCACGAAATTATAGTCCTTGGGGACGTGATAATTCTCTAATTTCTTTGTTGTATACAAGACCGTCGCTTTCCAATTGGGACCTTTGGGATACGTGAAAAATATTTCTTACATTTTATTGTTATTAAGACTACGAATTAAGATGATTGTGAAGTTGTTAATGCGTTAAGGTTATGTAAATTATTCGAGATTACTTTTTTTTACGAGTGTTTCTAAACGATGAAAAGAGATTAAATTTTAAATAAATGAAGAATGTTAAAAAAATTGTGATGCGAAATATTATTATTAACAAATGTTGATTTTAAATATTGGAAAAATAACTATTATTATATATTTAGGAACGGCTAAAACACTCACATACATATATCCGGTGTCGGCACCGAATAGTTTCGAGCCCATCGGGGGCACTCAATCAGGGTGCACTCACCCAGTCCCACTGGACTGGTATTATTTCATGTGAGCGACGGGCCGCGTCCGCGAAATAATGCCAGTCCCACTCACCCTGACGAAGGGCACCCGATGGGCTCGAAACTAGTCGGTGCCGACACCGGATATATAGCTGTCGCCGGCGACTCCGTCTGCGCGGAATAAAAACTTAATCACTAGCCTATTTGTTCTTCCAGACTATATGGATGGAGATACCTTCCGACAATCATCCATCCATCTAAACATTCGCATTTGTAATATTAATAAGATTCTATTTTTAGCCACACTTCCTGTAAATCTGTAACTCTCCTTAATACTAATTTAATAACAAGTAAACATGCTCGTTTGTGAACTTAAGAAAAAATAAAAATGTTCCTCTACGAGTACACATGCATACTGTATACTGGCACACATATATAGTTTTTCAGCTAACGTATTTCTAATGTCGGAAGTGATTAGTCTGAGGCTATACTCGTGCCCATTGTTGCGTATGTTTTTTCACGTGGTGAACATATCAACAACAGTGAACATACTATAGCAGTCGTTTAGGAATTTAAAAAAATATTTTTTATAACGAATAAATTAGTGCTTGACCACGATCTCACTTGTTAATAAGGTGATGTGGTCTAAAGATTGTACGTTTTAATTTAATAATGTCTATTTACTCTACTCTTAAAGGCACTCTAGGTTGTAACTCAATGAAAACACTGACGTTTGAAAAGACGGACTGATTTGATAGAGACTGCATATATATATTTTCATTTACTTACTTACAATTGTCATGACTGTACACTATAAAATATTTATACAATGACGTCATTATTAAAGCCTCACTTTCCTATTACACCTCTTCCGATGCTAACCTACAAAGGCAAAATAAGGTTTCATTAATGAAGCTTGAGCGGGAACGTTTTGTTGTATAAGTAATATTAGTACCTGCCTAATCATTTTTCATGTCATGATAGGTTTTGAAAATTTATTTTACGACTAACTGTCGCCCGCGATTAAGTTCGCGCGGAATTAAAAAAAGGAATAAGTTGCCTATGTGTTCTTCCAGACTATGTTCTACATCTGTGCCAAATTTTATCCGTTGAGCCGTTCCGGAGATACCTTCAAACAAACCTCTAATCATTCGCATTTATAATATTAGTAAGAATTATCATATTTTTATTAACTACTAGAAGTTATAATTTTTTCTTACAAAATGGTTACTTTTATTAGTTTCAATTTTTTTTTTATTTTGATTGTATGTACTTATCTGTGAAACAAAACACAATCTTGTGTGAAGTTATTAACATAATAGTTACAAAAATAATAGTTCTTCGGTAACATATTTAACCTTGATATGTCCTTTAGTTGGAAACATGAACAGGTATTTTTACGCGAGCGGTCTTACTAGTATTACTGAAATTCATACTTCAGGGATCTTGTTTTGACTCAAGGGACGAAGGTCGTACGAAAAGATTCGGTAATCTGTTCGTAAGACTTACTTAATACCTTGTTTGTAGTAGGATTTTAATGTTAAATGAAACGATTATATTCGAAAGTCTTATTTACAACTTTGGTGAGGTAACACTGACGGTTTATTGTGGTTTACCGCGACATTATTAATTGATTTTCGATCGATTGACATAAGTGTAATGTTATTCATGGGTATGTATGTACATATGTATAGACCGACAAATATATTTGGCCTGGTCATAAGGCAAACTAAATTATGATAGTTCACTAGCGGCCTCCTGTCAATGACAAAAAATTGTCACTTCGTCCATTTCGCAGTGTACTCGTAGCTGTCACTTCATGTTTTATTGGAACGAAGTTCCTTATCGCGCGTTGTGAAAGGGGGCTAGACGGAAAAAATTCTTACGAAAAGTTGTCACGACACTTTTTGTTATAGTTAGTATGTTAACGACGAATGAGCGCTACTTCACCATGGCAACGACGTGACAATATATAACGAAAATTCATAGAAATAAAATGTACTTCTTGTGAAGACTTAAGTTTTTTATTCATAGAATAAACATTGGTTCCTTCACTAATTAATTGAAAGGAACTTCGTTCCATCCGGGTGTCCCAACACACCTCTCAAGTTTTTTATTCCATGTTATTTTCTATCCCTTTGTAAGTTTTCCATATTTTCTGAAAGAACTAATCGCGATAGCACCTTTCTCACCGATCCAGATATTCTTGTTGTTATACTCATAGTAACAGTTTCATTATGAATTACAGTGGTTAAAACGTCTTGAGAGCTTTTCAATAATAAAGTGTCGAACCATTCGTATTCTTCTCCCAAGTGTAATATTATTGCTGTCAGTCAGGATTATTCCTTTTTTTAATTCTTTCCTGCTACTTTAAAATTTAATTTAACTTTTTACCTTACGAAGACGACATTTAAATCGCATACAATAAGATGGAAAATAAAATGCAACTTTTTTAATGTAACTGTAATTTTTATTATTTAATTATTTCGTATTTAAGTTAAACTTTAGACTGAATAAAATCAAGAGATTTAATGATTTTGTTAGCCTCAAACAGATCTAATGATAGTAAGTAGTAGACGCCAGCAACAACAACAATAGCCACTGTTTCACGTATAGAGTACATTCTTGTGATAAGAAAGCAACACGTTAAAGCTAGAACGGGTCGCTTGTGACACATAAAGCAGTCAAAGACAAAAAGCTTTTACGATAAGCGTCATATTATAATTCATTTTAATCCGAGAGCTCTTTATTAACGTAAAACGTGCTAACGTGTCTCACAACACTCACATTGAAAGCATGAACTTCGTAGACTTACACACACACGTACAAATTTTAATAATTTCGCTAAATTACTCACCTGCGAACATATATTTTCCTGAGCGTCCAATGAAGGGATGTAAGTATTTTCAGGCGTTTGTCCTGAAATTATGGTGCACCCTACTTTAGGTGCGAAATTATTTTGCTAAATTAAGGTTGAATTTGCAATTCAGTCAGAATTGAGACGTTATGGTATGAAAGTAAAGCAGATTCAGCATTTAACCGTACTAGTAAACTAATTACAAAGTTTTATGTTTTCGTATTTATAAAATTAATTTTAAACTGGGAAATTCTTATTAAAGTGCTTATGTTTTGATTCAAAATAAAGGGTAGGTACTCAATTTGACTATACATTTGTCTACTCGTATGTAGATTACTAGATTAGGTAGATTTCGATAATTTTCTTAATGTTTCTATGAGTCTACGAGTCTTCGACTCTACTTGGCAACGTGTCGCTGTCTCCACGAGTCCACGACCCTACGTATCATCATAGATACCACTATACATATCTACAATTGTATGAGTCTGTCTGCGACTGTATGACTCTCGTGTCTATGCCTCCACGACTCTAGGACTCTACGTGTCTATGATTCTACGACTCGCAGACTCTGTGTTTAGGTCTACAGTATGCCTGGGCACGTATTCTTCTCCACGGCTTTACGAATCAACGGCTCTACGATTGTATTATTCTGCGTCTCTCGTACAGACTTTAGACTTTACTGGCTTGCCCGACTTAAATTAATGTTTTTGTTTTTAAAATTTTGATGCTTATATTGACCCAAGTTATACGCAAGTTTAAATTTTTTCCAAGCTGAACTTATGGCCGCTCTCCCTCCCAGCGAAAATTCTGTTTAATTATTCATTGAATTACAGTCCTTATACGTAGCGTCATTTTCCAACTCCTTTAACGTAGACAAGCATTTTATTATAGCACCGAGATGAAACCTCGATGTAACACTCAGATATTTTCTTTATTTCTACGGGGCTTATTTTTTATCTGCCTCGGTGTACATAATATCATGTTTGAATTACAGTAACTTTTCATCTCATATGGTCTCCATCTCGTATCTTAGTTTAATATATAAACATATATACTAAATATCACTCCCGGGGATCACAGGCAACAAAGGGATGTTGAAATTCTTCGGAGAGTTGTGCTGGCTGGAGTGAGTCCAGTAAATACGTAAAATACGCGTTAGTCGTGGAGATGCGAAAAATTGAAGCCTGCGTGGCTAAGTCTATTCAAAATTAAAGAGTGATTAATTGGTGATGGTTAAATTAATAATATAAGAAATCAGTATAGGTATATAAGATTTCTATTAAGACGCTATCTATTAAATAAACAGTATATTTCTCGACCATAAGTTTTCTTTTTCAAAATAATAACCAACTTTTCTTATAAAATAAATGATGGTATTTTGCGTTGTCAAGCGACCATTCCGGCTAAAAACGCGCGACACAAATTTCACATGAAAATGAGGCAAAGTATTTACGCTTGAGAATACCTCCTTTAGAGGTGAGAGACACGTCGCATGTTTTCGACAAATCTTAGCGACATATTATGCTGTTTATCTTACTTCTTACTAAAATTATAAATGCTAATGTTGAGATGGATGGATGAATGGATGGATGGATGGATGTTTGTTTGAAGGTGTCTCCGAAACGGCTCAACGGATCTTGATGAAATTTGGCAGATGAAGAACTTAGTCTGGAAGAACACAAAGGCTAACTTACTTTTTTTTTTATTCCGCGCGGACCGAGTCGCGGGCGATTTAAACACTAAGATTGTGTTAGTAATTCACTAAATCGTAGCTTCGACTGACAATAAATATAAATATATAGCAAACTTTTTATCGGAAAGAAAGAAATTGACATTTTAATTTTCTTTGACGAGGGAACCGTTCGAATTTTTGCACTGGTTAAGTATTTGCCGACAATATGTAAGTACTAGCTGTCGCCCGCGACTCCGTCGGCATGGAATTAAAAAAACTTAATAAGTAGCCTATGTGCTCTTCCAGACTATGTTCTACATCTGTGCCAAATTTCATCAAGATCCGTTGAGCCGTTCTGGAGATACTTTCATACAAATATCCATCTTAAATTGTAATATAAGTAAGATTGTACAAGAAAATATTTCGTCAAGGAAATTTTATTTACATTTACATTTCCAAGAACCATTATATCCTAAGTTGGCATATTGATTTCTGTTGTTTAGAAAATAAATCATTGTATCAGTTTTCGCTCGAGATCACTTCACTGTATAAACAATCTTCAATTTATTGATATATACTATTTAAACAATTCACTAGCGTTAGTATTGTTTTGTAGGGAGGGAAACATCCTTAGGGATCCTTCATACCTGCGAAGATGTTTATAGATGTGTGTGAAGTCAAGAACTTCGCACTGGGCTGGCGTATTTGGCCAAAGTCTAGTCACCTCTAATAGTATTTTACTAACATAGTATTTTTTGGAAAAAAAATACCTTTGATTTGTGTATTCTAAAAACAATTCAAAGTATCGCGAAAAGATGACCTTTCACGGTGTCCTTAATGACGTCACGGCATATTGTAGAGTAGCTCTCGTCGTATTTTTGTATGTTGTGGTACTGAAATATTCACAGTGTGACGTCCACGGCGTGACGTCATCCTATAGTCGCAATTATAGTGTTTCGTGACAAGTTACTATCAATAGCTATTATACGTAGCAGTAGATTGATCTTTCGCAGGATCTTTAATTTTTGAGTTTATTTCCATAGGTCCTGTCTTTGTCTTTTCAATTAGACCGTACAACCTTATTATACTGACTGTCTCGGAGTCAGTGACTGGCTGTCTCAGAGTTACTGGGGTGATGTAGAATTTAATTTATTACACAGCAGACTAGAATTTTACGCTACGTTTATTGGACAAGTAGGACGGTTTCTGCCGCCGTGGATCTGTGATAACATTGAATATTAACTGAATTAAAAACTATCTTACATTTGATTTAAATTGTATTAAAAAATGTCACAACTGACGGTTAAAAAAAATAAGTTTAAATAGTAGCTTCAAGTTGTGTTTGCGTAAATGTTACAGCAGTACGAGTCACTCTTCAGTCAGTTACTCTCTCTTTTGTAGTTGTAATCAGTCAAATTACAAATTACACTTTTAAAAATTACCTAATTTTATGACATACTCAATACTACATAATATACAATTTTTATATTGTTTTATTACTTGTTCAAAGGAATAAGTGTTTTTGTCTAAGGTCTAAGTACTATAAGTCTAAGCATATATTACTTTTATAAATTTAATACTACTAATCCGTCTGAAGTACTAAACTGAGATTCTATAAAACATAGAAGTGTAATCAAAAATTTCGAGTATTGAAACCCACTTCTCTTGTATTCAACAACCTCTATTTCAAAGGGCTAATTTAGGACACTTGTTTTACTCGGATAAAATCAAACGCTTTACACAAATGTTTAAAACCTTTTTATATTAAATAGAAATAGAATAAGGACTGCCATAAAAGAATTGAAAGCCTCCATGAAAGAACGTCGGTAGCTCAGTGGTTAAGCATTTGACTTGTAATTTGCAGGTCTTGGGATCGAATACTGTTTTCGATTTTCGATTTACATAGAGGTCCATATGTACATTTATCTTATGTTTTATGGTGATCGAAATGCAACCTGTACTTATCTACGAAGAAATTCAAAGAGTCGATCAAACTACATTGGGCCAGTGTGGTTAACTACTGCCTCGTAAGCCCTGATTTGCGGTAGACTACAAGCGCGTCAGTGGCGGCTTATAGTAGGCTGATAATAATGATAAAAGACTAACAACTACTTCATGCGGGCTGTCTATGGCCAACTGCTTCTTTAGCTGGGTCTACGAACTGCGGTTCGTGTATTGGAAATGCGCGTTGATCGTCAAACGTCAAACATTTGAAGCTGGCAGTACCAACTGCTTAAAGAAGTCCGTGTACGCAAGTCTTTACTTTGTCCATTGTTAGTAAGACAAAGAAAAATTTTAACGTAAAATCAAATTTAATTAATAATCTTCTAAAGAAGACTTGCCATATAAATCTTTTGAAGTCTGTCATTCGATACCTATTCTTTCTCGGAGTGTTATAGAAGTGGCTATTGTTTTTTAAAAGTAAAAAATATAGTATTTAATACTTATTCTTTTTCAATAATAAAATACGTTAAAGAAGGATTCAATATTCTATCAATTTTGTAAATTGAATTTATGGTCAATAACTATATTAGATAACCTTTGAGAATTGAGTCAGTGATGCGTAGCTTCAAGCTTTGTGATCGTTGCTCTGGACCTCTATAAATATTATGCAGATCTAACGAGTGTCCTTTTAGGAAAATCTGTGTAGTTTAAGTTACCTACTACAATAACAAGATTAAAAAAATCAAATATAAATGTAACACATAAATTACTGGCTCTTTAAAAACTTGAAGTGATGTTGAATTATTAGACAGCTCAAAGTGGGAAAAATTATTTTATTGTACATCCCCTCCTCTATCCATTAATATAACAACGTGCAGATCCTTTTAGTTAATGGCAGATGTTCTCGTATTTGGCCATCTGTCAGTTCGCTATATTTAGTGATATCTGGTAGACGCTTTCTCGTTTGTCATAGTTTAATAATTGTAAAAAATAAAACATATTTAAATTCACGCGTATCTTTAAAAATATGATAAATGCAATACGTAAATGAAAAGAAATTATTTTACATAAAAAGTCTGCGTTTTCTATAGCCTACATCGAGATTAAATTACAAAATGTAAGAGCAGGTTACAAATGAAGGCTTCATGGCCGTCTACATATTTATTTTAGTCTCGTAACATCTGCGAGTGAAAAGGTTAATTTATAACTTTTCAATCTATTTTATTTTAGAAAACCGAGTAAATATTTTGTACTTTATGATTTTGGTTTATATTTATAGTCTTATTTAACTTTATAACATGTCTTATTACAAAATTAGTTATTAAATCCAAAATTATAAAAAATTTAATTATAAATTATTTTTAAAAATATTTGATTATATTTTTTATAGTATATTTTTATAACCTTTTGTTTAATGTTGCTAAGAATAAAATCTTAGGTTATAGGCGCTTAAATTTTAAAATATTTTAACCTCCTTTGACTAATAAAAAAAGTTATAAGTTGAGGTGGGATATTCTTGTATTAGTAATTACTAGTGGTCGCCCGTGACTTCGTTTCGTTCGTCGTTCGTCGAGAATTAAATAATAAAATTGTAGGTAATAACCGCGTGCATCAACTACCTTCCCGTTAAAATTTTTAAAAAATTGGTTTTCGTTACAAGCAACCCAAGTACTTCATGTCTACGATGTACATATTTTTACATATTACAAGACAGTACAATTTTATTAATATCTATAGACTAATAAAATCTCTTTTAGGATTTAAAATATTAATTCCTTATTCTATTGTATATCTATATATCGACGCTGGAAAGCGTAAACGCTGTAACCCCGAAAGTATGAACTTTACAGGAGAGCCAAAAAATCATAACTCGTGAGCTGATACGTCTACAAGCATGCGGTATTTAGCAATGTTGTGTAGTTTATGCTAACCTATAATAAAATCATTATCGTTTGATAATGGTTGAAATTATTAACGCGTGAAAAACAAATTCGCGATTTCAAGGGTTACAGCGTTTATGCTTTCCAGCGTCGTATATAAAAGAAAGTCGTGTTAGTTACACTATTTATAACTCAAGATCGGTCGAACTGATTTAGCTAAAAATTGATGGGGAGGTAGCTTAGAACTAGGAGACGGACATAGGAACTTTTTTATCTTGTGTGCATTTTTATTATTTCGCGCGGACGATGTCGCGGGTAAAAGCTAGTAGAAATATAAGTAAACCTAATCAACGTCAGTCCTTTGAGTTGGTTTCTGATAATAATAAGCGTCTCGTTACAGTGAGTATTTAATGAACAAATAGTGGGTAGATTAATATAATGTGTTTAAAACATCTTTACCAATAAATCAGTCCACCCGTTGACCCCGCCTTTTATTGACGTTCTTTACACTGGCGACGAGGCGAATACCGCGCGATATAAGTTTAAAAAAAAAAAAAAGTTCAACGTCTGTAAATATGTCGATCGGAAAATTAGAGCCGTTTGATTTAAGCAGTAAACAGTGGCCGGCGTATGTCCGTAGGGTTCAACAATTTATAATATTGAATGAGATCAAACCGCAGTTACGAGTGTCGCTGCTCATAACGGTCGTCGGAGACGCAACATATTCGCTGATGTGCGATCTGTGTTCGCCGGCGCTCCCGGAAGAGAAGGCGTTCGACGAGCTTGTGCGATTGGTGTCGGAACATTTGGAACCGCAACGTTCGGAAATAGCGGAACGCCATGTATTCAGGCTGCGCAGACAAGAGGTCGGTGAGCCGCTAGCTGACTATTTAAAGGCGCTTAAACATTTAGCAACGACCTGTAACTTCCGCGACGCTTTGGAAGAAAACTTGAGAGACCAATTTGTGTCCGGACTCGCGAGCGAAGCGATGCGCTCGAGGATTTTCGCCGAAAGGAGCATACGATATAAAGAGGCGGTGGAGCTGGCGTTCGCGCTGGAGGCGGCGGAGCGGCACGCGGGGGTGAGCGGCGTCACGGGTTCAACGGCAACCTTCGGTGCGGGCAGCGGCGGTGAGGTGGCGGCTGATGGCCTACATAGGGTCAGCGCACGACGCGGCAGGGGACGAGATGTTAGGCCCAGCGGTGGCGTAGCGGATTACGGCTGCAGCGAGGGTGGCGCGGAGCGAGGAGACGGGGCTGACGCGGGCGCGGGTGAATGCTGGCGGGAGCCGGGCGGTACCGAGCGCTGCTGGCGCTGCGGCAGGCCACACCGGGCGGACCGATGTCGCTTCTCGCAATATAATTGTGATGAGTGCGGAAGGCGCGGTCATATAAAAGTAATGTGCAAAGAATTGCGCGAGCGTCGCCGTTTGAATGGCAGCCGCCAACACTTTGTCAGTGATGCGAGCTCGGACGAAGATTTTTTTAATATTAATGTAATGTCTAAAGATGATGACTCTTTTATATTACCTTTGTATGTTGATGGGCAGAAATTAGATTTTGCGTTAGACACGGGTAGTAGATTATCAACAATAAGTGAGCAGTGTTACGGGCTTTGGTTCTCGCACAAGCGCATAATGAGAGATAACGTTACGCTACGAAGTTACGACGGCTCTCTAATCAAAACATTAGGATTTATTTCGGTGTTTGTCGCTTTGGGGGGTGTTAAAGCATTTAAAATTCCGTTGTATATAATTCGCAATGGGGGGCGCCCTATCTTAGGACGGGATTGGCTTCGCACGTTAAATATAAATCAAATAAGTTTCCCAAGAAACAATGTTAACAATAACAGATTCGTGAAGCGACCGGCTGTTGAATGTAATGTAGATTCAAATCGTTTACAGCTTAGTGCAGGTCGACCACGGGCCGTGCGCACGCGCCCCGGACCGCTTGCATTTCGGTCTTGGTCCGCGAGAATGTTCTAGACAATTTTTGTTTTTATTGATGGGTGGTTAATTGGCTTATTTTTTTTTATCGAGTTACATTTTGGTTTCAGGGTTATCACTGAAAGTTTATTAAATTGATATGATATGATGTTAATTATAATTTTTTCGATTGCACGGTACGGGAATTGTACACATCGTTAGGGTTGTCAATCAATAAGATGAGAAGGCTATTGTGACGACATACGATCACAGGCGATGTCCATATAATGAAACTTAGCAGTTATTTAAATAAGACTTCATTTAAACTTGTGCATATAGGTTTTTTTACGTATAAAAAATGTTGGTGAAATGGGTTATCTAATATTTTACACGTTCATGATTACGTGGAATAGGAAATAAATAAAATGTTAGTAGGTTTGCCAGACAAAATTTTTTTTACGATGTTTTAGATTAAGTGGTGAGATTTGTCACATGTCAAAACAAAAATAAATAAATAAACGATTTTTTTTTTATTGTTTACAGTAAGGTTAGAGATTAAGATAGGGGGTAAAATTTATTGTTTTATATTAATTTTCTTTATTACTTTTGTTATTTGGTATTATTTGGTATCCTAAGAAAGGGGGACAGGGGAAGAGAGAAAGAATGTTAGTATTTGTTCTCGTGTATATGCATAGATTTTATATTGAGTGGTTGTTCTTTGTAAGATGTAAGTCATTTTAGTTATTAAAATTATATTTAGAATATTTTGTCGAATAAGTTTTTGAGGTAGCCCTATTTTAGAAAGGGGAATGTGTAGCATCTGATAATAATAAGCGTCTCGTTACAGTGAGTATTTAATGAACAAATAGTGGGTAGATTAATATAATGTGTTTAAAACATCTTTACCAATAAATCAGTCCACCCGTTGACCCCGCCTTTTATTGACGTTCTTTACAGTTTGACATTGCCTTTATAGGAACATTATGCCTTACTTGTACACTAGTAGCATTTGAGCTGTATAGTTTGCTCGTACGTGTTTATAACGTTTGACAACGGATCTATTACTACTATGCCTTTTTATATTGCATAAATATCTATCTATATCTATCTATATCTATGCCTTTTCCCAATTATTTGGGGTCGGCCTTCCTTGTCCTAATTCTCCAGACAGCACGATTCCTGGAGTCTTGTTCGTCAAGGTCAATTTCTTTTAGATCCTTTTGGATCGTCGTCAGCCAAGTGGTCGGTGGTCTTCCGCGATTTCGCGTCGTCGTGGGCAAGTTTAAGGCCAGCTTAACCATGTGATCTTCGGGTCGCCTCTGAACATGACCATACCAACGCAAACGTCTCTCTTTTAATTTTTCAGAAATGGGAGCGACTTTAAAACTTCCTCTTACATATTCGTTTCTTATCTTGTCCATTAGGGTGACACCCGCTGACCAGCGTAACATGCGCATCTCCGTGCTGTGTAGCCGGTTCACGTGTTGTTTGTTGGTGGCCCAGCATTCTGAGCCATACAACAAAGCCGGCCTTACCGCAGTTTTGTAGACTTTTCCTTTTAGTTTTAACGGTATTCTAGTGTCGCAAAGTACGCCTGTGAGTTGTCGCCATTTAAGCCATGCCGTAGCGGTTCTATGCTGCACATCATCGTCTATTTTTCCATCGTGGCTTATTATGGATCCTAGATATTTGAAACTATTAACTTTTGGCAGAGCTACTTGATCTACGAAAATGCGAATATCATCTCCATTTGTTACTCCGTCAAATACGCAAGACATATGTTCGGTCTTCTTCCTACTAATCTTCAAACCATTCCCTTCTAGAGCTTCAATCCACGATTCCAACTCTCTTTGAAGGTCGTTTTCATCTTCGGATATAAGGACAACATCGTCTGCATATAATATATTCCACGGCAGTTCCTTTTGACATCGTTTGCTAATATAGTCAATAGTGGTGTTGAACAGCAGTGGACTAAGGGCTGAACCCTGGTGTACCCCAACCGTTATTGCAAATTTCTCACTCGTTCCTGCGGGGGTAACTATTTGAGTTGTTATATTTGTGTACATATCCTGAATTAAAGCGATGTATTTTTCGGGCACAAGCTGAGCTCTTAATGCTTCCCATATCAGGTCGCGTGGAATATGATCAAAAGCTTTCTCGAGATCTATGAAGACCATATGGAGGTTAGATCTCTTATGTTTAGCTTTTTCTAGCAGAATACGAATGGTCTGTATTGCATCTGAGGTACTCTTTTCAGCTACAAAGCCACACTGGTTAGGGGTTAAAGTAATGATATTAGTCAGACGGTTATTTAAGATTCTTTCCCATGTTTTAAAAGTATGGGCCATCAGTTTAATTGCCCTGTAGTTTCCACAGTCTCTTACGTCACCTTTACCTTTATAGAATGGGACAAGAAAACTATTACGCCACGAGTTTGGTATGAGATAGCCAGCACTTATTTTGTTAAAGAGCTCTTGCAACCATGGCGTTCCGTCTTCTCTCAAGCTTTTCCATACCTCTATGGGAATTTCGTCTGGACCAGTAGCTTTATGACTTTTCATTTGATGAATGGCCTTATGAATCTCGTCTTCTGTTATGGGTGCTATGGGTCCAGATACTGATTGAGGTGGTGTGTGACTAGTTGTTCTTGGATGTTTTATATTTAAGAGATCTTTGTAATACTCTACCCATCTGGATTTAATTGTCTCTTCGTCAGTTACCAGTTTGTTTGTGCTGTCATTTATATATTTAAACGATGTCATATCTTTAGAGTTGTTATGTCGAATCTTCGCAATTCTATGTATGTCTCTTTCTGATTTCGACAGCTCTAAGTTGTTATAAAATTCCGCTCTAGAAACATTCCTTGTGATGGCCACGTGTCGTTTTGTTTCTTTCTTTATTTGGATGTATTTTAAGCGATCGACTTCATCTCCTGTTGTTTGCCAGGTTTTAAAATATTCTTTTTTATATTGCATAAATATATTTTTTTTTATTTAAAAACGTGGCAAAAACTATAATCGATTGCACCGAAGTAAACAATTGTAACACACAATTTTGCAATTGCAAACCACTTTTTAGATCGCAGTTGTATATCGTAGTAAGTTAACAAACATACGATAATTTACGTAGGAACTATCTGATTATGTAAAATAAAACAAATAAGTTATTTCTGGGGATCTTCATCCTCTTTTGATGCATTCGCTCCAAGGAATTGCGAGCAAAGCCCTTCACGTTGTCCTTTAAGCTATCTTAAACCTTGCAAAATTATTCATACTAGTTGTTGCATTTTGGTGACACCGCTAACTACTATTGTACTATATAATTCAAAGTAATTTTATGTAAAAATACGGAGTATAAAAATAAGTAAATTAAATAGTGTCGTTCTTTAAATTAAATAGAGAGTCTTTCCTCGGGCCTTGTTTCCAGACTGTATCTTTGAGAGTACGACCGCAAGTCCTCTGCCAACCCTTTACATATCTATCTCGACATATAACATTAATTATAGCGACGGTAGACAAGTAACGTTCAATGCGGTTACACGCCGCCGGAAACATTTCACTTCCAAGGTATTTATTTAATTATCTAACAAAATAAACTACAATTTATAATATATTTTTGTAATTGTTATTCTTTTAAATGTTAATAAAAATGTACAAAAAGAAAGCGAATAGTTTAGAGTACGAGGAACGAATAAACACATCCATAAGGTCGGAGATTCGTCCAGACATCGAACGGATGATCGATAATATTTAAACAATTTATAACAATGTTTCATGGAATTCAGGGATAATGTAGCATTCTAATGGTGAAAGAATTTTTTTAATCGCTCCAATAATTTGTGGAATTTATTCGTTGCAAACTTACAAAAATTCTAATATTTCCATTATATCATAATATCTGTGTAGATAAATATATATGAAAACATTACCCTCATGTTAGGCAGGTAAAAGTTTGAACGCTTCGCTGGTTAAAAATAGATGTACAATTTTAAAATATGATGCAGGAAATTTTCATTTCTAGCCGCTAACATAAATATGATTCTGTGAAGCACTCAAGCGAATGGACCACAAAAGCTAGACGTGAATATGATTTATTGACATGTAAATGCAATAGAAACGTGGAGTACAAATTGCCTTCGTTGTGTCGCCTCTCACGAATGGCAATCACTAAAATGTATACTACATTTTGTGGAACAATGTTACCGTTTATAAACATCTTTGTCTTTACTGCCGCCGTATAAAAATCTTATCCTTCTGATTCCTTAAAAATTCTCATTACGAAATGTAGAATAGAGAAGAATCGAAATAGTTTTATAAATATGTTTCTAATCTTCCTTATATTATAAAAGAGAATGTGTGGATGTATGGATGTTTGTTATTAATTATTAAGGTATCTCCAGAACGGCAGGATGGATCTCGCTGAAATTTAGCATAGTTGGAGAACATTATCTGGAAGAACAACAGAAGTTTGTTTTGCAATATTCAGATCTTGTTTGGAATAAAGTTTACTATAATTAACATACATTTTCATGAATATATTTAACATGAACTCGCTAATTATGGTTTCACAAATACTTACTGACCGGGCTAGAGAGCGGAGCGCTTCAAGTTGCCTTTGAGGTGTAGCGGAATAAGTGGTCGACGTGCGGTAAGCATTCTGTCCCTGTTATAGTTACATTTTTTCTCAATTCTCATGTAATATTCAACATTTTGGTATGATTTTGACATCATTCATATTTTAAGTGGAATATAAAAGCGCCTAGTATGGTAGTATTATTGTTTCGTTTTGTTAATTTTTAATTTTTTATGAACTTCTATGTTTTAAAAGTGTACATCGTACCTAGCACGAATAATTGTGGTTATCACCTTGTTATCGTCATCGTCAATTATGTCAAAGTTAGTACGAGATTTTTATTGTAGATTACGAATTTTGTCGATGTCGACACGATGGTAATTGTCACTAATATTTGTGCTAGGCACACATGTTTGTATATGATTACGTGAAACGTTTATATAATTTTTATGTCAGTATTTTGAAAGTATTAACAATTAGCGGCAGCCCGCAACTTCATCAGCGTACATATAAAAAAAACCTATAATATGCCTTTCCGTCAAAGTCGCGTCAAAATTTACATAGAGACAATTTATTTAATTAATACGTATATATTAGTGAATTAGTAATCTATTATCTGGTTGGTAGTCAAAAGTCTTAAGAGTTTCTTTATAAATAATCATAGTTAGGTTAAGTCAGGTTAATTTTACTAGTTTAATATGAACATTTAGTTTTAGCCTATTTTCTTCTACTTAAAAATCTGACGACGGTTCACTCTATGACAACAAGTTTTGATCTTTGGTCACACATTCTAAGAATATTTGTAATATATTTTGTATATTATTTGAATACTAGATTAATATGGCGCGAATGTAGGCGTAGATGTATTGACTGTAAAAGAATCGTCTGACTTAGGATTACGTTAAGGTACAAAAACACTGTCTACCCTATGTGGGAGTTTTCAATTTAATATAAGAAAATCCTTTTTTAAATAATATAAAAAAATTAAATCAATATTTGGAGCACGTAAAGTCTGTCACGTGAAAATGATTTCTCTCCCGGAGTGCAATCCCTTTGCTACGAGCCATGCATACTGCATTAATTTAATTTACTCCAAATGTAAATGGAAAATACAACGCTGTCTTTAGCAATATAAAGTATCTGCGAAACTTTCTGCAACATTCTTAAGATCTATCTTCTACTGAACAGCTACTTATAAGCAAAGTTTTTTAATTAACTTGTAATGATAACAGACAGTCGATTACAAGTTAATAATCTTACTAATATTATAAATGTTAATGTTTAGATGGATGTTTGAAGGTATCTCCGGAACGGTTAATAGATGTTGATGAAATTCGGTATAGATGTAGATCATAGTCTGGAAGAACACATAGGCTACTTACTAAGTTTTTTTTGAGACGCGGGCGATAGCTAGTTTCATATAATTCCGACTCTATTTTCATTTCATACAGTAATATCCAAGTATATTATTTTAAAAGATTCAATTTCATACGTAAAAATCTGACTTTGATATGTGCAATATCGACAATTGAAGTTCAAAACTAATATCATTGTAACGCTGCCTGCGCTGGTGACATAATATAAATAAATTTTTCAAGAAATATTAATTTTTAATGACACTTAAATGAAAGGTCGTTATTTAAATAAATTTCTATTAAGAATTTAATAGCTCGCGTTCGGTTTTACAAGATATTAAAACAAACTCTTCCCCGCCAGCTGAGGCAAACATAATTTTTCTTTTCGACGTCGATCATTACTCAAAATGTTTCATCAATTTGTATTCCGAACAACAATAATATATAAAGATGTACATAAAACATACCCAAAGAATACATACCTATAATAAATATAGTTTATTTAAACATAATTTGAATTTTGAGAGCATCAGGGGAGCTGTGGTTATGAATCGGTTTTACAATCTGCTGGTCCTAATTCGATCCTCGCTATGTAACAATGTGTTTGTCGAATTTCTTGTGTACATCCAACGTTATGATACTGTACTGAAACGTTAACAACAGTGGTAGATCCCGCAACAACAATATTTGTTGGGTGCACGAATTGGCCGGGTCGACCGGTGCAATACCACGACCACACAGAAGACTCCCGTGAAATGGAAGTAATTCCGCGTTTCGTCTCATGACTGTGGTACCGGAGGCCTAATTTTAGTTTCCCTTCCCACCCTTTTCTTATTAGAAAACTTTTCTTATTATTGAAAACTACACGAAATATTTTAGGTACGTAATGGTTTTACAATTTTACAATAATACTTAGATAAGCTCTGACGTAAGACGTATCAGTCGATTCGAGTTCCTCTGACGACCCATTAGAGTAATACGATCTTGAAAGCTTATGTTATTTCATTTTGTGTCTAGACGAAAAAACTGATAAAATGAACTGACGAAAAAATCAAGAAGAGTTTGTTTCCACTAACGTAAAATTTTGTATAAAAACATTATTGTTATCTATATTTTTCCAAAGAGAAGAGCAAATAGTTTGTTTAGTACAACTATCGTCAGTGGATATCACTGTAAACTGTTCCGTTCCTCTATGATACTATTTGAGTCCGACTGTATTTTTTAACGTGCAAAATTTTTATTTGAATTTTAAATCAGAATTGTTTAAACAAATTAGTATTTGGTTGCCGTAGCAACGAAACATATGTATATTTTAAAAATAGTAAGAAGTGAGACATTAAAATATCTTTATCCTTACAATAAGTTAAGAAATCATTGTTTTTATTTAGGGCTTGTTTACTTCAATGAACCTTTCTGCCTTAAAATTTCTTTTTATCATAAAAATAAATCGGAATATACAATTCGGAGCGGTGAAATTGAAGCGGAGCTTGTTGCAAATCATTATTAATTAGTCTGTACAAATAAGCTGTATAAGGGATATTCATATTCCTCTACAGTTTTCGATAAATGTTGACTTAAGTTAATTATGTTACTACGTTTTAAAATTGAAAACCTTTAAAATTTCGGCTTTCTGTGGCGGTACCGACTAGTTTCGGAACAACAACAATAGCAGTGACTCATCAATTCTGAACCCGTCGAAAGTCGGTGCCGTCACCGGAATATCGTATGTGAGTTAAGTCATTCCTAATTGATTTTTCTTTAATTTCATGATGAAATAGACGTAACATTTTAAGGAAATAAAAAAAAAGAAGAAGAAAGGTAAAGAAGAGAAGCAGAAGTTAAGTTAAGAAAAAGGAAGAAAAAATACAACAATGGGTACACAAATTATTATTTATCTGAGGTTCTCTCGGGTTACAACTTTTCTTCTGCCCTTATGTATTTCTCTTTAAATTAAGTCGTCGCTGCCATGTCTTTACAAGGAAGTACATGAACAATGCTAGAAAATTTTGTATCTGAGAGCTTCAAATGAGGCGTTATCGTGTTTTGTGGTGTACTTCACTGCAGCTGCCAATATTAACTTCAACAGTCGTTAATCATGAACGTTAAATGGGGATCAACACGCGATGCCACTGATAGGCTATCTGTTAAATCGCATTTATATCGAAACCAGCGATGTTGCGTTTTCACTCGCCATGGCGTCATCTGAATAGGTACGTCATGTTAAATATTCTCAAACTTTGGTTACTGATTGGCTTGTCTGGAAGACAGATTTGAAACTGAGAAACTGTTCTGAATTTTTAAATTATATTAATGTAGATCCGTGCATCCGTTTGTCAGGTATGTACATACGTACATAGATCGATGGTCTTTATTAGAATTGGGTTGTGGATTTCATTTCATCATTATTGTTTATGTTAGGAACAAATAATGAGCATGTATTTGTTATTTATAGGTATTTTCCGTCATATTTGTGCAATATACTAAAAATGCATCGTATTATTGTGCCTTTCAGGAACGGAAATTCCTATCGTTCACATATTTCTCTTAAGAATTCGCATAAGGTAGAATAAATATCAGTGATTTGTCAAAACTATTGAATTATAGCTTTCCAACTTTTGTGAATGGTCCGTTCGAATGCGGTGCACAGGTGTGGAATCGCGAATACTCTATTCAATTTGAATTAATCTATTGTAGTCACACAGAATACCTTGAAATTGATTTGGTACAAGTTTTGTATAACATATTTACAAATCAAAGTATCAACGAATTCGCCGAAATAGCGAAGCGACCGCTGCCCATACACATCAATGCATCGATCTATCTGTGAGTCTCCTCCTCTGTCGATCAGAGAGAAAATATTTCCTCTTCCTATGAATTCCCTCTTCCGTCACATCCCCTTCTACTTCCTTTCCTATCCTTGAAAAACAAAGGGTGGGAAGGGAAAGAAGACTAAAATTAGGCCACCTGCACCATACTCATCAGACAAAACGCGAAATTACTTCTACTTGACGTCTGTGTGGTCGTGGTATTTCACTGGGTGAAAAGGCCAATCGTGTAACAGATGTCGTTGTTGCTGGCGTCTACCACTGTTATCATTGTTACTATCCAAGTTAACAACAACTAAACAGAATTTTTTAGGTTAGTTTTTTAGTTTTATATATTGCTATGATATGAAGTAATTAATTTAATGTTAACTTAATTTAAGGTAATTTGTCAAAGTATGTTATAATGTACATAGAATTCATTGCAGTGCATTTGCATGTGCTTGTTTAGTTGTTTAGTTTTAGTTTAGTAGTTTTCATTTGTAATTATCTTCATCATGACCATAGATAGCAAAACTCATCGAAAAACGATATCGTCCACTGTTAACTAAGAGAAGAAGACAAAGAAGAAGTAATGGTATCTTAAGCAATGCGTTTCACCAAGGCAGTCTTAGTGACTTTTAGTGTAACAGATAATCCAATTTTATGAATACATATAGATTATACAAACATTTGTATGCAAGAATTTACAAGATAGATACTATAAAGGATAATAATTATACTACAGTCGAAACTGTATAAGGGAGTCCAGAGACTGCGATATGTTATTCGTTTATAGAGGTTTCTCCATTATCCAGGTTTGACTATATTTTACAAATTATTAGGAAAACAATTTTGGCGGGTTTTCTTTCGACACGTCTACATTTGCATTTTATGTCAGCAGAAGTTACGTAATTAATAAAATATGTTAATTTTAGTTTGAGCTTAAGAAAACTGATTTTAGAAAATGAATTTTTGCTTAAAGTGGTGGTCTAGTGGAATTTAAAAGAGGATATTTTGAAAGCGTCATACATAATATTATTCCACATTCATTTAAAATAAACTGTATATTTTATTACAATAGTTGTGTTTTTATGTGCACTTTTATGACGACTTTTAATGAACTTGCTCTTTAACTTTACAATAATTATTCCACCCTCAGTAACGTAAGCAACATCTTATTTACACTCATTTTAAATTTCAATTATTGCTTATGCTCACAATAAAAAGCAATCGAAAGTTTTATCGTTATAGTAATTTTCTTATTCATTCATAACATTCTAATTCATTTTTATAATTTCGTAGACTTTTACATAAAGTTAACTATAATATTTTAAATGAAAACGTGTCATTTGAAATTCTGAAAATTTGCTTTAGCATTTTCTTTTTTTTTTTGAATTTGATTTATTGATATTTGGAAATACAATGAAGTGTCCTTTCCCAAGGTCCCTAAAGGGTCGTGTCCCTTTTTTATTTACTTCGTTTGATCGATGGTATTTTTGCATGAATGACGTGATTAAGGTTAAAATTGTATTGTTTTGTAACAATGTTAGGATTTTAATTAAGCGTTTCACATTGTTTAAGTAATAAATCATTCTGATAACGCATATTAATAAAATGTAATAAATATAGAAACTAGCCGTTAGAATATTAATTTTGGGGTACTATTGCTCTTTTTTAGTAACCTTTGTGATAAGAGTTAGTGAACTTGGCACTATCAACTTACACTGGAATGCAAAATAAGTAATTTTCTTCTTCGAAATTATTCTAAATCGAAAATAACTTTTCTTCTAATATTAAAGTAAAGTTTATTTTAAAATTCCTTTTAACTAAAACTCGGATTGATTTTTTTAAATAAGTATTATATTTAGATAGAAATAATGATCAATCTATGTAATATATAAGTTTCTCTATCAAAAAATCTAATACAAGTATGTAAAATGTAAAACAACATTCGTTTCGTCTAAAAATATAAATATAAAAGCCAATGTTATAATAAATTTTATAAACACGAAATAAAATCATCGCACGTTCAAACTTTTCCTCAAAGAAACTATGTAAATGACTTTGTCAAAGTATTGGAGAAATATAACATATATAATACAAACTCTATCCCAAACTCGTACCATAAATTGAATATTTGGTGTATTAACAAAGGTTTTTCCGCATTATGAATGGTAATGGGTGGTAAAGGAAAACTTTATATCTTTAGATAGTCGTATCGAATGTGGTGTCCTTTAAGTAAAAATAAATGTTAATATTATGGGTTAAAAGAATATGATAGTTTTTGATGTTATATCGTACCTTAATTTTGCATTATTTTGAAGCGAAGCTTTTACATGGACGTCCGGATCAAACATTACGTGGGTATTCAATCCATGAAAATCGTAGTATGTACTACCACTACGCATCAAGTGACGAACGTTATTTCAGCACTTTTGTAAGAGTTAAGAAATTTGAAGATAATTCAATGTTTGTGGATTTTTAACTATTAAAGTTTATTATTAAGTTGCGATGTGACGTTATTATCTGTGCTTTTTTTTACTATAATTAGAATGATGACGATGTGTTTTAGTTCAGAGTCTGCAGTGGAATACTAAGGTTAAAGAAATACTAATAATAAATGTTTACAGATAAATAGAAGTATTCTTTGTCACCAAAAAGATTTCCGATATCGAATTTCAAATCCCCTATTCATTTGAAAACGTACTTACTTTTCGGATCGTGGGAATCCTGTTGAATATTTAATATGGGGTAAATGGTAAAGAATGTCTAAATATAGTCTTATAATTCTCGTATGTTTTGAGTCTAATATAGATGTGTGATATCTCAGATATAAGTTTCGCACAATTATACTTATATATATTATGAATGCGAACGTTTAGATGGATGGATGCTTATTTGAAGGTATCTCCGGAACGGTTGAACGGATCTTGATGAAATTTGGTACAGATGTAGAAAATAGTCTGGAATAACACATAGGCTAATTAAGTTTTTTTTTTTATCGCGTGCGAAAGCTAGTATTAATATAACTATACGATCCAGTCTCAAATACTAGTACAATTCAACTAGTAATAAATAAAAAATAATAGTTTTTTGTTTGTAAATTTTATACTGTAAACATTTTATTCAATCAAGTTTTACAAAGTTTACAAACTGTAAACGATATTTAATATTTTACATAAAATAAAACTTGATTTTTAAAAGTACACACTCTTGTGGTAGGATAATATGAAATCATTCACCAACTCATAATGTACGAATACACGTTTTTGTTCCAAGAAAAAAGGTCAATGAAAACGGGGTTGTACGTTGAAGCGAGCTTTGTGTCTTTTTGACGCATAAAAGCAGCAGTACCTACTTTTAAACAATGTGCAACATACGAATATGAATTTTAAAAGGCCATCGCATCTACATACATTCTCGTCATTTATCGCATTGTTGGAATACTTAACTGTATTAAAATTTGAAAAGCTTTTCATTTCCATTGCGGGCTTTACAATGCAGATATATTTTTAATATGAAGTATACTATATGAACGGCAACCCGTTCAGTCTGATGTCATTTCTGAACGTTGGCCTAAACCATTGAACGCCACGAGGATCGGTAATTTGTTATTCTAAAGGGTGAACTATTTTTCTTCTTGTATGTAATTACGTTGCCTTGTGTCGAAGGGCCTAAAGCAGGAGTGGCTAGTGAAATAATGCGACAGTTAAAACAAATTATTATTTTTCTTTGGTTAACTAGAACAAACAATGTATGAAAGGTGACATGGTCAAGACGGGGATGACAATGGAGATGACGGCAGACAGATTGATTTGGAAGACGGAAACCTGGTGCACCGACCTTACGTAAGTGGAACAAGGTCACGGAGATGATAACAATATATATGTTTTTTTTTTCATTTTATTTGATAAAATATTATCTCAACTCTAACTTAAAATATTTGAAAGGTTTTAAATCCTTCCCAACAGTAACTAATTCGAATAACTTATGCAAATAGAATTGAAGCTTCGCTTACTTTATGAAAATGTGATTCCAATTCCGAACACGTAGCATGAATTTGGTATTTTCGAACTTAAGGACGGATTTATCACATGTTGGGCGTAATGTAGGATATCGTGGGGAAAGTTTTTGCTTCGAAATACTTGTCTCTTCACGACATTTATTGTATCACGGCGAGTGTCAAAAGAGAGTTTGATTGTATTTATTGAGATTATGTATCAAGAATATAAATGGTGTAGAAAATTTGTTTCGTTGTTCAGTTCAAATGTGATACAAAATAAATAATTAATTATTAATTATTAAGAAAAATTAAACATTATCAACTCAATGTCTGCGTGTTTGTTTTACTTTTTTTTATATTTGAGATTTGTGTCCGAACAGGACGTGTCAATCCCATAGAGGCTTTTAATCGATTAATGAAACGAAGGGTACAGCCGCGTTTGAAGTCGGGTTAGATTAAATTGAATAAATGGGTCCAACATCAGCCAGGTTTAGTATTAGCTGTTAAACTAGCAGCTTGCATTTCCGCCTGATATTCCCACACTCAAACAGCAAGAGTTCGATAACTTCTGGTTGCCGGCATGTCTCGTCGGTTCCATGTTTAAAAAATAATATTTTTTATATCATGAGTGGAAAACGAGTTAGCGGCCACCTTCGCGAAAACAGCGAAGCGACCGCTGCCCATAGACACGCAATTTCAGATGCGATGCCTACCTTTAATCGACAGAGGACGAGGACGGAGAGCGCACATAAAGAGAAAGTTTCCCCATCTTAAGCATTCTCACCTCCTTATCCACTTCCCCTTCTCATCCTCTCATTATAAGAAAAGGGTGGGCTGAATAATATACTATTTCCCGTATTAATTAATAAAGTTATTAACTCACCTCTTTTAAAACATTAAACTTTATGAATTTAGTTATAAATGAGCGATGTTCGAATAACTAACAAACTACGTATACATTTTCTTTACTCTATAATACTAAATTGTATTACAAAGTTGAAATAAGTAGAACAAAATTGCTTTAATGTTTAATGTTATCAAGTGGCTTTTTAACTTAAAACGTTTTGAACATTAAAACTTTTCTTAAAATTTCAAAATTTTGTTTAATGTTGTAGTGATCAAACTTGTCAATGTCAGAGATAAATTGTGGATTTTGTCTGTTTATAATCTAACTAAGCATAATGTTAGAAACAATTTGAAAATTGTAAACTTCAGATATCTGCTTAGAATATTCTTACATTTTACTTAACTTAAGGTACTTTGTAAACGGTCGAGAAAATTACGCTAAATGTTACAGTAAAATTTCGTTCATTTTCACATAAATGTTTAGACTATATGTAAAATGTCATAATTCATAATATATCTGTGACACACTACATTATTACCAGTGTGAAGTCGGAGTATATTGCATGCTTTAATAAAATACGAAATTAATGTATAACACAAATTAGTACTTTAGGTGCCAGCTGGCTCTACTTTACATCCCATTTTAATACAAGACGAAATTCTCTCTTAATGAGAGAAATACCAACTCAGTGGGCTATTAAAGTTTTTAAATTGACTTAAGTTATAAACGGGCGGGTACTTAATCTATCTCATTAAAGTTAGTACTGGAATAAAAAATGACTGATGCAATTTTATTTGTTATAGACGAAGACTGTATTTTTATATTTAATTCCAATTATTATGTTGTTTTTTAATAAGTCTGCCAAAATGAAGTAATCTTAACTAAAGAAAGTTTTATTACATTTTTAAGGTCTAGTTCAAAGAATTAATCGAAATACAAGAACGATCTTTAGATTAGAGTGTGTATTAAACAATTCTGTCCCTCTTAATTTCAAATGCTATCGAAGTCAAATATTGAGACACGAGTGGAATGAAAGCGATTACTTTAGCCGCGCCTCTCTGAAAAATTAAAAACCTAGTATTCGTGGTTCTTGTGCCGTAAAGACATAACAGGAGCAATCTGTTTAATGGAGTAGAGGCTCGTCTATCATACCTATATTTGACATTAATACAACTCAGAGAAGCGAATAAAGTTGTCTTTAGGTATCAAAGTTATCAATTATCAGAAATGTGTATGTTATCGAAGGTTAACACTGCCGAATTTGTAGAGTATAAACAAATAAATATATATACATATTCTCTTTGTTTGATGTAAAAATGACAACAAACGTTAAGTTTCAAGTCAATCGGCACCCTTAAAAGTTGAGAAAAATTACGTGACACATTTCATAACGTAGTATAGAAACAAATTTATATCCATACTAGCTTTTACCCGCGACTCCGTCCGCGCGGAATAAAAAAAATGCACTCAAGATAAAAAAGTTACTATGTCCGTCTCCTAGTTCTAAGCTACCTCCCCATCAATTTTCAGCTAAATCAGTTCGACCGATCTTGAGTTATAAATAGTGTAACTAACACGACTTTCTTTTATATATATAGATTCAATAAAAAAAAAAACCCTAGAATGATTTGATTCCGAGTTTTCATTAATTCGTGCTTGGATTCGTTAATACAATTACTTTAAGATCAGAAATAAATCTGTTTGCGACAAGAGGACCGGTCCTTTACCAATAATGAACGTTGTTAAGCCATACGCGGCCTGAATTAAATTATCAAAAATGTCACAACACCAGATTATGTTACAATTCGCGATATTATTTTACGGCAACAAAATGTGGTATAAGCGGTCAGTTTGCTAAATGTTATTGCTTTATTTTACTTTATAATAATTGTTAATAAATTTTATAAATCTGGGTTTCATAATTTAATTACATTTATTTTATTAAAACGTGTTTTTTTAATATTTACCTCTCAAATATTCTCGAAAATTTTAAAAGTTTACCAGAACGAATGTAATATTTATTAAACAACATACATAAATTTATATTTCTATAAATATCCAGTGGTATATCTGTGAGTAAGAAGAGACAGATTAATTGCGTGAAAGTCGACATGAATAAGATGGAAGTGACTGAAATAACGAACGATATATAGATCTAAGGGCTTAACACGGATATTCGTAATAAGAGTATACCAACAAAGTATGAAATTATACAAGTTATGATATATTTTGTCGATAACGTTACGAAGGTGCATGCCGCAAATATTTGTTGGCTATAAAGCCTTGCTTGCTATGGAGGACGAAAACATGGTGCCCTTACTTCATGTAGGGGATAAGATCAGAAATATATTATGTGACATAATACATATTTTCTATCTATTGTAGAGTAGATGTGAGTGTGAGATATGAAGAGCACAAGTAATTCGTAACAATAATATCTTGAGAGGTTTCCCGCATGTTTATTCAGCACTATTGTGAAGAGTATAATATATTTACTTTATTATTATAACAGCAGTAATCTCACTTTGTACATTTTATACAATACAATACGATTTTACTATTATAAACTAGCTTTTACCCGCGACTCCGTCCGCGCGGAATGAAAAAAAATAGAAAACGGGGTAAAAATTATCCTATGTCTGTTTCCTGGTTCTAAGCTACCTGCCCACCAATTTTCAGTCAAATCGATTCAGCCGTTCTTGAGTTATAAATAGTGTAACTAACACGACTTTCTTTTATATATATAGATTACAGGTCATAAAAGTAAAAGTTATACAGTCGATCTTATGATAACAAAATGTCAATGTAAACGAAAGAAGTTGTTTACATTAATTAATTTGTTTAAAGAAAGAATATAAAATGGACGAAGCAATTACTATTATTTTTTGTATTTGTGATATTTAGATAATGCTTTGTACTTTTTAAGAGTCGATTTAAATGTTTCAATTAAAAACGGGATCAAAGAAATTATGTAAAATACGAGTCGCTTGACTTTAATTGATAACTTTTTCGACTTCGATTGTAGTTAGTTAAGGGTTTTGGGATTTAGATACATATTTATTAATCATTATCAGCTAACTATATATCCCCACTGAAAGGCTCGGAGCCTACCTTAAGTTAGGGGTGACTAGGACATAGTAAACCACACTGGCCCAGTACGGGTTGGTTGACTTCACACATATCTTTGCAGATATGTGCAGTTTGCATCACGAAGTTTTTTATCACTGTAAGAACGTCGGATAAATGTACATATGTAAATCGAAAAACACATTGATTCATGACTGGATTCGAACCTAGGACCTGCAGATTGCAACTCAAGTGCTTAACCTCTGCCACCGATGCTCTATTGGGTCAAACACACATCTTTATTGGATCTTTATTTTAGTACACCTCTGTTTGATCGTTTTATTATAAGGATTTTAGCCCGAACAGTTATATCAGTTGCGTTTTTTGACCTTGAAATTGTGAAGAGGACACATCACAAAATTTACGATACTTTAAACTTTAAATAACAAGGGGTTTTTTTTTTTAATGGAATACGTATTCATACCTACGACCATCAATGTAAAATTTAATAAAATTATATCAATAACTAAGTAAATCTATTTATATGTGTAGCATATATTACTATTTATAAGTGTCAACTAGATTGGTGTCAGCGTATTATAAAATGTATGAACACTGGACAAAGAAAGACCGCATCGTTCCCAGAGTATATTCTCTCCGGACGCAAATTTAATTACAGACCGGATTGCATTCTATAAAGTCTTCTAACATCTGGCTTGCGGTGGTTGAGAGTGAACAACTTTATCAAATTTTAGACCGATTATAATTATTCTTTGAGGGCTTATCTTTTTGATGCACATTAAATGTTTTACGTATTTTTTCTCCGCCTGACAGATGGTCTATCATGATTATTTGCGATATACGTTTTCGTAACAATATCGACTAAACACATGAAAATTCGTACGAGATTTGTTGTTGCACTTTACGCCCGATAGGGTCGATGTACAGTCAGCTACATAAATAAGTATACAAAACAAAGCTACAAAAATATGTACACGTCTGTGTTCTCAAAATTATGTACTCAACTTTAAGAATATAAATATGTAGCCACTAGTACGCGTCCTTATATGCGATTTATACTTATATGTGACTTATACTTATATATGATTTTTTATGATAAATGTAACAAAAAAATAAATAAATAAAAAAATAATCCTTCCATAATGTACGCTCTATTTTTCTGTGGCACTAGGTCCTCTGATGTGTTTTTCTGTTCGTATATTTTCTTGGAGTGTTACTGGATACCTTTAGTAGGTTTCCTAAATTAACTAACAAAGAAGACAAATCTATAAAAATAAAATGAAAATTTCAATTCTGTTTAATGTAAAACAATCTTTTTTAGCTTAATAAATTTCACGATTAATCCCACCTTCGAAGTTGTGAAAACATTAATCTTACGAAAGAAAAGGAAGGGGAAGGGAAGATCTTTATAGACTTAAGAAATTAATATTATTTATAGACAATTTTATTATGTCTGATGGAGAGGGCCGGTTCGTTTGATTATTATGTAAATTGATTTTGTCATAATAAACTGTTTTAATTTCCATCTGCCTTGTTATGATGAAAGAGTATCATTATTTAATAACTTTAGAAATAACTAGATGTTTTATTGAAATCAAACGTTTGATTATTTACCAGAATTTATTTTGTTCAAAATATGAATCTTTCTTTTACTTAAAATGTTTTATTGTTAAGTTATTAAAATTACATTATTTAGATGTTCAGCCTCGAATAAATATTAACTATCTTAATATTATTATAAATAAATTTTGGATGGATGTATGGATGTATGTTTGTTTGAAGGTATCTCTCCAGAACGCTCAATGTATCTTGATGAAATTTGGTACGGTTGTAGATCATAGTCTGGAAGAATACATAGGCTACTTATAATTTTTTTTAACGCCGCAAGGACAGAGTCGAGGGCGACAGCTATTTAGTTATAAAAATGAAACGAAATTAATAAATACGACATCAAGAAATGTTAAATGTAACAAAAAAATAAATAAATAAAAATAATCCTTCCATAACGTAAGAGTAATGTAAATAGAAGCAAAAAAGGGCCTTTTCTCATATTTATTAAACTTTTTTTCCGTTGTATTTGCTCACGCTTTCGGCGAAGTGGAATCTTACTCGCAGCATACAAAAATGTGTCACATAAGTAAATCATCAACTCATAAATTTAAGCTCCCGCCGCAAACAAACACGTTCCAGCTTAGCCGTTGTTCTATTTGCCGTCGTACTCGTTTTTAAAACGCACGTAAATATGTTTTAATAAAAGATATTCAACTTAGAAGACCAGAAGAATTTTACCATATGTTTTATGAGTATAAGAGATTATTTTGCAATCGATTAATTTACATCGACTGCTATCTAATCTAAGAATTGTAAACCTTAAGTGGCGATGGGCCGGCCATATTGCCCGCAGAACGGACGGCCGATGGGGCCGCAAAGTACTGGAGTGGTGGCCACGTACATATACGTAGGTCGACGCAGCGTGGGCAGGCCTCCCGCAAGATGGACCGATGATCTGGTCAAAGTTGCGGGAGTATCCTTGATGCGGGTTGCACAGGACCGATCATTGTGCCGATCTTTGGGGGGAGGCCTATGCCCAGCAGTGGTCGTTACGAGGCTAAATGGATAGATGGATGGCTATCTAGTAATGTACGAAGCAATCTCAAATATTTTTACGAGAAACTAGTTTAAGTTAATTAATTTATAAAAGATATCCCAATTAAATACCCCCCTTTAAAACTAAAGAGAATGAGTTGAATTATGCTAATTCAGATGTCTATGGGTAAAGGTCATCTTATTATTTTGGTTTAAAATCCTTTAAAGATAGATTGAGTACATTTATCAGCAAGAAAAATGGGTTACAGTTTTTTGTTGTTCATGTAACTGATTGATGTAAGAGCTGGTTGCTAATACCTTAAATTTCTACTTCTAATGAATATTGGAGTTGGTGTTTTGTTTAGTATAATCTGTCCACATCTTCACGCATGCTAACCCTAAGGGGATTAAGAAACCTTTCTAAGTTATAATCGGTTCAACGAGCTTCCATCATTGGATAACAATGACGTTACTTCCTCTTTAAAAAAGGGATAAGAGAATATTAAAATTTTCAAAAGTACATTTTTAATTAAATTTTTTAAATTGTACACCTTAAATTCGGCTACAACATAACATTTTCTTCATTTAACATAGACAAGTATTTTAGAGTATAATTAGATGGATGTATGCATCTGAATAAAATTGAATGAAACAACGCATACGCATTATGTATTTTTTTTAAATTTCACCTGAGCGAAGTCATAGCTATATATAGCTTAATATTTTAAAAAAGGTCTTTGTGATTGAGTGTTCCGTCCAAATGGTAGACAGTTATCAATGTGTCGGTTGTTTTGTATCCGTTTCTCACGCTGAAGAACAGGCGGCAGTGAGGTTTGTGAAATGAATTGGCCAGTTTAAATGCTTTATCGTATTTCACAGACAGACGTAACTCGGACGGTCTACTCTATACTACGTAAATTAATGAAATATTTTTATCAAATATTAGGTCCTTACATATGAAATTGGCGTTTTTCGTACTGGCCACTTTAATCAAGAATTTCTCCTCTTTGGTAAGGAATTCCAAATTCAAATTTGTACAGCTATAGACTCATGTATTTGTGGTTCGATGACCGTCATTCATTTGTTTTTTTCTTCTGTTTTTTTCTGTTTGCGTCACTCATTTTACAAAATGGAAAACTTAAAATATCGCATTATTTACGAGTACGAGTTCCGACGTGGCACTAGTGCTGCGGAAACGACTCGAAGGGTGAATGATGTGTATGGCGGTCGTGTTGCAAAAGAAAACACAGTTCGTTTTTGGTTCCAACGTTTTCGTTCTGGAAATTTCGATCTGCAGAACAAGCCCCGTGGACGGCCTGAGACTCAAGTTGATAATGAAGAGTTGAAGGCTATTGTGGAAGCGGATCCATCGCAAACCACGTCCGAGTTAGCTGCAGACTGCGATGTTAGTGATAAAACTGTTTTAATTCACTTGAAGCAAATTGGGAAGATTAAAAAGCTTGAAACGTGGGTACCTCACGAATTGACTGAAGCAAACCGGCAAACGCGCGTCGACTGTTGCGTTACATTACTAAACCGGCACAATAATGAAGGTATTTCAAACCGAATCATTACCTGTGATGAAAAATGGGTTCTTTACGATAATCGGAAGCGCTCAGCGCAATGGTTGGATCCTGGCCAGCCACCCAAATCCTGCCCCAAGCGAAAATTAACCCCAAAAAAGTTACTTGTAAGCGTTTGGTGGACTAGTGCCGGTATTGTTCATTACAGTTTTCTCAAATCTGGCCAGACTATTACGGCTGATGTCTATTGTCAGCAATTGCAAACCATGATGGAAAAGCTAGCGGCTAAACAACCTAGGCTGGTCAATCACTCCACGCCACTGCTGCTTCACGACAACGCTAGACCACACACTGCGCAACAGACGGCTACTAAATTAGAAGAGCTTCAATTGGAAAGTCTAAGACATCCTCCGTACTCCCCGGACCTTGCTCCAACAGATTACCATTTTTTTCGAAATTTGGATAACTTCTTGCAAGGGAAAAAATTCAACTCCGATGGGGCAGTCCAAATCGTCTTCAAAGATTTTATTGATTCCCGTCCGACTGGTTTTTTTAGTAAAGGGATCAATGAACTACCTATGAGATGGCAAAAGTGCATAGAAAATAATGGTTCATACTTTGATTAAATAAATATATTATATTAAAAAATATTCGACTTTTTGTTCCTCCCATACAAAACTCCAATTTCATATGTAAGGACCTAATATATGAAATTTTAGGAAAATACTTTTTATAGAATGACGTGGAAATTAACGTTTATCACAGTTATATTGTTCATTTATCTTGAAAATTCTAAACGTTTATACCTCTGTGTGTGTTTGTACCTATAAAATGTGGTTTTATAAAATTAACAACAAGTTATATAACCTATCTATTGTTCTGCGTGGACGCGAGTATCTTTGAAGTGTATTTCAAAAGTTGGACATGACGACGTGCGAATATCGGTCATATCCACGTTATGTTTTTTATTTTTATTTATATTTATTAATTTTTTTTCGTGCTAGTACCGGAACTAAAAAGACAAAGAATAATAAATTTTGCATAAATCGAAAAATGAAGTTTAGGTTTTTAGTCCACATGTGGACGATATAATTTTCGTGATCTTCTGTAAACTTATCTGAAACGGTAATTTTAAACGGAAAATACTAAGAATATTATAAAAAAAAAACTATTCCTATCACATGACTAGCAACTTTAGTTTCTAGATAGTGTCCCAAGTGAGCATTTACAACTGAATTTTAATTCAAAAAGTTCTGCTAGTACTACATTAAGCTTTCTTCTAAGAAGAACTTTCCAGTACGATGAAAAAGCATAACCCTCATGAGGACGTAAAATTATTTTCTTTAAATATGTCACATTAAAATGCAAAGGACAAAATAATAATAATAATACTGACTGACTCACAGTGTGACATTCAGGGAAATAATACGAATCGAATGACAGACACCTCACTCGTCAAAACCGGTTCAATAGTTAGGCTGCTGATCACAATGGAATTAACATATTGAAACTCACATTTACCTAATACGTACGAAAATTATCCGGTTGACAATAGTAGGATAATAAATATTAGTATTTTATAAATAAATAATATTAATACTTCTTACTAATATTATCAATGCGAATTTTTAGAAGGATGGATATTTGTTTGAAGGTATCTCCGTATCAGTTCAACGGATCTTGAAGAAATTTGGCATAGATGTAGAGCATAATCTGAAAGAATAGGCTAATAATAAAATTATTTTTTAATTCTGCGCGGATGCGAACGGAATCACGGGCGACATCTAGTCTTCTATAAAACTTATAAATTAATTGTTAACATAATCACTTTGATCTAATATTATGAAATTATCAAAGGAGATGAAATAACGTTCCAATTCGTTTTGTAGTCTATTTGAATTTTAAATCGATCCAATGAGTTCTCATTCTCGCTTGTTTAATTAAAGTTGCTCGTTGTGTTAAACGGGGATGGGAATATAAACAAACAACAGTTAAGCCCAACGCTTCTGCGTGCACGAATATTTAAGGATTAAATGGTAAGTCTTCAAACATGAAATGTACACTAAAATTATTTATATCTTACTAATATTATAAATGCGAATGTTTTGATGGATGTATGTATGGATGTCTGTCAAATTTAGCATAGATGTAGATCATATTCTGGAGGAACTTATAGGCGACTTATTTTATATTTTTTTAATTTCGCGCGGATGGATTCGCGGGCGACAGCTAGTTTAGAATTAATAAATGCGCAGGCATGAGTGTATGATTATTAAGTATAAGTGTCTTCAGTCTTAATATATTAATACCTCAAAAAACAGTATTTTAAAAGTCACAAATAGGAAAAATTTACATTACTAATGTAAACCAATTCTTTTAAAATCTTACAGCATTCGTACAAAAACTTAATTTAAGTGGTGAGAACATCTGTTTTATTTTTATACACTAATTTAACACGGCAATTTAATTAAATTTATATAGATAACAATTTGACATATCTTTCAGAAACCGCACAAAAATAATTCATCTTTCTACATATGTAAAACTTCTATTTTGTTTAAATATTTTGCAAGTCATAAACAAAACGTTGGATGATACAATACTCGTATATTAGCAGTTGATTGATATGAGTTCATGGAAATGGATTCACCAAAACCCTGTGTCTGTTTTGACATACATTGATGAGTTTGTTAGATTCGTGAATATTAAAATTTGTCATCAATAACAATCCTACAATTTTACGCTTCCGAAATAAATATTAAATACGAGTAACTCCGTCTGATTTTTATGTCACAAATAAAAAATTAATAAATTCATATTTTCTAGTAATGTTTTTTATACCAAGTAATATAATCACGAGCTAGTTTATTTCACGTATCACATATCACAAACGACGTGGCAAACGAGCCCCCTAATTTAGCCGAAAGTGCGAAGCGATCGCCGCCCATAGACTTCCTTAATGGCAGATGCGTTGCCCTCTTCCACCACATCTCCTTCATATCCTTTCCGTATAAGAAAAGGGTAGGAAGAGAAAGAGGACTTAAATTAGACTTCCGGGACGCATACTCATCAGACGAAACGCGGAATTTCTTCCACTTCACGCCTGACTTCTCTGTGGTCGTGGTATTATACCGGGTGAGTCGGCCCATTCGTAAAACAAATGTTGTTGCTAGTGTCTACCACTGTTAATAGAAATCTCAGTTTAATAAACCAAGATAGAGAAAGCGACTACACGTTCACATTTATGGAGTTATTACGTATGTCATTAAGTTTTAAATCAGAAAAATAATAAGTGACAATCAAGCACAAAATAAAAATGCGACAACATAAATTTTAATAAAATAGTATATCAGTTGACTGTCTTGAATAGCTCCGAGCGTTGCTACTATAAATATCACAGAAACAGTTTGTGTTAGTTCGAAACAACTTTTCAGTTCCTGTCAGAGGAAGTTTTAAGCCGCTACGGACTCGATGGTGACCTAGAAAATTGTTTTTTGAAAATGCATTCACTAAAGCAATTGTAACCACGTTTCTTAAAACAAGATTGAACATTTAAAATGTTAGTTAAAGGTAAACGATAGCACAGATAGACCAGGTTAGAACTCGCACAAAATATTTTTTTAGTTGTATTATTATTTTCGCTAGTGAATATTTAAGACTAGCAGACACCCTCGATTCCGTACGCGCACAATTTAGGAAATAAGACGTAATAGTAGCCTATGTGTTCTTCCAGGCTATGTACTACATATGTGCCAAATTTCATCAAGATCCGTTCAGCCGGAGATACCTTCAAACAAACATCCATCCATCTAAACATTCACATTTATGTTAGTAATGTACCACTGGCTGCGAAATCCCACGACTCATACAACCAATGATCAGGTCAGGGGAAAATTGAAATGTCATTCTCGCATCTTGTTTATGATTATTGATGTAGTGTTATAATTTTTTTCTTCTCATTTTACAGGTACTTACGTGGGATACATCTATAACAAATCAAGGTATGATAATATAGATATTTGACATCCGACTTTACATCAAATTTAACTTGCTTATGAACGCCGAATAATGTAAAATTAGATTGATGTGTATTGCATTCATCTTGATTTTTCAAACCCATGATTTAAAGAGCATGAATGTTAATATTTAAACGCTATTAGTCATGGTAAAAGAGCTAAAAATTAAATGATTTTAAATGTTAGCTTTTATATTTTTTATCATGGCTAAGTACAAAGAGCGTAGCTTCAGGCTTATCTATAATTTATGTTCTTGACAGTTGAGGAAGTTGTGTATCACAGAATATCCTGTGATCTACTTGCTCGATTGCCTTTTTCTAAAAATAAATCAGGGTTGCCTGATTTGTGTTTATAATTTTTACTAGTCCAGATATCAATGACTAACTATACTTGTATAATTCTTAAATAAGAGTATTAAAATGAAAAGTGATTTTGATTACGGACTTAATGTCGTAAATGTAGTTGACGTCCAGGAAAGTTTTTATAACTTTTCTAAATTATGAATGAGTTTAATTAGCAATTAATCAAAGTAAATTTTATTCTGTTAAAACTTCCATTCAATCACCAATAATGGTGATCTTTTCTTACAAACTAAATTGCCTCTTCTTTCAGTGTCAATTTAAGATTTATTCAGCCCTGAGCGGATACAATTTCTAATGAATTTATAATGGACGTCTATCAAAATGTCAAGAGTCTTGTCTAATTTATCAATTAAGACGATATGAACTCAAATTATAACGGACTTCTTCCTAAGGAATAGATTACGATCATTTTCTATTATGTCTTAAAAAGGTCCAAAGATATAAATTAATCTTTTAGTCAAATCTGAATTTACTATTGCGCCTATAAATATTTTCTTAGAATGTTTCTACTTCTTTTATACCTTAAATTCACACGGTTAGAACTATGTGAAATGATCGCTATCAAACTTAACCAGTTGTCGTTCATTAATCGCCAACTGTCGAGAATTATTGGTACATCCCGCAACAACTATTTTTGTTGGGTGCACGAATTGTCCGGGTCGACCGGTGTAATACCACGACCACACAGAAGACAGGCGTGAAGTGGAAGCAATTCCGCGTTTCGTCTGATGAGTGTGGTGCTGGAGGCCTACTTTTAGTCCACGTTCCCATCATTATTAAAAGCAACGCATCTAATATTACGGATGTCTATGGGCAGCGGTAGCTTCGTTGTTTAGGCGGATTCAGGTGCAGGACTCGTTTGCCACCTTATGACATAAAGAAAAGCATTTTTGGTAGTCCACAGAAAATGTACACATAAAAATATTTTAATACATATATTAATTTGAATATAGGTATGGTCTAAATATTCAATTGACAGTTTAGAAATAGTTGCGCAATATTTGAGGTTAGGTTTGTGAGTCTATGCATAGCTATTTAAGAGAACGCGTATCGAAGGCGACCGTATCGTATCTTTATGGCAGATTGTATCAGAGGATGTGTATTGATGTGGAAAATGAGCTTGCTTAATAATGTGAACTACACCTCAGCGCAGCTCGTAAAATAGGTTAGGTGGAAAATTGGCCCTAAATTGATGAGCACATTGCTAATTTATATTTCTTTGTTCTTTTAACTGGTTGGAAAAAGATATCTCTTCAATTGATTCATTTTATTTCTTATTTAAATTAGTACAGACAAATAACTATGTGTTGTCGTTGAGTGTAGGATCATAAGTAAATTATAACTCAACTAGCTGTCGCCCGCGACTTTGCGCGGGATTAAAAGAAAAATAAGTAGCCTTTGTGTTTTTCCAGACTATGTTCTACATCAGTGCTAAATTTTTTTAAGATTCGTTGAGCCGTTCCGGAGATACCTTCAAACATCCATGCATCCATCCATCTAAACATTCGCATTTATAATATTAGTAAGATAAGTAAGATGAATTCGAGTCAGTTTTACTAAAAATCGAATTATTAAAATTTAATAGTTTTTGTAGTTTGAAATCTCATTTAGTGTTTGTTCTGATATAAATTAAAGAACAAAATTATCATTAAAATAAACATTATTTTAATGATAATTTTGTTCAATCATCAAATGGTGCTGCCAATTTCTTTAGTGTAGAAAAGAATAAAATATATGTTATGTATAATAAAAATATTAGAAACACTTTATCAAAAACGTAACGTGTATTAAAAGAGTGAAATGGAGGGTCTTATTGCTTCTAATAGGGCTGTCAGAAATGATGGATCAGTCCCAGTAGAGCTCAGAGGAACTAGTTTTGAGCACAGCTTTGTTACGTTTTCTTATGATAACACAATCTCTCATTCTCAAGGTCACGCTTGAAAGTGAGTTCTTGATAAAAATATAATCTGGAAAGACGTAGCTTTTTTCCAGTTCCAAGGTGTAGTCCACGCTTCACGTGCATGATCGGACTTTCACGTACCTTCTTCCGACCATATCTTCCTATACTCGTAAAGTGCCACCCCTATACTAGATTTAGCATCAAGAACATCTTATTCAAATCTTCGATTTAACTGAAATTTGGCAACGAGACTAAATGGAGGTGACTTAGATTCATCAAGTCGAGCCGTATGGTACAGATCTCAGAGATTGCGCCAGTGACGTTGGCAAGCTTTGAGCTCTGCGATGGCACATTGCGGATATCGTATAAAAGCAGCGTCACAGCTCGCGGCAACGCTAGCTCTGACCTATTTTGATGATTGCTTGCGTGTTTTAATTTCTGTAAAGTTTAGTGTTTGATTACATTTCTGTTATATTATGCAACGAAAATATTACAGTCGACGTGAGTATGTAAGTTAACAGAAATAGCAATTTTCACAGTTGTCGAAAATTATAATCATCTTAATCCCACTTTAAGTATTAAATCGGAAAATATGGGAGATAGCTTTAAATAGATCGTTTATAAATTCTCTTTATAGTGAACATATTTATTTACATAAGGGTTAATACTGAACTCGAATAATAGCGTCGGAAATAGGGCATGAATTTAATTGATGTTTCTAAAGAAAAAAATGGTTATTGTGAGAAATGGTTATTGTGAAAAATGGTTATTGTGTTTATAGTTTATAAAAGATAGATACGAGTATATGCTATCGCGGATTTTTATTTAGCATATTTAAAGAGCTACAATTCTTCCATACATCATTTTTATTTAAGTCCTATACTCGTAGTTTAGCCTACGTAAGCGCTGAAAGCAAAAATGTCCCTAATTTTCGCAACATATTTTGAAGCTATATTCAAAATCTACTAGTCTTCTAGTTACTTAAAAAAAATGGGACCCATCTGCAAGCACTTCCTTTCGATTAAAATAATTTTTATCAAAATCGGACCACCAGGGGTGGAGATGCGCAGTAACACACATAAAAAAATACAGTCGAATTGATAACCTCCTTCTTTAAGAAGTCGGATAATAATAAAATAAACAAGTGCTAGTTTTACTAGCCCCTATATTTACTGAGACATCTATCTTATCTAAGTCTGCGGAGAATAATCGGTGATGAGGATAAAAATTCATTTAGACATAAGCCGGAATCGTAAGTACAGTTTGAACTGACGGCGATGACGTCAGTAACGATATAGCGCTCTCAAGTATTCCCGTACGTTTGTCTGGCTCTGAAGCGATTGTCGAGCGTTGTCCGTACGATTTCGGCTTATGTCTAAACGAACCTTTAAAATTCCTTCAGCTTTCGAGTATTAATTGATATAGTTCTTGAAAGTGTGAGCAGGAAGAATATTTTTATTTCCATAACATAGTACATGAAAAATCAATATTCCTGACTATCTGTGACGCTTAAAAGAGGGTAGAGAGGGCTTGTAGTGCCTAAAAAAAGAGATTCAATAATCAACAATTGTCAAATAAAATAAACTATATGGTTGGTTTATAAGACCAAAGTCCCGGTATAAAACATGTTGTTATCTCTGTTTGGTCAAAGACAATGACAGGGATGATGATGTTTTATGCAAGGATTTTAGTCTCAGAAACCAGCGATTATTGGAACTGTTTATTGAAAGTGCTGGCTTAAAAATACTTCGAATACCTTTTGTTTCGTTCCGTTTAAATCCTATTCGCAGTTAGATCGGATTCCGCTATACGCGTGCACAGTTTGAATAAACCGACTTTCATATAGGTAAATCTCCTACCGCACGTACTGTTGTGAAATTGCTGTGAATTCCAATCACGAACCGCTTTTGTTATTTTTATAAGATTAAAATGCTACAAAAATAGGATTATTGAAAGGTTTAAATAATATTTTTCCAACTTTGTTATGAATACAATAAAAATATGTTATTTCTAAAATTTTTCAGGCTCAGCGGTCGAGAAAGGAGGACAGAAGAGGGGACGCACAGAAAGGGAATAATTACCCCTTCTTATGCATTCCTTCCTCCGTCAAATCCACTTCCGCTTCCCATCCTTTCCTTTTAAGAAAGAGTGGGAAGGGAAAGATGACCAAAATTAGATCTCCGGCAACACACTCATGAGACGAAATGCGGAATCGTTACCACGTGACGCCTGTCTTTAGTGTGATCGTGGTATTTCACCGGGCGAGCCGGTCAATTCGTGCAACAGATGTTGTTGCTGGCATCTAACACTGTAAAACATTTCGTCTCTTAAGTCTCGTCTTTATCAAATAATTTTCTTGATACTAACGCACCTGATATCTTATAGTGAAGTTAATTCTTTCTAGTTTACGTACGATAACAGACATAATATAAAGCTTCATTACTATCCGCGGGACGTCCACCGCAAAATTATAGAACCCCGCTGCGCGCCCTGATCGATTTATTTGATCTCGAATGTTCTATAGTAACCACATTTGCTCGAGAATTTACCTCATGAACTAGTGTTTTTCACACTATTACCTATCTTTTCCAATAATCATTTTAGATGAAAATTGAGTTGTAATATTTCCTGTTGGAATAACAACATCAATATTATAGTTCAACAACATTTTAAATAATAATAAAGGAAACATGTTATGTTACAAAAAAAAATTACTTGTTTAGGAAATAGATCAAAATATCGGTATCAGGTGATTTTTCGTTTTAACTATCTAATATCTGGACAACAGGCTTTTTACAATTGTAAAATTTTCTACCAGATCATTCGTTTTGTGGTTTCTCTCGCCCACTAAGCTACGATATGTTCAATGTTTTTTTTTTGTGACTGGATAGTGTAGCTAGTGTAACAGTGAAAGAATTTAACAAATCGGTTCAGTAGTTTTGGAGATTATTCAATGCAAACAAACAAACAAGCAATCAAATCATTCATCTTTATAATATTAGTATATGAACAACATCCGAAATGGCATTTTACTAGTTACAATAGAACTTAAGTAAACACCATTTAATAAAGTAAGATCCGTTAACTACGACGAAAATTTAACAGTAAAACGTTAACTAATAGTTTGTAGAACGAAAAAGTACTATTTGAAAGTATCGCTTAACGTTTGTAGTGTATACATTGATCCGTTCCTTGCAGCATTGAATGGCTTGAGGACACGTAATCCCTTCGCTTTGAGCACACGATACGTACAGTTTGGTACTTACACACTTTATATCTTTTCAATTTTGTTATAGGAACAAATTTATACAAAATAAATTAACGTTACGATAACACACGTAAATATATATCTTTATATTTAAATTATTTAGCTCCGGCTCGTGTTTTTTAATAGGATTAAGGTGGAAACGAGTAGCGGATCACATTCGCAGCATTTTTTTATCAGTAATTAGCTTTCGCCCACTACTCCGTCCACGCGGAATAAAAAAACTTAATAAGTAGCCTATGTCTTTTTACATACTATGTTCTACATTTATGACAAATTTCATCGAGATCCGTTAAGTCGTTTTGGAGATAGCTTCTAACAAACATCAGTCCATACATTCATCTAAACATTCGCATTTATAATATTAGTAAGATTGTCAATGGTAAGGCATAGAATTTAAATAATAGTTTTTAAGTGAACAAGTCTTACAAACTTTGTCTCAATTAATTTTTTTCGTGATTTGACGATTTAAACGAAAACATGTCAGGTAATCATAATAAAAACCTTTGCAAGGACCCACAGCTTTATATTTGTAATAGTTTCCGATCCTACCTTGATTTTTAATCCGTTACTCATTACAAGGTTGACATCAATGGACCATTTGCCTTATATAAAAAAGTTGGCGATGAAAGGTCCTTGAGTACGAAAGCTTATATCATGGTGCCTTTCTATCAATGACTTTCTTTTTCTGGACCTTTTGTGCATAAATTGAATACTGAAGTCGTCAAATACGAGGCATGAATGATTTATGAATAGAGTATTTATATTCACTTACTACTTAATGTTTTACGAACAAAGCAGTTATTGGTCACTTAAAAAATAAAGTAATAAAGATTATGTCAATAATTTTGAATTTCCAATTCGAATTTATAACGTTCGTTCCTTTAAAATACCACAGATTTCAAAAGATACTTCCAAGTTTTAATATTAATGTACTCTAACTAAAAAAAGGAACCAAAATGGATCTATTTGGAAGGCAGAGGAAGCGAAGCTTTTAACAAGGTAAGAAGGGTGGCCGATAATGGACTTTTTGTCGTCTACCGAGCCTTTGATTAAATTTAATTTGCTCCAGATTAAAATACGATTACGGTTTTCAAATGTACTTTAACCGAGAAAACTTTATTTTGTCATTATCACATACTAAGACTCAGAAGAAGCGTCTTCACCTTAATTTGTTGCCGTTACAAATTGTTTTTTTGTAGAAGTAACAATTGATTAGTGATCTATTCGACCTCTTTGGAAGAAATGGATATAGAGCTATAGAGGTCGTACTGGCTAGTAAGAAAGCACATGGTAAATAGATGTGTAAGAATCCGCCTTGAAAAAAAGAAAATAGGTTTGTTATTTAAAAAGAACAATTTGATAGTTAAAAATAATTTTACACGACATTACATTTGCTTAGATTTGATAGTCAAGATTGGATAGAATTACGATTTACTTGAATTTACGTTCAAATAAGTCGCGCGAAAGTCCTTATCTCTGATAGCAGTAAAGTTCTACTGATAAGACGTATTTATTACATTACGAACGTGTGCTTCCAATTACTAAGACGGACATAATGATGGGGTGGGAGTTTTATTACTAGTCCGATAGCTGATCTGACATTTGCTACGTTTTTAAGACAATTTCAGTCAACACACGGTAACTTAAATGTAACTGTCCCACTCAGTAATTGGTCGTTTCAGTGTTGATTTAATATATTAAAAATCTACACAAACAGACTACTGAGGTGACCCTGAATGGATTCTGACCGCTACAGAATACGTAGATAATTAATTAGATAAACTGATTGTAATGTTTCATAGAATACTGTGAACTGCAAACATTTAACGCAACCGGTGAAATTACTTTATCTATCGAGAACAAAGATGCGTCAATAAATGAGTCTTGAGTGTTAAAGATAGTTATCAAGATTTGTACAGATTTTTTATTTTTCTATGACGTATCCATATAGTTAGTCGTTTTCTATGGTTTCGACACAACTTTATTTGACTTGACTTTTCCCTTTCAAAATAATGAACCATTATAGCTATTGGTAATTTCGTTATTATGTTCTTTTATTAAAGCTTTTGTCACACCTTTTTGTGTATAGTTAGTGAAAAATAAAATCAAAAAGATTTAGTTAAATGAAAATGTGGCCTCTAATAAGGTAGTGCCGTGCCGATAATGGGCTTTTTGTCGCTTTCGTTAAATCGCCTGTGACACAAACTTGATTAAAGCCCCAACGTAGGTAATATGTGGTAACATAACATGGTAATGAAACATTTCTAACAGTAATAAGTAAAATAAAGTAAGAAGTAAACAGTAAAAAAACAGTAATGTACACTTATAAAACAAATGAATAGAACAATTATAAATTAGTGCATACCATTTTTCGAACGCGACTTAGGCTTTTCGTACACACAGCGATGTAAATTTTCGTAACCTGGCGATTTTAATCGTTAAGCGATTTACGCAATTGATTGTGATTGAGAAGATTTGTCAAGATCTTCGTGATAAGTTGTTGTGAATTGTGAATGTGGCGATGGCGGTAAAAAATTCGCTAGGCCTGTACCTACTGAATAGAGAACTCGTGATAATTCACGATTCATTGTTGTGTGTACATGATACTGGCAACGTAAACGATTATTTACGGTATCTTGCGTGTCTCGGGCCTTATTCTTAGTATTACTGACAACTAGTTGTCGCCCGCGACACCTCACGCGCGGATAAAAAGTTAATAATTAGCCTATAAGTTCTTCCAGACTATGCTCTACGTCTAAGCTAAATCTGTCAAGATGTTATTTGAGAAAAATATGGTATATTGCCTTCATGTTTTTTATTGTATAAGGGATTTTTTTAAAGTTAATTTTAATTTGGAAAAAAGGATATTAAGTTTGTGAATATACATATTTAATCGCGCTATAACTAACTTAACGGAGATACGCCAAAATCGCAATAAATGAAAATCCGAAATCTCCACATAGGTTTTATGCTAACGGTGTTAGTGTTATGAACAAAATTTATTTACACAAACTATTAAAATTATATTAGAACTGCTTGTGACCTTAAACTAGAAAACATATTCACATCTAGTTCGCATAAAACCATAATAGTAGTCGAATAATAACTATTATACGTTTAACTTATCAGTTGGGAAAAAATTGCATGCCAGTTCCGAAAATTGGCGGCAACAAAGGATAATCCCCTCGGGCGCGATAGCATCGTCTGGAACGATGTGGGAATTAAATTACTATCGTGTATTTCCAATTACACGATACGAGGAGTCAACTCGATGACGTGCCCTGATTATACACGTGTCGGTATTAATCACAATGCGCTTCTTTATTTGTTGTAGTTTTCACTATTTGAAATTTTCAATGCCATCGCTTTGCGTTAAGCATTTTAATGTAAGAAAATGGTAAAGAGTGTTAAATGTAGAGATAACATGAGAAGTAATATTCCAATATATTTAATAAATTATTTCTTAATTAAGACGTCGATTGATGAAAAGTTAAGAACCTTGTACTTGACACTAATGAATGCCTGTCAAACGAAGACTGTAACGATAAAAACATATTTTGATTTTCGAATAAGGAGAAAGTACGAATTTAACTAAGGGATTTTTTATTTTACTTAATACCAGTTGTGATGTAGTTAAATACAACATTTAGTTTAGAATATGTTCTCTTATGTTAGGTCTAAAGACCTCATGTTTTATCCTATAGGATAAAACACGTTTTATAAAGTTAAACTACTTCTGATGGATATTAATTTTATGTGTTAAAAATGTTATATCAAAATAATATAAAATTTAATATACAGTTTCAAAGTTCTCAGTTCACTTCAGTTAGATAAACCGCAAAATGGTGTAGCGAGACTTGTAACATGTCGCGTGCAGCGGACTAAGTTTGTTAGTCAAAACAATACTGTGTTATCGAGCGATGCGCATTGTATGAGTATACAGTACAGTGTGTGCTTAAACTAATTATACTATAGTTAATATTTATATCTTGACTTCATATCCTACAATATTGATTAAATTGTTTTTTTATAGAAAGAGGTGACACTTACAGATGAGTTGCCTTCCTTTAATCGACAGATTAGGAGACGAACAGAAATATAATATTGTTCCTTCTTTTGCGTCTCATACTCTGCCAAATCCACTTTCAGTTCCCATCCTTTCCTTGTAAGAAAAGGTTGGGGAAGGTAAGAGGATTAACATTAGATCTTTGGCACGCACACTTAAGACAAAATGCGGAATTACTTCCACTTCACGCCTATCTTCTGTGAGTTCGTAGAATAACGCCGGTCGACCCTGCTCATTCGTGCAAAAGATGTTATTGGGGGCTCAACCATTGATACACTAGTAACATATTTATTATTTTATTCCTCTCTATGTGGTTTTGGTATATTCGTCTTTCAAATCAATCTACGATTCGCCATTTGCTTTATTTAACGTATATCCTTTCATGCAATCCATCCTTATCTTCTTACCCCAAAGAGAAGAATGTCAGGTTGGTGACATGCAAAAGGCTATATTACCTTTTTCTAAGGCAAGACTCGCTGGCTACTTGGTGAAGTAGGATTATTATTAAGGTTATTAAATCGTTAACCATATTTAGGTTTGTGCGATATAACATGCCTGAATTTTTACGTGACATTATTTTTATGCCGAAGATTTACGACTCACTGAATTCTGTGCTCGACGCGATTTAACTTACTGCCTTTCAACATGCAAAGTTTAATGATCTCTGGTTACCTTTATCACGCAAATTTTGATGACAAGTAGTTAAAGAGCCATTTCAAAATATTGTTGTTAATTTCTTGTTCTGATCGGACTTTTGAATAGTATTTATCATTAAAAACTAATTGAAAATAATGTCTTCTAGAGTTAAAAAATTATAAAACTTTAATTTATCTAACGTTTTATCAAGTAACTAGCGCGTTGAGCTTAGCGTATTTTTTTTTAAATTCACTGTGTATTTAGACACAATAACAATAATACTATTTACATCTAATCTCATAGTTCGCGTATTGAAATATTATTCGATTGTAAATCAGAATTTGTTTGCTCGTATCACAGATTCTGGTATCCGGAGAATGCAAATTCCTTTTCTCAATCAGCTTTGTAGCATCTCATCCAGAAATGATGCAATATCTTGGAGAGAACTTGGTTACCGCGATAAAAAAAATTACTATGGTAAGTTGCGGAACTGTCTGGGAATTTTTCCTACCCTCAACAGTTTCATTTCGTTAACGAAATTATTCAATTACGTTTTCTGAGTATCTCAGTATTTTACTGTTATACGAACTGCGCCAACAAAATTTATAATTTATTGTAACACTTCTGCACATGATTTTTTTACTACGTGGCAACAAAAGCGTTATCTACATTAAAACACTTTACTAAAACATAATAAAACTAAAATATATTATTAAAAGGTGTCCCTTTAGGCAAGTTTCCGAAGATACTGGCAGCGTTCCCCTTTGAATGGGTAGAATAATTTATTGGGCATTTACATCGTTTATAAAAATACACGTGCATGCTGAGTTTCTGGTATTATTTCAATTATGAGAGAAAAAAAAAATTCAATTTAAGTCCCAAGTACAGTCATGGTCAAAGGTCGTTAACTCCAAGTATTCGTGCTAGGCCATTTTTGGTGTACTTTACGTCCGCTGCAAAAACTAGAATAAAAATTATGTTGATGAAGATACGATGGCGAATGTCACAAAAGTTCGTGTTAGGCCCACTAATATCTAAAATGTTGAAATGAAAAGGAGAGGTCTAGTTTAAAGAAATTTTTATATTCATAAAAATTCAATTATTAAATTCACACGTCGCTAAATGTGGTAGATTCTTCCAGAAACTATGTAATATCTTAAATCAAAAACTTTTAATAAAAGAGTATTACATTTTAAAGTGAAATTAATTCCGTTCTGTCGTCGCATTGCAACAGTCCGCTGAACCGCGTTTCTCTGTTACTCAGTAATGTAATAAGATCTCACTACATACGAGTATATACTCTTCTCACACTATATACGATTACATTTACAAATTAGCTGTCGCCCGCGACTCCGTCCGCACGGAATTAAATAAATTCGTAGCCTATGTGTTCTTTCAGATAAGTTCTACATTCTACATCTGTGTAAAATTTTATTGAGATCCAATAAGCCATTTTCGAGATAAGTAATAACAAACATCCATCCATCCATCCAAACTTTCGTATTTATGATATTAGTATGCTGTATTACTTACTATTGCCACAGTGATCTTCAATAAGTACATATATTGGGTGTTTAAAACACCACAATTAATAAAAAACATGTAAATGAATTTACAGTTGACACAAAAAAAAAAATGAATAAAACAAAACTGTCATAAGCATTTGTATTTACACCCGAAAGTAAGGTTAATGTAATTTACATACAAGTTAGCTCCAAGAAAGAAAAACTTCTTTATAAACTTTCAATTGTTTGTGACTGTACGTATTGTCTTTCATGTTTTGAACTTCTAACATACTTTCATTTAATATAACATGAGAATAACTATCAACATCTTAGTTATTAATATAATTAAACAATAATTAATCTAGAAAAAGAAAAATTAAAATTCTCCGAGCTTGTCTCGTAACAAAATTGCCGCTTGTTTTTCCAGAGTACGTGAGTGGCCTAGTTATAGCCGCGATAAAAACTAAGAACGCATAAAAACTGCAATGGCTACGCCTGGTTCAGTTTTCTTTGCTACTTCTTTTTTCAATTCTAATTAATTTAACTAGTGATTAATTTAAAGCAACAAACTCAATTGACTGTTTGATATTTCGGAGCAAAATAAGTATGGCATCTTTCTCTTCAAAATCAGTCAATTGGAGTCAACTGAGAAACATTACGCTTCTGTATTATTGTGTTATTTAACTTATATTAGTATTTATATGCCACAAAAATTATAAGTTTATTTCTTTGTAGAATTCATGAAGAATTAATTTGTGTCCATTAAAATAACGGGTACATTGAGAATAATTCGTGGAAGAAAATGGCAGTTAATACACAACGATGAAATTTTAAAATATTTCCGTCCATGCGAAAAACCCGTCCAACCATTGCCCGTTTGTCGGCAAAATGACCAGTGAAACATTGTCGTTACAAATATGAAACGTCTTTATTACGTTATAAACTTGAAATTGCTCGCGGAACAAAAAAATCGGGTCAACTGAATAGGCGAAAAGTTGCAACCATCCACTAAAATAATTCCACATCGCTAGGGTTTACGTCTAGGGTATGAGCATTAAATATTACCAAAATGATTCTCCCCTTTTATTTTATACCCAGTTGAGAAAAGAAAGTCAATTTTTAATTTCAATAAGCTATTTATATTATTAAAAACAATGAAATTAAAAGAGAAAAATTTTCACCGAGGTGCATTTTAATATAATAATAGATATTTCGAATGTTTAATATAGTCTATATATAAAAATATGCAATTTATTACTTTTATATACTTTATTGTAATGCTCCGTGTACTTTGCCAAAATAGTCTTATATCAAAGTATGTACATATCTGCGGGATAATTTCTGAATATAACCTTACAAACCCTTAACCCTTACAAAATATTGTTATGTATATGCAGTGTAGGATCTTTTATTTGACGCTATCCCAAATATCTTACTCACTACATTCAAATTAAAAAGAACTACAAAAATGTTTTCTAATTTCTATTTAATTTGGCGCGGTCATGGTACTCTTATAAAAAGTATTCGTTGAGCTAGCTTCCTTTTGCCACACTTTTATGTTAAGTTTGTGACTTCTGTTTTATGTGTGTCAATAAATGTTTTTCTTTAATTATTTTGTTCAAATAAACAAATTATTAGTTAATTTTAAATTTCAATTTTCAAAAATCTTTCAGTTAATTTGAATTTTCTCCGAATCGATTGATACTGCCGCAGATTAAAATGAACTTGACTTACGTTAATACCCACATACGTAAGTACATAATTAAATACATACGTCATTGTACAAAAATTTGAATGTCTCTGAAAATGGCCTCTATATTAACTAGTTATAACAATGTAAAACAACAGTATATTTAATCCATCTTCATGTAATGTTCTAAAAGGATTTTACCGCGACCCTCAACCCTACGGCAGTTTGGAGCGCTTACAAAATTATTCAATTAGATTCTTGAGCGTTTCCATTTAGAACTTGTCATCCCCTTTTTTTATTTGAATCAGCGGAATTGAGAAAAGCAATACTTCTTTAAGTGTTATTTTTACAAATTAATAGCTTCGCAGTTTTCTTTTTCAGAAATATCTTTTACAATCACACTAATAACTTTTATATCATCATTTCATTTTGGTTTCTAAATTTAAAACTAGAACGTTCGGTTAGTGTGGGTTTTTTAATGAATGCAGAACTTTTGTTGCATCATAACAATATATCTCAAATTGATGAATATCAAATACGGTAAGTAGTTTTTTAGACAAATTCGTTATCAATGTTTTCAATCACATTTCATCCTATGAAAGAAACACGGATGATTCGCTGGAACAAACATTTCATTTGTTTTTCTTATGTTTAAAAAAAGTCGAAACAAAATATACACGTCTAAATAAATGTTCGCTTGAAGCGAAGTTCATAGTAGGCAGTGAAATTTAAGTAATGTAGTAAAGAAAAAAAGGCCGGTATCGATTTCTCGGCTGTTGTCCTTTGACTTTCGTGAGGCGATTGTTGTAATGCGAGTTTTATTTTCGCGGCTTAAAGAAGTCACGGACTGACCTAGATTCTTGTTATTTAGTCATCGATTTTTTTTGTTCTACAGTGTTTTTGTTCATAGCTCTCTCGGCTTGAACTTTAGTCAATAATTTTAATAATCCATATTAATTTAGAAAATAGTGTTTTGGATTTTAGCAAAATAAAAAACATAACACATTTATGGCAGCTTTATAATTTATCATTGAAAGATTTTGTCCACATTTGAACCAACGAGAAGCTGAAAACTGTTTCCTTTACTTTGATTTTGCAGTCTAGGAAATTAATTTCTTACCCTGCAAATGGGTATGAAATTAATTCATCATATGATGTTTGTATGTGCTAATTTATAGCTCTTGTGGTGACAATTTGCTGTACCGTATTCTATCTTAATAGGACATTTAATTCATTGACTGCACACGTTTGGCAATCGAAGCTGTAGGCGGTCGTGAATTCTCAATTATCGTCTTGTGACTAGTGTAAGCCTCAAAGTAACATTGATCATGTCACTATCAAATGGTTGCCAATATATAATAATGTTCTATAATTACAAACAAGAGTTTACGGTGGTAGATCCCGCAAGAACTATATTTTTTGGATGCACGAATTGGTGGGGTCGACCGGTGAAATACCACGAACACACAGAAGACAGGCGTGAAGTGGAAGCAATTCCGCGTTTCGTCTGATGAGTGTGGTACCGGAGGCCTAATTTTAGTCCTCTTTCCATTCCCACCCTTTTCTTATTAGGAAAGGATGGGAAGGGGAAGTGGGTTTAGCGGAAGAGGGGACGTATAGTGAGGAGAAATATCCTCTTTCTGTGCGTCCCCTTCTCTGTTGATTAAAGGTAGGCAACGCATCTGCATTTGCGGATGTCTATGGGCAACGGTCGCCTCGCCATTGCGGCGAATCCAGGTGGCCGTTTGCTCTTTTGCCATCTTTTGATATAAAAAAAACAAGAGTATGACTAGCAGGATGTATCCTGTTAGGCCGATCGGTCTACCGATCAATGGGCCCAATGGTATTTTTTTTCCTATTGGGCCGATTGAGTAGGGCGATCGACTCACATCGCCGGAAACACCCAACTAGTAGAGTAATTGGGACATGGAAAATTGTTCGTTTCATGTGCTTTGTACAGACGATATTTTAATACGTTAGGCTTGCGTGTACACTTTTATAAAACTGTTACCAAAGCCTGCAGCTTTTAAAAACTATTTGGGCTTTAATGTAACTTTTATATAATTTTTATTTTCAGGTCACAGTTTACGGTTCGCACAGCGAAAAAATGTTTAATTTTTGGTTCTTATTCTGGTTCTTATTCTGTTAAAAAAAACTTATAAAGGAAAATAATTTAGTTGTTTGTTCCTCATTGATTCAAAAACTATGAAGTTGATTAAAAAAAATAATAAGCTTGTTTATCATCTAGTCTAGTCCTCCATCATCAATGTTTTATTTTATTTATATCAAACTAGCTTTTACCCGCGACTCCGTCCGCGCGGAATAAAAAAATAGAAAACGGGGTAAAAAATATCCTATGTCCGTTTCCTGGTTCTAAGCTACCTGCCCACCAATTTTCAGTCAAATCGATTCAGCCGTTCTTGAGTTATAAATAGTGTAACTAACACGACTTTCTTTTATATATATAGATGGTTATTTAAACATATTTATTTGTCAATTCTGTCAATAGAACGGATGTTAAATTTTACGAAGGACGTAAATAGAATTGAAATTGATTTGGTATAGAATTTTCTATGGAATGGAATTGTCGAACAAGTCAACAGTCAATTTGATAAAGGTTGTCAATAGGAACAAAGATGAAAACAGGAAGTATATGAGATAAGTACTTTGGCAGAATTTGACAGCGTTATACTATTGATCCCAGGATATTTGTAATAAGCACCGGTCTACAATTTGTCTTTCAACTTCTTATTAAGTACACCAATGAGTACCTAAAATATTTGTGAATAGTATAAAATGTTGTTCATATTCTTCTATTATGTACAGTGATTATGGTCGGCAGTTATTTATTGCTTATTACACGTATTTTACAATATAATAAGTTTGCTGACGAGCTAAAAATGTTGTCCAGTCGTTTTAAGATTACGCTTTTATTAAAGAAGATCTCGCTCGCCCCAGTTTTTTGCTAAGCTTGTATATCTACCAACCTTTTAACGTGAAAATATTTAACTTGTTTTTGCCCGCGACTTCGTTTGCGCAGAATTAAAAAAAAAGGGTGAAATTTATCTCATATATTACTCGAGTCTATTATGTACAGTGTCTGTGCCAAATTTCAATAACATGTTTGTGTTGAACGGTTACGGAGTCTTTGAGTAAATATGTGAATCACACATATCTTACGGGAACCGTACACGTTTCCAGGACTATAGGTAGCCTATGTGTTCTTTCAGACAGTGTTCTATATCTGTACCAAATTCCATCCAGATCTATGCCGAAGTTCTGGAATCAATTGATGAGTATAATGCGCGGTGAATTATATCATACAACATATATGGGCCCTAAAGACTAGCCCTACGGCATGCGTGAACAGAAATCTCTCGCGTTCCGCATGCGGGCGCAAGCGAGTAATGAAATTGTGCAATTACAGTGGTTGTTGACAGCCGGACTTTTGATACTTATTGCTTTCTCTATCATTATCTATATCTATCTATATATATAAAAGAAAGTCGTGTTAGTTACACTATTTATAACTCAAGAACGGCTGAATCGATTTGACTGAAAATTGGTGGGCAGATAGCTTAGAACCAGGAAACGGACATGGGATAATTTTTACCCCGTTTTCTATTTTTTATTCCGCGCGGACGGAGTCGCGGGTAAAAGCTAGTGTTTGATAAAACAAAGACAACAGTATATATGCCAATACAAGTGATACGACAGTGGAGTTCTGTTACGAAATGAAACAAAAGAATAGGTTTCTTTTTAATACTTTTTCATTAGAGCTTAAAATTTAAAGTGAGAACAATTGAACGTTGCAGGAAATCGATTACATTCCTATTGTTCTTTTACATTATTCGTGAGTCAGTTGCAGTTACTGAGTTTTATGTTTGCGGGCCAAGGGAGGAACGGATTGACCCAGATCTCTTTTATTATTCATCGGATTTAGGTACATTCATGCAGCTGACATGTTGATATTAAAATGTTCACTTATATTGTTATTTGTTATTGTTATCTGAAGATAAACAATATTTCTTAAAAAATATAGTTAGACACAGTTTCGTTAAACACGTGTTTAAACCCTTTGACCGCCGTTGATATTATGGACGTCAATGCTGTTATAAAAGAATATCTAAATATGCTTTATAATGTCAGTATAGTGTGGACAATAACACAAAACATTAAATAGGATGAATAAGGATATCAAAATTGAACTAGTCTATAGTAAAACCTATTTTAGTATTAACTTTGTGGGGTAAATTGTAAGCCCCGCTTTATAGTGTCCTTGCTAGACTTTGATCGTATAAATCCAGTCAGGCTTAAGTAAATACATGATCGCAGTCTTTACACTATCCAGGCAATTATTAAAGACCCATTTATTGTAAAACAAGTTTAAGAAATCTTATATTGTAAATTCTACACTTTGATTTACTTAACAACGCATTTTCGTTTGTCGTCTAATATTATATCATTTATAAATTTAATCATCGGATTTCAATTTAAATATATTTCAGTAAATGACGAACATGAATTGGTAACACGTAAATTCTGTATGTTAATAATTTAGACCGCTTATATTCGTCCCCTTAATTAGTAATTAGCGCCCAATTAGTGGGAAGTAGGCTACGACCGACTTATATATAGTCTTTATTTATAAAATCAAAAGCATTTTATAAGACGACATTGAAAATGTGGGTGTGTGTGTTTTAACCTTTTGACTGCCAGTGACTCTTAAATACGTATCACCAAACTGCTTCGCGAATTATTTGTGTGTCATTTATTTTACTTGTCAAGATTGTATTTCGGTAGCATATGCTTATATTTAAAAAATCATGATTTCTGATAACGTTTTATATCAACATTAAAAGGATTGGCATATGTTTAAGCTAAAATGTAGTTGAAACACTGTCTAAGTTTTTTGTAATTTAACCTTAAAACAGTATTTTGGTTTTATTAAAATTATCAGATCACATAATTTTTTTTAATTAAAATTAATGCCGAAAATGTCTCAAAATATAATATACATGTGTTATGATGCATTGTCTTACTAACATTATAAATGGGAATGTTTAGATGGATGGATGTTTGTTTGAAGGTATCTCCGAAACGGCTCAACGCGAGATCTAGAATATAGTCTGCAAGAACACATACTTATTATCTTTTTTTAATTCCCGCGGACGGAGTCGCGGGCGACAACTATACTTTATAAGGTTTGAAATTTTACAAATATGTAACATATTAATGTTTACTTTAGTCTTTAAGTCTCGCTGTAAAAAAAAACTTTTAGCAAAAAGTCGTCAGTCAGTTAAAACCTAACGAGGTACTTAAAAGTTTCTGTTTTGCTAACTTACTGTGCAAGTTACGGAAAACTTCTGAGGTCTAATGAATATAAATTAGATAAAGTTAGACGTGGGATGTAAAAGAACAAGTTGTAAGGGTATCACTATTGAAAAAAAATCTTTTATTTATGAATTATGGATCAAATTTCAACAATAGTAAACTGACAAATCTACGTCCGTCCTTATTTTCTATGTTCTACACACATGTTTCCGAAATTTTATTTCAACTCTGATGTTTTATTTATAAATGTCACTCATTCATATTTGTTTATCCGAATGAATTCGGACCGAAATTATGAACAAAAAGATACAGAAAGCCAAGAGTCGAGACAAAATGTACGGAGAAAATGTAGAGCATCAATTAGAGGCAGCGAAGAAATTAGTTGAGCAACTTTTGAATGTTGTTTCGATTCTTTTAGATGGTTCGATGGATCTTAATAACTTTTCCTCCATTATTTGTTATCTAAGATGTTTAATTTTTTAGCTTCATTGGATGTTTATTATAAAGTTTATTCAAAAAAAATATTAATGTCATTAAAGTTCTGGAATGTCACACTCAGAAAACATGTAACAGTTAGTTAAGATATGTTAGAGTGAAGCTGCAATTATTAAGTACCATTATTAGGTTTATAAATAAAAAAGCGAAAAGCAAATTATAGTTGGAACATACAGTTACAAAGAGCCACAATGAAATGGACTATACTTAACAAAAAACATTAACGTTAACTGTACAATAACCGTAAAGATCAGGTAGATCTTTCCTAAGATAATATTACAAAGTAGATTTTATTATGTTCTATTTTCGCAGTTGATCTTTGAAATATCATAGTTATATGTTTTTGAAAACAATTTACTTGTAAGAATTTCTTTTTAAAACACTAAATTGACATAGCTGACGTTGAAAACTTGATATGATTTAGCTTTATGGATAACACGTGCTCAGCATTGCACAAATAATGTTTTAAACTCAGATGTATAAAATATTTGCGCACTAAAAGATGAAAATCGATCTCATTATGAGCAACTGTAACAATGAAAAGAATTTTATTTAAATTTAAGTGGATATGAAAATTGATACAAATTTATATAAACGATTTGAAAATGATGGGAGTAAAATTACTTGACTTACAAAGAAAAATTCTTTCCATCCAACTGTATTTTAGATTTATTAAAAATGTTATGTTTCACATTAAAGAAATGAAATCATAGTTTTGTTAAACCATTTAAATTGTTTTCTGTAACAAACGAACAATCGTTGTAGAAACATTTACGTTTCAGAATTTATCTTAAAACTTGATTTTATTTCGCTTTGAAAATGAATTAATAAACATTTTATGTAAATCCGGCCACTAAAAGATAAAGTAATTTAGATGTAAGGTTAAATTCGCTACAAAGGTGCAAATACCAAAGGCTGTTTGATCTCCGGGATTCATTACGGAAGGTTCAGATTTTCCGGGTCCTGAGCACGGATCTCAACTTTAATTGACTTTTTGCGCTAGTTTGCGTTGATATGTTGTTATAACAAAGTGAACAAGATTAGTTTTTAATTCTCCGCTAATAGCACTATTACGATAAAAAATTTCGAATATAGTTACTTAGTTTTTAGTAGAATCGCTTATATTGCTTTTCAAGTGTTTGAACTCTACTGAAAATGTATTTTTCCATTTTATATTACATAACCACGTGAGTTGACTATATATAAAATTCTCTTGTCACAATGTTAGTTACCATACTTCTCCGAAATGACTTGATCGATTTTTATGATTATTTATATACATATTCAGTAGGTCTGAGAATCGGCTACTATCTATTTTTCATACCCCTATAAAGTTTTTTTTAACTCGCGAGTTGCGGTTATATATAAGTACTACCTAGTTATATAAAAACTACTTTAAATTTTCTTTTAGAAGACCTATCACGAATATTTGAGGGAAAAGTATTCGTAATGTAAACAACAATTCATAAAGATCTGTTGAGCCGTTCCGTCTAAATCTAAACATTCGCATTTATAATATTAGTAAGATGTTTTTTGTGCGAATTATTCATATAGCAGAAATATAAATCTGGTTAATAATGTAACAAAATAACAATATTATCATATAAGAGAAGTAGTTAACTGTAAATAATTTTAGCTATACGATACCTAATCAACGCGAATAAAGTGCCCGTTAGTACTAACACTCGAAACGATGCACTTAAAAAGTTTTCATTTGTACATGTTATACGAACTAAGAACGTTTGATGAAGATTTATGGTAAGTCGTTGATAAATACAGTGAAGAGGCAATAAATTTTAACGTCCGATATTGTAAGAAATAAATGATTGTAGCTCTCTGATTTTATGTAGTTTTTATATTATTTTTATAGCTTATTAGAAGAATGTCATACCTAACTCAAGTTAAACAGTCGCTATATTTATTGGTTTAACAACGTTATATAGTTAATTGGCGTATATAACTATGTATAAATACATAATATGTAGAGCGTTCTGTATCATTGACTAAGGTGTACTGTAGACAAGGTAACCCAAATCTGGTCACAACACAACACAATCTGGACATCAGGCTGTACACAACGTTAAAATTTGTATATACTTTTAATATTTACTGTAATCGTAATTTTATTAATACGTGAAAAAATAACTTCGTACCCATTTTAAGGAAATTATGAGAACGGTTGAAGTCATGATGGATAAGAAGGGCACAATACTGTTTATAATTAAAAAAAACTATAATTGTATTTTTAATCTTGATTTTGATTTTTCTTTTGGTGTTTGTTTGAATGATTTTGATTTTTGTTTTGATTGATATATTGATCGGAATGATTTGAATGATCGACTAATACATAATATGTATACCTATACCAAAATGTTCAGGTGTCTTTATGTATTTCAAGTACTATTTATTAAAGAGAAAAAATGTACATTTGATTACATGTCTCTAAGTAGATTAGGTCAAGTGTATGTTTGACTTCTAATATTATTCCTTTATATAACCAAAGTTAATTGTCCACTTAAGAATTTAAGGGTCACTGAAAAGGAATTTATATCGAGCTATTAAACCTCAAGCTAATCTGAACAATGGAAACGAACGCACGAACAAAGTTTATTACAAAAATGGACCATTAAGTGACAATACAATGAACGATAGAGATAAAAAGTTGGTAAGAAATGAACCAATAAACGAAGTTGTACTAATAATCCAAAGAGGGAATATTCTTTGTGTGGAACAAACTCTGATTATTTTTAATTTCTTTTATAAATGACTTTTAAAAATCGAATCAGGCGTTGATCTATGTCTATGAATATTGAAAAAAATAATAATTTGTTTACATTATACTGTAGCTAGCGTCCTCCTTGTTTTCGCTGTAATAACAAAGTAACCACGCCATAAATATCTGCATTTGCCTAACTTTAATCGATAGAGACGTACAGAAAGATGGTATTTCCCCTTCCTATGCACCTTTTCTCTCGCAAATTCCCCTCGCCTTTCTATATGAAAAGAACTGGAATGGGAAGAGGACTAAAGTTATGGTTACAAATAAAATATCTTAAGTAAGTTCTGGAACGTATTAAAGATAAGTTGTAACATGTTTGTCAAACTGTTCAGCTGTTAACCTATTGATTTAAGTAACACGCGAAAACAAAACTCTGGAAAGTTTCTTGCTAAGACTGATTTAAAACAGTATCAATTACGTAGTTTTAATTTCTCAACGAAAACTTTGTGTGTACCTGCTTACTGTGGTTATATTTCAGTGAAGGCAATAAACAGTTTGTGGATATTGTTCCTTGAAAAAAATATGCTAGGAAATAAGGAATAATCGGTGCGGCTTTAAAAAGAAAAGGGAAAATTATTAAAAAATTTTAATTATTATTAAAATTAAAATTCTTTTAATGATATATTTTAGCTTTCATATTATATTTAAGATAGTTGATTACATTTAATTATTTTCTCTTTATGTATGTTCCTAGTCATTAAAAATATACATGAATTAATTATTAACAGAACCTAAGCCGTTACGTATATATCATTGAATAAACATTTTAAATTAAGTTTTTTAAAGATATCTTGGCGTTTCGCACGATATTTTTTTATAAGTTACGACTTAAATAAACCCTTCCTAAGGTTAATATTGCCAAGTTGAAAAGAAATGTAAAGACTAACAATTGGAAAAAGTGAAGAGGTCGCTAACTGTACGGAAAAGAAAAGTTGGAACGTAAAGTTAAATATAGAACGAAAGTCATAATATTTTTGTTGAATATCTTCAATACTATGTAAAAAATATATTTTTGACATATTGCAGGGTCTAATTTTTCGCGTACTAGTGTCTGTGGGTATGTTTGTAAGTGTATTCGTTTCCCAATGACGTTATTAATTTGTGTATCTTTGTGTAACATTGATGGATTGGCTTCTGCACACAGTGCAACCTAGTTCAGGAGCCAATGCTGTATCTAAAATGTACATATAAATGAGTGTCACAATAAAGCTTTTATTTATATATTTATTTATCGCTATGATATTTTGAAGTTATTCTTGTTTTCATATTTTGTATAGCAGTGTTTTTAATAATGGTACTGTAATCATTTCTTCGAATCCAATATAGCATCGAACATTCCCTATTATTGCTATTGGTATTGATAAATCATTCTATTTGATACGAAACTACGCATTGAATGTTTCGATTTATACAATAACAATACGCAAATATTTAATAATAATTAATTTTTTCAAAGTAAACGTGACAAAAACCTTAATTTAATTTATTTTAAATATGTGTCCTTTCTAAACGCTTTTATAAGCTTTGTAAAATAAATCGGAACTATGTTTTTAAAGGTTTTGATATGGTCTTCAGAAAAGTGGAAGTCTATTTTGTACCCATTTCGGTGAAATACTATTCGAAGCTCACGATGCAATTAAGTCTAAAACTAACTCGCGATAGCTCTTACTAGATACTAGAATTCCGCTGTACTGTACAAATGACACGTTATGACGACAGTTCGTGGTATGATATCTGATTCTGAGTGGGAAGCGAATTTAATTCTTTGAGTGAAGATTTTAAGTCAACACTGACTGCACGGTGCCGGCAATGGTTTGGCTTAGCATTGAGAAGTATTCATGCGCGTCGAAATCATAACTACAACGGACTTTCCTTTTATTATTTAGAAACCGCTGACAAATGGACTGACTGACGGACATTGTGCTGTTGACAATGGAATTCATCTACAGCTTTGAGCAACTCTAATCTTTTTTTCTCTTGACGTATCTTATTCAAATTCTTATATTTCTTTAGGGAAAATGAAATACGAACTTAAGTTTTTTTAAAAGTAATATTTAAATTATATCCTTTAAAAAATAAAAGAGCGCATGTTTCGAAACCATGCATGTAGTGGAGCACATCAGTGTTGTGGAGGCGGTGACAAGTGTATGCCGCGGCAACTACGAGATTGGTCAGTGCCAATGGGGGAGAATAGTTGACGACTCGGCGATAACTGTTAATTAAAACTGTAGAAATGACCTCAACGGATAGTGTTATTCTTTCATTCTCACAGGGTTTATAATATTACGCACAAACAGCTACGAATACCTTGTTTCTTAATTTTAATAGAATATTAACTTTATGAAAACACCCTCAACTGCCACTTGGGTTCTCCAATGGTTACTTAAACAGTCCTTCAGTGTAGAGTTCTATAGAGAGGCTTAATATAAATAACATAAACTGATACATTGATCGGCATTTAAAGTTTGAACGCTTTCAACGTGATGCTCTATAAAACAATCTCTAGCTTTGATTCAAAATGCAAGTCACGACAACACGAGCGCAGGCAGGCAACAGACATTTTATATTTTGTCTTTTACCCGTAGTGGAGCTGAAATTGAAATAGATATCACGGAGTTGCGAACGTCAATTTCACCTGTGTTACCTTTGACTATAGAGAAACGGACTAGGCAAATAGCGGTCGCTGTACTAAATAAATTTTACCATTCAGCTGCCACTTTTCGCAGGAGCTGAAGTAAATTTGACATTCACACAAGTGTATGTCATGCTGAGACTTGCGTAAAATTGAAATATTTTTATGAACGTTTACTGCCTTCAAAATTTACAAAACATGTAACGAACTCACAAGCAAACATTGTTCGTTTATATTTGGCAGAGGGGAACAAGTTCGCTTTGCAGATCCTGTCTCTAAAACGTCAAAGTTAGTTTACGTTGTCTTTACTTTGCTCAACGATACAGTTTAGGATTTGTAGGATTTTCTCAGAAGATATTTAAGACATTTTCTATTGAAGCTTGAATTTTAGTCAATATTTCGTATTTATTTTTCATATATCAACCTACGAGCTGCGAGTCACCGGGCAGATAGTGAGCCGCAAGTCAACGGTCCTTGCCTATATGAGTAGAACCCTTGAGACGGTTCAGAACTGATTTATACACGTCTACATACAAAGTTACTCTTGATTATGCCGACATTTATTGTGAACAAAAAGCAGTTTTTGTCCGAATACGTTTATTGTATTTATTCGTGTTATCGATCTTGATATATTTTTTTTATTTGAATGTTATTTTGGAAGAATTTCTACTTAAGTTTAAAAGAGATATTTTGTACGTATACGTGAGCACGGAATTTACTCGTAGTATTAGATATAATTAAATTTATCAAATATCAATTTATGTATTACATAATTGATCGGTGATGTATGATAGATTGTTATATAAGCGTTATGTGATAATTAGTTACTTGACGCAGACGATTCATATACATATCAGTGTCACCTGCATTCAAAGTGTCAGGCTCACACGTGTTGGACTAATATTTTATGTTAACTACTAATTGGAAATTTGGTTTAATAGGTAAATACAATTGAACCAGGTGTGAAAAACGACATGTAGGCTAAAATGAACTTTAACCTAATACAGTAAGGTGAATATTCGCTAGCACTCTTCATATTCTATCGTAATATTCCTAACTGGGTTAAAATAATAAAAGTACTAATGTAATTTTTACTTTGAAAGGTATAACAATATTTTTATCCCATTTTCTAAGACTAGCTTATGCTTGTTCATTTCTTATTACTTATTTAGACATACAATTTTTACATTGTGGAGAAATTCCACTATTGTTGATTCGAACAAAAATATATTTTTTATGTACAATTTTACGCAAAGTAAGAAACAAAAGTATGTTTTTTTTAGTGTTTCGCCAGTGCTGAGGCACAGTTATAATATATGTTATTTTGATGTTGTCTAAAAGCTCAACTCATTTAACTCATTTTTTTTAAAACCGCTAACTATACGTAAATTATACATTAACTAGCTGTTGCCTACAACTCCTCACGGAATTAAAAAAAAAACATATATTCTATGTGTTCTTCCAGACTATCTACATATATGCCAAAATTCATCGACATCCGTTGAGCCATTATGGAGATACCTTCAAACATACATCCATCCATACAAACATTCGCAATTATAATTTTAGTATTATTACCTTGTATGACTGCTTTTTAAGTAACTTTATTACATTTTTACAACGCTTATAATATCTCGAAAATTACAAAGCAAAACTTTAGTTAACAATAAGTAATATTGTTAGCAACTTTACAAGCGGCAAGTGCAGCGCCGCGTGTTCAAATTGAATTCTGATAGAATTTTCGAACTTTAATATTAACAAACAAAACAAGTCTAGTCTTGTTTATTTTAAGGGTATAATTATTTTAGCAAGTTATGTGTACGAATTGTTTTGCAATGTGTAAAAATTTGATAAAAACAAACGGATAATCTGGTTAAAGCGACAGTGTGCAATATCAAAACAATATATTAATTTATTTATATTAGCTGACGAGAGTTGCATATATTCGTCAACTGAATTAAAAAAAAAATTATTGATCCACAAAATTTTACAATTTCTTAGGACTCTAGGCCTCCTGTGGTACTTTGGTACTTATACAGTATGCTTGTATGTGTGCGTAAGCGCGCACGTGGGTTTTTGTTTGTGTTTGTGTGTGCATGTGTATGTGTGTTTTTTTAATTATTGTTTATTTTATTTTTGAATTAGCAGAATTTAAAGATTTAATTTCGTTTACTTTAAAATAGAATTAATATATATGTAGTTTATTAGTAGCTTGCTCCTCTGAAGTAATATAATACATCAGGGAAAATATTCCTTGATTACAGTTCGCCTCAATACCATTCAGTCGAGTTGAACATCAATACGTGTAAATTAGAAGCTCATCCCTTGTGCATAATAATCTACATACATACCGGTCATCGCATTTACATGATTGAATATTTTAGACTTATATGCATTTTATTTATTACTTTAATAATAATACTTTTAGAAAAGCTACGTAAAGTATTTTGCATTTGACGTAGCTTTTGCTTACGGAGTTGCTAAGTTTCCACCCTTTTTTAAGGTAATTGCGCAAAAGGATAAATCTAAAATTTAATACCGACAAATTAATTGTGTGTAAGAAGTGCATAAAGTTTTTTTTTTATAAAAAAAAACTTTGTGTTGAATTATACTTGAATTTAGATTAATGGGCGACAACTAGAGGTAGTATACATAAATTCACATATTTCGATTATAGTTTTAACTGTAATTATTTTAAAAGACACAGGCCATAAATAAAAAAGAAATATAAAGAACAACATTGAAAAGATTAATGCAGGGAAAGGGCAAAGGCAAATTTTAGTTGGTACATTTATTAACAAAAATAATCAATAAATGATAAAATTAGCGTTTTATTAAAATTATTTCTTTTCACAATAAAAAATTACAAACCTTTTCCACTCTAAAAACTAGGTTGGCCGACGACAAAAAAAAAATAGGCAAAAGATATTTTATTTGGAGAAACATTTCTTTCGTTTCATAATTATAACAATTCATCATAGAACAAAAAAGTAGTTTTTCAAGAAAGATTCTTGTTATTCTGAAAACTTATTTGGTACAAAAAAAAGTCTTAATACCGATAATGATTGTTAAAGTATTAAAGTTCTTTTATTTGAAACGGCATTTGTTTTTTTTATTTGCGACTTTTACTATAAAAGTTTTACTAACTTTATAAATGTAAATATATAAATTAATATTATAAATGTCACATTTGATGTATAGTTGGATGTTTGTTAGAAGGTATCTAAAGTACCGCTGCATGATTTTATGAAGTAGTCATAGTCTGGAAGAGCACAAATAGGCCAGAGTCGACAGGCAGTATAGAACATAGTCTCGAATAAGACACGAAATAAAAAGCCACTTTGTCCCTTCCGCCACAGCGACATGCGGCAAGAGGGACCCTCGGGATCTTAGGTGATTAGAGCCCTGATTGCCTTACTAAATGTTCTCGGGAAGACGGTAACAAGGTGTGGTCCTGAGTCACCGTAATCAAGTGAAGACACGAGAGAGGGCGGTTTAACCTAGGTCGTGCAGAACCCCTGTGCAGAGAGTCCCGGTGCGTTCCTTTGGAGATCCCGGGAGTCTTACCAGTTGCATTTGAGGATGGCCACCGAGGGGGTTTTAGTGAGTCAAGTCTCACATAGTCTTTCCCCCAGAAGGCAGGGTATCTTTTGAAAATTCGAAAAAAGAGACCCGAGATATTTACATGCTTTTTTTTGAAATTTTAATATGATATTTACATCCTATTTTTTGAAATTTTAATATGAGATAAAATTATATTTCAATCATACAGTGAAGCATATTTTGACACGGATCATCGACTTTATTTTCGTTTATTGTAGAGCATAAATTATTTTTTTTCAACTGTTAGTATAAAATTAACTTTTAAAATTCGAACGTGAAATTGAAACGCATTTGTATTTTTTTTTAAGAAGTTGTTTTGATGTGGAATATTAAATATATATAGGAAACAGTCTATTCTATATTCATACACATCTTTAGATAATAAATTGAAAATAGGAATAAACTTTAATAAAAGATTTTAATAACTTGTGAAAGAATGTTATGTCCAGTAAAAATGTAAGCTTAAATATTTCATAAATAGCGTTATTGGAATGTTGGGTTAACAATATGTGGACTCTAAGGTTGTATTGAGGTCAAGCTTACTTACATAGTAAGATTAATTTTGTCCTATTTCCAGATTTTCTGGTATATTCTAAGAATATGCTATTCTATTAAATTGTAGTTCAGAATATTACGGAAAGTACTCCACAGGACTAAACGATATTCGTATTCTGAGTTTACCGTTCAGAGTTCACCGAGAGCGTCGGTGGCTCAGGGTTTAAGCACTTGACTTGCAATCTGCAGGTCCTGGGTTCAAATCCCGCCATATACCAATGTGATTTTCGATTTACATAGGTACATTTATCCGACGTTCTAACGGTGAAGGCAAACGTCGTGCACCTGCACATATCTGAGAAGAAACATCTGTACAAAACATCTATACTAAATATATAAGATCTGTCTTTTCAACCAGAATAAGGTCATTATGTTGTTATACAAGTCTTTCAACAATGGAAACACACGCTTACAGGATAATAAGATCACAGACGAAGTACGACTTGCAGTATTAACAAGTAAGTTGCATTAGTTATTTATCTGAACAGTGGCGACATCTGGTTTCAAAACAAGATGGATGACGTACAAGCCGGTCTGTCTTACAGCATATTAATCACGACTCACCTGTGACATGGTTACCGCGAGTTGAATCGATAGTTTGATAAACCTCTATAAACAAGACTACTATTTAGGTACTAACTACACTTATAGTTCTATAATGGATACTAAAATAGCTTCTTAGTGTAAGTTATGTATTAAAAATGAAAACTCCCTTAGCGTTCTGTTGTAAATAAAAAAAGTAAATTAAGAAGCTTGTTCATCTCAGTTTCTCTTGGTCCAGAAAATAGATATGTATCTCCGTTTAAAATCTGTCAAATTGTCATGACTATAACCTAATAGTTGCAGAATAAAAAGACAAAATTCTTGAACATTTTTTCACAGGTTACAATTTTATGTACATTAATGCTGCTACATTGATCATATTGATGAAAACAGAATTATAATAATGTGACCGATTATTCAGAAATCATATTGTATAGTAAATTTTACATTCAATTTAACGCGAAACTACATACAATAGCTTTATTCATTTTACATTGAAATACTGTAAAATTTTGACATCTCCACGATAATTTGTTCATGTTGCGCTTTTAACTGACTTTATTGGAACTGGTTTATTTATTTGTCATTTATAAAAAAAAATTATAATAAAGAAATATTTCCATTCATCATCTCCCTGGCCTTTTCATATAAACGTGGGGTTGACACACAAGGTTTTATAAACCTTAAAGTTTTGGTTTAAGTTTTTATGGCCGACCCGCCTGACTGTCGCCAACCCTACTAGGGAGAAATTTCTTAAAATTAAATATATACTAATTAATTCAAAATTACTTCTAAAAACGCGTCAAAAATAAAAATGAGTAAAAAAACTTGAGAGGTGTCAAGGGACACCCGGATGGAACGAAGTTCCTTTCTATTAATTAGTGAAAGAACCAATGTTTATTCTATGAATAAAAAACTTAAGTCTTCACAAGAAGTACATTTTATTTCTATGAATTTTCGTTATATATTGTCACATCGTTGCCATGGTGAAGTAGCGCTCATTCGTCGTTAGCATACTTACTATAGCAAAAAGTGTCGTGACAACTTTTCGTAAGATTTTTTTCCGTGTAGCCCCCTTTTACAACGCGCGATAAGGAACTTCGTTCCAAAAACATTATAAATAGAGAAACTTTAAGCTCTTGTCGCTAGTAGGTATTGATCACTATATGTAACATCATTGTTACCTACAATTCATCATTATGATAGCTGTATGTTTCAAACAAAGGCAGTAAAACTACGTACTGTGCGTTTATCTGTTAAAAATGGCCGATGAACTGTGCGCTATAACGATTCCAATGAAATATAGTTTTTAATATTTGACAATAAAACAGTAATTTATTCTCGAGATATATTTTTAAATTTGGCAGTTGATATATTGTTAAGTTGGCTTTGTTATGACGAAATAAACGATTATTCCTGTCATTTACTGGCACATAATCTATTTTTTTTTGTTACACAAAAAAAAAAACATCATACTTTAGAATGAATGAAATCAGAAGCATATTATGTGTTTTTATTTTAACCACGATTATTTATTCTTTACTATTTTTTTTGCCTTCATCTATTTTATGCCATTGGTTACAATAATTTTGGTTATTCGATATTAAGCCAGTCGCAGTCCTGTTTTAATGAGAAGAATTACAGAAGTTTTTTTCTAAAAGGTTGTTGTTTCCGCTCAATTAAAATATAGCCTATTATATTCCTTCATGCATCAGCTACCTTCCTTTCAAAGTCCTGTCTAAATCGGTTCAGTGGGTTCGGAGATCATGCTGAACAAACGCAGACTTGCGTTTTGCATATCCAAGAAATCTGTTTTTTTTTCAATACCACAATCAGATACTACAATTTTATTAAATCACATTTAAAAAACAAACTAACTCTTAAGTAGAAAAAAATTCTTGGTTGCAGTATCTACCAATTGAGAAGTACAGGTTTCATTTTTAAAGTCCATTGTTTAACTGAAAAGTGTATTTAAATAGAATTAATAATTTAAATAAACTGGTAGGTAGAAGCGATATGATTTATGCATTATCTGATGTTAACCCGTTTACCGTCTTGTCGTTTTAAAAATTCTCTCATTATTTCATCCGTCGCGTCGGTGAATACAGCAGTAGAACTGTATTCAAAGTCAAGTGTTTCTGAAGTATCAGATCGGAATTTGCATGTATAAAAGAGTTTTGTGCTATTAAAATTGCAAAGGCTAATGGAAAACAATTTAAAACAGAAAACGGCTTTTAGACAAGGCGAATGGAATATTTTATAGTTGTCCGATTTTCTCGCGGATAGAGAATTATGGAGGGAAAGTAGAACGACCTTTGTCTTGCAGTGGGACGATGTAGGATAACAAAAAAGAAAGCAAGGAATAACCAGTGACATTAGGCCACTATTTACATTCGGAAAAATTAGAATAATTAACACAGCGCTAAACCATGAAGAAGGGTAAGAAAGTAAATAAGAAAAAAGGAGAAGGCAAACATAATTTTTTAAGTACAGTCGAACCTGGATATGCGAGAAACCTCTTTAACGGAGTAGCATTGTTCGGTCCCGACGGACGATCTCCATAAGCGATAAAATGGGGTAAAATGGGGGAGAAAAATATCACCGGTGTCTTAGACTTTCACTTATCCAGTTTCGAATGTAGGTTCCCCGAATTATAACGTGACAAGACCAGATAATAACACGTCCCTAAAGGCAGTGAACAAATTGATTGTTATATGCTTTGTAAGCTACTGTAATTAACGCAAGCTACGACATGCGACTAGGCTCCTTGTTGTTGACAATTGAATTAGTCTAGGTTAACTATTGAATTGAATTAATATAAAACAAACATGACGTTGAATCTTATCAGTAGATAGTTATTTGTTATCTTAATTCTTGTAAATTATTGTATTTTTTATTTACAATTTAAAAGTAAAGGATGTTATTATACAGCTTAAATTTATCCAGTTTGATAATATGAGATTGAAACAACTGACTTCTAATTACGAGTACATTTGATTGAAAAGTTGACATGTTGTGTCCATTTAAAGTTGGTAATGGGTAGAACTGTAATAAATGTCACATTTAACTGTGAAGTTAACAATTAAAAATAATTTTTTTATGTATAAATATAAACATTAAACCAAATATTAAACGAGTTCAATAATTCGAGAGTCATTACTACGTACCGAAGTCGTGTTTATCAATTTCCCTTAATGCTTTCACCCTTGCTAATGGAAGCATGTTATAAAATTATTAAGTTAATGGAACACATTTTCATGAATGATAAAATTTTATATACCTTTTACTGAAATCAATTTTGATTTTAATATTTACTACTCAATATACTTATTGTTGTGATATTTGCATAGAAAAAAAACAGAAGAAAGTATAAGTTAAAATTGTATGACCGAAAACATGCGTAAGAAGGAAGTGAATGTAGATATGAAAGCTGATTGAGATGTAAGGAAAAGTAGTACATACTGCGCTGATCTTGATTGATGATTTGTTTTTTTTTCTTTCATTATGACATTATCATAATTATTGAGATGTCAACAAGAATTAGAAGTATAGGAATTTCTGATTTAGCGACTGATGACACTAGTTTTTTTTTTTATATCATAAGGTGGCAAACGAGCAAACGGACACCTGGAATCGCAATAGCGAGTCGACCGTTGCCCATAGATATCCGCAAATGCAGATGCGTTGCCTACCATTAATCAACGGAGAAGGGGACGCACAGAAAGAGGATATTTCTCTTTCCTATACGTCCCCTCTTCCGCCAAATTCACTTTCCCTTCCCATCCTTTCCTAAAAAAAAGGATGGGAAGGGAAAGAGGACTAAAATTAGGCCTCCGGTACCACACTCATCAGACGAAATGCGGAATTGCTTCCACTTCACGCCTGTCTTCTGTGTGGTCGTGGTATTGCACCGGTCGACCCGGCCGATTCGTGCACCCAACAAATAATGTTGTTGCGGGATCTACCACTGTTGACTTTGGCATTTAAACGCTTGCAACGCTTCGGTTTGTTAAATATAAAATGTTGATTGCATTGAATATTTCATAATATAAATTATGGAAGTGCTTGTACACTGTCCGACACGTTGTACGGTTTAAAACTCTTCGTGTGAAGAGGCTTTTATCAATTTTGTACAGCATAATTCACGCTCGGTAATATTCCTTTGACACGTGCACATTTAACATTTTAATAAAAATTTCAATGAACTTTATTTTTGAATAATAGCTCACTAGTAGTTAAAAAAAATAATACAAAGCTTTCAACAATATATTTCGTAACAATGGTGCGACCATTGTTCAACATTATTACTTAAGTCTTTTTTAAACTTTAAACCATAATAATATTATAACTGCGAATGTTTAGATGGATGGAGGGTTGATGAAATTTGGCACAGATATAGAACATTGCCTGGAAGAACAGATAGGCTACTTATTGCGTTTTTTTTAATTCCACGCGGACGTAGTAACGGGCAACACGATAGCTAGTTAAATTATATTTATAACTATAATTCTGGTGACCGTTATTCAAGCAATTATGAATACTGTATCATTTCTGAGAAAAAAGCGTACTAATATAACAAAAATGTACAATAGTTAACTTCACTTGTACGAGTAAGTTTATTTGGTCTTTAGATTTTATTAAAAAGGCAACTTTTTCTATTATTTATTGTTGAAATAGTTGTTTTACTATTATGATTAAATATTTTGCAAGTAAATGTTACCAGAAGGAGTACAAACGAGTTGGTGGCGTGAAGAATTTCTTTTCCTACTAAAGATATCAACTTAATCTTAGCTAATGTATAGGTATAATCGCTTAAACATCACTGTAATCGTTTCTCTGATAATTCTTTTAAGTTTGTGACATCGATAAAAATTTATTTTTTGATTTATACAGTTCAGGAAGGCGCTTTGATAAAATTATTTTAATCCAAAAAAGTCATAAAATCGAGTGGATTTAAAGCGAATCGCGCGTAACTTCTTACTTCCGTGTAATTAAAAATTCCGACGCTCACTAACGAGCCTGCACTTTACTTCAATGGACGAGTTTCGTTTTAAAAGTCTGCGGAAGGAAGCCAGTAAACTTAATCCCAGGTTCATTTTGAGATATTGCAGTTTTTTTTTTATTGCAAACATCTAAGGTTAAGAAATTCGAAAGGTTTCTACAGAACTTATGACCTCTTATAAAGTTTCTTACTCAAGAACACCTCTATATAACTTGGAAATAAAATTGAAACGTAGCAAATTATGAACACATTTAAAAGAAAAACTCTCACTGTAATATTAAAGGCAAATATAACTAGAGTTACTGGCGTACCCAGAGTCGTGGAATCAATATGGTATGACTCTAAGTGTGTAAGGAACCTATGCTTTGTAAAATTGTTGCCTCTTTTATCCCTGTCCATGTTATGTGAGTACAAGTCTAATCTCTTAAGAGCAGTGATTTGTAAACATAATTTAATTAAGAAGAATACAGTTTGGTGAATCATTAAGAATTAATTAAGCGCAAAATTTGCCGCCTTAAGTAATGAATATAATTGTGGTATTAAACAAGAATATTAACAACCTAAGGGTGCGTAAACATGTAGTCGTTTTTACTATAACATATTGAAATATCTTTATAACACACACATACATAAACTTGAATAGGGATTTAATTAAGGTTACGATTAAAGTGTGTTAAAGGTGTTAATTGGAAAATGTGTTACATTTACTACGGCTTTAATCCTTTAAGATGAAATCTGTATTGGTATGAAACTGGAATTGTATTTAATTAAATGACGTCCATCGATAGTTACTAAAACTCTCGTATATCTCCATAAAATATGGCTTCAAGTAATTTTAACAAAAAAAAGTTGAAGATCAAACTATATTATATTAGCGATTTTCTATCTGCTAATTATCTCCTTTTATCGGTTTTTTCTTTTTTATTTCGTTTTCTTTTTTCTTTCTTTATTCCAGTTTATAATACCCTTGTGTTTCTAATATCAGTCAAAAGAGGTTTATTAAATTTTTTTAATGAATGAGATTTCAATCTTTTATTCATGTAATAAGATTATAGTTTCTGTATTTAATATCGAAAAAAAATCATATTTCGTATACATGATGTATTTTCGTTGAACACGAAAAATCTATTTTTTAAATGTTGTCAGTCCGTTTGCAAGTTCGCCTCTGTTTCGGGTAATCTTTGAAACGGTTTTGCCGATTTATATATTATTTATACTTCACTGACGAAGTCTGGGGCGACCACTAGTTTATAAATAAATTAACATGTGACAATCAAAAAGGTAGTGACGGAAGATAAATTGATATGGAGGTCAAATACCTGGTGTGCCGACCTTACTTGAGTGGGAGAAGGACAGGAACGAAAATTACGGTTTTAAATAAACTTTTTGTGATGTCAGTTAATGAACAAAAGAGTTCATTATTAATTCAAATTGTGTTTGTTGCTGGCTGGTCATTACTACAATTGTATTGTATACTTCAATGTTTGTACTGGGGCTACTACGATTGCATACAAATTGATGGATTTTTTCAGTATTTATGTGAGGAGAAATTTAATTATTTGATGTTACTTATAACGTAAACAAGATGTTTATTTTTTGTTACATCGTCTATGCAAATGAAAGTTAATGTTAATTTATTCTATAATTTCCTAAACCACTGAACAGATTTTAATGAAAGAAGGAATTTTATGCCTTAAAAAGTTTAAAATAAAAAGGATTTTCGTTTTTTTTTTGTTCCACTGCGATGTTTAATATTATTGTTTATTGTTTATAATCTGTCGGTCGCGACACCATCCGCGCTAAATTAAAAAAAAAAATAGCAACGTATGTGTCCATTTAGACTATGTTACCTATGCCAAATTCCATCAATAAAAATCCATCTATCATCTAAATATTCATATCTATATATATATAAAAGAAAATCGTGTTAGTTACACTATTTATAACTCAAGAACGGCTGAATCGATTTGATTGAAAATTGGCGGGCAGGTAGCTTAGAACCAGGAAAAGGACATAGGATAATTTTTAACCCGTTTTCTATTTTTTTATTCAGCGCGGACGGAGTCGCGGGTAAAAGCTAGTTTATTATATTAGTGAGATTTAATCACTGTTTTCGACTTCGAATTTGGAACGCAAGTATAAAAGCCGTTTATAATTTATATGTCAAAATAAAGTGGCTTAATATTTAATTATAATGTCATTTTGACGCTGCGAATGTTAATTAATCTTATTATAGGGTACGAGGCTTATTTGCAATTGAGGATTACCGCTCCAGAGTATCGCTGTAGGCGGCTTAGTAGATAACTTCTTCTTGCAGTCAGTAAGTTGCCTTTATAAAATAGTAAGGAATATTCTTAAATAATTAACGTACAAGTAGTAAAAATCTCGACTATAATCTATGATAATCCAGGGAAGAACACGAATCACATCTGACTCTTTAAAATTCCGGTTAGACAACAGAAGTCCTGAACAGAACGGATAAATACGCAAAGCGAAACATTATTACTAATTCGAGAAACAAGTAAATAAAATCGCAAGCTTACGAAATAAAATAAATTCAACCTACTTCTAAGCAAATATTATAATGTTATTAATTTCTAAATGTGAAAACAAAACAGCGAATGTACATCACATCGGTACACAAGTGCAAAGTGGGAAGCGTCATATTCGTCATATTTATGCACAGTTCCCTGCAATGCAGATATCACGGCGTGACAGAGCTCGCAGAGATAGCTGGGAGAGACAAACATTTTCTACGTCTGTATTTATATACGCTAAATAAAATTACGTTGCTGAAATTATACGGCAATTTTTGGAAATTGTTTAGAAATAAAAACTCAGCACTAAATGTGCTGTGTTTTCATAAATACTAAATAGAAGTGCGACAAATCAAATACAGATACAAAAATATGCACTATACAAATGCTTTGAATAGAACTTTGAAGTTAAATTCAAATTGACAATAATTCTTTAATAGTAATATTTTTCTTTTAATAGGAAAACCAGAAATTGATTTAAAAAAAAAGCCACAAACTTGACTGCACTTCTATGAAATTCATCACTTCAAGCGGTTGAACTCAATACATGATTCATAAGGTCAATTTCAGTATTATTTTACTTACTATATGAAAGGGACTGTAAAAATAGATCAGCCTTTAAACTGTAGATTGGATGTTTCGATTGATATTTCGATCATTAGTTCGGTCGTAAAAAGCAATATGAATAAAATTTCTTAGGCAAAATTGGATCGAGAAAGATAGGACTTATCGTTATCCGGTCACGTCATTAAGACTACGTGAGATGGCAAGAATATAACATACATGTGAAAAAATCACCCTCTATGTGTCTACAAATGTAGTAAAGATAAATGTAACTCAAAGAAACACTTACGAATGTCTTCTTTAATTATTCACTCTGTTCCCTGAAGAAAGCGTAATGTTAAACACGATGTCCCTACGGGAGGTGCAAGTAAATTTGAAACATACATATACTGTCTTCTTTTACGATGCACAAGAGACACGTAGAGCTAAAAGATTTATAGAGCTGGCAACCACGTGGAAATATGTTTAGTAATTTTTTAAAGCACACTTGCTTTTAAAATTCACGTGAGAATATTCTTTTAAAAACGGAAAGACAGAATACTATTAAAGGGCCTATTTTTCTTTAACAATGATACTGATCTGAAGTTTGACGAAATAAATGTTAGGGCGTAGTGTCATTAGTCGATAACTTGGTCATTGTACAGTTGTAGTAACAGAGTTCGGATTTGCCAGTCATCTCCGATCGCACTCTCGGAGATAACAAAATAGCAAGGTTCGCCATTGACGAATTACGTCACGGAGGACATGATCATCATCGTTGTACAGTAACCATTTCCATTAATGTCAGAGGCCGCATGCGTTGGGCGATAGTCCTCACTTTTAGTCCCCGAAGGACGCTTGCTATACGTCGACCAATCATTTTTGTTAGTCGTTAGCCCGAATACAAGGACTCCTTGCATGCTGTATAACGACCGAGACAATCGTTGATATTCAGAATTGCTTATAACTGGTTTACTTATATTACCAATCGAAAATTCATATCTTGGCAACTTCATCTTTGCCACTGGGCTATTGTGGTTATCTGCGTGTAGGAGCAGCTAATTAGGAAGACTTATCGTGTGTCAGCTGGCACTGAAGTTGCCAATACAAACTGAGTTAATTGATGGCAGTAAAGCTCCTATTTAACAGACGTAAAGTCAATTAGCGCTGTTGTAGACTACGACTAATTAAATAAATTTACATCGTCTCTAATAATTATTTAAAGGGAAATGTAATGATAAGTTTTTATTCTATGAACATCAACACATAGTATACTTTATGTAAGAATTTATAACAGAAAATTTATTAAGGTTGTTTTAGTAATTTCGAAAATTACCTTAGACTTGTGATACATTAATGTTTAAAGTTGAAATTACGTCTTATATTTCGAAGGTTCATCATCCCTGGCCTTTTCTCACTCACGTGGGTGACACAAGGTTTTATAGACCTTTATACTTTGTCTTCAGTTTTTTCGGCCGGCCGCCTGCCTGTCGCCTACCCAACTTGGGAGGAATTTCTTAAAGTTAAATATAATTCAAATTCAAAATTCAAAATTACTTCTAATAATACACTAAAAATAAAATTGAAAAAAAAAAACCATTATAAATAGAAAAACTTTAAGCTCTTGTCGCTAGTATGTAGTGATCACTATATACTTCAGTGGTATTGTTATTCTTTACCACCTTTACATATATGCTTGATAATATCTTGCGTTGGTCTTTTAAAACTTTATTAGCTGAGTGATTGTATAAGTTTATTATTTTTTCATTTATTTTAACGTTTGGTTCAAAAAACTACTAATACTTACATAAATTACAGATAAAAAAAATACTTAAAAATAGAAATGTTTAATATTTTATCTTAATTGCTAGGTAAGACTCCTCAAATATCATAACAGTCCACCGAACATGAAATTAATAAGGTTATCTTAGATAGGCGTACACATTCCGGATTTTGCATGAAATTGCTGGCCGTTATTTCAGCTATGATCGGTATTTCTGTTCAGTACAACGTTCTCTGGTACGGTACGGAAGGTCCGTATTGATCCTATTATTGAAGCCAATTCTGAAATGAAGGAGAGATATTAATTGCTAATTAACATTTATAATTAGTCACATAGAGTCCGTATTAATTGACAACCTTTAGAACGTAAATTAAAAAAAATATATGAAATATCCAAAACATAGATTTTTTTCTCTTTTTCTCTTTAAATATATAAAAGGCAAAAAAAAATTAAAGTACTTTTTAAGTTGTAAAAGCCAGCTATTAATATTATTTGAACTAAAATATAAACAAGACTATTATTTTAATTAAGATGAAAAAAAAATATAGTTAAATTTTATAAATCAGTCATATCTTAAAATTAAAATGAAACTTTTGAATCTAAACATAATTATGTTAAAACACTAAAACGAATTAAATTGTTCAGAAAATGTGTCTGTTTTCATTTTCAAATGTAAAGCATAAAACATAATATTTGTTCGCCCTTTAGGATAGAGATCAGGTGTAATACATTAGTCACAAATTAAGTACGAGTCTAACCTAATTAATTACGAGCTTGTTTGGTTATATGATAAAATATTACAAATACGAAAGTTTATACGGATGGATGTTTGTTTGAAGGTATCTGGCGAAAAAAAAAATTGCATATTTGCGTCATTTCTTGGTATAGTTTTTTTTTATTTTTATTTAACGACTGATTAATCTACTTACATCAGTATATTTATACGACAGCTAAAAACTACCAAACAACCTAAACGAAGTAATACATGATAATTTATTTGAAAATAATATGAAATAATATATGTCTCGTTATATTTCAACATGAATATGTGACAATTATAAAACTCTTTTGAATAATATGACTGTAACTTAACCAAACTACTGATCTCTGGTATCGGCGGTAAAGCCCGAATCGAAAATTTAGCGCGCCATCGGATATTTACAATCAGAATAGATCGACAGCTATAATCTCTGATACTGGTGCTATCGATAAATCAATGGATAACTCTACGATTTACAAATTTTAGTGTAATAAATAACAAAATTTGAACTGTGGTGTATTAAATTGCATTTACAAACTAAATACGTACTTCCATAACATGAATAATACTTACACATTAGTTTCAAAAAGTGTCTAGTAATTAAATTCACTTCATACTTATACTAAACTAAACTATAAGAGAATAACTGAACGGTTGGAGTTATAATTTTATTAGGTATCTGTAGGACCATAGGGTCCCTAAAGATGATTAAGGACAGACACTGGCTCACCACTACCACACTGGAGCGCAGGCGCACGTCCGCTTCGTACCGCGTTCGTCACTCAACTACTCAGGGACAGCTGTCCCCTCCAGTGTGGTACATGAGACAGTGAATTGTATCTATTCCATAGACACAAACACTACATCCCTTCCTTGTTAACAAGTTTTATTTTATTATTATTTTCAACTCAATCAACATCTTATATATATTTTTTACTGTAATTATAAATTAATAATTTCCAACCAGATTGTTTCATTCATTAATGTTTGATGTATCTTCATTTAAATTTCCATTACATTTCCATTCCCCTTCCACTCTTTTTAGATGTGTAACGTTCATTCTTAGTATTTGTCCAGTTTCTTCATTCCTTACCGTGACATGTAGTTTTTCCGACTACATGAGGCGTAGAGATAAATGTACTTGCAAGTTTGTTTGTCCTATCTAATTATTTAACATAAATTTCGAGTCCTTTGGGGCAACCTCAATTCCAATTGAATGGAATTCTCTGTAGTCAGCAATAGAAGTGTTCCAATTTAATGGTAACCGAAGTGTTTCCAGTTTAATGGTAACCTAAGTGTTTCCAATTTAATGGTAACCGAAGTGTTTCCAATTTAATGGTAACCGAAGTGTTTCCAATTTAATGGTAATCTAAGTGTTTCCAATTTAATGGTAACCGAAGTGTTTCCAATTTAATGGTAACCTAACTGTTTCCAATTTAATGGTAACCTAACTGTTTCCAATTTAATGGTAATCTAAGTGTTTCCAATTTAATGGTAACCTAAGTGTTTCCAATTTAATGGTAACCTAACTGTTTCCAATTTAATGGTAACCTAACTGTTTCCAATTAAATGGTAATCTAAGTGTTTCCAATTTAATGGTAATCTAAGTGTTTCCAATTTAATGGTAATCTAAGTGTTTCCAATTTAATGGTAATCTAAGTGTTTCCAATTTAATGGTAATCTAAGTGTTTCCAATTTAATGGTAATCTAAGTGTTTCCAATTTAATGGTTACCTAACTGTTTCCAATTTAATAGTAATCTAAGTGTTTCCAATTTAATGGTAACCTAAGTGTTTCCAATTTAATGGTAATCTAAGTGTTTCCAATTTAATGGTAATCTAAGTGTTTCCAATTTAATGGTAACCTAAGTGTTTCCAATTTAATGGTAATCTAAGTGTTTCCAATTTAATGGTAATCTAAGTGTTTCCAATTTAATGGTAACCTAAGTGTTTCCAATTGAATGGTAACCTAACTGTTTCCAATTTAATGGTAACCTAACTTTTTCCAATTAAATGGTAATCTAAGTGTTTCCAATTTAATGGTAACCTAAGTGTTTCCAATTTAATGGTAACCTAAGTGTTTCCAATTTAATGGTAACCTAAGTGTTTCCAATTTAATGTATTCACATCTACTGAAAATCATTACCACCAATTTAATTTTTTGATTACCGAACTCCAACTAATGAACTTTATAACAAACAAAATTACTTAATGTCACTCAAATGTTTAAATTTAAGACTTGTGCTCTCATAATGAACATAACAAATAAAAACATTAAGTCTAACATTAAACTCGAAAAAGAGATAACAAACATAACTTACGTAACAAACACAAATTAAAATCTATTACTCCGCGAACTAACTATGGAATAAAACTATTTCGTTCGAAGGCGTTCAAATGTTTAACAACTGTCAGACGAGATAAAGAATTGTAACAGTATTAATGCTTTCAAAAATAAACTTAAATCATATATCATCGCTGAACTGTAATAATCTCTCAATATTTTCTACATTTATAACTTTGTCATTTCTGTCAAGTTAGATTCTCTTCTATAATTGTGTTAAGGTTTATTTTGCTTTATATTCATCCTGTATTCTGTATCTATATTACGTATTAACCCGCAACCCTGTATGATATACATATTTATTTTTCGGGTATATCAATAATTGTTCAGCATAGTTTAATAACATTTAAAAACTTCACAAAACATTTGTTTATAGCAAACGCTTTAAACTTAAACCATCCTTACAACGCACAGAAAAACTATAACTATTACTTTAAATAAATGCAATTACTCATAACAATTTTTTTAAAATAAAATTACGAGCACGGATTTACAGAAGTTGTTTACGCACGGCGGTACGGTTCCGAACATATCTACTCCTTTTTTTTTTTTTTTTTTTTAATGAGAAATAAAGATCTTTATACCTAATGGTAGTCATAAAAATTAATTAAATTAAAAGAAATTTACATCATCTGATTAAATGATGTACTCATCGAACAACGCCATCAGAAGTCATGTCGTCATAACAAGAACAATGTTTACATTTCCGTTCATGTGACTGTACAACCAACTTAATGGATATCTGCAATAATTAACAACTGATATAGGAGAACGGTAGGTCTTGTTGCTAACAAACATTTTACGTATAATTTAGATATATTTTGTAGTACAGAAAATACAAAACAAAACAACAAAAGTGTGAGTCATTGTCACTATCAGTGGCTGCAATGAACTCCCCTCGAAGATATACTATGATCGCCATGAATAGTACGAAGAAAAGTATATAGATTAACCTTAAATTAAATTGAAATCTAATTTTTTTTTTCATTATTTTGCATAATAATATGCATTATTATGCATAATTTCATATAAACCAAACGGCTATGCCAATAAAGTATTTACTATTTAATCACGATAATTATGCATTATTCAAATGCACACTTAGCTAATCCATTTCCCTTTTTTTTTTAAAAAAAAATTGCAGTTGTTGTTACTAAGTATCAATGTTATCATAAGTCATAAGATCATTGGTTTAAGTATGTATCAATTCACTAATCACTCAGCGTTCCGGCTGACGCCATGATGTATTATCAAGCCGGCGTATCAACAACACTCAAGCTTAATGTCAAAATTAAGTATTGAATTAAATAATTGAAAAATGTTGTATGTCGAAACTAAACCGAATAATAATTATATCATGTAGCATCGAATCTTATCCCTATTCTTTCGTTTAAAGAAAAGTTCTGAAGGGGTCTTTCCTGTTACTGAGTGAGGAGTACAGTTATACATCATAAAATACTAATATAATGTTTCTCTTATATTCGTGGTTTTTTTTTTCGCTTGCACTTATTCTAAGGCACTTTAAGATATCTTTATTTTGAAGCTCAACTTCCCCATTCATTTGCGGCCAATATGGAACAGTACTAAAAGTTTAATGTTGCAATCTTCACAAAAAAGTTTTAAACTCTTCATTTACAAACTGCTGGCCATTATCTGCAGTGATTGAATGTGGATAGCCCAGTCGACTAAAGAGTTCCTTCAGGATGTTAATAATTTGTGAACCTGTTATGGTCCTGGTCACAGATGGGCACAGTTAATCAAAAGTTAACTTCATTAATCTTTAATTCGTTAAATAAAAATGTAACTTCGTTATTCGTTGAAGCCTTTAATTAATGAAAATTCAACGCAAGTTAAAGTTGACAGTTAAAGTTAATTTTTTTTAATTATATAAGGGACAATCAGGCAAATGGCCATATGAATAATCTCCGAATCGCATGGACCGATTTTGTCGAGACTATCAATAGAACCTAGGCTATATTTTTTCTAAATTACGGACGAACGCTAAACCTATCTATAGTTTAGTTATATTTTAAATTCAAATAAAACTTAGACGATTGGGCCGATGTACTACTGCCTGTACAATACACATGACAGCGTGCACTAGTTACACACACTTGTATACTACACTGACAATGATGGACAAATGACCTTTTCAGTCATTTTTTTTTCGACATTCCGACGTCACGGAATTAGAGAGTTAACTAAATTTAGACATCACAAATTTTCTATTAAACTGTGAGACCTGGTAATATTCAAAAGAAAACAATCAAAACTTTTGTGCAGTATTTACATGTATCTGTTACTATTTGCACCCGGATATTCATTTGCTCATGCTCCCACAATTGAACATTTAATTTTACGTATAATTTGGTAATATATATTTTTTTTGCTAAGGACCCACGAACAGACTTTAGTATTAACTACTTTTTTATTTATTAACATAGGTTTATCAATTAAACTTCTTAACATCAGAGGGAACTTATTGTAACATTGATAAATAAACTATATAACCAATCCAGTGATACATCTCAACACATCAAACTATACAACTGAGATGCCATCGATAACTTCTAGCATCTGATGATATATCGTCGGATCTAATGTTATATGTTAAATAAGTTAAATTGCTCTCAGTGTACAGAGTGTACGTCACATGACCACGACATAACGAAAACAACCGATTGCGGGTGATGTCTTCTATCTTTCTTATCACCTATAAAATCGTTATGGTCAATTAGTAAGAATATGTTTTGACTTATTTTCAACAGCATTCGATAAATTTTAAAACGCATACGCAAAAATCATAATTACACTAACACAATTATTCTATCTCTTTCTTCATTTTTTCTCGTTTTAGCGTATACTTTTTTTGTTGTAAACAAACAAATTATCTTCGCTATTGTAATAATGTACCTCTCTTTTTAGCAGTCGTTCAGCTGCTTCATACTGAAAATGTTCGATTTAAATCTAAAATCTAAAATACCTTCAATTTAATGAAAGTTCTTTTGTTTTTACTAATGCTTCTTATTTAAAAGAAGTCCGAGACACATTAAATTCAATCTAATGAATTTCATTTTGTACAATGTAACAAAATAGTTTAGAATATCTCTAATTTAATAGAAATCCAAATTATAAATGTATACTTTTCAATACTCCGAAGGTACCTTATTAGGTTTATCTATTTACGCATTCATATATCCAATTTAATGGATATCCAAAATAGACGAAGATATATCTCCAATTTAATGAAAATCCAGAGCACTATATATCTGTATTATCTATATATATAAAAGAAAGTCGTATTAGTTACACTACTCATAACTCAAGGACGATTGAATCGATTTGACTGAAAATTAGTGGGCAGGCAGCTCAGAACCAGGAAACGGACATAGGACCATTTTTACTCCGTTCTCTATCCTTTTATTCCGCGCGGACGGAGTCGCGGGCAAAAGCTAGTTTTAGTTAAAATGATAGCCGATTTTCAAAATACGGCCTGTACCTGTCATTTTACGTGAAATACTTAGTTGCAGTTAATAGATAATAGACCCATATTTCGTATGACACTGTCTTAGATCCTAGAACGGTTCGTTGAAGAAGATTCACAAATACCTTTGCCAGAAATATAATTATTTCTGAACAAAATAAATATGTCAGTTGATACTTATTGTAGCATTTGATGTGTCTCGTTACAGAGAATATTTGATGACCAAATAGTGAGTAGATTAATATAACAGATTTAAAACATCTTTACAAATAAATCAGGCCACCCGTTGACCCCGCCTTTTATTGACGTTCCTTACACTTATGAAGATTGATATTGTAAGTACTCGAAGGTATAATAATTTACAATAATTTCAATCGCTTTTTTTACAATTAATTTTTTACAGTTAGCTGTAATAATTTGTAAATATTATTGACAATTAAAATTTTTGTGAACTAAACTTTAATCGACAAATATTCCTACTCATCATAATAAATAGATAACGACGGCGGAAGTGATATCGCATTCTTGCAATAAATCATCATTACTATTTTACACGTATACAACTTATAAAATCGGATAATACTGTAAACTAATGTTCCCCGTATCATATTGTCATCTTTCTTCTATTATGAAATCTATAATAATTGTACTCTACTTTTAGGCATAAAATTAAATATCTTGATTGCAATGTTTTAATTTCCACACAAGTATTTTATTACTTAGGGCGCAAAATACGGACATAGTTACCAATTTTCTATTTTGTTTTCACCTCGTCGCCATTTGTAGGACCATAGGGTCCCTAAAGATGATTAAGGACAGACACTGGCTCACCACTACCACACTGGAGCGCAGGCGCACGTCCGCTTCGTACCGCGTTCGTCACTCAACTACTCAGGGACAGCTGTCCCCTCCAGTGTGGTACATGAGACAGTGAATTGTATCTATTCCATAGACACAAACACTACAGTATCTATATTTTTAAGATTAGTTTTCGACCTGATATGTCTCTGAAATGGGTTTTAAATAAACATCCTCAACTGTACATGCTGGAGCTTTATTGAGTAGCTAAGTTTAGACCTATGTCACGAGATTTGGGTCGGATAAATATTGCAAGATTCAAAGACGTACGATATTGAACCTATCGACGGGTTGTAGACTACTGACCTAAAATGGTACATGTTTGTGTTATGATTTTAATTGAATATAAAAAATATAAATATATACAACAAAACAAGGTTGAAAATAAAAATTAAATGCATTCAGTTTTATGTTAGAAGACGAAGCGACCGCTGCCCATAGACATCCGCGATTGTAGATGCGTTGCCTACTGTTAACGACGAAATAGCGCTACTTCACCATGGCAACGAGGTGACAAGATATAACGAAGATCGCATAAATAAAAATGAACTTCTTGTAAAGAATTAAGTTTTTTTTATTCATTGAAAAAACTTCGATCTTCGTTTCATCTTGTCACCTCGTTGCCATGGTGAAGTAGCGCTGATTCATCGTTAACACCTTTAATCGGCGAACGAGGGGAAACGCACAGAAATAAAATATTTCGCCTTCCTATGTGTCCCATCCTTCATCAAATACGGAGTGTATTACGATCCTCTCCTTATAAGAAAAGTATAGGAAGCAAAGAGATGTAAATTAGACCTCCGGCACTCATCAGACAAAACGCGGAATTGCTTCCACTTCAAGCTGTCTGCTGTATGATTGTGGTATTACACTGGGCGAGTGGGCCGGATTCGTGCAATCAACTGATGTTGTTGTTGCTGGCGTCAACCACTATCAAAATGTTTTTTTTTTTACGGAAAGATGATAAATAAATAAGAAATTAAATAAAATGTGGATGGTGCGGAAGATGATATGCATAATATAAAAAGTATTGAGTTCAGATACGAAGATAAAGATGAAAAAAAAAAAAAAGTTATACAGTAAGTTTTAAAACTGGATTTTCAAAAGAGATATTAAGTTTCCGTATTTTAGTATCACGAACATATTCTTGTAAGTAATAAAGGAAATAGAAATCTGATATAATTTGTGAAATGGACGGTAAAAGCTTTAAGTGAATTACAATTACAGTAAGCGAGGTTTCTGATCAAATAAATTCTACGTGATATTCCTTTCTAAAATAAAACACAATTTATTATATAAAATATTGTTTGACACAAGTAAAATTCTTAGTTTATGATTAATCTATATATATAAAAGAAAGTTGTGTTAGTTGCACTATTTATAACTCAAGATCGGTCGAACTGATTTAGCTGAAAATTGATGGGGAGGTAGCTTAGAACTAGGAGACGGACATAGGATAATTTTTACCCCGTTTTCTATTTTTTATTCCGCGCGAACGGAGCCGCGGGTAAAAGCTAGTAATCTTATCTATATATATAAAAGAAAGTCGTGTTAGTTACACTATTTATAACTCAAGAACGGCTGAATCGATTTGACTGAAAATTGATGGGGAGGTAGCTTAGAACTAGGATACGGACATAGGAACTTTTTTTATCCTGTGTGAATTTTTTTTATTCCGCGCGGACGGAGTCGCGGGTAAAAGCTAGTTTGTAATATAAAATACTTTGTTATTCTTTTGTTTCCACACAATAGTGACTTATGTAGTAGTGACTTATTGAAGAAAGGAATTGCACATTAAATATTTAATATATTAAAACTGCCAACAATCATTTTGAAAGTAGGTTTTTTCAAAGGTAGGTATTATCCATTACATAAAGGAGAATATTAAATTGATAATGAAACCCACCAACACGACCGAAAAAGAAAGTTATGAAAAACTTAAGACGAGTTAAATTTTACTTTAATTTTTGCATAATTTATAATTTTAGTTTCATGGAGCTAATAATTTCCAATTAAAATTATTGAATGATTCAATTCGTTGTACGTAATACTTAACCCGACTGCTTTTGATTTGCTTTAGGGTAAGTTCTATTCGAGGAATTAATAATAGTCATCATCCAATGGAGTCTGGAACGGCTACAGGAATGTGCACTCCGGAACAACTTGCCTCTGGTGAATATTTAAACTTGCCACGTGAATTTGTGCTTACTGTACTATTCTAAATTCTTCAACTTAATAAATTATATCAGGAATTCTAATGTATGTACAATCAATTTATGTTCTTTAGAAAATTTTGATCATAATTCAAAAAGGAGGAGGTTCAATACGTCTATATTGAGAATCTCCTGCTTGGTTTTTTATAAGATAAGAAGTTAAACAAGCGGCGGGATCCCACTCCCAATCCGGTAATAATAACGAAGTAACAGCCCGAGCCGAGGCTCCTGGGGGAGCCCTCGAGCCCAGTTACTCATAAACGAGGTTTAGGCTAAGCGCCATCTGCGCCCGGCCACCTCAAGCCCGGTGAAGTTGTAAATGCCTCTTCAAGGCAAACAGTGACGACTCAGTCACAAAAAAAAAGACCGGCGGGAATACCAAGGTGATCTTCGATTCCCATAGACATCCGTTACATAAGACGAACTGCAGATGCGTTGCCAGTTTTAAAACATAACATATCCGATAACATTAAACGCAAGTTCTATAGCACAATAAATTATTAGTTCCATGTAAAAATATAATAAGATAAGATCGTCTGTACGTAATGTCGAAAAAATCATATTTCGCGAACATATTGTATTTGCTTTTTATAACGGAAATTTGTCTATCAGTTTGTCTGTCTGTTTGTTCCGAGTAATTTACGAAACTTCTAGACTCTAAACTTTAGACTTACTGGAAGGTAGCATATGTGTGTCGTAGCGGCTTGTTTTTTAATTCCGAATTGACCAAGTTGTCGAAGTGAGTATAAAGTTGTAAAATATTCAATTCTCTAAAATCGTTTACTGCTTACTTTATTACCTTTCAGAGTAGGTTTAAACTAAACTTGCAGTAAATACATCGTATAGTTTAAATTAGAAATAAATAATTCACAAGTAAAACAGTTTGCCGAGGGATCGTTCCTCCATATTGTACAAATTAGTTAACCCTAACTGTTTTTAAACTTTGACCTTCTCCGGGCTTACATGTTTTAGTACTAGTTTAAAACTTAAATATATTTTATCTAATCTGATGAGATGAAAGTGTTAAATGTTTGTAATTATTTATAAAGTACTTAAATAAAATGAATAATAAGTATTTCCTAACAATTATTTGTTTTTAATGATTGGGATAATTGTGTTACAGAAAGCGGTAAAATCATAACCTCATTTATTGACATTATTGTACAAGTATTACCGGTAAAGATTATTATTGGTAAAAATTTAAGTGCAAAGGGAAATGTATAGTTCAATATTTGGTTCTTCATGTAGTTCGTTAGACCGTCGTTGCGGCGATCCAGAGTGTTTGACAATGGCTCAATTGTACTGAATGAATTCCGGGGAGGAGAATTGTGAAAATTCGGACGCACAGTGGTCGCTAAATTTAAGCGAAATCAGATTGAAATGCTACATTATCGTTTGATCAAATCTACTAAATATAAAATAACTGAATAGAAAATGATTGACGATCTTTCATTGTTAACACTATGAATTTATTAGAGATATGTAATCAATTTGTTGCTAAGAAACACTATTATTAAAATCAAATAAAAATTAAGACAAATATCAATTAAAATAAATACTATAACAATTTTAAACATACATTAAATTCGATATCAAAGTTTACTTTATTAATATCATGTAAGTTTGCCATATATATTTTTTTTAATATTCATCAAGGCCAATCTAAGTAATGTACACGAAAGAGTCGCGACCTCACTGATAAATATCAGCTTCAAATCACTTCCTATACTATGAGATAATAAAATAAATTTAATCAAGACATTTTATTCTAAAGTTGGTTACAACCGCCACCGCATCCAATTAGTCTCGTTTCTTTAAAATACACTCTTTTTTGTGATTACGAAAGAGAATTTAAATTTGGACGATCATCAATTCGCGGTCGGCAGTCTTTTAACAGAAAAAAATGTTTGTACTAAAACGAAAAAGGACTTTAATCCCTAAAATTTCAAGCGAATTATTGCTAAATCTACAAATTCATCGTTTGAAGGCGAAAAACTCCATCAATTTTTTTAAAATATATTATTCACAGTTTTGGAACGCTTCTGTTACACTCGCTCCGTAATGTGAGAAATACCTGTTCAGAAACATACTTATCATTAAAAGAAAATCGAGAAAACTATATGTTTTCTGTGGGTGCTTCATTCATGGAAACATTCGTGCATGAATGGGCTAAGTCTACATTTCCTTACCACCCTTTTCTTATAAGGAAATGATGGGAAGGGTAAGCGAATTTCTGTGCGTCCCCTTCTCCGTTTAAGATGACATGGGCAGCGGTTCTTTCGCTATTTCATCGAATTCAAGTGACCGCTTGCTTGTTTCCCACCTTATAGTATAAAACAAATGAATATATCTGCGTATAATCTATTTATGTTTTTCCGTTTATTTGGCTTTAAATAAAAGCTTTTATTTTCATTCAAAGTTATGACAAACATTAAATTAACGGGTACAGTCTTTTATCCGAATCGAAATTGCGCCCGGCCATTCGTAAATAAAAACTCGAGTATATAGGGTGAAGCTAACAATATGACTCCTTGATTTATGATGCCGTGCACCGCAGGCTGTATTCATTTTACTTGTACATTTTTCATACTTTCACCTCCGTGTGACTCAACACCAACCGACACGCACAACTTTAGTCTGTTATTAAAATGTTAATGAATTGGGTTTATATATTCGTATTTAATTTTATATTTTAAAACGTATAAAGGGTTAAGGTTGTTGTTTTTAAATTTAATCAAAGCCAACGACCAATTTTTACTAATTGTTAATGTTAAACTAAGAGACAGAAAAAATTATATATATATGTCGGCGTATCCGCCAAAGTCAAATGACTGGTTGACTTTTTCAGCCAAGCGAAGCGTCACTGTCGATGGTTGTGAGGGCGGCCATTGAACAGTGTTGTTCGAGACGGCGCCCGCGCACCACGCTTGCGACGAATCGCTTAGCATCTAATTAACAATTAAAATCTAGCGCTTAATTAAGTTGGTGTCGCACTGGTTAGACACTACAGTGTTCATTCCACTGTGTATTTTTGGTTACCTAACCCTTATTAAACAACTGCGATTGTAACAAGGACTCGTGATCTGTTCACGCCCACCTGCCGACATACCCGCTTTTATACTCGCACAAGATGATTTCTGATGAAGGCCCTCCTGCCCCTTCATCAGAAGTGGGATAGGCCTTTCAGCCCACTATCTGCTTTCCAAATTACTTCATAAGAGGGTGAAAAAGAAAAAAACGGCCGTTAATCAAATCTCTTGCGTTTTTAATTAAAATTTGCTCGGGATGCGTAACCGGTTTAGATCGCGTAGCAGGTCGGAAGGTAGTCCACCTCTGCGAACAAACGAGTCTCGCAAGAGGAGGCGTTGTGCCGATCGTAATAGGGATACGTCTACATCTAGTGATAGTGATAGTGAACGATCTTCGGTGCATAGTCGAAAACGTTATCCGAGTCAGAGCCATTTATGTTGGATGACTTGTCCTGGATGCCTTGCAGATTTGTGGTAAGACGAATATTGTCGTCCGAGTCAAAGCCATTTATGTTGGATGACTTGTTCTGGATGCCTTGCAGATTGTGGTAAGACGAATATTGTCGTCCGAGTCAGAGCCATTTATGTTGGATGACCTGTTCTGGATGCCTTGCAGATTGTGGTAAGACGATTATTGTCGTCCGAGTTAGAGCCCTTTAAGTTGGTCGACTTGTTCTGGATGCCTTGCAGATTGTGGTAAGACGATTATTGTCGTCCGAGTTAGAGCCCTTTAAGTTGGTCGACTTGTTCTGGATGCCTTGCAGATTTTGGTAAGACGATTATTGTCGTCCGAGTTAGAGCCCTTCAAGTTGGTCGACTTGTTCAGGATGCCCTGCAGATTGTGGTTAGACGAATGTTGTCGTCCGGGTCACATCCACCAAAGGATTGACCTGTCCAATAGTACCGATTGTGAACAGTTAACCTACATGCTGTTGAGTGACAAGGCGGTGTCATCTGACTTAATTGTTACGAGACGCTCGCCTTAAGTCTTAAGTATCATATGATGATTGTAATGAGTAGTCCGTCAGGATGCCGAACGGAATAGGTACAACTGCAGTTCATTGTTTCAGAGAATCGCCCGAGGACGGTCGAATGTCAGTCCGGCCGTGTCGGCGTATCCGCCAAAGTCAAATGACTGGTTGACTTTTTCAGCCAAGCGAAGCGTCACTGTCGATGGTTGTGAGGGCGGCCATTGAACAGTGTTGTTCGAGACGGCGCCCGCGCACCACGCTTGCGACGAATCGCTTAGCATCTAATTAACAATTAAAATCTAGCGCTTAATTAAGTTGGTGTCGCACTGGTTAGACACTACAGTGTTCATTCCACTGTGTATTTTTGGTTACCTAACCCTTATTAAACAACTGCGATTGTAACAAGGACTCGTGATCTGTTCACGCCCACCTGCCGACATACCCGCTTTTATACTCGCACAAGATGATTTCTGATGAAGGCCCTCCTGCCCCTTCATATATATAAAATAGGCGTGAAGTTGAAGCAATTCCGCGTTTCGTCTGATGACTGTGATCCGGAGGCTTAATTTTAGTCCTCTGTTACTTCCCACCCTTTTCTTGTAAGGAAACTATAGGAAAGGGAAGTGGATTTTACGGTGGAGGGTACGCATAGGAATGGTACGTGTAGTTAGGCATCGCATCTGTTTTGGATGACTGTAGGTAGCGGTCGCTTCGCTATTTAGGCGTATTCATATGGCCGCTTAATCGGTTGTCACCTTATGATATAAGAAAAGTAATATACAAAACCTGTCACGTAAAGTATTAAATAATTTGACAAAACACGTAAAACTTAACCGATTACCGGGAGTTTAAGTTAAATATTTCTCAAAATCTGACTAATAGTATAAATGCGAATGTTTACATTGATGGATGGATGGATATTTGTTGGAAGGTATCGGAACCGAACGGAACCAACCGGAACGACTCAACGGATCATATATGAAATTTGGCCAAGAACACATAGGCAACTTATTAAGTTTTTTATTCCGTGCGGACGGAGTCGCGGGCGACTGATAATATAATAAAAACTCACAAATACTCTATATTTTTCGTGTTCCATTTCAGGAATAAATTCGCACTTACAAAACTCAACGAATTATATTTTTGTATTAATCTCGACAGTGACACACTGCGGGTAGACGTTAATGTTCGTAATCATGTCGAGCCGTGTATAGCCCCCTTGGGGGTCATCATATCATCGTACGTGCGAATGTCCGCTTTCTGCCACAAATTACTGCACATTTGATAAACAAAACATAATTCTGACCTTTTTCCAGTTAGCAATTTTTTAATTTTTTTAACTCTGTATCTGTATTTTTTTTTCTCGTATACAATTACAGTAGTACTAACGTATCTAGTCCAGTGAGGACCTACTTAGGCATACAAGACAACACATGTGGCCCTAGCATGAATATTTGCGACAATGGACATCGTATCATCGTCGACAAAATTTGTAATAAATTTTGTACAGCGCCCCCTATCGGACGTAAAGTACGCCATGTAAATCGCATACTAATTTTAACTTAACTGACAATAACGATACGAAGGCGACTGTCAAATATTTCAAACTAGCTTTTACCCGCGACTCCGTCCGCACGGAATAAAAAAAATGCACACAATATAAAAAAGTTCCTATGTCCGTCTCCTAGTTCTAAGCTACCTCCCCATCAATTTTCAGCTAAATCAGTTCGTTCGTTCTTGAGTTATAAATAGTGTAACTTACACAACTTTCTTTTATATATATAGACAAGAGGAAAATACAGCTTCAGTTATAATATCGCGGCAATTTTTTTAAATTGTTAATCCCTTTTTCAGTGTAATATTTACTTTATCATAGTTGTTATTTAGCCTGACAAGATATACGGCACATGACAAACAGGACAAAAAATCTTATTCATAAAGGTTATTAATGAAACTACGTTTCAATAGTATTTTTTCCTCCTTCCGAGTTAAGTGGTAAACCACGGTGATAAATGAAGAATGGACTTTTTGAAAAGACAAAATATACGATGTGTTTACTTTAATAAAAATTACGCTGTCTTTCTCTTGTCAAGTTTTTACGAAAAATAAAGAATCTTAAGATGTTCAGACTTTTAGTGGTCGTTCATCGAAGAAAAATTACTAATGAAAAGAACAAAAAATAAAAAATAAAAATATAAAATGAAATGAGGTTACAAAATTTTTTTTTAATTAATTTAATTTAATGAAACTTTCAGGTGTATATTTTTATATATATTTATTTCTGTATTTATCCTATATTCTTTTAAATTTTTAAAAATGTTTTACGATAGAAATGGCTAAAATACGTTAATAAAGGTTTATTTATATTTCGTTTATTGAAAAAATAAGAAATTGTATTTATTACGCATTCTTCACAAAATAAATGTCCATATCATATAAAGTATAGTATTTTATAATGATCCCATTTATTTTTAATATAAATTGCAACAAGTAATGAAAACACAGCACAAGACCTATGGCGTAATTAAACCGAGTAAGTGTACAAAGTGTGAGGGTCGTGGAACACTAAATTACGGACAGACAGAAGCCACGCTGTGGAATACTCTCAGTGCTGCCATCTAGCGGCTCCTACGAGAAATTATTGTATGACTTGTCAACTAAATTGCACTCTATGGTTAAGACTCGTGTCTCTTGTCTAAATGAAATAGATGGGACTTACAAGATGTATTGGCTCACTAGCTTTTGATCCAAGCTTCAGGTATTGATTGGATTTAAAAGAAGAAAGTGGAAAGTTTTACAATAATATCAGTAGTTACTAAAGTGTATTGTAATAAATGATTATATTTAGATGTAGAAACTTCTAGGAAAATCTAGTCTTAAATGTAATAGCAGGTAAAAATACACAAATATTTTAGCAAGGGTTTATGTTATCAACGACAGAATAAATAGTATTAAGTAAATTGCTTAGAAAAAGCGTATGTTATGTAGCAATTTAGATTATATAAAAATAAATAAAACCATTGGTCGAACGTTCACAATCACCAATGTGTCAGACCCTTGTCGGCAATAGTGTGACGCGGGCCAACGTAAACGAAATTCAAATAACGCGACCGATTCGATTTGTGACCCTCTCCTGTTGACTTATCTTGACTTATTTTCAAGACGTGTTTATTCATGAAGGGTTTTAACAGGTATGAAGGAAAAGGTCATAACTCTTAGATTTGTCTTTAAACAAGTAAAGCCCTTTGTACACAAGGCTACGCATATCTCTTATACTGTTGTTCGACCCTTTCTACCTGAGTATCGCGTAGCGCGCGGTCCGTACACACAACATTAAATTTTCAACATTGAGTCAGTACAAGCAAGAAAACTATACTACTGATAAGAATTTATAAAATGTCAACTGTATAGATTTATTCGGCCATCTTGAAAATCGCGGCAACTTTTGCAGCGACGATCTTGACAAACGGAGCGGGCGACTGGCGACGGTGACAAAAGAACAAAATGACGGCGATGGGTGCCTGTGAATGAAGCTATATGACATTGTATAGCGTAAGTCGCTAAGAGACTTAAATCGTAAGGCATCTAAGATTTTTGTATCCTTGTGTACGAAGGGCAAAAAATAGAAAGGTAATAATTTTTTTGGTTTATTTCAAAATTGTACAGTACGTTTTACAACACTCATGAATGAAAATTAAGCTTTTCGTATGTAACTTTAAATATGTAGTGCATTTCCGCCTCTCTTCACTTCAGTAAAATACGAATTCCCTCACAAAAATTATTTCGGAATACATGTTTAAATACGTAATTTTTTTTGTCCATTTTTTAAAAATATGATTCCTGAGTAAGTAGAGCGATCACTTAATGTATGTTAAACGTTTGTTTATAACATAACACAATAATATATTTAGGCTGTAAGTTTTTTTTTATATCATAAGGTGGCAAACGAGCCAGTGGTCACCTGAGTTCGCCTAAACAGCGTGGCGACCGCAGTCCAGACAATCGCAATTACAGATGCGTTACCGACCTATATTCGACAGAGGAGAGGACTCACAGAAATGATATATCCTTTTCCTTTGCGTCCCTCCTCCGTCAAATCCATTTCCTCTTCCCATCCTTTTCCTTATAACAAAATGGTGGGAAGGGACTAAAATTAGCCCTCCTATTAAATTGATAAAAACAAATGATTGCAGAGGTTATTAAATAACAATAGTACTGGAAAATAATTAATTATACGATACGAAGAGAAACATTTTCTCTCCGTGAAAAGCTTAGTGATGAAGGACCGTAGCTTATAACGTCGACTTTCGGGAAAATATTGCTCGGTAAATATCAATTTGCCTTATTTCAATTAATAAAACAACATAAATAAAAGCATAAATAAATAATATAATAAATAGCCTAAATAAATAATTGCCAACGCCGGCCAAATGTACGTGTTGTTTTAGCCATTTCTTATATTAGTTAATGATAATGTTTCACGATAAGTAAATAAATATGATGATCCAATAGTAAACGTTGTTACAAGATTTAAATTATGAAAAAAAAAAACAGCCTTAGTTAAGTTTACCGCTAAAGAAGTACCTTAGTGTACATTTCGTATAGGAAATCAATACTGAGCGTCTAAAGCAGTGATTGTCAAACTAATTTCTTTCACCGCCCCCTTTGAAAATCAATTATATTTCAGAACGCCCCTAATTTTTATTCAGCCCTAAAACTTAAAAACCACAATCTCATTGCTTTAATTAATTTCAATGCCCCCCTTTTTTGGGCCTCTTATCGCCCCCTCCTAGGTTTCAAACGCCTCCGAGGAGGCGTTATCGCCCACTTTAGGAAACACTGGTCTAAAGTAACAATCAAACGACGAATATAGCGGATACATTCCAATTTCAAATCATATATAAGCGAGCTTTTTAATGTAAGTTATGGAGTGCATATTAAAAAATCTGCTTTATTTTATGCCAGTTGTATAAGCTAATAATATTCTCGAACACGTTTTGCATAGATCACTTAGTCTTAATATCAACATTCCTCGCAGTTCGATTAAAATGCGAACTTTTGTACTTATTGGGGCGAGTCTAATGCGTCGCCTCTGTTCTTGTTAGAACTATGTGCTAAGTATTTCTATTAAAATTCCTTTGACACGTTTTATTGTATTTTCTGTTTTCGTTTATGAGATGTATTGAAATAAATAGAATATTAATAAAAATAAAGTGTCACTTTAGGATATTTTTCTAGTTTAATTTCTAAACATTTTGTTAAATAAAGTGACATATAGGTTGTTTTAAATTTTTATTATTAAAGCTTTGTTAATTTAAAAATAATATCAAAAATTTACTTGAACGAGTCCTTGTCTTGTTTTTTCTTATAGTAAACCATAATATTCAGAGAAAAATGTCACCGAGAGCAATGTTTAATTGAAATTTAAAACTTTAAAATTTGAAACGTCTTGCAACTTAAACGAATTTAAGCAATGTAGTATAATTAAATACAGTTACATGCACTAAAGAACAATGGAAACAGTATCCTTATTATGATTCTAGTAGATACAAAGCTGAGCTCAACAAGAAGTTATTGTATGACTTTACAACTAAACTGCGCACTTTGTAGTTACAGCGGACATTTCTTGACTCTAAATTGAACTTATGAGGTTCATAAATGAGTTAACAAATCTTAGTTTAATTAAAAATTGATCTTGTATGTTGTTTATTATGTATATATATTTGTTTTCATCTAATATATAAAATTCTCGTGTCACAGTTTTCGTTCCCGTACTCCTCCGAAACGGCTTGACCGATTCTCATGAAATTTTGTGAGCATATTCAGTAGGTCTGAGAATCGGCCAACATCTATTTTTCATAACTCCCCCCCCCCCATTTAGTTTTTTTTTTTAACTGCGCGCGGACGGAGTCGCGGGCGACAGCTAGTTAAACTATAATTATGTCGTATTTGTTTGATGAATACCTATTGAATTAAATATTTTTTAATTTTTATTTATTGTCTAAATAGATATTATTTAAGTTCTCAAAGATAAATTTATAAACTCAAATGTGTTATCTCGTCCAATAGATTTATTTTTTTATTTATTACATAAAAAGAACAAACTTAGCCTAGGATTATATGTTTCTAATTCTATACTAACTTAAGGTAGGTATGTAATTTATAGTAACTAATCATACATAAAATGAAACAATGATGTAGGCAAATTTGTTACATAGCAAATTATTCAGCTGCCATCCGTACTAGTATAAAACTGTATTACGGCAGGGCAGTGCGGCCAGTTTAATGTGGGTAACTGTTGCAAGAAGTACAGTATATGCAAAAATGCACATTAGTACCAATATATTTTATCTTAACCAAGATTGTTTCTATAATTTACGATAGCTTAGAAAAAGTATTTATATCAGTCTAGTGAATGTCAGCTCTGAAGTATAGTGAAGTATGTGTTATCTGAAAGTCAAGAGGAGAGGAAATCTTATCGTAGTCCATCTTAGATATTAAACATCAACCCGAGAAATTGTCTGGTGCATTCCACGGAAAAATAAACTACGACTTTAGACAAATGGTTTTGTTTTTAACGTAGTAAAAATAAAACTGTTTTGTTTGAATTAAACAATTAAATTTAGATAAATCTTTGTAAGTTATATTCTAAGAAGATAAATCAGTATAACTAGAGATTAACTAAAACAACAACAACAGTACTCAAGCCTGTAACCCAGTGGAGTAGACAGAGGGATAGGTTCTGGCACACCTCTCCCCCGTCTTATGCATTCATACATCTAAGCATAAATGTACGACGGTTTCTTGTGCTTTTAATTAAAATTTAATAATAAAATCTGACTTACCTTTGTGACATTTTTGAGAATAGTACATACCGAATAACTACTCGAAATCGGTCTTTTAGGCATTGAAAAGTTTCAATAGACCAACCATACATAACTGTGAAAAACTTTCTTCCACTAAAGTTAAGATAGTATGTTTCTTGTAACACTTGAGTTTATATGAGATTAAAATGATTTGCTTACAAAAACAAAGGTATCGTTTGTATTCAGTCATAATTTAGTGTAGGAATCGTGTCATGTACCTGACCCCTTTCATAGGCTAAATGTACCGCATCAATCATACCCTACCCGCGTCATGTACTATCTTTACTCCTTTAAAAAACATGAAAGCTTGTATTTTAAAATTACGCATTTCATAAAAAAATCTTAAAAGAATTCGTGTTTACATAGGACAAAAAAGTAGGATGTTTGCTAATATTTATAATTAAATATATGGAAATTTGAAACATAACTTAATTTATAATTTAAAATATATGATTTTTGAACTTTATGAATTTTATAGGTACTTAAACTTAATGTTATTTATAAATAAAAAAACAACATATTGAACATTGCCTATGGTATATTATGTAGTTCATAATTGTTGATATTCTATACTTAAGCTACGCTAAGGGGTCATTGCTAAGGGATCATTGATAATAAAACTGTAAATAAAATTATTAATGTGTTCCAATAATATCAGTCACAACCGAAGCTTAACAAAAACAAAAAAAAAGAGTTACTTTCTCTACAAAGGATTAAAAGTTTATGCGTAGATGTAACTTGTTATTTCTTTGTACAAAAACATCTTCACACTGTGAAGTTTTGGTTGCTTGCCAAGAATCACTAATTCAAGTCTCGTCTTTAAAGCATAAGTTCGCTTAAGACATATTAACTAGAGAAAATTCTGTGCCAATGTATCTTAGTGTGAATAACATGTAGTCATTTAAAGTTCGAAATGAACTGCAAATGCGATACTTTAAATTAAATTTTCAAAAGATTACTATCTGTTATGGAAGTATTCTTCTTATTTTAATGACTCTATTTCTGGTGATTGGCTGACAGCTTAGAAAACCCAACATTTTACTGTGCCAAGCGAAAATATTATTGAATGGTTGCAATACTTGTCCAGTTTGTGAAGTTTCTCAGCAAGGGCTTTCATTTTTGTGAGTTATTAAAAAACTCCAATACAGTAAACATTATAAGGTTAAAAAACATTTGAAATTTTTTAAAATCTTATTCTAACTGTGGAATAAGAACCATCTATTTTTTTGTTAAGTTACAAACATAATTAAACTTAGTGATATTATCTCTATGTCGTACTTGGCTTGTTTCCAAGCTAATAACTTGCGAAAGCTAAACGTTGTACCGGAATGACATTAAAGTCATGCCACTCACATACTAATAATAAATATAATTGTTAAATATTCAAGGTGTCATTAGAAAACTATTGAAAAAAGTGATCTAACCGAATAATTCTACTGCCAAAATATTTCTATAAAACATGATGCTGTTATTGTTTTTTATCTAAGGCAATAAGATTGATAACATTTTATAAAAGTGCGAAAGTAGAAAAATAAAAACATTAGTTTATCTGGGTTATTCTATAGACCGATAAAGTTAGCTGACCCGGTGTACATAAGTCAAACTAAATTTTGAGCACACTAGCGCCACCATGTTAGTGTCAAAAAGTGTCACATGATTCTCTTCATACTGTAGTTGTCTTGTCGATTTTTTTTTCTTTTAAGTCATTCCCTAAGCCTAAGTCTGGCCCGGATAAAAAGGCGCTGCTATCGTAGTTAGTTCTGCCACAAAATATGTAAAACCTACCAAGGCGTAAAAAATGCCATGAAAGAAAAAAAAACTTGAGAGGTGTCAAGGGACACCTGGATGGAACGAAGTTCTTTTAGTGAAGGAACCAATGTTTATTCTATGCATAAAAAACTTAAGTCTTCACAAGAAGCACATTTTATTTCTATGAATTTTCGTTATATATTGTCACGTCATTGCCATGGTGATATAGCAAAAAGTGTCGTGACAACTTTTCGTAAGAATTTTTTCCGTCTAGCCCCCTTTCACAACGCGCGATAAGGAACTTCGTTCCAAAAATACAATACAGCTACAGTATAACAAGTATCTTGTGACACTTTTTTGACAATGACAGGATGGCGCTAGTGAGCTGGCATAATTTAAATCAGTGATTGTCAAACTTATTTCTTTCACCGCCCCCTTTGAAAATCAATTATATTTCAGAGCCCCCTAATTTTTATTCAGCCCTAAAACTTAAAAACCACAATTTCATTACTTTAATTAATTTCAATGCCCCCCATTTTTTGGGCCCCTTATCGCCCCCAAGGGGGCGTTATCGCCCACTTTGGGAAACACTGATTTAAATTAACTAATGTCTACCGGGTCAGATAATGTTGTCGGTATTTAGGATTTAACATTTTCTGACAGAACTAACTGCGATACCATTGCTTCTTTTACAAGCCCAGATTAGCTTGCCTCACTATAACATTAAATGCCTACAAAGAACGACTTGATATTTAAAAAATCACAATAGCATTAAACGAAAAATAACTACATCAACAAATAAGTACATCATACTAATATTATAAAAGCGCATGTTAAGATAGGTGGAGTGATGGAAGGATGGCTGGATGGCTGGATGTTTATTTGAGGGTATCTCCGGAACGGCTCAACGGATACTGATGAAATTGGCACAGATGTAGAGCATAGTCTGAAAGAACACATAGACTACTTAATATGTTATTTTAATTCTGTGCGGACGAAGTCGCGGGCGACAGCTAGTATTCTATAAAATTATATGACGTCATTTTTTGTAAACCATTAAATTCATTTTACTGTAAAAATTTAAACCATTATTACTTTAAATATTGGTATATAGTAAAGTATTCTACTTAAAACGACATTATTAAATTCTATTCCTCAGTACATTTTCACGAACTTCATAAAAATTTATTACCTTTCGGTTCATAAATTTTAATTTGCTAATATTAGAAACGAAATCTCCGGCATTTAACTTGATGGTTATGATAATTGATACTATTTTCACCGTATTCTAGTTATTTTTTAGATAAAACGTATAAAAACCACACTTTTTATTTTTGAGAGATTTCTGTAGCGATATCCACATTTAGGTTATAAAAAGAGGCATTGGATGGTTTTTTCATAACAAACCTATCTAATTCGAACTAGAACTTTAAAGCTGTGAATCCGACTCATAGTATTATATAATATATATAATATGTACAAAGAAATTTATACTTTGAATTCTGTCAATGTATAGAAAATAAAACATTTAAATAGTATTTCAAGCAATGGTTTTTAAATATAATTTAAAGGTTATTACTGTGAATTTAATGAACTGTTTTACACAAAAGACATTTTTATAGTCTTTACAACTACACAGTTCTAGCGCGAAAGTTACAACCGTTTTACTAATCGAATTTATTACTTGTGATAAAAACTTTGCCTTAGTCGTAAATACGTTTCCTTGTAAATGAAACTCATGTACTATGACGATATTATACAGACTTCATTCAATTAGGCCGGAACAACATCCGTATTTAATGAGGATTGATGGGATTTACGTTCTGGAACTTATCCTTCTTTAGAACTCATCTATATATATAAAAGAAAGTCGTGTTAGTTACACTATTTATAACTCAAGAACAGCTGAATCGATTTGACTGAAAATTGGTGGGCAGGTAGCTTAGAACCAGGAAACGGACGTAGGATAATTTTTAAGAACAAATCTACTTCGAGGTTATTTGTGCAAAATTTTGAAATTAGAACTGAAACTTTCAACTAAGTAGACAGAGAAGCAGTAGAGGCACGAGAAAGAAAGAGTGTGCGATTGAGAGACAGAGAGATAAATAGATACAGAGGCACAGAGAAGAAACTTCAAATTATAAAATAGAAAATATACTCCTAGTTATAGTTTAATGAATGCGTAGAACCGTGTCACCAATACTTGCACACAATTCCTTACTTATTAAGGACTTTTATAAAATTACGCTCAAGAACCTAATAACAATAAATCATCAAACATTGTACAAGAGGCCGTACAATCTTGTGAGATTGCACGACGGTTGCGGATACGAATTTGGCGCACCAACTAAACTGCGGGAGCACTCGCATGAATAAGAAATTCCGAGACACAATTACGCTAATAAGATTTTCCCGTCTCGCTGAATACGAAACCTTATGATCAAGCATTACTCCCAATTCATTGAAGAAACTACCCTTGGGAAAAAATTGAAGAAATTTAAAGTATGCCAGCACGATTTTCTTGCAGGATTATAAGTAAACAGGCAGGCTAATGTTATGTGAGCCTGCCGCCTATAAATATCTACAAGATCAGAGAAACAGCAAAAGAATTGATTTTAAAAGACCGTAAAATTATAAAATAATATTTATGAAGCAGTTGAAAATAAAACAAACTATATAACAGAAGCTGCAGAAACTTTTTAATACTGATCTCTATATGCATTTAAAATGCACGAATTGAAATTTCTCATCCAAACGCAAGCTTAATTTTAAATATGTAGATGCCTCCTTTACGTCTTAAAACATTTTTTTGTAACGGATGAAGAGATAAAAAAGGGTCCGTTGTTGCTCAGGGGGATCCCGAAGCCTTTCCTGTTAATTCATGATGTGAACAAAGATTGCCGAGTTGTGTTGAGAGGCACTTACTCTATGTTACGTCGAGTGACACGTTGACAGACGTTTCTTTTTTTTTAATTCCGAGCTAAAATACACGTGTTACATTAGTATAACCTAGGTGAAGCAAAAAAATAAAAGCTCCAAAAATACAGTTAGACACTGTTTAGTTAAAACACGTGTTTTAACCCTTTGACCGCCGCTGATGGATATTATTGATATTGATATATGTTTTATGGTATATGTTTCACCATAAGTATGTATTACCACGATGCTTTCTTAACTTTATTATTTATTGGAAATGATCGTTTTACGCAAGTTTACGCATAGCAATGTTTCAATAACCATTATTTATAAAAAAACCGGTATAAGAGAGAGTCGCGGTATAAAAGGATGAACGTATGCTTAAACTAAAATGTATTTGAAACACTAAGTTCTTTATGGTAAGGTCCCTATAGTAAAAAAACTTTGTAAGATATTATTATAAAACAATTAGAAAAGGCTACACTACTGTATGAAAGATCCTGAAGAACTTTAATGGGTATACAACCAGTTGGTGTCGACACTGGTCTAAGTATGTTTTCTAATCAATAATTTTTATTGGAACGAAGTTCCTTATCGCGCGTTGTGAAAGGGGGCTAGACGGAAAAAATTCTTACGAAAAGTTGTCACGACACTTTTTGCTATAGTAACCATGGCAACGACGTGACAATATATAACGAAAATTCATAGAAATAAAATGTACTTCTTGTGAAGACTTAAGTTTTTTATTCATAGAATAAACATTGGTTCCTTCACTAATTAATCGAAAGGAACTTCGTTCCATCCGGGTGTCCCTTGACACCTGTCAAGTTTTATTTTTTAAATGAAAGTAAAAACGAAAACATGAGGGTTTACATGTATAATATCTTTGTGTAGTGGGACGTCTTGTATTTTAACAATTGTTTTTTAATCAGGAATATATTTTTATTTGTCTGAGATATCTATTGTGTTGCGCACTCCACGCGCCGGTGAGTAATGAAATATTCTTTCACGAATGTTTTCAATGCTTCTTTATACAATATCAAATAATAAGTGAAATTTAACAAATTGAATGATAAATTAAATTTAGTTTTATTTAAAGTTATATACATTTTCTTTTACATTACGCAATATTTACTTTACACCGCTTTGATGAAATGCATTTTAAGATTTTTTCAATACTGTGGAATTGAACACGTGTACAGCACTTGATGATGATGGATTGTTGATACCATTTTTAACATGATATAAGTAAGTAAATGAGTGCAAATAATAACTAGTTGCATTCTCTCGAAATTTCAAAAGTTCGTTTATAACTTTGCCTTTGCTTTATGCTTTAATATTTAAATTGATGTTTTCAAAGTCAAATCCCATTCAGGTCGCGTCGGAATTAAAGTCTTTGGTATTTCGAAAAGCAGCCGAGGTGCGCGGTTTTCACACTTCGTTTCCAACTACTAAATTTACATAGAACCTCTCAATCTCACTTGACACCGACGCTCCTGCGAAATTGATGGGACTGCTATAAATTGGAGATTTATAGCTTTACCAGTTGGCTCTGCGGGATACATAAAACGTCTACCGCTTCTCTACTGCATTGTTTATTCGTCTAATGATTCAAGTTTACTATAATTTAATTTATTTACAAGAAGTTCGCAAACATTTATAACATCAAATTAATGTCGAAATTTTGTTTAGTAACCGATTTGCTGATTGCTGCAATTTTATGCGGCGCACAAAGTCTTAATCTATGCGCAAAAAACCACATTGACGACACATTCGAATATTATATTAGTTAGATTTATTACGGAATATTCTATTCGTATTTTTAGTAATACAGTGTATTTTTAATAATTAAGTAATATTTATAATGGCAATAAAAATTATTACCAACATAAATATAACTAGCAACATAAATCAATAGAGAAGAAAATCTTTTCAGATAATAACAGTTTATAATACATTTTGCCCGAATCCCAAGGACAAATATGATTAATAGGCCATCGGCTGTCGAATTGTTACCACCCAGTGAAATATTACCCACAGATCGGCCAATGTATTAGGAGATAAAGGATCCTGATATAGTGTAGGCATCTATCATGCCTTGACAAAGTTTCCCCGCATCCGTCAGTTGGCGTCTTATCGGCCGTTTTATTGCTTCTCATTGATGTACCAAGTGTAATTCTTTATAAGTATATTTATAAAAGAAAACTAAAATTAAATGCTCTGTTTTATGGTAAATTGTGTAAATTGTCCTCTTACTAAATGAATGCAGTCATATAACTATAGAATTTAAATCAATTCAATTGAATGTTGTGGTGTCGACAATAGTTTGATAATTTTTCTCCCTTTACCCTTATGAAATGTCTTCAAATCAGAATTCATTCTCTTATTACACATATTCACTTTCAGATAAAACTATCATAGTTCTTTCAGTCTATTTCTAGTAATGCCTTCTCTACATAGTTACACTGTTCACTACACTGTTTTAGCTTTTCTAAATAAAAACGGTAAGGCTAATTAACACGGTACAGAAACGCGACATAAAATCGAATAGGCAAGCTTCATTTATTGTCGGTATTCATTTTATGGGTGGCCAGCTTGGATTCGGTTCGGGGAGTAGTTTCTGTTCCAGCCCCGAACACTATGGAGCGAACACACTGATTAATCCGCACATTAACGCAGCCAAGCCTGTACATCATAACCTGACTGAATCACTTGTTATATTTTGTTCAAAGATATCGACTGCACTTCTTAGTTCAGTTCAAGTCTGTTATACGAAAATGGTATTTCCAGTACAAATAATCATAAATGAAATTTATTACAAAACTACATCTCGCCGTTGTGGAGAAAATAGATCTTGAACGGAGTGTGGAGAGACAAATGGGGCAAGTCGAAAAATGTGTAGGGAAATTGCTCTATACATTGCCAATGATTTATTTCAAAGTGGATTGTACAACTTATGCGGCGAAATTGTTTATATCCGCGTTTGCCGTCACTGAAAGTCTCTTTACTTACGTTTTCGATTTTACTATAATATTTTGGAATATAAATGTAAGGTACCTTGGCATCATATAAAAGGGTGTTTCGTTTTTCTAGGTTGATTGATTGATTGATTACAAAATCGTATGTAATTAATCTAAAAAATAAATAAAAAACAAGCTTTTACTGTGTAATTAAAAGAACTACAAATAAAAAAAATCGAAGTGTTTTTCAGGGCGATTCGAATAAGCCCAAACTCGACGAGGTTGTGTCGTTTTATCGCGAAGTTCCTATGTCCACGTTTCAGCTCCATCACCAGATCAGCACTATATCATAAAGTTAGTCACGTGATTTACACAAGTATGCAAAATTATAGCTCAATCAATAACAGGGAAGTGATCAGTGACAGTAAATAAAGGCTTGTAAAAAATGTTTATCTTACTAATATTATAAATGCTAATATTTGGATGGATGGATGCATGTTTGAAGGTATCTCCGGTACGGCTCAAGGGATATTGATGAAATTTGGCACAAATGAAGAACATAGTCTGAAAGAACACATAGGCTACTAATAAAGTTTTTTTTTAAAATTCCTTTTAAGGCATGAAAAACAAACCATATTAACCTAAGTTTTGTAATAAATATAGTAGAACATAACATCAATTTTAATTAATTGGTTTTATCTTACAGTTATGATGCTAAAGCTAAGTTTAATACAGAAGTTCATTAATCTTACGAATTACATGATTAATTACTTTATGCCACAACGTAATTCATCACTGTAATAAAATTGGTAAAATTTTACTTTTTATTATTTTATAATAACAAAGATAAATTATTTTGATTAGACAAAAACAACATACTATACTATTTTTTATATATTAACCTTTTGACTGCCACTTTAACAACCCATCACCGTGCTCTTTTGGCCAGTCAAAAATATTTGTGTTTTTCGCCAACATTATGTTATTGCTGTATTATGATCATTATAAATATCAACATTTAAATAGATTTATTAGATTTCTTTTTTTTTTGCTGGCTTTAATGGATTTTATTATTGTTTTAAAAATTATATTTAAACTATAAAAACATGTAATAACGTAAAATTTTCGTGTGGTTGCACTGTTATAGGATAACGTTCAAATACACGTCCTTTCCCTTTATCTAGATCCAATAATGACTAAGCATATTGACAGTTTTATCGAAACGTAGAAATGCCGAATCCCTATTACGGACATCAATCAAACTGACAAGGTAGTGCGAATTTATCAGCAAATGTCGCATATCGTGGACGTGTCATTTTTTTATTAAAACGTTGCATTTTTTATAACAACCTATACCCTAAAGAATTACGGTAGTGAGGTGACATTTCGACCCAGTCACACTTAGTTTTTGTTTTAACACATTCACTGCCACCAACTTTAGTTTACTTAATGCGTAAAATTGACGGCACAAAAGTGTATATTTTAATTTTTTGCCACTGATTTCTTTAACAAAACTTATATATAATAATTAGTAATAAATGTATTACATTCAATGTTAAAGACTAATATTTAATGTTACAGTATGAAAATAAAGGGATATTTTCAAGTAACTAATATATTTCCTTTTGTGTCAGATAAAAGCGTTGGCGGAAAGCCAAGAAACACAAACTTTACCTTTATTATAATGAGACATTTACTTTTTGTCTTGTTTGTAATGATTCGCTTTGTGTATTAAAGTATCAAGATGTGTCACAATACGTGTATTTATTAGTCTGTTAACTCTATATCGCACTTGATTCATATAAGTCTTTGAATCTATATTTCTATATGTTTCTTAACTGCTTAAAATAGGTTTAAGGTTATTTTATTTCTTTTCACTTAACTCATGATTTAAGCCGTGAAAGCGATATCGATTCAAATATAAAGTGACCAAATAATATTGATACTTAATGATTTTTAATGTAGATATTTATGACACTTTAACTATAAAATAAATAAGATCGTGAAATAAGTTACATTTTATTAAGGATCTTTCTATAACAATTTATATCCTTAACTAGCTTTTACCCGCGACTCCGTCCGCGCGGAATAAAAAATAGAAAACGGGGTAAAAATTATCCTATGTCCGTTTCCTGGTTCTAAGCTACCTGCCCACCAATTTTCAGTCAAATCGATTCAGCCGTTCTTGATTTATAAATAGTGTAACTAACACGACTTTATTTTATATATATAGATATATATAGATAGAGATATATCCTTAATGAAGTGAGCATGTCATATTGTGTATGTATGTTTGTATGTATGTTGTATGTTTACTAATGTATGTTTTCATAATTATTGACATTCCTCTTCCAAGTGGGTCTTTTAATTAATTAATACAGGAGTATTTTACGTAAAATTCGCATAAATAGGCGCTGCGCCCTCTAGCGGCAGCAAGTTGACCCCTTTCATAACAAGTTATATGTCGAATTTAAATCAAAAGCAGGCATTAACTAGAGCTCTTACAACCGCTACTATGTGAAATAATTAAAAAGAATTCACGTTTAATATATTTTTTAGTTTAGTATATAATCTCTTCTATATTTCAAATGTAGAAGGATTAATAAAAAAAATCACTCTGATGGACCTTGTATTTTTCAGAAAATATTCTTGCTTTTATCACCAAATGCAATCAAAAATTATTCTGTTTTAAAAGTATTTCAAAAAGTCATTTAAAATTCTTCTCATACATCTCAAAAATGTATTTGACTCATTTAGTATTTAAAAAAAAAACAATAAGACGGGTAAATGTATATATTTAAATTCAATCGACGACAGAAACCAACTTCCATTCGTAGATAAAAATAGTAATAGTATAATAAAACAAGGCTTCGATATTCCGTATCCTAAATAACTTATGGTACCTTCTACCTTTCGTTACAGGTAAAGGCGTTGGCAGACATCCAACTTTGTAAGAAGCGTTTCCTTCTTTAATAAGTTAGTCATTCTAATGGATGCTTTGGATTCAATAGAATGAACTAATGAAAAAGTATATGACTATACCTGATTATTAAAAAAATTATAATATCTGTAATAGAAAACTTTTTTATCAACATAAAGAAAATCTATGGTGATGATAAGAATAGACAATATTTTTAACATTTTCCGTTTTAGGCATTTTTTATATGTTACCAAATTTTAGTTAGCGCGAATAAGTCCCTTTTCTAAGAATCATTTTATACTTTAATTCGATTAATTATTTTGTTTGAGATGGCTTTGTCATCATCATCAGTTCACTATACATCCAAGTTAGGGGTGACTAGGCCATAGTCAACCACGCTGGACAAGTGCGGGTTGACTTCACACATATCATTGAATTTTCAGATATGTGCAGGTTGCATCACGATGTTTTCCTTCACCGTAAGAACGTCAGATAAATGTACATATGTAAATCGAGAATCGAAAAACACATTGATGTATGGCGGGATTCGAACCCAGGACCTGCAGATTGCAAGTCAAGTGCTTAACCCCTGAGCCACCGACGCTCGATGGCTTTGTAAGCAGTATTAAAACTTTTGAAATGTTATCCTTGTAATACCTGGTGTGATTGAAGTAGGATTTTAAGTTAGAATTGGAATGTATAACTTTTATTGGAAAATAAGAAAAGTTAAACCGCCACTCAAAATGACTTTATAACAGGAAATGAAAGGAAAAGTATCGACAACTTTAAATACTCATCGACTAATTGGATTTCTTCGTACTAAATGGTAATGAAGATTTTCCTGAATAAAATTTAATGAATTCCGATTATTGTTTTATTGTGTTTGTTTAAATGTTTATTTTATTAATAAGAATACAGAAAGAACAAAGTACAGTTGATAAATATTATTGCAAATTATTAAATTATTAAACATACAACATATTAACCTTTAAACATTCATGGGTAAATGAATAGCATAACCAGGGCAGCCTTCAGCAACGAGCTGAAGGCTCTTCTCATAAGCCAAGAACTATCTTATTTTTCTCTTTTTAATGGATATCTTTTGTAAATATAATATGTTTTGTTTTTGGTTATTAAACTGTATTTTATTTCTTTATTTAAAAAATACCCTTCTTTAATTCAGGAAAATCTTAACCTTGCTGTTGAGAAAATGTAAATTTAAAATTAAATTTTTAAATGATATGAGAAAACAGCCCTATTTTATTTATATTTACATAGCTGTTCAAATATGAAGCTTTGTGAAAGGAGGTCAGCTAACATATTTAGTTAACGGCCAACTGCCGGCTTGAGTGCAACGCGTGTTGCATAAGAATGTACATATATGTTACCTACATTATATTTAAGGTAATAATATTTCGGACACCGACCTAATTAATTTTTATTCAACTTACAAAGTTAGAATCATAAATAAAAAATCGTATAGAAGAAAGAATAGAGGAAAGGAACTGGAAATATCTTCTTTTTTAAAATTAATTACCATTTAAGGACGATAATAATCATCAAAATTAATAAATACGTAACATTGTTTTTAAATCCAAGTTCGGGATTTAAATAATGATTCGATTTTAGCTGTTCGAAAATGAAAATAAAAATTATAGACCAGTAGTCATCAAATGAACATCGAAAACGAAATATTGAAGTTGTCAACGAAAAGTCAGAGGCGTGTAAACAACTGCAACAATTTCGCCATAAAACGAAAGAACATTTCGATTTTTTTTATTCCAATAGTATCGAAGTGTATCTTTTTAAAATCGGGCACTTCATTAAATGCCGATACTGTCGACACAGTGAAATATTGATACTGGATAAATGAAGTATCGCTAGAATTATTCCGGTCACGGAATGAATAAAAAAGCGGCCCTCATTTGTTTATTCAAAATTTTATAATATCTCAGCCAGACATAAAACAAATTTTCAATTAGTTTAGAATTAAAAAAAAAATTACGACATTGATTTAAACAATTCATTTTGTTATGTCTTATAACGCCTTTTTAAATCAGAAAAAAATCGATTTTATAACACAAGACAAAGTTGTATACGAATACATTTTTTTTTGTTTTTGATCTTATGTAGTACTTAGGTATTAAACTTGCAAGCTGACAAAGTGGATTGAATAACAAAGAATCTAAACTTTTATATAATATTAGGTCCTTACATATGAAATTGGCGTTTTTCGTACCGGCCACTTTAATCACGAATTTCTCCTCTTTGGTAAGGAATTCCAAATTCAAATTTGTACAGCTATAGACTCATGTATTTGTGGTTCGATGACCGTCATTCATTTGTTTTTTTCTTCTGTTTTTTTCTGTTTGCGTTACTCATTTTACAAAATGGAAAACTTAAAATATCGCATTATTTACGAGTACGAGTTCCGCCGTGGCACTAGTGCTGCGTAAACGACTCGAAGGGTGAATGATGTGTATGGCGGTCGTGTTGCAAAAGAAAACACAGTTCGTTTTTGGTTCCAACGTTTTCGTTCTGGAAATTTCGATCTGCAGAACAAGCCCCGTGGACGGCCTGAGACTCAAGTTGATAATGAAGAGTTGAAGGCTATTGTGGAAGCGGATCCATCGCAAACCACGTCCGAGTTAGCTGCAGGCTGCGATGTTAGTGATAAAACTGTTTTAATTCACTTGAAGCAAATTGGGAAGATTAAAAAGCTTGAAAGGTGAGTACCTCACGAATTGACTGAAGCAAACCGGCAAACGCGCGTCGACAGTTGCGTTACATTACTAAACCGGCACAATAATGAAGGCATTTTAAACCGAATCATTACCTGTGATGAAAAATGGGTTCTTTACGATAATCGGAAGCGCTCAGCTCAATGGTTGGATCCTGGCCAGCCAGCCAAATCCTGCCCCAAGCGAAAATTAACCCCAAAAAAGTTACTTGTAAGCGTTTGGTGGACTAGTGCCGGTATTGTTCATTACAGTTTTCTCAAATCTGGCCAGACTATTACGGCTGATGTCTATTGTCAGCAATTGCAAACCATGATGGAAAAGCTAGCGGCTAAACAACCTAGGCTGGTCAATCGCTCCACGCCACTGCTGCTTCACGACAACGCTAGACCACACACTGCGCAACAGACGGCTACTAAATTAGAAGAGCTTCAATTGGAAAGTCTAAGACATCCTCCGTACTCCCCGGACCTTGCTCCAACAGATTACCATTTTTTTCGAAATTTGGATAATTTCTTGCAAGGGAAAAAATTCAACTCCGATGGGGCAGTCCAAATCGCCTTCAAAGATTTTATTGATTCCCGTCCGACTGGTTTTTTTACTAAAGGGATCAATGAACTACCTATGAGATGGCAAAAGTGCATAGAAAATAATGGTTCATACTTTGATTAATTAAATATATTATATTAAAAATTATTCGACTTTTTGTTCCTCCCATACAAAACGCCAATTTCATATGTAAGGACCTATTATAATGTACATGTACCTACTTTAAATATAGAGGTACATAACAGAGTACAACAATATTGTAGTAGTTGTATTTCAAATGAGCTTCATTTTAATAGCAGTAAGTGCACTCGCTCATATTTGTTTGAAATTCTGTTTTAAAAAATGAGCAATGAAAAAGCAGGCCAACTATTCAGAACACGGAGCGAGAACTATACAAGATATTTATACACAACTAATTATTGTAATAATAAGTTGTTGGTTATAGGCCTTTTTGATCATAATTAATTTTAATTTTGGCGGTTATTCACAAATTTTAAATGTGTCTCATATTCTTAGAATTAAAAAAAAAAAATTAAAGCTATGTTTACAATACGTATGGGTTCCTATTAGGGTCCTTTTGTAACCTTAGAACACGAAAGAAATAGAATAGAAAAAGAGGTTAAGGAAATAATTTCAAAACAGAGATTATTTCGGATATATTTATGCACCGATGAACCTATTTTCAAATTGTAGTACAACTTCGACTAGTAGAAAGCTTTCTTTCCTAGGAAGTTAGCTTTCTGTCAATTTTATTTTCTATTAATTAACTCAAGCGAGCCAGTAGTGTAAGTACATAAGTTTACAATTTTTAATATGTACAGCATTGTACAACTGAACATTTTAATGAGTTTTTGTTTGCTAAACAACATAAAAACCCTCTTTCTTTGTGACACCGATTTTGATGAAAAAATGAGTAGTGCGAAAGGAGGGCAGCAGTTTTCAGTGTGCATTTCTCGCCTCAAAAGAACAACTGCACGACCATTGCGCCAGTCAAAGCATTCATTAAAAAATAAAAGTCTTGCGTACACTGTATTCCAATCAGTGGTGACGTGGTCTGATGTGGTCTCGCTTTAAGTCAACTAATGTTTATCGTATTAGGAGATTGTGTTGAATTAGTTTGATACTAAAATAAGCTAAGATATTGTATCAGCCATCTAATATTTTATTGCATAAATTGACATGGCACAGAATAGTATTAAAAGGGGCTCAATATTAAGAACAAAAATATTTATTTCACGTTATATTTATTATTACACATTATATTAATATAAGTATCCACTGATGAAACATGTAAAATCATCCTCCAAATTCTTTTTTGCAAAAAAAAATTATAATACATGTTTTTGTAAGCTGCGTGGGTAGTGGAAATCCACGTTTAAATTCACAAATCGCATTTTATTTATTATCTCTTCTATAAGTTACACGACTTTGTTATAAATAATGTACACACCATGTAAAATCCGTGCTAGAAAATTATATACAAACTATTGTGAGAAATTGTGAACATAAAAAGTATTTCTAATACTGATAATATTCTTTTTTTTATATCTCGTTTTATGAAGTGGCCAAGAGGAGAGTCATTGGAATGAATTTGTTACAAATTATAAGATTCATCTTGAAATTTTGTAATCATTTCTAACTTGGTTCAAACGGTTCAGGCACTTTGCTACTACACTACCAAGTGTAATCCGAAAAACTTTTGCTGACATCTAAGTACGTACAACAGTAACGTATTGTACGATAAATCCAATAAATGTTTCTGATTTTCAGCATTCCTTAATCGTGCCACTTTTTATATTATGTTCGTTACGTGTTTTCGTTAGTTTTGTGTGTGTTCGTTAGTTTTCTTTTAAGATGCAATATTTTCATTTATAAAAAAATATATGTTAGGACTGTTGAGGGTAGTCTCACAAAAGGTTTTATAAGGAAGCATGCGCTGCTGCTCAAGGCAGTCTCTTTCCATCCGTCATTGCGGAACGTCTGACATTTTTGTTTATTTACGTTCGGTTTGAGTTTATACTATTGCGAGGATTATTTAGAAGTAGAGTTAAATTCATTATTTCGCTGTTAGTTTGTTTCTTTTGAAATACTTTTGCATCAAATAGTATATAATAATATAATAAAAACTGAATGACCTTTAGTTAAAATTTTACTCCGAAACAGGTGCAAGTAAAATAAGATGTAATATATTCAATTTCATTTGATATCTTCACCGCACAAACCCGCGCGGAGAGAATAAATTTCGGCGTTAAATTAGAAAATATAATATTTCAATTTAGGTACGACCATTTGAGTTACTTGTTCAATTTCCATAAAGTGTGCAAATTTAATATGCTACTTTTCATCGTTATATAAAGTCCTTCAATTAACTTTGATTTTTTTATATCATAAGCTGGCAAACGACCAAGCGGTCTCCTGAATTCGCCGAAATAGCGAAGCGACCGTTGCTCATAGACATCCATAATGGAAAAGCGAACGTACAGAAATTTACGTATTTTCCCTACCTATGCGTCCCCTTCTCCTTGAAATTCTATTCCCCTTCCCATTATTTCCTTATAAGAAAAGGGTGGGAAGGGAAAGGGGACTCAAATTAGGCCTCTGGTGCACATATTTATTAGACGAAACGCGGAATTGCTTCCACTTCACTTCTGTCTTGTTGATTTATTTCAACGATCGAGCCGACCCATTCGTGCAACAGAAGTTGTAGTTGCTGGCGTTTACCACTGTTGACTCCTGATATAATAGCTGTAGATGCAGCTGTTCTGAAATAGAAAGATTTGAAACGTAAAAGTAAAAGGTAGAAAAGCCATTGAGGTTTCTATATTCTATCTTTTTAATATTTTTATAATTGTTTTTATACATGAATATTTGCTCGGATTCAAAGATGCTTGTTAGCGCGTAATTCCAGAACCGCTCAACGGCATGAAATAAGAAACAACTATAGTGTAGTCCAGAAACTCGGTCTATTTAGGCTAAGTTCAAGGCGAGATTCGAACCTTTGGCCATGTGATTGGATGTCCGTAATCTTATTCATTAGACTACTGGCACTTTTATATTACATAAAAACTGGGCTACTCTCCTAAAATTGCAGTAACAGAAGGAGCAGTACATTATTTATTATAATAAATGAGCTAAAGGTCGGATAGGTTTTGTCGTGGAAAGTTCCCGGCTACTTGGACCTCTGGCCGTGATTAATTATACAAGTTCTTTGTATTATGCAAATCTGAAGCTATAAGAGTTCTTGTTTTCATACAAAAGTGCAGTATAATTTATTTGGCTTAAGTAAGCCCTTCCGTTCTTGTTAATATGTTTTTCATATCATTTCATATAGAGTTGTCTACGTTAATCTATTTGTCAATGTTGCCATGTTCAAAAGTAATCTGCAACAAACAAATTTGAGTCAAAAAATACAGTTTTACCGATTTTGTTTCAGTTTTCTATGAGCTATGTCGTTAAGAGATAGCGCAGAATCTGTAAATGTAATCAGCGTGTAATATTATTAGTCATTTGTTTTTTTAGTTGTAATTTTCTAGTGGATCCAATCAGAAATCTTGAAATCCTGTCTGCACGTGTCTAGGTTTGTGGTTATCTGAAAGCATTGTTACTAAACTACATGCAACTTTTAGTTTGCTTTACAACAAGTGAACTGAAATTCAATGTACATAATCGATAAAATTGATCAGTTCCGACAGAGAGGCGAATTGCAAAACTCTTTGATTCAATTTACAGTTGCATCGGACAGTCGTAGATTGAATAACCAATCAATGCAGTAACTCAACTTCTAAATAATACATTTTTTTATCTTCTCAGTTTCAATTGTATACTTAATAAAAGGTTTTTTAAATTATCTGTTAATGTAAGCTTAATAAAAAAAAAATTCGATGTAAAATGCCGATAAAAGATTAGTAGCACAAAAAGTCTATTGGTTAAGTGTACGGCATTTGATCACGTAATGGATGGTTCAAGTATTGTCGTGAACCATATCCTAGAACAGCCTATATATAGCTTACATGAAATATGCTGATATTTTACAAAAAAAGAATGCTTTGGCTTGCATATTTTGATGGAAAATTTAATTAGTTCCATTACTATCAAAATCTACGTAGTAAACCAAAAAATAACATTTGATTTCAAGACTTAATCTGGATAGGAAATCTTTGACGGTCCAATATTAAAATTGAAAATTTTTAGATACCAACGTCGATACAAGAATTGTATAAAATATTTATAACCAAAGTAATTCCGTATAGCTTTGAGAAGTCATAGTGAAAGGGTTAACTATTGTACCTAGTTGATTGGTTGTGGTTGCATGGTTGGTCGCGTCCAATATCACGCTACGGATCCCCACAAGGGACGCTTACGTGCATCAATTTCCTTACTAATCGAATAAATAACGACACAAACACACTCTGGCCTCCAAGGAAGTAATCCTCTTAATTTACTTTCGGACGAAGCCAATCAATCTGAAATTTACTTTAGTTACTTTTTAGAAGATAAACATAAATTAATTATTAATTTAATTAAATTTTAATAAGATATAAAAATACTTAATGTATATTAAGTAAAAAAAGCACTAGATTGATAGTAAACTGTAAGTTAACAAGTTTTCTTCGTCTTTTGATTTTCCAAGACGTAATATTCTCCTTCAGTAGGATAAGTTTTCTTGAAATTAACAAAGTTTAGCCTTTCGCTGTAAAGTTTAAGAAAATGTAAATTTTGATGACATTTGCAAATAATAATGGACTATTAAGTAATAGAAATATTATTATATTAATTTGGAACAATCTACATCAATAGTATGAAAATACTTATGTTGTTTTTAAAGGCCGTGTTATTTTTAACTCCCAATCAGAAAGCCTAGGCGGTTACTAAAGATTTCTTAGCAAAGATTTATTATGAGAAATCTACGTTGAAAGACTGCTTAAATTACCTTTAAGCTAAGCGTCCATAGTTTATCTGAGGCATCACACGTATCGCATCATACATGTGCATCCACTGATCCGCATTATAAGGACTTCGGCACCGATGCTCCAAGAGGCAACTATTGCGATGCGTGCCGATGACGTCATACGGAATGCCGGTCAGTGGCCCGCGTCGCGTCGGGTCCGTAATTGTTTTTCGTTTTCCTCCATTCTCCTGATGGATGGACGGATGACTGTTACAAAGTATCTCTAGTACGGCTCAATGGATCTCGATGAAATTTAGCATAGATGTAAAACATAGTCGCGAAGATATGCTGCTACACATATGCTACTAATGAAGTTTTTTTTTTTTAATTAATACCGCGCGAACGGAGTCGCTTATGACAGCTAGTTTACAATAATATAGAAAAACAAATGAACATCAATAATAAACTATTGTTTTAAGTTGAATATTCAATACCATTGGAAGACAATAAACTGTTATAACAATGCTCTGAGGCTTTCTACCTTTTGTTTTAGACCGCCCCTTTCCAATAAAGCAACGTCCGGGTCAGAGGATGCTCAAATCGTTACTCTCTTATAAAGCAATTAATATTAACCTTCCTTCAGGACAATTACTCACCGAAATTCAATACAATTAATTTTCTTTTGTATTGGAATAACTTCCACAAGTCATTGTCAATTTAATATAATTTGACTTTCTATTATAATATTTCGAAAAAAAAAATACATCATAAGATGACACGAATCAACGATTAGTTGCCAATTTTATTTTGTTGGGTTATACAAATTTGTACTTGGGCAACAAAAAGTTTTCAACATATTCGTTGGCACTTACGTTGGTTCTTATGAAATTCAACTGTAATTTTTGAAAACTATTTAACCTTAAATTTGTAAGAGGCTAAAAAAGTTCGTCTTTCTTTCCGGGTTAGGGGCATGAATTGCATTGTTCATTTCAACCAATTGCTTTTAGATACATCTTTACTGTAAAAAATCATTGGTTGGCACATTTAATGCAAATTAAATTCCTCCATATAAAATAATTGTAGGTGATTCGAACGAGGGAAAGTTACAAGGGCAATAACATTAACAGTCAGCGGAACGTGACGCGGTAATAAGAATGTACGTGTGTCGGAAACCGATCTGAACATAGCGAGGCCACGTGACTAATCATCTGAAAGCAACGCGTCAAACGAGATTGCTTATTTAATAAAGATCGATAATGTTATCTGATTCGGTGAGAGGGCGCTGTTATTACGGTAAAGTTAAAATATGTTAAACATACTGATACATTGAGTATGAAATACGATACCAGAAATGCGGGACAGTTACAGTCCTACAAGGATTTTTTGGGAATTCCAGAATTTGCCGGAGGTGGGCTTACGAGTTAATGTTATTTATATATACTTGTGCTCACTGAGTGAGATAAGTTTTCACTATATTATCTACTGATTTATTTTCCTCAAAGTTTTTAGATGTTATAACCTCAACAAGTACATGTCAAGGAAGTTAACAAAGTACATGTCAAATTAAATTAGTTCAAAACCGAGTGCCAACATTGGATCCTGTTTCAATAACTAATTAATGTTAATTTATTTGACATAGAAACTTTGGTTTCACAAACTATATCGCTTAACCGTGCTGGTGGAAACTTTAACAATGTCTAATTGTGATAAAAGATAAATACGAGATCATATATTCACTAATTATTCTATTATGTACATTTACTACAAGTAATTCTGTAACGTTATTGCGTGAATAAGTCATTCTATAATATTCGTATTTCATTTTCTTTTAATTTTTAGCAGATTTCAAAGAAGGAGGTTATCAATTCGACTGTTTTGTTTTTTAATGTGTGTTACCGCAGAACTCCGCCCCTGGTAGTCCGATTTTGATAAAAATTATTTTAATCGAAAGGAAGTGCTTGGAGATCGGTCCCATTTTTTTTTTTAAATAACTAGAAGACTAGTAGATTTTGAATATAGCTTCAAAATGTGTTGTGGAAATTAGGGACATTTTAGCTTTTAGCGCTTACGTCGGCCTAACTATTATCTACATAAAAATTATGTATGGAAGAATTGTAGCTCTTTAAATGTGCTAAATAAAAGTCCGTAATAGCATATATCTATCTTTTATAGTTTTCTCACAATGACTATTTTAACTATCCTTTTTTAATTTGCGTACGCAAATTGTAAGGATTAAACAGATAAGGTATCAACAAATAAAGTCGCTATATCAAGTTCGATATGTTAATGTAAAAGCACGAACCTTTGGTCAATTTTAAGATTTACTTCTAAAACCTAAGTTTTACTAACTAAATTTTATGTTAATAGACACAAAAGTTAGTTACGATTAAGTATTGTCGGTTCCTTCGATGTTGTTGATTGAAGAAAAAAAACGACATTATCTTCAAAAATATATATTTTGTTATTTTTTGTATATTAAATTAATTGTATTGTAATTTGTATTCGTTGAGAAGTTTCGAGAAAGACCTTTGCATACAGAGTAACCAATTTTGAAATTACTTTATTCAATATACTTCCTAATTTGAAATGAGCTCGAATCCAATTTGTATTTTATTTAAATTGTCCCTATATAGGGTATAGAATTATAAGAAAAGAAGGTATTTTTAGAATCGAAACGAGATACATTTTCGCCCCGATTTTGAGTTTAGTTAATCCTGTCTGTATTTATTTCTTCAACAAACTGAGGAAACTAACGCGCGTCATTAAAGCCCACTTAGTTTGAAGTTCGCAGCAAATGGCAAGTACATACAAGAATAAAATTAAGCTACTGAAAACTGAATGACTGTTGGTTTCTAAGACCAAAATCACTGTATAAAACATATCGTTATCCTTGTCCATTATCTTTGACAAAACTGAGATAAAAATATGTTTTAAACGAGATTTTCTGTTCTCACGGTTAATCCTATAAATAGTAGACCATGAAGAATGCAACTCCAAAACTCAGAAATATTAATTGTGATAAGAATTCCGTTTCCGTTTGTGCCAATATGACTACGGATATATAAATCTATATTTGACTCACATTAAGCCTATTAATAAATATCCTTTAATAATAAATATATTCGGTTCCGTCTTCACTAATTGGTCTAATAATAGTTAATTCATGATAAAATCTGCTTTACTTAGTAAATAAACGTCTATTTTTATGAACGAAAATGACAAAATAAAAGTAATATCAGAGAAAATTCTTACCAAGACCTTGGTAAGAGCTTCATACGTCAAAATAGAAAAGAACAGATTTTTTCTTTCAAATTACAATTACAACACTATAATTAGTTCATAGCATTGAAAGAACTCAAAAAATTATCTTACTGATATTATAAACTAGCTTTTACCCTCGACTCCGTCCGCGCGGAATAAAAAAAATGCACACAAAATAAAAAAGTTCCTATGTCCGTCTCCTAGTTCTAAGCTACCTCCCCGTCAATTTTCAGCAAAATCAGTTCGACCGATCTTGAGTTATAAATAGTGTAACTAACACGACTTTCTTTTATATATATATAGATAGATACGAATGTTTAGTTTTTTGAAGGTATTTCCAGAACGACTCAACGGATATTGATGAAATTTGGCACGGTTTTAGCACATAGTCTGAAAAAACACACAGGCTACTTATGCTATTATTACTTAGTTTTTCTTTTAATGCTGCGCGGACAGAGTCACGGGCGACAGCTAGTATGTAATTATTGTAATAAAACATCATTGCGTTGTTGAAAAACGAATGCGTGAATCAGACAGCTAACAATTTTGATCGATTGGTAACAACTTATAAGTTGAAGCATCTCTGTGGATGTCGAATTTCGGCAAAAGCCTACGTAATAGGCCCCTCGAGTGAACAACTTTCCGCAAAATTAACAAAGTTTAGTCTCTCTCCGAGTAGCGGGATCTGACGCAATGTAAATTGTGATGAAATTTGCAAATAAAACAGGTCTTAAGAAAATGTTTGCGGGGCAAATCCCGAGATGTAAACACGTTATCTTTTTTTTCCTCCTTGTAAATGTTTTTAATTACTATAGTTGCCGAATTCGAAGGAAAATGTTGTTAATAAACGTGATGTCTTTTTCGTTTAGGTATCTTATATATATATAAAAGAAAGTCGTGTTAGTTACACTATTTATAACTCAAGATCAGTCGAACTGATTTAGCTGAAAATTGATGGGGAGGTAGCTTAGAACTAGGAGACGGACATAGGAACTTTTTTATCTTGTGTGCATTTTTTTTATTCCGCGCGGACGGAGTCGCGGGTAAAAGCTAGTTATGTAATATATATTTACAATTTCATACTTTTTTCACATAAACTTGCGATCGATAAAAATATGTTAAGCATTTCTCATCACAATGACTAACGACTTAAAATGGAGCTTAGGAAAATCCGTTGTAAACTGGAAGCTGTTAAAATTCAAATTTACATTAATATAATAAAATATTTATCTTACACAAAAACTCTTCAAATAAAATTAATATTTAATAAAATTTTATCAAATTAAACGTTAAATAAAGCGGATGTAACATAGACATGGAATGATTTATTACTCTCCGAACCTCAACTGCCTCCTGTCCATTTACTTAATTGAGAGGAACAGAGGAACACGTGGTAATGTATGTTTGATCTAACGGTCATTAGGCAATGTGAACTGGACTGTGTTACAAGCTCACATATAACATACATGTATTGTATTCTAGTATCAATGATATGTAATCGGACTATAATGGGAAAGGGTGGATTTTTGGTCGATTGGTAGATTGAGTTCATAGAATAAAAAATAACATTTCCATTGAGCTGATTGATTAGTGGACTGAACAGATTATACACAAAAGGATTTTCAATTTAGTAAACACAATAAAGGACATATTAATAACTATTATTAACGAATTTCGAAACGAATAGGGCGTCGGTGGCTCAGGGGTTAAGCACTTGACTTGCAATCTGCAGGTCGTGGGTTCAAATCTCGCCATGTTACCAATGTGTTTTTCGATTTTCGATTTACATATGTACATTTATCCGAAGTTCTTACGGTGTATTAAACATCGTAATGCAACCTGCACATATTTGAGATGAAATTCAATGACATGTGTGATGTCAACCAACCCACACTGGGCCAGCGTGATTGACTATGGCCTGGTCACCCCTAACGTAGGATAGGCTTGCAGCCCCTAAGTGGGGAAGTATAGTGAGCTGATGATGATTAACGAATGTATTGAAGACAGTAATCTTGCTAATATTATAAACTAGCTTTTACCCGCGACTCCGTCCGCACGGAATAAAAAAATAGAAAACCGGGTAAAAATTATCCTATGTCCGTTTCCTGGTTCTAAGCTACTTGCCCACCAATTTTCAGTCAAATCGATTCAACCGTTCTTGAGTTATAAATAGTGTAACTAACACGACTTTCTTTTATATATATAGATGTGAAAGATTAGTTGAATGGATAGATTTTTATTAGAAGGTATCTGCGGAACGGCTCATCTTGATGAAATTTGCCACAGATGTAGAACATAGTCTATGAGAATACGGAGTCACGGGCGATAGCTAGTATTAAATAAAAGTTTCAAGGCCTTTCAAAAAATGATCTTTTTTGTTTATGTGTATACATTGAGGTTCACTTTTATCAGAGGTCGGATTGATTTGGTCACAAATATATATTTGTGTATATATACAAACATTACACGAAAAAGTTATATATGTAGTTGAATAATTTGTGTTTAAATTTATGAAACTTTGTGTTGGTATGCTTCTTTTTACGCAGTGTGAAACAGGGTGTTATTTGCATTCCGTGTTAGTAATGTGCCGTCCGGATCTAGAGTTATTTGCCTCTAACTCTATAGTAAATTGGATTTTAGAATTTACGATGTTAGAGTGGTCTAAAAATGCAGTCACTCTGTTAGATAGTAGAACGTAAACGTCGGGAATTCAAATAGTTGTTAAACATAATAAATTGTACGAGTTTTTCACATATTATTTGTTGTCTTTTATATATTGAAGTATCCTAACTCGATCAGTAATATAACTGTGGGGTTCTTCTGGCAAAATTATCCATAGATAATATATTGTTATGTATAACTTGAACAAAAACATATAAACCCTGGCCATATTACAGAAAAAATTGGAACTAAATTATTTGCGTCCATTAGAAAGTTATGTAATAAAGAATTCGCGTCCGCCCTCAGGCAACGTTTTTATATTCTCAGATAGACTATAACATTTTTTTCGAATCAGATCGAATGAGATATGACAATACGTTTTCAGTAGTTTAAATGTTTAACATCAATGGATTCATAACTGCAAATAAAATACAGTGATTTTATATGTGTAATCAAACCATTCTGATGGCGTTGATAACATTTGGACATTCTACTAGTTAGCGTTACGTGAAATGTCAGAGGCAGGAATACTTCAAAAAAAAAACTTGAGAGGTGTCAAGGGACACCTGGATGGAACGAAGTTCCTTTCCATTAATTAGTGAAGGAACCAATGTTTATTCTATGAATAAAAAACTTAAGTCTTCACAAGAAGTACATTTTATTTCTATGAATTTTCGTTACATATTGTCACGTCGTTGCCATGATGAAGTAACGCTCATTCGTCGTTAACATAGCAAAAAGTGTCGTGACAACTTTTCGTAAAAAAATTTTCCGTCTAGCCCCCTTTCACAACGCGCGATAAGGAACTTCGTTCCAATATTCTTTGGTAAACTTTCCATTGCTTTTGTGGTAAAAATTCAAAGATTTGTACAACGCAATTCTAATTTAAACTACATGTGATGTTATGAGTTCCCATTTTAAGATGAATTTCCGAATAAAGAGAAAAATTGCTAGACATGTTTTTTTTTTGCTTAAAGTTGAAAAAGGCATGCTTAGATGGTTTGGACACGTTGAAAGGGTGAATGAAAGGAGATTAACTGAGGAAATTTATGGCACGAAAGTGAGTGGCATTGTCGGTTGGGGCCGTCTCAGACGGACTTTTACTGTTCAGATTGATAAAGTAATCAAGAAGGTCATTATTAAGAGCAAACAAAACCGATGTGCATGTGTAGATTGAATGTTGAAGAATCGAAAGAGGTGTGTCTGGACCACGTTAAATGGAGGTCAGTGATCTTTGCCTACCTACCTTAATGATATTAAACTTTTTTGTTTAAACTATAAGCTTATATTGTTACTTAATCATTTCGTTATTTAGATAGTTGCTAACTTAATTGAGTTGCATCATTTATTTGTCCTCGCTTTAAGTTCATCTTACTTAATTTTTTTTTAATATGTCATGTATTTGAACATTAATTTCAAAGTTTATTTACTATACATGTTTACATAAAAACCTTTGTTTATTTAAAAAATAAAGAAAATTTTAATAATTTCTGTTTTCTAATATGATGATTAAAACTTAAATAGTTTGAGAAGGTACTTTGTTAGTAAGTTTTTATAAATTTCATTAAAGTAAAATTGTAGACACCGTTCTTAAATTAATTTAGCTTTCCTTTAAATTTAATATTATAAAACGTCTAAAGATCGTTATTGAATTTGCAAATTTTAATAAATACTTTAAAAAAATACTGTTTTTTTAAAAATAATTAAAACGAACAATTTGAAAAATTTCTTCTTTTTTTTCCCTCAGTATGGTTTACATAAATATTAGAAATCTAGATTCATGATAATTCTCAAACATTTCGAATTTTTAAAATTTTATACGTAACGACAAGTAACACTTTAAGTTAGAGTCACATTTTGATTGTTTTTGCTAAGGTAGCGTCAACAGAAATGGCACATTCCAGTTGCTTCAGAGGTTAAAGCCGAAATACCTTTATTCCATAATTCATGAACATTAGCCCACGTGAAAGTAACGTAAGACGCTCAAATAAATAACCCCAGTGTAATATAGAACAAAGATGGCCGCCAACTGTGTAAGATGGCCGACTCCTAACAATGTTACTAAGAATCTTTTTCTAGAAATCAAATTAGTTACATTGGGGTTGATAAAATTATTAATGTTAATAATATTGGGAAAATAATATTTTTAATTTCACTCTAATTGTCCTCTAATCTTATTTCATTAAAATAATATTGGATAATTGTTCACGAAAGTTTAAAACTTGATTCAGCAAAATGGATAGATAGTTCACAGTATTTTAGTAGACACTTTATTTTGACACATGACATATGTTTTGAACAACATCCTCGTAACATCCTTACAAAGTTTCATTAAAACCTGTTAACAATAAAAATTAACAAACTAGCTATTGCCTGCGACTATGTCTACGCGGAATAAAAAAAAAAAAGTAGCCTATGTGTTATACCAGACTATGTTCTAAATCCGTGCCAAATTTTATCAAGATCCGTTCAGCCGTTCCGGAGATACCTTCTTAGAAACATCCACCCTTCCATCCATCTAAATATTCGCATATATAATATTAGTAAGATAAATAATTATAATTTAATATCGAAATAAATAACCTAAAGTATAATCCCTCTTAGTTTCTGCACATTGTTTCCAACGCATCTGAAAATTTAAATGTATAACTTCTCAGCTTTATGCAGTTTCGTATTTAATAGAATAGCATGAAACGCTCTCGTGGAACATTAAATTAATATTTAAGGTGAAATGTTGTGAGCCTTGTTTTAAGAAGTTCTTTCATTTCATTATACTTAGTACTGTCATAAGTTAAAAATATCCGACTGATGGTTACACTTTTGAATCTGGAGAAGGGGGAGTTAAAGAAACCGCGATATTTTTCCCGCTTGTAGAGTTTTTTTAACCCGAACTTCTCACTGGAAAATGACTCGAAAGAGGTTTTACGCTTATATCCAGGTTCGACTGTAAATTCAAATGTGCCTATAAAAATAAATTATTTTTCTAAAACTATTTTATACCCACCAGCAAACCTAACTGTGGTATTCCACTGCTGAAAAAATTCAAAACAAAATCATAATATTGTTTTCTAATTTTTTTTTCAATGATAATATTTCAAAGTTTCGTGTTTTATCTATATAAAGGCTATAAAGGTAGAGGAAGACCAAAGAAAGTATGGATGGATTGTGTGAAAGAGGATATGCGTAAGAAGGGGGTAAATTCAGATATGACGGCTGATAGAGATGTATGGAGGAGTAGTACATACTGCGCCGACCCTCCATAGGGATAAGGGCAGGTTGATGATGATGAGTTTCGTGTTTTATCGGCGTTTGTTAAATTGAAATTGTAATATTCACACAAATTGCAATGTCAACCAAAACCTTTCATTACGTTATACATTTACTAAATCAGATTTGCAATTTGTTGGAACTTTGTGATAAATAGAGCAATCGACTGTGACCGCAATATGATAGATAATACCTACTTATTTCATCGAAAATAATTACACGCTCGACTCAGTGCTAATTTATTGCCTAACCTAAATTTACATACAATACTTGCGTTAATAATTTCATAAATAAATTTCATTATTTCATGCTATTTATTTCATGTTTTCTTCGGCGAGTTTTAGAAGAGAAATGCAAATTATAACTATTTCACATGTTAATAGTGTACGCTGTAAAATACGTATCGACATTTTCCACTGAAATGATATAAACGTTTTTTCTCTATTGCTTACAAAGGGTGTAACAGGGATGACAAAACGTACACATGAGTATTGTAATATCACTATCTAATACTTTTAATAGGAAAATAAATCTTAAATACCATTTATCGTTTTAATTAAATACATTTTCAAACTACCTTTTGACTTACAACATTCTATTGAAAAATCAACAGCCGTTTAGATTACAACACAAGCTGTTATCTGACCCTTTTTTTATAAATTTTCCCCAATATCCAAGAGAATTTATCATGATATCCCTTCCGTAGATGATTAAAGTCGACAAGCTTTAGAGGTGATTTTTGTGAAGTTTCTATACGAATATACTAGTAAGCCAGTCTAGCACCGCTGAAGTAGATAAATTGAAACTTAACGTGGACTGTTTATATGTCTCGTCGATATAAACGAACTTTCTTTTTATTATAAGACTAAGACCAGGCCAAAGAAGTAATAAAACAAAATAAATTGCCTTACAATAAGTTGACTCGTATTGCATAAACCAGTGATTGACAAAATTATTTCTTTCACCGCCCCCTTTGAAAATCAATTATATGTCAGAGCCCCCTAATTTTTATTCAGCCCTAAAACTTAAAAATAACAATTTCATTACTTTAATTAATTTCAATGCCCCCCATTTTTTGGGCCCCTTATCGCCCCCTCCTAGGTTTCAAACGCACCCAAGGAGGCGTTATCGCCCCCAAGGCGGCGTTATCGCCCACTTTGGGAAACACTGGCGTAAACAATAAAAAAATTGACTTTTTTTTAACGCACATGTTATATTTTTAGGAAGTAGCATATAGCAGGAGAATTTTTTGTAATTAATTTCAGGATGTTTTTCCTCTAGACTCGAATTTATTAAATAACTAGCGATCGCCCGCGGCTTACTGTCAGGAAGGGATAAAAAATAGCCTACGTTAATCCCGCACACATAAGCTACGCTCCAGTAAAACTCCTGTCAAAATCGGTGCCAGCCGTTTCTGAGATTATCTGGAACAAACGCGGATTTGCGGATACATAGACACCCATTAAAATAAAAATTGGATTTTCGTAATAAGTAAGGAAATCGATCATGTTCAACACTCATACAGACACTCGAATTTAATCTTATATATAAAATTCTCGTGTTAATTACGAGGAGTACGGGAACGAACATTGGTTCGTTCCCGTACTCCTCCGAAACGGCTTGACTGATTCTCATGAAATTTTGTGAGCATATTCAGTAGGTCTGAGAATCGGCCAACATATTTTTTTCATACCCCTATTAAGTTTTTTTTAACTGCGCGCAGACGGAGTCGCGGGCGACAGCTATTTGTAATATATAATTAATGTTTTAATTTTGAGTGATTGCACTTTCACGTTTTATGTTTTGTTATAAAAACAAGATAAAAACAGAATGGAGTAAAGGTATATTTTTATTATATGGTTTTCATAAGCATACGAAAAATGATATAAAATAATTTTACAGCCCCACTCCTGTTTAATACTTATTAAATAATAAATAAATCTTACTTAATATTATAAAAGCGAATGTTTAGATGGATAGCTGGATGTTTGTTTGAAGGTATCTCCGGAAGGCTCAACGGATCTTGATGAAATTTCTTAATTAGTAGCCTATGTGTTGTTCCAGATTGTGTAATATATTTGTACCAATTTTCATCAAGATCCGTTGAGCCGTTCCGAAGATACCTTCAAACAAACATCCATCCATCTAAACATTCGCATTTATAATATTAGTAAGAAGTAAGAGTAATCAATTACGTATAATTTTTTATGGTAAACTTAAAAATTATTCATAATAAATTGTATTAAACTATTTAAATGCAATTATTTCGGTATCAAAACAGAACTAAGAAAAACTACCATTTTTACACATTTTATTTGTGTTTCCTAATAAATGGGTAAGAATCTTTAAAGGTCTATTTTCTAAAAAATTACTTGAGGTACATAACATAGGCTATATCAAAGTACAATATTGAAATTCATTCGAGTAAAATTCAACACAGATAGTCTTATACGAATCAAAGTTGAAACACACGGAATCCTAAATAAATAACAAACATCGGAGGCAACTATTCCCTACTAGCATTATATGATATGGGATAACATCAAATAGAAAATTGAAGAGTTACGTACAAATAGAGTTTCCCAGTCGTTTGCAATGGATAGCGTGCTGCCATTAATCATAACGAAAAACTTTTCTTTTAACAACAGTCATTTATAAATAATAGCTACTATGCTATAAATACTAGTTTTAAGGAACGCAACGGTTTAAAAATTATCAGTGTTGAAATTAATTTGCCTTCCTCGCAATAAATAGAATTTTAAATAAACTTTCTTAGTGTAAAAATAGTTTTTTTTTTTAAGTTACATGAATATAAGTGTTCCAGGAAAACTTCGCGATAAAAAACAGCTCAAAATTGTAAACCTTTAACGATAGCTCCTACGAATAAGGGCCAATGTGCAAATTGTCAATTTTTCAGAAGAGGCTCTTAAATTTTCAGCCACATAGGAAAATAGTCCACATAGGCCCATTTACTTCAGCAAAAAATAACCTTTACACCTGTTAATATGTATTTGGTTTAGAGCATTTTGGTAACTAAACTAAGAGGTAGCTTTTAACACAAAAAAGTAAAAGTGATCAATTTGTTCCTTTGGTCGTTAGGATAGGACCATCGACCACATAGGATCCATCGGATGACCTCATTGTAATTTGCACAGATTGTGTCTTAACAATTGTAAAAAAGTATATGATTTTCTTTCTCTTCTTTTCCCCATTAAACGTATTTAAAGCGAAACTATGTTCTCATTATCACAGTCGCTTAATAGTAATCTATATATATAAAAGAAAGTCGAGTTAGTTACACTATTTATAACTCAAGAACGGCTGAATTGATTTGACTGAAAATTGGTGGGCAGGTAGCTTAGAACCAGGAAAAGGACATAGGATAATTTTTACCCCGTTTTCTATTTTTTATTCCACGCGGACGGAGTCGCGGGTAAATGCTAGTCTATATATATAAAAGAAAGTCGTGTTAGTTACACTATTTATAACTCAAGATCGGTCGAACTGATTTAGCTGAAAATTGATGGGGAGGTAGCTTAGAACTAGGAGACGGACATAGGAACTTTTTTATCTTGTGTGCATTTTTTTATTCCGCGCGAACGTAGTCGCTTGTAAAAGCTAGTCTTTTATATTAAACAAGAATATGATTATCGATAGGTTTTCAAATAAAATTTCCCAGGCGCAAATACTTCGGAGCTACTAGCTATATCGATCGCAACTGATATTGGCTTTTGATTTGCAAACAAACGCCGCCTCCTGTTTATAAACGAGGATCAAATGGGCTTCCTGTGTAGACGAGATTACAATAAAAAGAAAAAATACGTAGGTTTTTTAACGAAAAAAAGCGAGTAAAGAATGGTAAGCTTATTTAACTAATATATTTTATAACGATTTTTTCATATGGCTTACATAAAAATGTACATTGTACATATATTATGAAAAAATCACAGAGTTAATGACTTAACTTTCACCTTGTTCACATTTGGCTAGGCACAAAAAAATTAAAGTATACATAGGTTAATATAGACCAGTGTCTTTATTTAAATTGAAAATGTTTTTCGAATTTGATCAGATTTATAATTAAATGCAAAAGTCCATAATTCTGGTAAAACATTAAACTCTGGAACATTTTAAGACGTCATTAATAAATAAAATGTTTGTTGTTGTCGTAATTAGTCGAATAAATAAACCACACCTTTTATTGCTTTGATACAATTTAAAACCCCCTTTAAATTTAATTTCTACAATATACAATTACTTAAATCCAGACAGTCGGGCAGGCGGCAGCCGTTTTACGATGTAATTAATTGTAGACTAACCCCCTGTATCAAACCGCCTCCGAATAATATAAATCAAGGGATTTATTTACATTTCAAAATAACTTGTCAAACATATGAAATGTAATCTTGGTCTACACCTGTATAATCTATTTTTCCTTGTTTTTCAATTCACCTTCAAATATGTAACATATTTTGTTATCAATCCTAAATCTTACTAATGTTATAAACGTGAATGTTTACATGGATGAATGGATGAATGGTTGAATGGATGCATGGATGTTTGTTTGAAGGTATCTCCAGAACGGCTCAACGGATCTTAATGTAATTTGGCACAGATGTAGAACATAGTCTGGAAGAACACATAGGCTATTTATTAATATTTTTTTAACTCGGCGCGGATGGAGTCGCGAGCGACAGCTAGTAAATAAATAAAAATCCTTTACGTTCTTTATATACATCTATGTATTTAAACATTTTTTTATTAATCGGTGAAAAATACCGAGAAAACCGTAGTTGAAATTATTCCTGTATAAATAAAATGTTGACTGCAGCGTTTACATTTCGTAACAAACAAGAAATATTAAAAAAAAACATTGGTTCAAAATAAATATATTTATTGCCAAGTTTTACTATGGTTCATGTTGTCGTTTGGTAATGTTTAATTATGTAGCCAACTGGTTTTCAGCTTAACAAGTTTAAAATGTGGTCTTAAATGAATCATTATTATTAAATTACTGATCGTAAACTAAAACGAAATAATGCAAATTATATTTACCTAATTGCTAAGTTGTAATGTAAAAATAAACCTAGGACCAAATATAATCTTACTGTTTTTGGAACGAAGTTCCTTATCGCGCGTTGTGAAAGGGGGCTAGACGGAAAAAATTCTTACGAAAAGTTGTCACGACACTTTTTGCTATAGTAACCATGGCAACGACGTGACAATATATAACGGAAATTCATAGAAATAAAATGTACTTCTTGTGAAGACTTAAGTTTTTTATTCATAGAATAAACATTGGTTCCTTCTCTAATTAATCGAAAGGAACTTCGTTCTATCCGGGTGTCCCTTGACACCTCTCAAGTTTTTTATTTAGGGCCGACGTACACGGACAACTTCAAGCATTCGATATCGATAGCCTCAAGCGGTCGTCAGCAATCTTTAAGCCCACTACACACCTTCAAGGTTTAACTGACTCTGCATACACATGCACAGGAACCCAAATCGCCATTCAGTAAGCTATCGCTACTCCCTGCTTAACAGCTGGTTGACCTTTAAAAAAAACGTAATATAATCTTTCGACTTTTCTGTCGAGAAGACCTGTGAGAGTGACTGGCTTTTTAGTCCCAGCACGAAGTTATTTCTCATGACAACTAGAATACGTCATTTTGAAAATTTTGAGTAAATTTACATTTTATAACATTTATTGTAGCGATTTCTTAATGTGATTTTAATTTTTGTGGCAAAATCTGGCTAGTAATGAAACTAATTGCTTCTGCTATTTTTTGAACAGACGATTTTCATTTAACACTAGTCACTTAACCTTTATTAACTTATAAATGTATTTAAAAATACATCTAATACTAGTAAAGTTTTAAACTTTTTTCTAAAGAGTTCGGAAAATGATGGTATGTCGAAAGGAGTTTTTGGTAAATTTATTTTTCCATGAAATATTTTTAATATGAACAATAACGAAGAATGCTCGTTTACTAAGCGCTTATATTTCCTGTTATTAGTGTCAGGATTACGACAAAAACATTGAATTGTGGCTGGAACACAAGATTGTTTTCGTATAAGATTTGTATGTGATTTATATGATAAAAAAAACTTGAGAGGTGTCAAGGGACACCTGGATGGAACGAAGTTCCTTTCGATTAATTAGTGAAGGAACCAATGTTTATTCTATGAATAAAAAACTTAAGTCTTCACAAGAAGTACATTTTATTTCTATGAATTTTCGTTATATATTGTCACGTCGTTGCCATGGTGAAGTAGCGCTCATTCGTTGTTAACATACTTACTATAGCAAAAAGTGTCGTGACAACTTTTCGTAAGAATTTTTTCCATCTAGCCCCCTTTCACAACGCGCGATAAGGAATTTCGTTCCAAAAAAACTGTAATTTAATTCAAATTTATGGCCCCTAACGCAATTAGAATCTTTGATAATTATCATTACCAATGAAACTTTAGCGAAACTTAGTTATGACAGGCAATAAATTTCCAGGCTCCGTCGATTTGGATGATGTTTTCTTACATAAACAAAATCTTAGACTGAAATATCTTACTTCTTATTAGTATTTTTTAGCTTTATTACATATCGAAATGTACAATTATTATAATCAATAATCTATATATATTAAAAAAAGTTGTGTTAGTTACACCATTTATAACTCAAGAACGGCTGAATCGATTTGACTGAAAATTGGTGGGCAGGTAGCTTAGAACCAGGAAACGGACATAGGATAATTTTTACTCCGTTTTCTATTTTTTATTCCGCGCGGACGGAGTCGCGGGTAAAAGCTAGTTAATAAAAAAAATTAAGTTCTCTGTTCAAGTGTAATGTCTGTTGAAGTTCAATATGGAAATAGAACTAATGTAGGCATATTGTTTTTTCGTCGTAATGAAGCGTAATGTTAAGATTAATGTACTTAACAATTATTACGCATACTATAACAGTTAAAGGTGACATAGCAGTTATAGCAAAAGGTTACTGTTTACCTTGAACATAACGTGTGAGAGTTTCTTTGTTCTATTCATTGTGAAGAGGACTTTAGGTTTATGTGTCGACCGAAATGTATCTCGTGAGTCGTAATTGTAAATGGTCCAATCCGAAGTCATGACGTCTGGGACTTGGCTTACGTGACTTAGGGTTCAAGGGCGTAGCGTCTGGATTACATTCAATCTGACCGTTCCTATTGCCTTGGACCTAAGCCTCAAACATATCAATGCTTACGATAACCGATTTATTCGGTTCCTATTTATTTAGAAAATATTTTTGGATGTTTTATTTGAAAAAGAGCAACACAGCACAAAAATATGCCTACTATTACTTTTGGAACGAAGTTCCTTATCGCGCGTTGTGAAAGGGGGCTAGACGGAAAAAAATCTTACGAAAAGTTGTCACGACACTTTTTGCAATAGACGAATGAGAGCTACTTCACCATGGCAACGACGTGACAATATATAACGAAAATTCATAGAAATAAAATGTACTTCTTGTGAAGACTTAAGTTTTTCTTCACTAATTAATAGAAAGGAACTTCGTTCCATCCGGGTGTCCCTTGACACCTCTCGACTTTTTTATTTTATAGTTTTTTGTCCTCTATGCATCACTAAACTACTGAACAGATTGTGGTGAAACTTTCGTACCATTTTCTGACACATAAAAATCGCAAAAAAATAACAATACATTTTTTGCACACTAATATTTAATGTTATTTATTAAACTTTTGCGTTATTAAAATTATATTTTGCAATTAAAATCAGACTGGGTTCAGAAAGTACGTTATGAAATAGTCTTCATAAAAACTTTATCACTTTTTAAAAATTCATTTCATTGAAGCGTATTATGAGCGTAGCTGTAAGTTCGCGTATTCATATGGGAATTAATTGATGCAATGTGAAATTAATCTCGTTAGTAAAGCTCACAAGTTTTCTTTAAAAAATAACACTACAAATGTTGTATGAAGTCACAGTTTTGTAATAAAGTACAACCAAGCAGAACATATCTTGAGACTTCTTTCTCTATCATGATGACTGTGCATTAAAAAAGATTCATAACTTTCATCTATATTGAAATTTAGATTACACACGTTTTTATCGATTTTTCATTATTTAATTATTCAAATACGAAAGATATTTCTAAGAAATTCTCTTACTCTCTCACCAGCAATTCCAAATACGATAGAGATCGTTTTTAACAAAACCCGGAATAACTTCAAATGGCCACACTAATTTGCCAAAGTTACCAAACGTATAAAGTTTGTGCTTACTTAATTCTAACATATAATTCAACAGTTAAGTAATTCTGTCTCCAGTCGAAGAAATAAATTCCCTTCTCACTTAAGAATACCGAAAACTGTTACCGTTAATGTTAATTTAAATTCTCTTAAAAAATACAGTAATATATGTCATAATGGAGAGTTACCTTAAGAGCTATAATTTAACACGTATGTATGTTGTTATTAAAGTTTTTTAACATAATTGAATTAAAGCGTCAAATAACATATCATCGAAATAGGTAGGAGATAAGCTTCCTCGACTGTATATAACGTACGTCGTTGATTAGATTTATTGGTTTCAACAGGAACTAGACTTTAATTTCATTAGACGCATATAGTGATTCAAGTCACGTTCAACTTGGGAACATAACTTAGTTTGAACTTGTATCACCGCAGGATTTAGAACCGTTTCCGCTTACTTAAGAATACAAACAAGGGGTGACACTGACACTGATAATTAATTTATAAATCTTAATTATATGTTACAAGATTTGTAGCTTAGTTAATTATTCCATACTTAAATTATATTAAAGCTATAAAAATAACATGATTTAGGTTTGGAATATATACTCAGTCAAAAATATACCGCCTTTATGTATCAATCATCTGGTTTATTTCAAATTATATAAAATTTAGTATTTAATTTTTAATCAGTTTACGTCACTTATTGAATTATGACACTGACACTAAATGATACGACGTTTTTTTCAACCAAATCGGTTTGATTTTATAATTTGTTGTTTGTGAATAATTTTCCTTTAATAAAATTATTTTTAAATGAAAGCTAAAATCGCAGTTATAAATATGTTAACATGTAACATCAACATAACTGCTATTTAGATGTAGCAATGTCACTTGATGTGTTACGAATTTAGTTGAAAGCCTATATAAACAGGCAGAGCCGATACGTAGTCATGATTCAATTACGCCACTGTACAATGAACGGCTTCACTCCACCTATGAGTGCAGTTAGTTTGCGGTCCAATCAATTATCGCAGCCAGTATTTTGTGCAGTAGCGTCACTTTACGGTATTCCACTTACAGAAAAATTGCCTCGTTCCTTGGTGCTCTTTCTTCCAAATAAATTAAGTTACCCGCATTGTACCATTCATATTTTATTTAATTAAGTTTGCTATTTTAACACATCTGTAGACTTTAATGTTTCATGATAAAACGGACAAAAAATTATTTGTTTCACGCATGTTATGCTAATTATTATTTAATTAAATATAAATAAATATTTACTAGCTGTCGCCCGCGACTCCGTCCACGCGCAGTTAAAAAAACTGAATATACTCACAAAATTTCATGAGAATCGGTCAAGCCGTTTCGGAGGAGTTTAACAAATACCCAGAGTTTAACAATACACGAGAATTTTATATATTAGATTTAATAGAGACAATTGTATGCAAATCTGTTCAGTAGTTTTTAGGGTATATTTTAATGGTAAAAGTCGTATTAATTCTAGTAAATTTTCTGTAAGTTATTCTATATTCAAATCATAAGATTTTTTTTTTTTTTTTTTAAAAACAGTGCGGTAAATTCATAATCATTTCGACAAACATCTTAGTACCGCCTGTTTTAATCAAGTCAACGTAGTGTAGGATGAGTGGGGAATATCCCTCGTTAACTCGAATCTGCCGGTATGCCTGGAGCTCCAGTTTTGTGGGCATAGAGTGTATAGATGTCGGTGATAAGGGAACATATTTGCATTTACCGTTGTCGTGTTTTTGGCGACGTGATCGTGTGGTTTAATTGTTAACGTTGTACATTTTCTTGTTGTATCATTATGCTAAAGTTTATCTTATGTACAAATTACATTTGTCTCAATTTTATATTTTAGAAATTGAGTTCATAATTCAATTACTGCAGATGAGTTCTGCAATCTAACGACACAATAGACCGCCAGATACCATCCACACCAACTCCCAATAAAAGTGTCTCACTTTCTGTGGTCCACGGCCTCGTTGTGGTCCTTCTAGCAGTCCTTCTAGAAGTTATCGTATCACCTTCTCAAAGGCCGGCAAGCCATCTCCGATTCCTCTGGTATTGCGGTTGTCCGTTGCCGTCAATGATCTAGATGTTTCTGCTGATCGTTTGTCCCCTTTTCTTTTATAGAAATAATAAATGAAAGCAGTACAATTATTAAAATTAAATATTATAACAATCACAAAACAGTTTTTCTTCATTCAATGTTTATTTTTATTCCTTATTCAAATCAATATTTAAGGTCATTTTGTTTTTAACTTAAAAGCTGTTTCGAAGTTTCTAAAAAGTAAATTAATACTCAAAGATAGTTAACGTCGTAGATAACGGCTTAAGTTTTAATAGGCGAGGAATCGTTTACAGTTCTCATATTCTGAAAACTTTAGTTTTTGACTTTAGCATCTAACTCTATTTTGTTGTTTTAATTGGAAGAAGTAAATTGATCAGATTTCTTCAATATTTCTAATATTTTTTGCAAAATAAATTGTCTTTCATTGCTATGAATTCGTTGTTGCAAAACTCCCTTAAACAGAGAATCTATAAAAACTAGGAAATCAGTAAGAAGTGTGTGTAGTTTTTCTATTTAACTCATGAATAGATTAATTAAGTTTAACAATTTTAATTTCACTCACCATGCGAGTGAAATTAAAGTAAAAATCATATTGCCACTGAAAGTGTTGACATCACCAAATTTTAAACCCAAAACCTTTTTAAAACATACCTTCGTAATATCTTCAAAACAACAGAGTTTCAATTTTAATTTACAGTAAAAACTTTCGTGGTAAAGCACTTACCTGAACTTTGAAGAGAATGCATAACGAGCCAAAGTTTACGTAGCCGTTTTGAACTCGCAAGATAAATATTTTACCTGCTTAGTCCTTTACAACGTTAGACCCTTGCGATTTGCATTAATTACACATTAGAGCTCAGAATTGCATAATTAAGTCCCAGGATAGAGTTGCGTATGAGGATTAACATCAGCTGAATATGTGTAGAACTAGTTATAGTTATTCCTTATTTTCGTCTATGAAAGTTGATTTTAACAAATTCTTTAGTAATGCGTACAAAATGAAAGATAAATTAAAAGTATTGACTGCCGACTTCACCGAATGAACTTTAAACTTTAAAGATTGCGTTTTGGTTTTTTATAAGAAGAATACCACAATTAACAGCCGTAAGCAATAATCGGTACATAAGATCGATCCGAAAATTATTTTTAATTAAATTATATAGAGAGTCAATTCATCTCTACTACACACTCTGTCTATACTCGGACTACGTAAATAAGGTAGATAGAAATCTTTTTACATACTTATATCTTGTAGTCGTAAATCTTAATAACTTTCTAAATTCGAATGTTTGGGTGGATGGATTTCAGTGAAATTTTGCATAGATGTAGAACATAGTCTGGAAGAACAGGTAGGCTACTAATTAAGGTTTTTTTTTTTAATTTCGCAGGGACGGAGTCGTAGGCTACATTTACTAGATCTGTAAATAGATTATCCTCACAAAGAAATCATATGATAAATACGATACGTCCAGAAATGAATAAATTGAGCAAGTTCTTACAAAAAGCTCTACTTAAGGAAAAAAATGTGAAAACCCGACATCAATATAATACAACCTCTTTTACATCAAATGTGTAGATAAAGCCTTGTTCAGTGCCTTAAAAGGCCTATTTGTCACACGGGGTAAAAAGCTTCGCATCGTTACGCCGACTATCGGCGGGTCGATATTGCTCACATATAACGCTGACCTACCGAACGGAAAATGGACTGTTTGGTCAATTTTTACGACAAATATGAATTTTATGTATGTTGAATGTTCGATGCTTAAAAGTAAGCACTTACAAAGTTAGATGGTATTATTTGAACCTACTTTTTGTCAGTGCTTATTTCGTTATTATTGTTCGTAACGCATTATAAACTTTTCAATTATATGAAAATATTAGCGCTCGCCCATTTATTGTGTTGCCGTGTAAATCCCGTCAAAATCAGTCCAGCCGTTCCGGAGATTACTAGAAACAAACGCTGCCTTACGGATAGACCCACACAAAAATAAAAAAGAAGTCTTTTTTCGTTATCAGCAACCCAAATACATCACGTGTTATCATTATTTTCTTACTACATACAGACAATCCAATTTTAATAATATATATAGATATACTATCTAAATTCCTTTCTTGCGTTGTTGTGGACAAACACGATAGTAACCGCAGTATGAGTGCGCAGACATGTTAACATGTAAACACTTGACTGCCTTACGAGCGAGGTGGATCTTAGATTTTCTTAGATGCATTGTACATTATGAATTATATAATCATCTTTAACGAATTCGTGCTCATCCTAAATCTTAAAAGGGACGGTTAAAGCAAATATCATTACTTTTCCAAATCTCTTACAACATTAAAAGCAGAAAAAGGCATTGGACTTTGGTACAATCCTTTTTATGTTAAATGAAAAAAAAAAATTGAATATTCTCCTTTCATTTCGAATATTCTAAGAAAGGATTCCAAAGTGGCTTGTTTATTTTGACCTGTTTTGCAATATGTCATTCATTGACATTGTAGACATCAAAATCGAGATATCTTTTCAATAATTCGGGTTTATGAAAGATTTTCCGGCGCGACTTACTCAAAAGTATTCCTCGCGGGAGTTTGACTTTGGCCCGTTAGAACGAACGGCCCTTCGATCGATGGGCCCAATACTCTTTCTTTCAACTGAATTGAAATTTAACTGTCTCATGTTTTTTAATCGTTACCTAGAAGTAGATAAAATATGAGTGTTATTCTGTGAAGTCGTGCTACTTCAGACAAGGAATTCCAATTGATCTTTTACATTTTCTGTGGCAATAGTTCTTCAATTGATTTTTATTACAATCCTACATATGAGACGTGTAAGCCTTTTGCCGATGTTAAAATATAATATGACAAAAGAGAAACGGTGATTGCGAAATAAATATAATACATTTTTCTCTCAATAGGTCGAACAATAAATATATTGTAAGCTGAAATGTTTTTCATCGAAAAGAGAATAGATTTGCGGAGTCAAACCTTTATTTGTGAGGAAATGAATTTTGGAATAAACCAAGGTACCGCATTGTACTCCCAAGACAATAGCTCATTTTTAGAAACAATCTTACTTCATGTTATATTCATGATGTGTTGTATGCGGGAACAGGGATAGACAGTTGATGTATAGTTAATTCTAATATTAGGTGCATCAATTTGGTCTTTTTAAATCTCTAATATTTGGTTATTGACGATTCTACGGAACTACGACTCTATGGGTATAACCGTAAAAAACTAACAGAGTCTTTAAAATTACATTTTAACTTAAATCTATTTAAACCCTTTTATCGTATGCGTATATAAGAAATTACCAGTAATCATGGTTATTGAAATAAGATTATGGATAGGCTTTCAAAATGCAATCTGGGCAATTAAATAACAAAGTACTTATACCGGAAGCAATTTTGGTGATACATATTTAAGGGAAAACATACTCTTTTATAACCACGTTGAATGGCGTTCAAGGGGCTAAAAAACGTGTTCAATTAAAACACCTAAATGTATATTTTGTAGTAATGTAATATTTGTCTACGACTCTACTACTCTACTCGTCTATGGTTCTACGTGAAACTGAGCGTCTACGACGGTATACTGGGAACGGTAAATTCAAAATAAAGCTAAACATTATCATTTGTAAACAATCTTTGTTGTCAAAATAAATTACAATTTTAACGAGGCTAAAAAGTTTTGATTTGAGAAAGTCTTTACTTGTCGTCTTAATTGTAATGCGTAAACAATACAGCCTTGTTGGCGACTGACAGCTTTTGGGACAAAATTTGTTGATCTTTTCACAATGCGAATATTTAAAATGTATCTTCAAAAGAAATATAAAATCAGTTAATTTTATGGAATAGTTGCTATTGTTTTACTCGTAGTATTATTTCACGTATTAAGTTTATTAGATTTTAATGTCGTAGTAAATTTAATATTACACTATCAACGGCATATTATCAAAGTTATGACCTAACAGTTCATGTGAGTAGAGCTAATTTGGAGTAATTAATATGCAATGAGCCTACGGAGATCATGGTTAATTGATATAAGCGACACGGATAAGAGCTACTGCTAAGGATATAATTGTAATTTAGGACCTTCTATTGAATCTACATATCTTACTTACTAATATTATAAGTGCGAATTTTTAAATGAATGGATGGATGTTTGTTTGAAGGTATCTCCAGAACGGTTGAAAGGATCTTGATGAAATTTGACATGGATATAGAACATAGTCAGTAAGAATACATAGGCTACTTATAAAGTTTTTTTTATGTCGTGGGCGACAGCTAGTATTTAATAAATGAAAAAGTTTTGATGAATGTTGTTTGTCAGGCAACTGTGGAATGACTGAACCTTTTTTAATTAGTACAAAAAAGAACGTAGCGTGGAAAATATTTTATTTTACTTTTTATGGATAGTGGGAGGATTTTTTTGTCTTTTTCGTAAACAATAGACACTCATTTGTTTTAATCTATGCTGACAAAGTTGCTGTCAACATGAAGTATACATAATTATGAAACTATCTTTATCTAAAATTTATTTAGAAACGTAAACAATTTTTAATACCAAGATAATGGATATATTTGTGCATTATCGCTTTGGAATGTAACATACGAGTAGGTTCCCGCGGGTATGTAACAAATAATGCGGGCGCATTTAATCTCAAATTCCATCGTTTTCGCATGATTAGCAATTAAATTCTCACAAAGATGAGGGTCGAAATGGTTCTGTTGCGAATTCAAAGACCCGCGATTGGAATATAGATTCGGAATAATGTGGGCTATTGTTACATTTACGTTACTTGTTTGTTTGTGAAAACGTAACTTCTGAACATTAACAATATTGTTTCTTGTTAGTAAATTACTCTTCAAAATTGCTCTGGGGATTTTTATATGTACAATTTGTTTCTTTTCTTATTCTTACTGAAATAGTAGTAAACATTTGTACAAGTATATAATACTATACTTTTTATTGCTGAAAAATAAATGACTGATAATTCTAATATGAAAAATTACATCCTACTTGTTATGGAAGACCACAGATTAAATAAGGACTACTTGCATTTCTACCTCTATGGGTTAAATACTTTGGTTAATCATTATTATTAGAATAATACTGACTACGAAAAATGAATCACAATGAAGATTTGCACCATGTCTTTAACCAGTTGTCTTTTGAAAGATAGTATGTTATTTAAAATTGGATGTAGAAAAATGAGCTTTACTACTTGGTGTTAACAGTTATTTTCGCTTTGCTAGCTGTTGTCGTAAATCAGATTAAAGGCACATAATAGATCGATTACGCGCTTCCATTTGCCTGTTATTTGTTACCATCGAGGAGGTTACCAAAACCCTTTTCCGTGCCATTTGTTCAGGCCAACCTATTCTGCTGATCGTAACGATACATTTAACAAGAGATTAAGTGCCCTATTTGTTTACCGTCTTTGTTCAGTTTACACTACACAATGACGTTCATAACGACTGTTTCTATGGTCATTGTATGAACAACCACTAGGATGGTCTAATCTTGTAAAGTCTATGGATCAAAAGTGCTTAGTTTAACGTATTAATTTAATATTTATAATAATTATGTTGATACTTTTATTGGTTAAAATTTTTAGTATCAGGCTTTAAGTGCCTACTGTACCTAGCTCTATAGGAATTTTAATCGAAAGCAGATTGATCTAAAGCCGTTATTATTAACCAGGCTCTGTACGGACTATCTCATTTACGTTTTTTTTTATAAATATATGAGATTGGCCTTCCTTGTTCTATGCCTCCAAAGAAATTATTCCATTTTCTAAAGATTCTTCGTCAAGGTCTATCGTCTATGCGATATAAATGGATTGAAACTATTTTTTTTAATAAATGTATTTTCTGTTTAACTTATTAATATTCTAAGTGTTTATTATATATTACGGATAATTTAAAATATAGAGCACACAGGCGCAGACACGAAACTTGGCACAATTATAGCTGAGAGAGGGCATTAGCTATATTCGGCGTTATTCGCAAAAATTTCAAATTTAAAGAAATATTATTAGGACATTAATGTGTGTTGGAGATAAGCCAAATCGACTGTCGTGAGGCTCTGCTCACCCACGACGCTACTGCACATGATTACGTGCATTTGTCTCTTTAAAATATTATACTTTCAAATTAATAACCTAAAAATAAATAATTTAATTTTTAAATGAAAGCATTTAAAAATAATTGAGAATTTTTATTTAATTTAACAAAAGATAAGAAAGCATAAAAAACGGCGACCACTCGTCAATTTTGAAATACGTTCGAAAAATTGTATATATAAGTGTAATTATTTCGTAACTTCCTTGTTTATTTTATCCAATTTAGGTTAGTATATAACTGTATATATTGAAAAACGCTTAACTAAACCAGTAAATAAATACAACCGGTTTGTAGAGAACACTTTAGTCGGCCATATTTACGTTTATTGAACGATAACAGTGCACATAAACGTCTTTTATTTTACTGCAGCAATATTGTAACTATTAACTACAAACTGTTATGTGGCTTGAATACTATAAGGTTACGTATCGATATAACTAAACCTAAATGTTCTATCGGGAAGAATAAAATAACAAACTAGACGGAACATATAAAATACGTAACAAAACGCTCATTTTTTAGGTTACAATTGTTTTCATTTTTATCACCTAAAAGGTGTGTTTTTGTTTTTTTTATTTTACACAACAATTCAGTCTCTGGTTCAGTTCAGATCTCGTTCATCGTCCGTTCAATCGTAAAATAACTAAGGCATTGGTATTACAATAGTCAATGGAAATTATTTTATTTTGAATGTCTCAAAACTATCTGGATTGTAGATATTTACATATTATCCTTTGTATCCACGGATAGAGTCCAATGTAATAGAAATTCGAGACGCGAATCCTTGCCAAGACAATTTTTATTTATCCTTTAAGTTCACTTCGAGATAAAAATACATCCTTAAACTTTACAATAGAAAATTTGACAATCTAAAGTAGACCTTATTCCGAAGGTGTTAAGGTTAAAATTTTATTATTAAAAAAACTATGTGGAAGAAGTGAGCGTCATAATGGGTATATGTATAAAAGTTTCACCATTTTTAAAGTGTGGAATGTTATTTTTTTAAGTCTCTCAAACTAGAAGTTATTGTTTCATAGAATAATTGTTGTCTATGAAAAGACTTACTATGCGCTTTTAAAGCTATAAAACACTAGCTTTTACCCGCGACTCCGTCCGCGCGGAATAAAAAATAGAAAATGGGGTAAAAATTATCCTATGTCCCTTTCCTGGTTCTAAGCTATCCACCAATCTTCAGTCAAATCGATTCAGCCGTTCTTGAGTTATAAATAGTGTAACTAACACGACTTTCTTTTATATATATAGATGTACAAAACATATTACTAGCTTTGTTTTTTTACTGTAGGTTAGAAGTAAGTTTCTATGTAAATTAGACCAATACAAATATGTTTAGTACAAGGGTTTTGGCATTGAAAATCTAGAGTTGTATTTATAATACCGTGTATACATCTGCTTAACTCGTAGAACGTATCCATAACAACGTATCAGTAACGCCACACTAACATTTGGCGATATTGTACAACGCCAGACGACCATAAAGCTTCCTCGCCTAATTCAACGATAACACTCATGCCGACCCAATTTTTCTCAACAGCTCTGATAAGACGACAAAATACGACTTTTTTTATTATTTATAGAGTAGTTATTGTTAATACACCAAGTGTGTTTTTGTTATTTTTATTCTAAGATTTTGTTCATTGCTCTATATTTATGATACTACAGTAGAATACTATTTGAATATTAAATATAAGAAAACATAAACAAAGATATATAAAATACTAGCTTTTACCCGCGACTCCGTCCGCGCGGAATAAAAAATAGAAAACGGGGTAAAAATTATCCTATGTCCGTTTCCTGGTTCTAAGGTACCTGCCCACCAATTTTCAGTCAAATCGATTCAGCCGATCTTGAGTTATAAATAGTGTAACTAACACGACTTTCTTTTATATATATAGACTAGCTTTTACCCGCGACTCCGTTCCCGCGGAATAAAAAATAGAAAACGGGGTAAAAATTATCCTATGTCCGTTTCCTGGTTCTAAGCTACCTGCCCACCAATTTTCAGTCAAATCGATTCAGCCGTTCTTGAGTTATAAATAGTGTAACTAACACAACTTTCTTTTATATATATAGATGTACTCGTACATTATATACGGAGTATGGTATTCCACGTTTTTTTTATTTTTTTTATGGATTGACTTAGTACTTAAAATCATTAAGCATGTTTAAATCCTAAAAAAAAACACCCATATTTAAATTAAAAGTCTTATTTCATTCAAGACAATTCTACCATTATAGCATTATAAACTTGAATTAATTTTAATTTAATATTTACATGCTTCAATTATATAAATTAAATCAGTTATTGCTTTCCCTTGTTAAACAAATGTATCGAAAATATATTTTAATTTAAGCCTAGCTTTATTTCTGTATTGTGAATAAAGCGTGAGCCTCGGCCACGTATTTGAACGTCATTACTGACATTAGAGAAACATCGCTAATCCCGGCCGACAAGCCTCTGCCGGCGGCTTTCTGGCGCCCCTAAATATTTTCCCCACATTCCGTACTATATAAAACCTACGCTCGTATTATTAACATACCTATTAGAATTATGTTTTAATCCCTTAGAAATTTCTACGAAAGATCTGAAATAAAAACGAAATAACTATAGTAAGAAAATACCTTTCGATGGGTCCTTTGTATAAGGGCTAAAGTAACAAATTGAAGATTTTTACTTTTTTATGTTAAAACCTACGTCTTAATCTAGTTAAAAACATGCACTAAACAATACACACTTACAGGTGTAGTAGGGGCTCAGTTCTCCGCAACTCCACGACAAGCGCGTATTTTGCGTGAACTTACAGGTGTAAAGTGTTTTGTTTGAAGTAAAAGGGTCTATGCGGTATCTTTTCCTATATGGTTGAATCTTTGAGAGCCTCTCCTGAAAAGTTGTGAATTTGCACATTGGCCCTTAGTCGTGGGAACGAAATTCTATGTCATCTCGATCAACATCAGTAAATACATAGTTAGGTGGACTACATAATACAGGGGGGACCCAAATTCCACTTGTGACACTCTATAATTCATAGTCTGTTATCTCGTAATCATTCATTATTTATTTACTTAGTCTCCTAGCATATATTATGACGTGCATTAAATTGTTTGAGGTTGCCTTATTTAAATATTTTATGTGTCTAAAAACATATTAAGAAGTTAATTTAAGAACTTTACTTGTGTTATCAATGATTTTTTTTTATTATGAAAACGTAATACGTAACGTGCATATCAATGTGTATTTCTTTTTTCATGTTAATTGAAAAAGATGAAAAAAAATAATGGCAGCTTATATTCAGGTATCAGGTTTCTAATAAATTATAAAAGCCGTGAAGTGAAACGATGCAACATTAAAGTTAATTAATATGCTGTCAAATGGGGAAGGCCAAGGCTGAAACAGCCGACATCACTTTATTTTAAAGATACGAATAAATTTACCCAATTAACCTTCCAAAGGGAGCAATAAAGTTAAATGGAACAACCATGAAAACAGACCGAGATTATATTCAATATTAACGGGGAGACGAAAATTTTCCAATACAACGTTAAAATATTCTCTCGACTGGTTATTGTCGTAAGTCTAAAATTTTCTTTTGTTTTTAAAAATAATTTAAGATAAATCTTAGTTTTTTATAGTTCTTATCATTCTTTAGTAAATTTACAATACACTAGAGATATACATAGTTTTATTAAAGAATATTGTAAAATACAATAAAACTTCGATTTCATTGCCTATGTTGCTGAGAAGTGTTTATCTTATATTTAACTTATATAGGAACGGCTAAAACAATCACGTATATATATCCGGTGTCGTCACCGACTAGTTTCCAGTCCTTCGGGGGCTCTTCATCAGGGTGAGTGGGACTGTTATTATTAGTAATGAACGCGGCGAGACACAACATCAAGTGCTGTCAGTGCTGAAGACGATATTGTGGATATAATCAGTACATTTTGTGCCCCCGGAAACTTCAACACTAACACCAATGACGCTTTGGTATCGAAGGGCTCGAAACTAGTCGGTGACGACACCGGATATATATACGTGAGTGTTTTAGCCGTTCCTAAGTTAATGATAATGTCTCACGAAAGTTTGAATAATTAATTATCTTATATTTATTACTGTAACAGCAAAAACTTCAGAAAACCCTAAGATTATTTAAGTTATGTTGAAAGTCCGAAATTTTATGTATTATTGCTTATTTCGAGCATTGACCATTTTTCCTATAAATTACATTTAGTTCCTTCAAACACACTGTAAATAAATAAACAGCAGACTGGGTTTTACGTCTGATTTAGGTTTCACCGTAGTTATTTTTATACTTTTATAGTAACATGTATATCTGAGTGCTGTGTACATGGACATCAGAGTTAAACCTGTTAGCAATTCAAACAAAGTACCGAAGCACTTTAACAATTTCGACTTAAAATCAAGTCTAAGTGCTGTGACAAACTTGAAGTAATTTACAGGAATATTTCAAATGCATTTATCTTTAATGTTTAATTTATAAGTTTATGTCAAGGTAGGTATAGCATTTTCATCACGAGGTTAATTAATTAAAAAGTTTCTTAGATGGCTAATGGCGTGTCAATTATAGGTAGGCTTTAGTTAGGTATAAATGAGGTTTACAAAATGATGTAAAAAAAAATCTAATCTGGTTCTCTAAATCAGAATATAATTAATATTTACATGGATTTTTAGACAACCTTCTAATTCCAAATAGCACTAATATTATTATTACCTACTTTCAAACAAAGCACATTAAAAAAGTTTAATAAAGTTTTCAAATTCTGCTTTGTATGTGTACAATATGGGGATGCCAAAATTGGCTAGCGGCCGAGAATATAAGCAATATTCGGGGAATTGCTAACAAGTCTATGCTCTGTTTGTATTGTAACATTAGTTGCTGACTTCCTTGTTTAGCTGATATAATATAAATAGCCACGAATTAATAATACAGTAAAAAGTTTCTTGTTTGTAGTAATGAACTTATACTGTATAACATCGTAGGAAGGAAAGCTTTATAGAAAAGAAAAAGAAGAGAAGTTCTTTTTAGCTCAGAATATTTTGAAAATATAGATATTTGCTTAAGTCTTTGTTATGATAACATTGAAAAGAAATAGTTAAAGCAATTAAAAACAGGCACGAGTGTGTATTGCTTTGATGTAGAAACCTTTAATTACACACGTCTAGGAAAATAAGGTTAGACTACGTGAATTGAGTAAATGTACGAGTACATTCTACCCACGTGTATGAACAAACGTTGAAGGCTTTGTTAGTGATTAATTAATTTGTGGACCAGCAATGCTTTATCTGGAAAATGCCACAAAAGAAATCACTAAAAAGTTATTTAAGATAAGTCCGACGTCCAGTATCTAAATGGATCATTATCGGAAAGGTCCCTAATGGTCGTGATCGAGTACTGTAATGTATTAAAGTATTTTCTTCATTCAATCCGGACGTCTTCAATCGCTCTGAAATCTTGATAGATTGATTTCGTTCAAAGTTTGCAAAGTATTTAATCGTTTTTATTTAGTAGTCGATAAAATATTAAAAACATCCCTTTCACAGATAAACTACAGTTTTCTTTTCTATGATTGTTGCACTCTCAAAGATTTCAACGAAATATCTTCTCAGTGTTCATTTTTCATCTTCATGTTTGGGCTGGATTAATTTAAAATTTCTTAACTAAATGTCGATTTCTCTTGTTTCAGGTAGACATTACAGTAAGAAGATATAATGGAGGCAAAGAAAAGAGAAACGTAACATATGCCTGAAAATGGACATTAATCATATAATACTGGACAAAGAAGCAATTAACCGGTTTGAGCAATATACACCGGCCAAACCGGCTCTTAATGGGGGGATCCTCCTGGAAACATGCCAAGACGTGGATTCGATGGCTTCAACTAGCAAAAAACGAGCACAAACTCCACGCCAAAAAGTTATTTGCTGCTTTTGTTTTAAAACCACCAAGTATAGACGAAAACAGTTTATTATTGGATCTCTCACCAACATGGTTATATTCTTTGTTTTATTGGCGTATACTTTCTTAGGATCAATTATATTTTTAACGATCGAAGGCGAAACAGATATAACTGCACGACCCCGGTTATTACCCGATAAACAAAAGATCAGTCAATACGATCACAACAACACGAATAAAAAAGAAGTTGAGGAAAATGATCCAGATTATAGCAACCTTACTGTTTCTGCTAATTATTTTTGGGACGCAAGAAGTAAAGCAGTTGAGAACATTTGGGAGATCACTGTTTCACTAAACATTTTATACAGAGAGAATTGGACTCGACTGGCTGCACAGGAAATATTGAAATTTCAAAATGAATTGATTCAAAGAGTGACAACTGAAATGGCTACTCAATATGGAGTCAGTTATAAAGAATTGGCTCTCGGAGAATTTGGCACCAGTGACAGTAACAATCATTACGAAGAACATGAATGGAATTTGGCACTTGCGTTTTTCTACTCGTTAACCGTGTTAACCACAATTGGTAAGATTTTTGTCATTATCTTTCCACTTTTGAATTAACTATTAGACACAAAGATTCATATTTATTGTATTCAAAGGAAAACTTATCGGAAAATGAACTTATTTCTTATACCCAATTACTACAGATACGAAATAATTTACGGTACTATATCAATGCCAAAAGTTCATATGCCTTAATGTTCTTTTGGCAACTACTATTGTTGTTATAGAATTAATAACTTGTATCACTGTTGCACCATGAAAAACAGAATTTACTGAATAATTTTGATACTCTTTTTTCTTTTTCAGGATACGGTAACATCGCACCGAGGACAATTCTTGGGAAAGGAGCAACAATTATATATGCAATCATAGGAATTCCCCTCACACTAGTCTATCTCTCAAGTGTTGGTTCCCTTTTATCTAAAATGGCACGTAGCGTTTTTAGTCGAGCATTATGTTGCTGTTTATGTTCCAATTGTGGCTACTGTTGTTACGATGAACGACGCATGGCCGAAAAGGAAAGAAGAATGAAGCTTCGACGACAGCAAGAAGAAATGTTAAACAGTCAAAATACAAGCAAAACACCTACGGAAGAATGTTACGTGTTGAAAACTGATAGTCATAAAGATTCCTCTTGTTCAGAACGACCGACTACAAGCACGGTTAAAGATGATGTTATAAGTTGGCCTGATACAGATTCTAAACTTTCAATGCACGGCTTAAGTATTTTAGCTCCAGTTTTATTATGTCTTGCTGCAATTTTCATTTACATTACTTTGGGTGCAATTATTCTATATAACCTAGATAATATGAGTATCGTAGATGGATTTTATTTTTGTTTTATGGCGCTAAGTACAATTGGATTTGGTAGCATAATTCCTGGTATGAGCTATACAACAATTCACGGTGTTAGATATTATACGATTAATTCTACAACACTATGGTTTTGTTCAGTGTACACTTTGACAGGATTAGCTTTAACAGCAATGTGCTTTGGAGTTATTCATGATGAAATTATATACAGGATAAAACATCAACAAAAGGAGTGGTCACAGAAAAATAACACTGTCAATGATGAAGTCAACATAAACGATCCATTTTATATGAGTTCCTGACAAATGTATAAAGGTAAATCAGAAAACTTGTATAGTATTATGGAAGACAATTCTAATATAGATCGTAATAGAATTGAAATTGATAATAGGGAAGTAGTTCTAAGTCTAGATGATATTTCTTCAACAGTTGATACGAATCCGGATTTTCCTCCGCCGCCACTTGAAGAAGAAATTGTAGCGATAGTGACAAAAAAAGAGCCACAGGGAACTTTTGGTAACATGGTAGCGTACAATGCGTTGCCAGAAATGCTCGAACATGTCAATAATTAGATTTTTGAAGTAATTTTTTATACATATTAAGCATTAATTAAACATTTGTTACAAATATAGTTATATAATTTACCGTCACTTGTTGACTAAATACATATGATTTAAATCAAAATATAAAGTCTGATATAGAAATCTAATATCATAACGTTCTCTTAGATTTTCTTTTATGTAAATAACTGTAAATATGTAAAATAAATAAAGAATAATATAAGCAAGTAAATGATGTAAAACATCTTTTAACTAAAATCTATATGTCAACTGTTTATATCATAAAATTTAGATGTAAAATATTTTCATGTGAATAGTTTCTTTGTAAAATTATAAGTCAATAAAATGAAATAATATTCGTATGTCTTTGGTTATTTCATTGTACTTATTATATTTTATAATAATAATAATAATTTTATTTTAAGTAACAATAAACCTAATTACTATATACAACTATTCACCGCCACGTGGAGCTTTAGGCAGTGATTTACATATCTACAATCCAGCCTGCAGGTAATCATAGCAAGGATGGTGTTAGGACTGAGTTGACCCTACGCACCAGGGATACGCATCTTTTCCAGTCGACGCGCGCTTCTGCAAACATCTCTGAAGCGCTGCAGCACCACCACATTAACTTAGAACATTCCTTTAATGATTAAAATATAAAACAATTCTAGTGACCCTTATTCCTGTTTACAAGGGTTGACTTCGAAAATAAGAAAATATGTTTTTCAAAAAAGGACTTACATCAATGGTACTATCCTATCCCTCAACACTAAAAGACGAAGAAAGACCATATATCCTGTAATTGTTGCAGCTTTAGCATGTTAGATATGTCGTCACATACAACTACGAGATGACAAATCGAAGAGATAGTGGATATTAATAGAATTAATATAGGAAATGATCTCATTCATTGCTGGTACTATATACATTCTAGATTACTACAACACACACATTGTTACAAGAACTATTGATGTTTAAGTGTACATATGCATATATAACAGGAATAGCTAAAGGCACTATTGTGTTAAGACCAACGATATATCAACCAACAACTTCAATACACGCACGTACAATAGATAGTAGACTATTACTTACCACTGAATCAATAGGAGTGTAGGAGAAATACATGGTTTGATCTTACAAAGTACACACTATAGTACTACTGCAACTGTTATATGCCTTTGTAATGGTGTGAAAATCATAATTAAATGTGTTATTAAAAAAAATCCGACTGACTGTAGACATATCTTATTACACATCCTTGAAGCACACGCTTCGCTCGTCAAAATCGGATCAGTCGTTTAGCCTTTAAGTCGTCACAATGAATTTCCATACATACAATCCAAATTACATAAAACCAAATTTACATACGAGAGAAAAATCTTTACCCTTTGTAGTAAAGGTAAAAATAAAGTCTCTTCATCACACACAACGGAGTTGTATAAGAGGATACTTAAGTATGGCATTTCAATAATCCAAAGCAATCCAAGCTATAGTACAAATTTCATTTATGTAATCATTAGGAATATAGACAATAGGAAGAAGTTTGTTGCTGAAATAAGCTGTAAATGATAATAGAGTACAGAAGCATGGAAACTTAAAAAGAATTGACTGACGGTAAAATGCCCATCCGTAAGTATTCATATAATAAAAATTTTACAGTAATACGTTTACACCTTTATAAGAGACTCTATCTCTATGTAGGATGGCACTTTAGGCTCAAATTGGTTTCTGGTGCGTTCCTAAGAGGTCCTGGAACCCTCTTCTTTTGGTCAAATATGATTAATTCTGTCTTCCCCTAAAGTCAGGGTATCTTTAGAAGATTTCTCCCGACACAAAAAAGCCACAAAATAAAAGTAGTGTACTTAAATAGATATTTGTAAATTTTTATCATTATTTCTGATTTGAAATATTTTTTATGCATGAAATGTTCATAGTATGCAAAAACGGACTGTAAAATAAAGGCTAAATAAAATTGGATCATTGCAAACTTTAAATAAAAGTAGAAAAATAGAATATTGAAAGAAGTCTCGAGTGAACTTTTAGAACAAAGCCATTTTCGCCTTGCTGAGAGGGTAACTTTACCACTCAGACCGCAATGAGAGAAACTACAGGCTCCGGTTTACGAAATCTTTTACGGATAATAATATTATGTAATTTTTTAAGATATACTTGAACAATGTACATGTATTAACTAAATAATCCATTATGTTATTACATGAAAAACAATTCTACGTTCGTCTGAGTATCATGTTTCGTTGTGTTAGCATACGCCAATGGTTTCGAAATGTCACTTCAAAGTTTCTTTTCAATAAAACGTAATTTTAGTCCTAATTATAGTAAATAATGGCTTAATTTTAATCCCACCGTTTTCTTATAATCAAAGGATGGAAAGGGAAGCGGATTGGACGGAAGAGTGGAGGCGTCCCCTCCACCGTCCATTAAAAATAGGCAACGCATCTGAATTTCCGGATGTCTATGTGCAGCGGTCGCTTCGCTATTTCAGCGAATTCATGTTTCCGCTCGTTCTTTTGCCACCTTATGATATAAAAATAATAATAATAAAGCAGATTGTGATCAAGCACTAGTTTTTCAAAAACCAAAACTTCTCTTATTTCAATAAAATAATAATTACGTGATAAATCGTAAGATAGTGTGATGATTCATTAGCTTAAGGAATAATAGACAACAAAATTAAGGATACAATCAAATGTTTTATATTACACATGAATTCACTCCGAGTGGATTACATTACATTTCCAGCAGATGTCCTTTAAGCTTTATTTTCTCGCAGCGTCACGACACTGGCGTATCGCTGCGCAATCCGTTATTGTTGACTGGAAACATTTCAAGCTATAAAACAACACTATAAGGTATTACAGTGGCCGAACGAATAATAAATTATTATTCGTTCGGCCACTGGTAAATGTTTTTATGTAAAACTGTATGCACCAATTAAAAACAGTCACAGAAGTAGTAGATTCTTGATATATTGGAGATAAGATTTCTTGTCTAAGATAATTAAGCCGAAGGAAAATAAAGTAAAATAGACGAACATGGATAAGCGAGAGTCATTGTTCCGTCCCGACGAATGACTACCATGAGAGAAAAATTCGATTTAGAAAGAAAATTCTTTAAGCGAGAAAAATATCGCGGTACCTTCGCTTATCCAGGTTTGACTGTAAATGAATGAGAACCTTTTTTATCGCCGACTAAAAATAATATGGTGAAGTTATCAAAATATGACAAAATTGAGTGACCTAAACATAAAATTCAAAATCAGTATATGGACTACAAGTTACTGATTTAATCTAATATCTTACTAATATTATAAATTCGAATGTCTGTATGGATGGATGGATGGATGGATGTTTGTTTGAATCTCCAGAACGGCTCAACGGATCTCGATAAAATTTGGTTATAGATGTTAATCATAGCCTGGATGAACACATAGGCTATTATTATTTTTTTTAATTACGCGTGGACAGAGTCGCGGGCAACAGCGAGTTGTTTTATATATTTAAATATAGACAGCTATAATTTGCTATAGAAGTTTAAAGAGGCTCTAAACTACATAGATTATAGGTATAATTCATAAGGAATATATTTGCAAATTAGTTAGTTGATTATTTTTTCCTTATGGAGGCAATTAGAACATAAAGTATATTTTCTGATTTTTACTCTTTTCCACTTTGACTTTTCTTCAAAGAAAAAGTTTTTCCCTTTCTGCGCCTACGTTAACTTTTCGGCGAAGAGTTTTCGGCAAAAGGCAAACCTTTTATTAACTTATCTTTCATCATAAGTCATACATTTAACTTGTCTTCAACTAATAATGTATTTGGAATACGACTACGATATTAAATACTATGTTTTTGAGGACGGTTAATTAGAGAGGTTTTGATGCTGATGTAAAGTGGGATAATAAGTAAATACATGTACCAGCAATTAAATTTCAAATTAGACCCATTTGTGCAAAGTATAAAGTTAAAATTAGTCATTCGTATAACGTTAGAAATTTAGTCGAAAAAATCCTGCATTTTAAAACCTTTGAATCTAAGCACCTGACATATATGAATAGTTAAAATTCACAAATAAGTTTCTGCAGATATCGAGATGGAAGTTTGAACTTCTAGAGCTTATATTTACATTGTTTCTCTCAAAAGAAATTCATATTTCATAAAACGATGCTATCACGAGCAAGTTTATTGCCAATAAAACTCTGGAATATGTATCAACTCGATGCTCAAATATTTAATCTCATCGTTTTGAATCGAAAAGAAATCGTCTATAGTATATAGTCAATTTTAGGGGTGGCCAACAAGGTTAAACCAGATATCTACTGTTTACTGACGAAACCTTATTTATCAATTTCAAACTTTGTGAAATCTTAAATAAAACAGCAAGGTTAAGTACGCGAATATGTAGTTTTTTTTGTATTCAAAATAATTGCATTTGTAAGTGTGAGCATTGTGTCAGAATTTAGTTTTGTTTTACGTATTTATACTGTTTGCCTTACTACGATCCACTGGACTAATAGTCGATGGATCAAGCCTTTAGTCACCCCTGGACTATACCATTGTTGTAACTTAACCTACCATATAACAATATTTCTCATATTTATTTAGCTCTTTATATTTATGCATATTTAATAATGGCTTAAAGTGGACTCCGTATCTATTTTTAGGGTACTAACGGCCGCACTTTGATATTTGATGACTTCCTTAGTGACCACTAAGCCCGTTAGAAGTAAAAAAACATTTAATACATAACAATTTAAGTAACCAAGGTTCGACGGACAGACACAGACGGATACTCACAACATATGACATAGTTTCCACGGTGCATTGTTTACTTCCGTTTTATTTTAATTTTGATTTTTTTATATCATAACTTGGCAAACGAGCAAGCGGAGGGGACGCACAGATAACCGATATAGCCTCTTCTTATGCGTCCTTCCTCCTTCAAATCCACTTCCCCTTCCCAACGTTTCCTTATAAGAAAAGGGTGGCAAGGGAACGGGGGCTAAAATTAGGCTTCCGGCACCACACTCAGCAGACGAAACGCGGAATTGCTTGCACTTCACGCCTGTCTTCGGTATGGTCGTGGTATTGCAATAGTCTTTCCGGTCCATTCTTGCACCCAATAAATATTGATGTTGCAGGATCTACCACCGTTAAACCGTCATTTTCCGTTCATGTTGTTCTGCACCGTGGAAACGTGCCATAAGGTTCGCCCTAGTTCATTATTTGAAAGCCGTTTACAGAATTTCAAATACCATAGATAGCTGTAAAATCCAATAAAAATGAGAAAAAATCATAAAGCTTTTCTTTATTTGGTCATAAAAACCTTAGCAATGACTTTATAGCAAAAATAATGGTATTATATCAACATAATTTTTAACTTTCTGCACAGAAATCATACAAAGTGATTATTTCGATTAAATTATGTGAATCCTTATTTGTTATTTTGTTTTATAAAAGTAATTTACAAGGTTTCTTTTTTGAGGAAATTACACAATGTAAGTTTTTGTCTTAACCTCTCAATGTATTCAAAAAAGAGCTATAAAAATAAATTGAATTTTAAAATTAAAAGTAACATCAAATAGCGTCAGTTGCTCAGGGGTTAAGCATTTGACTTGTAATCTACAAGTCCTGGGTTCAAATCCCGCCATACAATAAAGTGTTTTGCAATCCTCGATTTCGACACATTTACATCTATCCGACGTTTTTACAATGAAAGAAAATATCGTGATGCATAAATCTACGAAGAAATTCAAAGATTTGTGTGAAGTCAACCAACCCGAATTGGGCCAGCGTGGTTGACTATGGCCTAGTAATATCTAACTTAGGGTACTCCGAGCTCCTCAGCGGAGACATATAGAAGGCTGATGATAATTATGATGACACATTCAAATTGTATATTTAATTATTATTTCTTAATTTAGCAGTTCCAAAATTGAATTGTTAATATTTTTTAACCTTGTAAAGAAACTAAGGATCCTATGGGCTTCGTGAAACTGTTGATAACAGATGTGCTGTAGGCGATTTCATTTTATGATTTTTCAGGAAAAAATTTTTAGGAATGCTAATAAGTCAGTCATTTTATGAATGATCAATTTTTCTATAGAAATATACCACAGCGATAAAATTCATATCACGTATACATCTTTACAACGAAAATAAAAGGCTTTATGATGAGTTTTATTACGATTCGAGGCCGTTTCGATATCAGAAAAATATTTTCTCCGTAAATTATGGGGAGCTTTTAAGCAAACGAAAGCCATTCACTCAAAACATTATCCAGTTGAAGACAAGTTAAATAAAAGTATGCGAATTATTATTAAAATTTCATAACGTTTTGTTCTATAATTAATATTTAATGATCTTCGATCTACTCGTATAATATACCTCTTTCAAGAAAAAAATGTTAAAGAAAGTGTTCAAATCTTACGTCATCACTAAAAAAATTAACATGTCATTTTTTTTGTCTTAATTACTTATTCCAGCTTTTCTAATTCTTAATGCAATGACATTAATAATAAAAAAAAAACATAATAAAAGCACAAATAATTATAATAAATTCATTTTCCTTGAAGAACAACCTAAGTCATATGTCATATTTATCACTACCAAAAAATATTAGTATATTTTTAGTTTTTAGTATGTTTTAGTAAACAATCATCTAAATAACTTCCTTAAGACATTTTTCGCTCTTCTTGTCACAAAATATTATGTTCAGGCTGCAACAATTAGAAAATCAAATACAATATAAATATGACATTATAACAAACATATTGAAACAACTTTACCTTTATAAAGCTGTAATGACAAAATTATTTAAACTTCAACTTCATCTTTGTGTCATAAATTTAAAAAATAAAATAATCGAAAATAAATACACAGACAAAAAATGACATTTTAAGCCATTGAATAGTAAAATATTGTTAATAAGCTTTATCAAACTTTAATAAAGTTAAATAAATAAATTTTTATTTGAACTCTACCACGTCAAGTTCTAATTAAGTACACTTGATGCATTTCAATTTTAGTAGGTAAAAGGGGAATAATAAAAAAGGAAAGAGCGCCGACCACCGCCGAGGAGTAATGAAGCGACAATTTTCATAAAAAATTGTGTTACCGCCGCGAAATTGCAAGAGCGATGAGAAACATTTTACACAATCTACTTACAACAAAACAAGTTCTTGTTGGAAGGCTCAATTTTTTTATTAAAATTTGCTTTTGACTTTGGGGTTTTGTACTGATATTTAGGTATAATGTGTAACCTATTGTCTCATTCTTATTCAGAACTGGCTTACATAATGACCAAGACCAGTCTGGAAAGCCTGCAACGACGAAGGAGAATTTATGCATAAAATTTTAATACGAGTATATATAGCACGTACATAAAATGCACGTAAGCGTAAAATGTATGGCGGGCGAGAGAGTTGTACCAGGACCAAGGCGACTGTTAGTCCGTGACATCTGCCTACCCATGTTGGTCACAGTCATGAGTTATAGTGTCATTTTTGTCCTTCAAATCTTATAGGTTTTCAAATACTCGATCTTAATGCAATATATTATTTTAAGTACAAACTAAAATTTTGTTGGGGTTCTTAAAAATATATTATTTTGTGCACTAGCTGTTAAAAAAAGCTTTATATGTATTTATGTGTTCTTCCAGACTATGTTCTACATCCGTGCCAAATTTCGTCAAGATCCGTTGAGCCGTTCTGGAGATACCTTCAAACAAACATACATCCATCCATTTAAACATTTGCATTTATAATACTAATAAGATTCAAGGTTCCTTTTTTGTAACTTTTTTTCGTTCTTCTCTTCAACAAAAAATACAACAGTAATAAAACATTTTCTCCTACATGTAAAAATATAATACTAAATGGAAATGATGTTTACTAAGAAATTTAATTTGTACCAGCGAGTATAGCATCCAAGGAACTTAACTTGATTATACGACAACAGACTCTAATTATACTTCGTATTATATAACGTATACTTAAAAGGTTAATGATGATCTTCTTCTGGTACTATTAATTTTTCATTTCATAAAATAATACCAAAAAATAATTATTAATGAAGTGGCATTTGGGGATTTTACCTCACATATTTATTTCAATTAAGGGCATATTTTTTAGCCGACTTCAAATAGAAGGCAGTTACCAATTCAACTGTATTTTTTATACAAGTTATCGCGTAGCTCCGCCCCTGGTGCTCTGATTTAGATGTTTTTTTTTATTGAAAGGTAGTGCTTGCAAATGGGACCCGTTTTTTTATTAATTTTTAAAATAATTAGAAGACTAGTAGATTTTTTAAAATATAATTTTATCTGTTCTTTGTTTAATTATTAAAAAAGGCGATTACTTTAGAACAGGTGCCTTCTGGTATGAAGTAAGGGTCAATAACGATTAAATATTATAACGGTGTGATAAAGTTTAATTGCACTAATAAATGTTAACTCAAAACATCTCATTAAGTTGAAAAGAAAACATCGCTGACCTACGAACAATAGAAACATTTTTATTTTTAGGAAATTTTCTTTTGTAGACTTGGAAAATATAATTTTATTAAGTGGTGTGTATAACAAAAACATTTTCCCTAAAAGTTATCAAGTATTAAAATGTTTAGATTAGGACAATTTACACATTATGAATGAAATAATGTTAGCTTTTTTTTTGGAAACTACTTAGCGTTGCAATCTTACTAATATTATAAATGCGAATGTTTAGATGGATAGATGGATGGATGGATATTTGTTTGAAGGTATCTCTAGATCGGTTGATCGGATCTTTATGAAATTTGACACATGTAGAACATAGTCTGAAAGAGCACATAGGCTACTAATAAAGTTTTTTTTTAACTTCGCACGGACGGAGTCGCGGCCGACAGTTAGTAGTAGAATAAAATCAAAAGAGGCAACGCATTTGCGATTCCTCTGGTATTGCAGATGTCCATGGGCGTCGATGAACACCTTGGTGTTCCCGCTGCTCGTTTGCCCCTTTTTCTTATAAAAAAAGAGGTCTTATCGTACTTAGAATGGCATAAATTGGGCTATTATTTTCATTGATCCTTTCCCACTTTAAGAAGTACATGCGCAACTATGCTAACACGATTTTTGAACCTGCCCAAGTTAGGGGTAACTAGATATTGATCAACCACTCTGTTCCAGTGCGAATTGACTGGCTTCAAATATGTATTTCTTCGCAGCTATTTGCAAGGACAACTACTAGATTTCTCATAAATATGACATTATTAAGTTATTATGCACTGTGTACTTTACCTTAGCGAAATAAAACTCGAAAAAAGGAAAACAAGAGAACGTTGAGAATAATTTTATTGTTAGTCCTATTTTATTTGTTCGTATACTTTTCTTAACAGAGAACACGCATTAAAATAAAATTAGAAAAGTTTGATTTTAAAAATAGAAATGGCCCGAGTTTGACTTCGTCGTTTTTGTTAAACATCATAACGCTTTCTAGCATCTTAATGTTAAGTTCAAAAGAAAAATGTCTAACTTTTCTTTCGATAGCCCCGAATGGTATTGTTCTTTTTTCCCTTTTTATTACTTTTGTTAATGTACAATTTTAATCTTTACCTTAATAAATGAATGGAGAAATATCAGAATAATGTTTATTACTCAAATTTATTACACCGTCTGTTGCAAAACTTCTTTTTCACACTAGTCGCGCACGACTATGTATGAGAAACCTAGATTTTCCAGTTGGACTGATTCTATATTCCAATCGCTCAGTGAAAAGGAGGTCTAAACCTAAGTTATAATTGCTTGTATTTTACGCTACATTTATAGTATCATGAGGTTATTTAAATGGATGTCAAAGATTATAAGTATTCAAAGAATGTAAAACCTTAAATATATCTGCCAAAATAAAGGTAATTTGCAAAACCTAACGCATAAATACACCCATACATCTTGGTTTTATAGATTTACGTTGTCTGACTACACAATTTAGCGGAGATGCGGTAAGTGCATGACGTAAACGAATATATGAACACTCTTATACTGTACGTACAATGTTTGAACTAATCGAATGTTTGTTTAAACCATCAACATACTCGTGATGATGTGCTGCAGAGGTGACATTGATGATTTCGCGGTGTTCTAACAGTTTTGTAATATTTGATAAATCATAAACGATTACAACACTGCTTCCTAATTCACGAAACCATTAAAAAAATCCAATTTCAATAGAGAAGACGATCGACCGAACTGCTTCGCTTTATTCTTTATTTTTTCTTTGCTTGATTGAACATTTCAAAATTTTATTATAGTCATGTCAAAAGATAATTTTGTTGTGTAAAATAAAATCTCTAACCAAAGTGTACAACTTCATATTCACAAAAAAAAAACTGTACCTTACGGAAGGTAGGATAAAAAAGGAGTTTATCTTGGACTTTGTTATTCAATGAGTTATTCAACTATTAATACATTATCAAAATATTACGTTAAAATGGAATATTTTAAGTACTTACATAAAATGTAAACAAAAATAATCTTTGCGCTTTTGACGACTACGTGTTTGTTTCTCACCTTAAAGGACATTGTGCAAACGGTGTGCTCTGCTGACGGTCGACTGGACAACATACGCAAGGCAAGTGAGTTAAAAGTATTTAAAAAAATCTTTATTGCACCAAAAAGGATTTCTCACAAAATTGGTGAGGCACTGTCTACTGAACTAGAACAGTGAACAGTGTCTTCTCTTGTGTATTAAGAGTAAGTTGTTACATTATAGTGTTGAAAGATAATAAATAGTGTACAAATAGTAAATAAGTAAAACAATTGAAGCTTGTAAATAGTTTGTTTTAACAAAAAAAGTTCGAAAAAATAAATTCCAATATCAATTGTTTCACTTTAACGGCCTAGTCAAATTAATCATTACATAATTTTACACATAATATGTTTAGGACAGGAAGAAAATAATACACTTCTAGTGTCTTTTCCCATACAAAAATAAACCTTCATATGCAGTCGAATATAGAATAACAAAAAAAAAAATTAAGTAACAAGAAATAATTTTTATTTAATAATACCTTATTCAGATTTGTATTCATCCCAGTACATCACTGCACTGATATTTGTATTTAATATTTCATATTGTCATCCCTATCATACCCTTAGACTAAAAAGACACAACAATATGTGTCATTACATATGTCACTGCATTCAAAATTCACAGTAAGCCCTTTTGTAAACAAGGCAACGAAAAACTTTTGAAGAAACTAATATTGTATTTAGGCGTCGCGAGCATCTCGCAGAGCGCGTGCTAAGTATACACAACATTTAACTATTTTTTTATAGAATTAACGATAGCAGCGCCTCTCATCAGCGAGATATCCTTGTTTGCCTACATATGTCAATTGTAAAGATTTGCTTCGCCATCTTGAAAATAACAGCGAATTCTAATAGCGAGCGAATGGCTTTCTGAGCTGACGAAAGAGTAAAATGTCGGAGACGCGGGCTTATGTACGAACAATTATGAAATTTATTGCATAAATCGTTTACCAACTGAAATTACCAGGTTTCGAAGATATACGTTGCCTTGTTTATGAAGAGTCTTATTACATAAATAATTGACAAATTAACTAAAGCACAATTGAAGAAAGTTTTATTATTTTGGAATACACAGAGGTCCAACATGAATGTATCCTGTTGGACAAACTGAATGTGATTTTATAACTGCTTTGGATTTTCGATACGTAGCAGTTGTTGTAGTGTAGTTGTTCATATAGTCATTATTTGTCACATCTAAATTATTTTCATTATTCTTCGATATATCTTCACAATTAGTTGTTAGTGAAACGTAGATAATTAAAGCGAGGAATACCAAAAGCTTCATTTTCTCCTTTACTCGTATTTTGATAACAAGCTCTTGTTACTATTGATATATCAAAATTATATGTATTCTTCTGTAAAATGCAAAATGTAATTGTATTTTTTTTTTAATCTTAAAAGAAAAAAATACGAACAAGATGACACAAATATAAACTAAATAATGCTAATTTACTATTGGTAGCTTATTTATAGTATTTGAGAAGTTTAAAATTGCAGATAATGTTAGAGCATAATGTACGAGTAACCAGGACAAATAAGACATAAATCTCGACAAAATTCAAACAATATCACAAAGAAAGAAGACAATTAGGTACAATTTAAAATAATAGTAAACTCAGATTTGACTAATGCTTATTTAAGTGATTTCTTAGTGTAGATTTTCAACTGTAATTCAACACTAAAGGAGTAACCCTTAAGGACTTAAATGGTTATGAGTGTGAAAATGGAACTATGTTAAATTGACTAACCTTAGTAGCTTCGGTGAACAATTTTATTTAGGTAATTTTCCTTATGTTTTCTTGCATAAATATTTTCACATTTCTGAGTAACTAAGATACGTCCGTACTTAATACATCTTTAGTGTAAATAAAGAGAAATATTATTTAGCTTATCAATATATTAAAATACGACAATATTTAGGTCGTTTTACTTTGCTTCTCTATCTCGTATAAGCTATGATGAGTTCAATATCAAAGTTCATTTGATAAGTTTATAATTGTATATTTATACATTGCACAGTTTATAAAAAACACTCGTATGTTATAAAGTAACAGAAACAGAAGAAATTTCCTCACAACTGTGACAAAAAAAAAGTTTCAAACGAGTAAATACTTTAGGATTGCTACATCAAATAAGTGCTTGTTCAGGTTCAAAAGCGGGCGCGATGGCGGGTGCGGTCGCGATATATATATCAAAAATATGATGTAACATGCAAGTGTTCACGTAAGAATCGCACGTGCGGTCTATATAGCGGGCGAGCTAGCGAAAGACGCGCGCGGTGCGCTAGCGATAGTGCCAAACGTTTGCGATTTTTTTGTGTGTATACGATGAACTAGCGTCAAGTAACTTCAAGCAATGGGCCTAGCACTTATATTTGTGACAATCGCCTTGTGTGACAATCCTTAAGGATGATGACACGATGGCGATTTTCATATCCTTCAGAATATTAAGTAAGGATTAATCCTTACTTAATATTCTGAATGCAAAAAAATCCCTGTCTGTCTATCTCGCTTTCACGCCAAAACTACTAAACGGATTTTAACTACATTTGGTACATGGATAGTGTAGTCTAGAGCCACAGGAAGCACACGGATTACTTACTAACGTGAAAAAAGGTTGTAAGGGGTTAAAAGAGAGCTGGTAATTTAAATAGAAGTCTCGTCATTTTTACAGTAATAAGCTTGAAACTTATTTTTTAGGCTGTTAATAAATATGACGTTCAAAGTTTGTAAAAGTTTTACTCTAATTGGTACTAGAAAAGGTACTAGGGTGTAAAGTTGATTGACGACATGAGTCGATTGTCAATTCATGCTATATCCACTGTTCAAACTTTTCTTTAGAAACAAAAGAAAGTATTCAATAAGATCGTCACCTATCTTTGTGTTTTCAACTTCTGACTACAAGTTATAGATCCGCAAACACCCGCGCGTTCCAGGTGAACAAACACTTAAAGGCAACTACTCGTATCAAACGACATTGTATTTGTTAATAACTAAAGGTTAATTTCTGCTTTATGATACTATGTAATACAATGTAAAAATTGCGTCTAAAATGAGTCTTTTGCTCTAACACTTACGACTCTTCTAACTGATGACAATATAATCAATAATAATAATACATTTATTAAAAGAAACGCCATCTATTGGAAAGAAAGAAAAACGATATTTGAGAAAATCTTCCTTTATCAAAGTTTATTATATCCGAGTCAATATCATAAACATTTAAATAAATTTAGTTGAATATAACATGTTTATGAAGTTTTATAATCTATAGTGTGTCAATATAACTTGTTCAGACAATCTTATTTGTGTCACGGACACTTATGCATAATAATATACTGAAATAAATGTTGACTTGTTCGTATTTTATGAGTTCCAAGTACCGGTAATCTGAATGCAATTAAACTTTGACAGTTTATTGCATGAACTAAGGGAGTAATTATATATGATTTTAATGGATCTTACAATCTTTAATTAAAAGATAGTTTAATAGTTGAGGTTACGAACCAGGAATTTAAAACTAGTTGGTTCAAAACCCACCACTTCACACACAAAAGCTTGGAACTTAATTAGAATCAAAATCTGCCGTTTAAATTGTCCACTAAGAAATATAAAAAAAAAAAACAATACTATGTTATCTCTGTCAACAGATTATTAAATTTGAAGCAAATGTATTAAAATTTAAATAATAATGTAAAAATACCTTAGATACTTAAACAAAAATGGTTTTAGTTAAGTTTTTGGTTTTGGCTAATTTACTGTTTAAAGAGTTGTAGTAGCTAGTGTAAAAATATTATATATAAGGTTATGTGTGAATAATAACGTATATTTAACTAGAACATGATTGTAGTACTGTTCCACTGAGATTATGTTATTACATGTACATGCTACATGTACTTACCTACTGTTTAGAAATATATGTCAAAGTATGTCTTGGAATGAACATGTAACATGTAAACTTTTTGAAAAATTTAATTTAAAAATAAGCTTACTTTCAATAAATGTAAAGTTTGTTGTTGTTGAATACAGTAGCAGTTGCATTGTATTTTATTGAACCAGTATTTTATATTAAAAGAAAGTAATAAGTGCCCTATGTGTTCTTCCAGACTTTGCTCTACCTCTATCAAATTTCATCGAGATCCACGCAGCATTTCTGAAAATATCATCAAACATTAATCCTAGATGGATCCATCCATCCATCATTATTATGAAATTATTACGAAATTGACGCAAATATTACGAATTGAAATTTAACTATTATTTTACGACAGGCACTTAATTATTTATTTAAACGAATAAGTGGCCGTCGTAAAAGTATACTGAACAGCTACAAGCATGAAACTTGATTTAATTTTTCAGAATGAAATCTATAACAGGTCATCCTCTAATCATCGTTACTGAAGAAGATGTTGAAAAATCACGATCATTATGTGGAGTTGAACAACCAGAACGAATAAAAGAGAGCTTGGATTCTATCGATGAATGGTGTAAGAAACAAGATCATCTCGTAGAAGCATACAATAATTTAGGTGAGTCGTTATTAACATCTTATAAGTGCCGTGACACCAATGTGTCATCTTCACAAAAAAAAAATCATTGTATACAGCGCTATCTTATTTTTATATTTGCAATTAAAAAAAATCCTTAAATTTTATGTTTAACTAGCTGTCGGCCGCGGATTATTAATGTTCATTTGTTTTTCTTTTTTGTTGTAAACTAGCTGTCGCGTGCGACGTCGTCCGCGCGGAATTAAGAAAAACTTAATAGGTTATAAGTAGCCTATGTGTTCTTTCAGACTATGTTCTGCATCTATGTCAAATTTCATTAAGATCCATTGAGCCGTTCTAGATACTTTCAAACAAACATCCATCCATTCATCTAAACATCCGCATTTATAATATTAGTAAGATTAACTTGTTCTTTTAAATTGACTGGAAATTCCAAGGATGAAATTCTACGAGTATCATTTAATCTTCATAATTATATTTCTACTACTAATCAAATCTAAATTCAAAAGTGTCAGTCAATTAGTAGTGTTTGCTCTGATTTTATCATCCACTGTATAACAAATTCTGACGTGAAGACATTTGAAGAATACTTTTAAATTAAGTTATCAGTTACCAATGGTTTTGATTGCTGGTTATTGTCAGCTATTTATAATCGACTTTGAACCTTTTTTGCTCTTGCATACTAGAGAAATCGATCAGCATTTCTAAGATTAGCACACATAGTCTTGAGTTTTAATTTTATATAAAATGATACCTGTTAACCGTGTCTAAATTGATAATTGATAATTAAACCTACGTAGGCTTAGTAAATGGCATAGAAAAACAAACATGACACGACAGCTTCAGTACGAAAAGGACCTTGTATCACTTTTTCCATATCGTCAGGAGGGCGCTAGTGTGCTATCACAATTTAGTTTGACTATTGACCACCGGGTCAGATCTCCTTATCAATTTATAATATTACTACTACGACTTATTTAATACTCGAAGACGAGCGTTATAAAATTATTACCCAATGTGCACCCTGTATATGACGGTACTAGCGATCTCACTTAGTTGCTGTTAAAAAAATCTAATTTACCTTCTGTTACATTTCATAGCGTAGTACCAAAGTGTCTGGACAAGTTATATACACTTTTATTGTAACTTTGTATTTTGTGCCCTGTTTGTTTTTGTTTGTGTAATATAATAAAAAATAACTATAGTTACACTTCGCTGTTCATATTGACAACTAACTTATGCCGGCGAATTCGTCTGCATGGAATTAAAAAAAAACTAATAAGAGATTTTTCACATTTTACTCAGTGATAATGAAGCTTTATAACGGCAAAATAAGTTTGTAAATAAGTTCTGTAGCTTTGAGTTTATTGGTTACATAGAAAAATACAAATCTTTGCTTATAAAAAGCAATATATTAGTTTTATACTCTTATAAATAACAAGACTTATATTAACTAAGAATTTTTCCTGTTAATGCCAATTATAAAGTCTCATTAAAAATACCATTATGTTATCATTTAAAAGGCATTATAATAAGTTGCATTATATTTACTACATTTTCTGTGAACTCGGTTCCTTGAGAACTGTCTATACATATTAGTAATATTTAAATGTCTGTTGTAGAAAAAAATAAACGTGTTTCGCACACATGATGCTTAGGTAAAATGAAAATCCAATTTTTAATTTTTTTTTATGCTTGTACACAAGGCCGCGTTTGTTCCGGGTAATCTACAGAACGGCTGAACCGATTGTTTCGGAACTTTGACGTACTGGCAGCTGATGCATGCGGGCATATTATATATTACTTTTTTCTGCGCTGACGAAGTCGCGGGCGACAGATAGAAAGTAATTTAGATTAAATATACGAAAGCTATACAATAACAATAAAACGTGATGTGTGGTAGAGATAGAAAATGTGATAGACATACATGGATAAGAGGGAAAGAGGAAAAGGATTTGATATCTTCGTTATTAAACTAAGATACGTCATTGCACAGATTCCTTTGAAAATGTTACTTTATAAAAAAAAAAAAATTATTACCGTAAATCATCAAATTGTTTGAGAGACTTGTTAGAAATATTTGTACTAAATGTACTTATTTTTATTTCAGATCGTAATATGTTGGAAAGATTATTTCTATTAGCGCGTGGATCTGTAGAGGCCACGAAAACTAGACTTGATAAGATACTTACTTCTAGAGGAATGATGCCAGAACTCGTACTGAATAGGACTTTAGAAGAATTTGATGAACTATTACAAGGCTTGTAAGTAAAATATGACAGTAAGAATTTATAATAAATTCTTTAGACCTAACTATAAAAACTTAGACATTGTTTAACATTGTAACTTACAAATATGTCAACCTTTATACCGCACGCTGTAATTAGACATTACTAGAGATCATAATTATTGTAATATGGATAGACTTTCGAAATGCGATCTTAACAAATACATTTAGGTGATACATATTTTAAGCGAAGAATATAATTTTTATAACAATGTTCACACGTCATTAAATAAATGGTGTCTTTTTGTATAATTTTTTTTTTATATTCCAAGGTGGCAAACGAGCAAGCGGTCACATGAATTCGCCGAAATGGCGAAGCGACCGCTGCCCATAGACATTCGCAATTGCAGATGCGTTGCCTACCCTCAATCGACGAAGGAAGAGACGCACAAAAAGACAATATTTAACCTTCCTATGCATCTCCTACTCCATCAAAGCCACCTCCCCTTCCCATCCTTTCCTTATAAGAAAAGAGTAGGAAGGGAAAGAGAACTAAAATAAGGCCTCTGGCACCACACTCATCGGACGAAACGCAGAATTACTTTCACTTCACGCCTGTCTTCTGTATGGTCGTGGTATTTCACCGGGCGAGCCGACCAATTCGTGCAACTGATGTTGTTGTTGCTGGCGTCTACCACTGTTAATAATAATAATAACTAAACATAAAAGTAATGGTTATTTTTTTTTTCAGAATATATACTCCACTACCAAGACTATATTCAGTCGATCAGTCAAGGATCATGGTGACACAATTTTTTCCAGGAAAACTGGATAACTTTAATTTGCTAAGTTACTTGCGATATTGTTTTATGGTAAGAGTTTTAAAAACTAGGTAATACTAAGTACTTGGTACATATCAGATACATACAAATACAAAGTATACTTGATGTATATTCCTCCTTCTTCGTCTTCCTTCTTCCAACAATCTTTCAGGTCCTAAGAGACCGTTTTTCTCTAAAAAAGGAAACGAAAGTTTTAGCAAAATTAAAATTGTAAAAGAGCTATAAACGTAAATCAACACAAGAGGGTGGTTGAGACAGTTTTAGACTAAATCCTGATAGAAGATTTGACCCAAGCAAATCGGTTTTCTGCAGTAGCCATCCTTTAGTTGATACTAATAAAGTAAAAACAATTGTCACGAAGCAGAATAATGATAAACATTATGATATAATTTATTGGTTCTTTTTCGTTCCAGATTGGTGAATATAGATTGTATTACGACTACTGTTTGTCAGAAAGGTACATAGTCGACTTGGCCAATGTAAATTTGAGCCTTTTAAGTAAAATTAATCCAGTTATTTTAAAGAAAGGTGAAATACTATGCAGTGTAAGTATTATAACTTTAATCGTTGATTTCCAGGATTTTTATGAAAATAAATATTAAAGGGAAAAAAATTGATTCACTTGAATTCACAACTTTATTTCATCCTATGTTTATGTGTAAGTTTTTTAAAGATAAATTACGTATATAACATGAAGTACCAGATAATTAAATAATATTACAGGAAGGTCTCGGTACAAAAATTAAAGGTATACATATTATAAATGCCCCACCATACGTGGACAAATTTCTATTTATACTGAAACAAGCGCTGAGAGAAAAAGTAGCCAGTCGAATACACGTCCACAGTTCGTACGAAGATCTAAGACAACATTTACCTAAAGAGATCCTGCCAATGGACTATGGTGGTGACGAGCAATATGTTGAAAAATTAGCTTGTAAGTGTTACTCTTAGATTATATTAATTCGTATTATAGACAAAGTATATGACAAGGAAAACTTTAAAGTATGTCGATATATATAGGCCTTAGAAGAGAAGGGTGAATCGCGTGAAAAGTGACTTGATTAAGGAGTGTCGGTAAAAATAAAGAATGATACATGAATTTGGAAGACAGTAATCTGTTGTGTCGACCACACATAGAATTGGATAAGTACAGGGAGATGATGAGTTAAACAAACTTACTACTTTAAATAACTAGAAGACTTCTGAGAATTAGGTCGCACGTAGTTTAGAAATCTTGAAAAATAGGGATCGTAATTGTTTTGTTTTTCTTACTAATATGTTTAGGTTACTTTATTTGGAACGAATATTTTTCTGCAATATCACTTACTCTTATCATATCTGAATTTTCTTTCACACAATCTATCCATACTTTCTTCAGTCTTCTTCTAACATCCATCCACATTCAATCTTATTTCTTTTTTTCTTCATGCGACCTACATCTACGTAGAATATATTCATACCAACCTAACAAACATGAAGTGAACAAATATTTCTCTTATTTTTTTAGCACAATGGAGAGAAGAACTTACAACTAAGAAAGCAAGGCAAATAATAAAAGATATGGATAAGTTGGTGAGCGACGAAACAAAACGAACTAGTTCTAAATTTAATGAAGAATATATGGGAATGCCGGGATCATTCAGAAAATTAACAGTTGATTAATTATAAGAAGCTACGTCTACATGAAGCCACTAACTAGTCCGCACTAGGTTCTAGGATCACCTGGAAACCCCACGATTCCAGAATTTTATTCCTCCATCTGATCGTTGGATGCGGTAAATGGATGACCTCATACTGTAGAAGGTATTGGAGATGGCCTATGTCTAGCAGTGATGTAACACAGGTTAATGAAATTTATGTCTACATGAGTCGCGTTGTCTATCTTGTATTGTCCTTGGGTTAAAATGTCGGAACTCCTGAACAAAAACTTATGATCTTTTATATCAATCTTTTAAAAAACATAGATGTAAACTTTTAGAGTTCATTGGTAAAATCATCAGGCCATAGGTAAATGATAAGTAAAAACTTTATAAAAGTAATCCGACATAAAGGTATTTGACACAATTATTCTGTTTCAATACTTCTAATCTCTTATAATATTGATAAATATTTATACATACTGTAATACAGACTTATGTTAGATGCAATTCAAAGTAATTCAGTAAACTTTATTTCAAAAATGTCCTATTTAAAATAAAAATAAAACTGGTGATAGTAAGTATACATTTTAGTACTTATAGTCATTATTATTAAGAGGGTTAAGGAATCAAATAGTTTACAGATTAATAAAAAAAATACCAAAAATCATTAGTTTAATTTGAACAATCCGTAACCTTTATTTACAACTAACTTTCGCTCGTGACTTCGTCTGTTCAGAATTTAGAAAGAAGCTTAAAGGCTTTATGTTCTTCATCTATGCTAAATTTCAGCTAGATTCATTTAGCCGTTCTGGGGATACGTAAAAATAAACATCCAGCCAACCATAAACTTTTGAATTAATAATATTATTAATATTATTAGTAATAAGTAAGGTATTTCATCAATGGTACAGTCATTCACTAAGCAACTGCACAAATAGAAAGATTCGTAAGTTAAAGTAAAGAACTGCAACAAGTGGTAGGAGTCATAAGGTTGAAAATAATTTTAGTTCAATATGAAAAAAAAAATCGTATGTTTTTATTATGTACTACTTGTCGGCCTCGACTCCGTCCTCGCACAATAAAAAAATCGTAATAAGAAGCATATGTGTTTTTCCACACTATGTTCTACATCTGTACTAAATTTCATCAAGATCCATTGAGCCGTTCCGGAGATACCTTCATACAAACATCCATCCATCTTTCCATCTAAACATTCACATTTATAATACGAGTATTAGTAAGAAAACGCAAAATAAATCGCAATTTTTACTTGTTCAACTGTGAGAATTTCGAATGTTTATTTTTTGTGTATTTCGTCTTCGTGGTTTGTTTCAACGTTTTGGTCGAAAGGTCGTAGTATTTAAGTAATTTTTTTTTATGTCCGCTGTTTGCGTCTAATTGGAAGATTAACACATGGCTCATTTAACAGACTTTAGTACACGTTGTTATGATCTCGGAATTAATATGATTCTGCCAGCATCGAAATTCGGAAAATATTTTGTTGTTTTTTTACTTCTGTATAAAACTACGGCATCACTTATTATTATTATTTTTTTTAAATTTTGGTTTAAATTTCGAACGACAGTTTTGAAACAAAAAATAAAATTATCCTTGATTTGAAAAGAGAACTTCCTAGATCATAAGAAGCGAAATTCTTTTTCTATTTTCAAAATAATTTTAGTTGAAATAACTTTTTACTTATATCTACAGTTATTACATATAGATATACATAGAAATAGCTTCTCGACGAACAAAGTTAAGTTAATTCATTTGAATTATTACAAAATTATTTATTATATGTTACTATGTTAATAAGCTGTAATGATAACGATATCTTTGTTTAAAATGATATACTAAATTAGTTATACACTTGGGGTATAATATAATAACGGTTTAAAAAAAACTCGTACACATTCAAAGATGAGAGGATTAGCTAGAGTAAAAAAACAATACTATATAAGCTAACTTAGCTTTGATATTTAACAAAGATTTAATATCAACTTCTGCACAGTCGTTGCTTTGAAGCGCTTTAGATTGATTACATTTTGATCAGGCAGATTAAGTAAAATGAATACAATACCTAAAAGTTCTTTATTAAATTTCAATGAAGATACACTTGTAAGCATCCGCAAGGAATACGATTTAGACAAACCAGGAAGAATGGACGAAGCTATAGATCTATTAATGGAATGGCTTAAAAAGCAGGATCATTTTGTGAAGAAAGAATTCCGTAAGAAATATTTTTATATTTTTTTTTTTTTTTGCAAATAAATTGATCTTATAACGAACTAACCCAACCCGCACAGGACCAGCCTGGTTCACTCTGATCTAGTCACCCTATTTGGTTAGGCTCCGAGCACCTCGGTGGGAAGATAATACGAGCTGACAATAGTTGATCTTGTAACCCAGCACGGGTTATTATTTGTTATTTTAATTGGTCATAACTAATTTAAAAATAATACTTTGATTTTTGTGAACCACGCTTTAATTTGTTATCCGATTGACACGGCAGGGTTTTGTGTAACACGCTTTTTATATATACGGTATTTTTCTACATAATGTTATGTTCATACTTTGAAAGTTTCATTGTGTCTGGATCATTGTCATTCGATTTGTAATCTTCCCATGAATGCACTGACCTCAATACATAGACAGGCTATAAACTGTGGTATTTTGTGCCTTTTTTATTACAAGACGTCAAACGAGCAAGCGGCCACCTGAATTCACCGAAATAGGGAAGCAACCGCTGCCTATAGACATCAGCCATGCAATGCGTTGCCTACCTATAATGGACGGAGGAGAGGATGCACAGAAAGATTTCCCTTTACTGTGTGTCCCCTCCTGCATCACATCCTTTTCCTCTTTTTTAATTGACAAATAAAATTATTATTAAATTGGACCAAACGAACGGACCAAGCACATAATGTTCTTGGTCCGTTTTCCGTAAACATAATTTATATAATATCCAATGTAAAAATTAATCTTTTAAATAATATTTTCTAGCCAGAGACTATTTGGAAAGAAAGATAATTTTCTCCAAAGGATCTGTGGAACGAGCAAAGGTAAAATTGGACAGAAATTGCACATTGAAGACTTTTATGCCATCTTTCTACACAAGAATTAACTTTAAACATGATTATAAGGAATCTGAAACCATGTGAGTGATAAATATAACTATTTTTTGGCAATAGAATGACGCAAACGTTTTCTTTTATACGTAGTGACAATAAATAATGCATAAATTATTTTAAATAATTTTATTTCAGTATCGATGCAGTCTTACCAAAACTGACTGACGACCACTACAGATGTTATGCACTTAAAAACATTGGCAAACGTTTTGATAATGGCTTCACAAATTACTTCCGCTTTACTCTCTCTGTAAGTTTTATTTTTGTCAAGTCGACAGTTGCTTATTTTGGTAACGTAGTTGTTTAAGTAAATTGAACTATTTAAATAAAAAAATCTATGGATATCACGACCTAAGAGCTCGGCGGCTGAACAATCCAGTTATAATATAGAAGTATCAGTATAAAGTACTTCTTGATATAGACAGAGATAACATTAATCCCGCAGTAAACACTTAACCAAATATAGCTAGACCTAAGGATTTTGTGTTTCATACAATTTTGACGTCTAAGACAATATCAAGGAAATCTATCTATTCTAATCAAAGGCATTCGGAGGCCATTTTTCTCTTCATTTTGTGCTAAGCATGTTAGATTAGGTTTGGTTATCTATCTTATCTTACTAATAAATGGGAATGATAATATGGATGGATGCATGGATGTTTGTTTGTAGGAACCTCAAAAACGGCTGCATGGATCTCGATGAAATTTAAAATAGAGGTAGAGAATAGGAGAACACATAGGTTACCATTGATAACAGAAATAAATACAGTTCCCGTGGAATACATTCATAGATTATAAATCTATTTAATTAACACTATTGTAAACATTGAATTTGATTTTCAGATGGTCGAGTATATAACGGCACATGACTATTGTAAAGGTTTGATAGCCATTTTAGATTACAGAGAAACAAATTTAATTGAAATGGTAAAGAACATCGACATCACCGAATTAAGACAATTTATTACATTACTAACAGTAAGTAGTTACGTATTATATATTTGTAATTCATTTCTAACCTAAAAACTAAACGTTTGTGATGTTCTTAGAAGCTGGTACTGGCTGTATATATTTTTGTTTTTAAACAATAAACTCAACTACTGGTCAGGTTTAAAAAAAATTACATAGGCTTACATAAATGTTGTAAAATGTAAAAAAATCTTAAAGAATAAATGTCAATAGAAACAGGATCAAGTATTTTATAAGCTACAACTATTAGGAAAAAAAGCCGAGGCGATAACGAAAGAACCGTGTAAGAAAATCGATTTATTTGCAATATTTTGTCGTTGGTTTCTGAGCCAAAATCCCTGTTTAAAACATAATTGTATGAGAGGTATGTTGATATGTTTTATGCAGGGAAGATACACGATATGTTCTCAGAACCCAAACATTAGTCACTTAGTGCTTGTTCACGTTAGTGTTCACTTAGACCCTGAAAAGATTCATCTAACATCATGTGTTTGGTATGTCCGTCCCCCGGCCACCGCACCCGGTAATCACTTAGTGATTATTTACTAAAATAAATGTACATTAAGCGTGTTTAAATGGCCATTAACCAATGTTTAGTGCAGGAGTTATACTTTTTTAACAATTTTTGTTTTTTTAGGAAGGTTACGGAATGAAAATAAAGGGTTTGCACATAATCCATGCTTCAAAAGCGATAGACACGTTAATAGCAATACTGAAGCAATGTGTTAGCGCGAAGATCGGACAGCGCATACAAGTGCACAAGGACATGAAATCTTTGCACAAATTCGTACAAAAAGATGTTTTGCCAATAGAATTGGGCGGGGATGAGAAATCACTGATTGAACTACATGGTAAGATAATTTATTCTTTATACTTGATTTTTATTAATATTAATAAACAATTTCATATTAATTTCTTGATACCATTTCAACTAAGGTCTAGGTAATTGCTACGATATGGTTCACGAATTTACAAAAATAGTTGAACGGCGAGATTCGAATATAAGATATTAAATATGTAGTTATTATTATTTTTTACTTAACTTTGATAAAGTTAATAACAAATTAAATTTTTTAATTTGTTATTAACTTTACTTTGTTATTAACAAAAACATGGACACGATAGTTTTTACGAACAAAATATTACGAATCATTAATGAAAATGGATAGGCCGTAGCGATGTGATGTGGCAGGGGAGTAGGTAAATGTTATTGGGGCTTTTCATGAATATAATGTCTGGGAATTATTATTACAAAGTGTTATCTTTGTATCAATAATTAATTTTTTTTTAGGTTAGTTATTCGATTAACATTGTTTGATTTCTTAAATATGCTTTAGTTGTAAATTGATTTTTTAATAATACTCCTTTATTTTCAGGTAATTGGTTAAATGTTTTAAGCTCAAAAGAGTTTCAGGATTACTTCGAAAATGTTAGAGAAGCCACGACTAATGAAATTTACAGACAAACAGACAAATTTAATAACGATTATATGGGCATCGCAGGAACATTTAGAACATTTACTGTTGATTAAAATTACTTTCAAATAATTCCTGAGAAATAGTAAATAAAATATGAGTTTTATTTTTAATTTATTTTTATTATAATTTATTAAAAAATATAAAAAATTAAGTTAAGTTAAGTAAGATCACACCTGATCAGACAGAGAAAAATGTTAACTTGCTTAGACAATTTTATCGTAAAGAGAAGCATTAGTATTAATCGTGGTGATAACAACTATTCATCCTTGATCTTGAACTTTAAAACGTAACATTATATTGTATTTTATTACTACGTATTAAAATATACATATTGTTATTCCTTTCTTTCTCATTGAATAAAACAGAGACAACATGTATTAATACAAAGTTGTTGACCTTGGCAACTTTAATACACTCGGAAAGGTTAAATCTATGTCATGGCTGTTTTACATTACTTTCGTTTTTGCAATAATAATTATTGATTTTTATGTTAAAGGTAATTAATAATTATTATTGTAAATAATAATACTAATAATAATTTTATTAAAAATAATAATAATTTATCTAAGTACTTTTTATTATACTATATTTTTACTTTATTTATTATAATAAAGTAAAAAAATAATAATTCTAAACTTCAAATGTTTATGAAGATAAAGTGTCTTCCGTTTTTTACTATTGTAAATGAATAACAAACAATCAAATTTCATTAAATAACAAAGTTTTTTTTTAATATCAGTTCTAAAATTATTTTCTATCAATAATTTATTGAAGGAAAAAATAAGAAACGAAAGACCAAATACAAATTTAAATTTTAAATTCTATATTTAAAATTTAAATTTTATATTATTTAATATAATGAATATTTAAAGTCTTGTATTTGGTCTTTCGTTTCTTATTTTTCCCTTCAATAAATTATTGATAAAAAATAATTTTAGAACTGATATTAAAAAAAAAAAAACTTTGTTATCTAAAGAAATTTGATTGTTTGTTATTCATTTACAATAGTAAAAAACGGAAGACACTTTATCTTCATAAACATTTGAGTAATTAAATCATATCAATAAACATAGACACATAAATACATCATTTATTAGATAACCTCTCACAAAAACAAGCTAATAAAGAAATTCAAATATAATACGAGGGCCACACTGAAAGTTTTTAGAACTAGCTACTTTTAAAGAATATATTAAAAAAATAAGATTAAATTTTGAAAATAGAACTCTTTGCTAATATTATTGAGTACTAATTTAATTCGTTTGTCATTTGTTTTACGATTTGGCGGCAAATTGAAAGTTGTTGGTGTCAGTCCAGTATGAATTTAACGCGAGAAAATTTTCGTACCATGATTTTGTATGACTTTCGGTGTCATTTAAGTCAACAAGAATGTTATGACAGACTTCGATTGGCCTTTCACGCTGAAGACCCTTCTCGGGCCACTGTTTATAACTGGTTTAGTGAGTTTAAATGTGGTCGCACCAATCTCAACGACGCTCTGCGTCAAGGACAGCCTTCTGCGGCGACGACTGAAGTTAACATCAGTGTTGTGCGATGTATGAAAGAGACTGATCCAAGAGTAACCTATCAACAGATTCGGAAAAGCTTAGGCATCGATATGACTCAAGTGCAAAAAATCCTCCACAAACATTTAGCCATTAGGAAGCTTTGTGCCCGGTGGATACCCCATTATTTGACCGAGGCCCAAAAACTCCGTCGTGTTGATTGGTGCCATGAAATGATACAAATATTTAACGGAGGTGACTCAAAAGCTGTGTTCGACATGCTTACGGGTGACGAAAGCTGGATTTATTGCTATGATCCGGAAACCAAGAGACAATCTGCTCAGGGGGTGTTTCCTTCCAAGGAGTTGCCAACTAAATTGAAGAAAGGTCGAAGTGTAGGAAAAAAGATGGTGGCCTCAATCTTCGGAAGGACCGGTCATTATGCGACAATTGTTTTAGAAGATTAAAAGTTACTTACTGCAGAGTTGTATACTAACAAATGTTTGCCACTTGTCTTGGAAAAAGATCGAGAAAAACGACCTTGAAGTAGGATCCTCCTTCATCACGACAACGCCTCTTCGCACACCGCCGGACGAACGATCGACTATTTGGCGTCGTCAGACGTGGAATTGCTGGGTCACCCGCCATTTAGCCCCGACCTCGCACCTTGCTACATTTATTTATACCCGAAAATAAAAGAAAAACTTCGAGGAAAAAATTTTATGGACGCCAAACAACCAGTGGCTGCGTTCCAGAAGGCCATCGAAGAGACCCCTAAGGACGATTGGACAAAGTGGTCTTCTCGGTGGTTCTATCGAATGCAGCGATGTATTAATGTTAATAGTAATATTCTGAAAATATATAATGTAAATAACAACTTGCTAGTTTGCTCAGTTTTTGATTTTCTAAGAACTTTCAGTGTGACCCTCGTACAAGTAATAGAGCGGACATAACACTTTTATTCAAACATAAGCTGTCGTCCGCGACTCCTTGCGCATTTAAAAAAAAAATAGGTGTTAGTAAAATAGACAGTAGCCGATTCTCAGACCTACTGAATATGTATATAGGATTTCATAAAAATCGGTCAAACCGTTTCGGAATATGGTAACTAACATTGTAATATGAAAATTTTATATAAAATGTTTTAAACATAATAGTTTTCTGTTATTCAATAGACAAAAGCACATTTGAAACTGTACTTGTAGTACATCTTTTTCAGGGTACGGTTTGGTTTGTAATGTCCCGTCTGTTGATATATGATATTAAAGGTCTTTGCAAACTAAGCATCGAGGTTAGTAAGTTAGTTATAACTCGATATTGTAGGCCCATAATATCAGTCTGTCTCTAATATTTAATAGAATTGGTTGCGTCATAGCTTTACTTATTGATCGTACCTGTTATTAAAAAAAGTATTGTTTTATAATCACGCGTATTAGAGACGGATTTATAGTGAAAAAAAAAATGGATTCAATACCGAATAATGAAATTTTGTCTTTCCATCGAGATACTCTTGTCGGTATACGTAAGGAATATGGTCTGGATAAACCGGGAAAAATGGATGAATCTATTGATGCATTAGTTGAGTGGCTTAAGAAACAAGATCATTTCGTAAAGAAAGATTTTGGTAAGTGAAATTGTACTTTATATCCTAATGAAGAATATAATTTTTTTTTAATCCCTTTTATATTTAAACTGTAATGTAAAAATATGTAAGTACATATTTCTAGCCGTGGTCGTTTACTCCTTCAGTCATTTTAGCGTTCAGTTTTAACTAAACAGTCGAACTGTTCAATTAAAACTGAACGTGTGTAGCGGGCTTTAGAATAAAATAAGGTCAAACTCCGAGTTTCAAAAGCTCAATTTAAGTCTCATCAGGTCTCGTGGTAGTGTTGCGAGTTATTCAAAAAAACCTTAAAAAAACTCACAGTAAGTCTGTATTCGTATAACCAATTCAATGTGATTCACATGTAAGGGTAAAGTCACACGAACTCATAGATTTTTTTAATATGCTACCAGTTTTATGAAGACTGAATTAGTAAATTCATATGAATATCGCTGTAGTACTAATTTATTGACTGATATTTTCTTATTATATCACTTTCCAGATAGAGACTATCTAGAAAGATTGATAATTTTCGGTAAAGGTTCTGTGGAGCGTACAAAAATAAATTTGGACAGATCTTGCACGTTGAGGTCTTTATTACCAACGTTATACAAGAGTGTTGACTTTAAGCTTGATTATAAAGATTCTAATATTCTGTAAGTATATATTTTTGTCTATCTGTAATATGCCTCACAAAAAATAAACATGTGAAACATTTGTCATAAAAAAACATGTACACTTAATCCGATGTCGGCACCGACTACCTTCAAACCTATCGTAGACCCTTCTTCAAGGTGAGTAGGACAGGACTGATTTGCGGTCACGGTCCGTCACTCGCTGACCGTAATTTAGTTTATAATAATGTCTTACGTAATAATTTTCATCAGTATATAGCAATAATTTCATTGTTTATACTAAAAAATACACTTTTAAGACAATGTTTTTGATGTGTAATAAATCTTATAAAATATAATCATCCTGTATCTATACATATGTACGTGAATATTCTATATACATTATATACCTACACGTAGATACCAACGGATTATGTAAATTATTCGAAAATGTGTTGTTTTAAGTTCTAGATTAATTATAAAATAAGTTTGAACGTTTCGTATTTAAATTAGTTCAAATAAGTTATTAAATTTTAATTAAGTTAATTATCTTCAAATTGTGTATTTCAGAATCGATGGTGTTATGCCGAAACTTACTGAGGACCATTACAGAACTTATGTATTGAGGAACGTCGGCAAACGATTTGAAAATGGCTTCACAAACTACTTTAGATTTGGAATAGCTGTAAATAACATAACGATTATTACTTAAATTAATTCTTTTTAATATTTAAATATATTACTGGCAGTTTATAAAAAAATTACGTAATATTTATAAGCAAAAAAGAAATAAATCAAGCAAGCGAATTTCTTCAATCTTCTAGGAGTTTTTGATCGATAAATATTGTTACTGGGGCTTTAACGTTTTCAGGCACCCAAACTAAGCTATGACTATGAGTATGGGTTTTACGTCTCACGTCACATCCGGATGTCGTGTATAAAAATATTTATTAATCTATGGATGTTGTTTACAATACAAATATAAAAAAAAACTAAACAATGAACAATTTATTCTTAAGAGTTTAGTATTTTAATTAACCGTAATTATTGTGTTAAAGGCGTTAAGAGACTAGCAAAAAATAAGTTTATGATATCATTGTTTATTAGCCGCTTATACAACTAGGTTTTTTTTATAATTTACTAGCTTTTACCCGCGACTCCGTCCGCGCGGAATATAAAAAAAAAACGGGGTAAAAATTATCCTATGTCCGTTTCCTGGTTCTAAGCTACCTGCTCACCAATTTTCAGTCAAATCGATTCAGCCGTTCTTGAGTTATAAATAGTGTAACTAACACGACTTTCTTTTATATATATACTAGCTTTTTCCCGCGACTCCGTCCGCGCGGAATAAAAAAAAAAGAAAACGGGGTAAAAATTATCCTATGTCCGTTTCCTGGTTCTAAGCTACCTGTCCACCAATTTTCAGTCAAATCCCGCGCCGTCCCGACACAGTCTCGGACTTGTAGGTCCCGCAGATCCCTATCCACCCCACCCATCCAGCGATACCTGGGACGACCAACTGGACGCCGACCACTCGGTCGTCCCATATATGCGCGTTTGACACCACGAACATCATCCATTCTTTCTATGTGGCCGAGCCAGCGGAGTCGTTGCGCTTTTATCTCGCCAAAGAGGGTGGAACGTGGCGCATGAGAAAAAATACCGAGATCGAGAAACTGGTGGCCGAGCCCAACATCATTGGCGAGATAAAATTTTATATTGCAATTGTTTTTTGTTTTCCTTGTTTGGCGCTTAATATGTTTATTTATATGTGGTTTCCTGAAACCGTTAAGGGGTTTGTTAGCATTTGTTTAATTTACAGTTGGCTGAATATATACAGCGATACGATTATTGCAAAGGATTTATTATAGTTGTTGACTATAGAGAAACTAATATTTTAGAACTCATAAAGAGCCTGGACATGGTCGAGATAAATCAAGCATTTAATATTTTAACAGTAAGTAAAAAAAAAAAATAACAACTCATCCACGACTTCATCCGTGTGGAGTTAAAATTGAATACCTTATGCGCAATTTTGTAATCTTACTTCATATGTTACTAATGTCATAAATGCGAGTGTTTAGATGGATGGATGTTTGTTTGAAGATATCTCCGGAACGGCTCAATGGAGCATGATGAAATTTGGCACAGATGTAGAACATAGTCTGGAAGAACACAAAGGCTACTTATTACGTTTTTTTATTCCGGCCGTACGGGTTCGTGACAGCTAATCTGACATATATCTGTGACAAATGTCATCTCAATCTGTTCATCGGTTCCAGATTTACGTAATAACAAAAATCCATATATTCACATATAATTTTGAAATATTAATAGAAATAAAAATTTAGACTAAGTGAAGACTAATTGTCAATTAACAAAATGTGACAAATATTTCTAAGTTGGCGTAAAAATAATATAAAACCCATTTTTTTTTTAACAGAAAGGTTTCGGTATGAGAATAAAAGGTATTCACATACTTTCTCATTCAAAATCTGTTGAAACGGTAGTTACAATGCTAAAACAGATTTTAAGCAAGAAGATTGGAGAACGCATTCAAGTACATAATAATGTAGAATCGTTGCATAAGTTTGTGCAGAAAGACATTTTACCCTCCGAACTTGGGGGAAATGAAAGATCCTTGGTTGAAATTCACGGTAAGGAAAGACGCATTATGATTAAAAAAATGTAGTCCTAAGTAAAAACAATAGCGAAATACAGTTATTTAGTTACCGTAAGCACGTAAATGTTTTGACTATCAAAATACATGTAAAAAACATAACATTGTCTCTGATTTTTGGGAAAGAATGAGTGAGATGAAAATATTTTTATACAAGCTTATGCATTACTTCTACTTTCAGAAAAATGGATAAACGTTTTGAGTTCCAAAGAGTTTCAAGAGTACTACCAGATAATCAAACAAGCAGTTACAAATGAAAATTACAGACCAACTGACAAATTTAATGAAGAGTACATGGGAACCGCTGGAACATTTAGAACTTTAAGTTTAGATTAAAACTATTTTTAAGTGAATAATAAAATACAAAATAAGTGTAGATACTCATTCATAAATTATCTCAACATCATCTACGAGTATATACATTTTAATAAAATCGATGAATCTGTATACAATGTCGAAAATAAATCATATTTCAAACTTTATGTATGTTCTTTTGTTTGTTTTCTTTTCAGTCTTTCTGTACGCAAGTCCGCATTTCTATGAATAATCTTCGGATCGGCTGGACCAATTTTGATCGCTCTGCGCTGACGAAGTCGCGTGCGACCGCTAGTCTATGAAAAATATGTTATAGTGCTCTAGACCTAGTACAAATATTTATGACAATAACCATCGTATCGTTATCATCGACAAAATTTGTATTAAAATTTGTATAGCGCCCCAATCGGGCGTAAAGTACACCAAAAATTAACTAAGTTTGACATAATTGACAAAACGATGACAATTGTCACAAATATTAGTGCTAGGCCCACACTAGACTAGACTAGAATGATGAATACGAGCTATGTAAACTAAATGACAAAATAATTATCCATAATATAGACAAAAGGGAAAATAATTAAAAATAAATTATTAAATTAATATATGCTATAGTTATTAATCCATCTGTTTAGTAGCACGTGTAAGCAAAACATTTTAAGTAACTTGATTTAAACTGAAAAACGATAAGAGCTGTAATTCAATGATCGATAAGAAATTTGATTGAGTACCTAGAATAGTAAACTGGTATTTGATTAAATTTCGTAATAAAAAAGTATATACAAGTTACGTCTATGTATAATTTCAACTATTTTTAATTTGAACTGGCTGGAAATAAACTCTAAGTATATTTAAAAAAAAACAAGACTGGAACTCGTTGAATGATACTAATTGGCTATCGAAATTACTCAATCGTGAGTTAACGTCAGTTTTGATCAGTTCTCCTTTAACGACGGACCTGTGTGCTATTTAATTTGGAGATGGACTCCATTCCTAAAAATTCACTGTTAGAATTCAATCCAGATACTCTTGAATACGTACGTAAGAAGTGTAATTTACATCAGCCCGGTCGAATGCAAGAAGCCATTAAAATATTGGACGAATGGACGAAAAAGCAAACACATTTCAAAAACAAAAATTTTGGTAAATATTAATTTCTCATTTTTTTATTTTTTTTTATTTATTTATACATACTATATTTTTCATATTAATTTTTATACTTATTTTATGCATAAGACACTTTATAAAAAAATAATGAAAAAACATAAAAAAATAATGCATAACCGGTTGCGGAATGTCAAGACTCAAGCAACCAGCGGTCAGGGCTGCAGGGATATGAACTTTCTTACTATGCGCGCGATATCTAAAATAACTGCCCTTTGTATATAGCCCTTAATCCAACTGTTTAGAGAGCTACTAGTTACTAGATGTCGATCAAATATTTATTATTACTATATCCGTCCTATTGGAAAAAGTTTGATCCGTATGTTGTATGGTACGATACATTTTTTATTATTAAATTGAAACAAAAAAATAAACAGTAGTAAATTATACCTACTATAGTATATAGAGCTACATAGTAATTATTAATCTTTACAATTTACATAATTCAAAAATTAAAAACCTAAAGATGTTTAATTTGTCTTCTACATAATTACCTATATAGAGATTCATCCGAGCAATGAAATTCAATTAGCATGCTAAATATATGAAACTTATTACATCTAGAGGATTTCCTTATTACCCGACTGACAAAGAAGGTAATATTTTACCAGACTGACAAAGACGGTAATGTTTTTTACCCGACTGACAAGGAGGATAATGTATTTTAGGGCGTATTTAAGTTTGTTTTTAATGTATGAAGTATGAACTGTAAATTGCTTTGTGTAGGGCTAGAGCCTACTGCCTAAACCGATTTTAATGAGTAATGTGAGAATCGATTCGGCTTCTTCTAGGGTATCGACGCAGAACATACGAGTATGAAATGATCGTGATAGATGAAATCCTAATAAAAAATAAAAAAATAGTTCAAATCTAACTCACCATAAATTTAGAAACTGATACATTTAACATTCCACTTTATTTTAGTTTAAATTGAAAATTAAAAATGTTTATGTTAATATGCAGACAATAGATGGCGCTGATTCATCTATTAGAGACCCAGTCAGTCGGGATTTGTTTTTTTTAATTAATAATAGACTATTAATTATGTGGATTTATATATATATGTGAATTACATTGAGACGGCCATTTCTACAAAAAATAAAGTGATATAGATGTGCATAACACATTACAGGTTATTTGGTTTGAATAAAATATTACATCATGATAGATTATTTTTAAAACGTATTTCATCTATTAATGCCTCAGACAGTCAGACAGGTTTTTTTATATTAATGCTAGGTTATTTCGTTGATGTCTTTTCCAAGGCCACTTGTGTTTTTGTGATCTTGGCATATGTTAAAATATTTATTTCTTAATCATTGTATTAAAATGCATAATTATATGTAAATTATCTTTTTTTTGTAATGAATCGCTAACATTTTATGTACATTCAGTAATCATCTCATATACGTCTCTGCGAAGAGCTCGAGCTTATTTTAGGATTGAATAGTTGTAGTCAATCACAATAGCCTTCCCATATTTGAATTTACATCTTTTTAGTGCTAAAAAAGGTGAAGGTTTCCTTACTATGTTTTACTTCACCTCTAGAAAGTAACATAAATATACAAATTAATTTATTTACATAGGATTTACATTAGATTTTTTTTTCAGATCCATATTATTTAGAGACCACAATTATCGCCTGTAAGGGGTCAATGGAAAGAGCTAAAACACAAATTGACAGCATCTGCACGTTTAGAACGTTACTACCGACATTCTTTAGAAGAGTTAACGTGAAACATGATCTTGGAAATCTTAATGACATTGTGTAAGATATACACATATATTATATTCATAAAATATTATTCAGCAAATATATAAGTAATTCAGATTTAAATTCAACTTTAAAAGCAATCTGAAAATTAATGGAATATTTTCAATGTTGCAAATTAAAGAATGTAAACTGAAAAGTTTGAATGAGTAATTACATTACTTTAATAACATAGTATTCGACCGCTTGAGGCAAAGTCAAAATTTAATTGAAAACTTCTGTAATATTTTAATGTATTAGTAATATTACTCTAGATTCATGTAATATAAGTATTTTCGTGGTAAATTATGTTTTATCTTACTAATTCTTATTATTATTATAAATATAAAAGTTTAGATGGATGGATGGACGGATGTTTGTTTGAAAGTATCTCCGGAACGACTCAACGGTTTTTAATGAAATGTGGCACAGTTGTAGAAATAATCTGGAAGAATACATAGGCAACTTATTAACTTTTTTTTAAGTCACGAGCGACAGCTGGTTTAAACATATTTATCAAAGCTGTCAACATAAATGTTAATGAAGTATTTACATAACAATTATCAGTTTCTTATGTTTCTATTTGTATTTGCGTAATACTTGTTTATTCATATATGTTATCATTTAAACAAGTATTTTTGTAACATAAAACCAGCTGGAACATTAGTACTACAACACAAAAGACAGGCGTGAAGAAGAAATATTCTGAATTTCGTCTAATGAATAGATAACTCTAGTCCTCTTTTCATCTTCTTCTTATTAGAGAATTATGAGAAAGAAATTTAATTAAAAAAATCCTTACTCATCTTCAAATTTGTTCAGTTATAGTGGTTATTACTCGTATTATTTAGCCTTCCTTTGATCTTTTGATTTAATTCATTTATAATTAATAAGTTATGTTTATTGCAGAAAACCAGTCATATTACCGAAATTGACGCTGGATCATAATCGGGTGTTTCTGGTCAAATTCTATGGAGGGGCATTTGAGGCTTCACAGTATATGGATTATTATATTTTTTGCACTATCGTAAGTATTCGAATTTTTAATTCGTTATGATGACAGAGATGTCGTTGAGAGTCGTTTTTTGAACAAAAAGCCTGTTAGATTTAGACAGGATAGTTTTGAAATTTAGAAAACGGTTCCTTTAAAAATTACGGTATGTCAGAATTGTGATAAATTATATCATTTCAGGTAATTTTTTTGCTCAAAATTTCATGATGCATGCAACTATCTTGTATGAAGTTTAACCAAAAAAAATCTAGTTTCCTAATTCTCACGTTTAATATTATTTTTTCGTCGGGAAAGCTTCGGTCTTTAGTAATTCTATTAAAATAAACCGTCAACAAAAACTCTGTACATTATCGTAAAGTATGAAATCTTGTCTATCTTTCAGATTGCAGAATATTTAAAAGTGCACGATTATTTAAATGGCTTTGTAGTATTTACGGACTTCACTGAAATTAATTTAATGGATTTTGTTACAAAATTAAATCCAATCGAACTTCGTCAAGCATTAACTATATTCATGGTAAGTATGTAATATATTTCAATTACTAGTAATTTAGTTCTAAAAGGCTTTATTGCTTACTAATTAAATATATTAGACACTATACTAAATGTTTTTTCTACAATCACCTGTATTTTTTTCTGGTTATTTTTACTCTGTGGGTCTAGCAAGAATATTTGCGACAAGCGCCTTCATGTCGTCATCGTAAAAATTAATATGAGATTTTAGGTGCGATTTACGCCCGATACAAATTTTGTCGATGGAGATACTATGTCACGTGTCATGAACATTCTGTGGCTTTTATTTGAATTCTATGATCACATCTAAATTATTCGACATTACTTTTTATGCGTTCTGATGTTTATAATTATTTTATTACAGCAAGGATTTGGTATGAAATTAAAAGGTATTCATATTGCGACTTCGTCGAAATTTATTGATGTTTTGATTACAATATTAAAGCAGATCTTAAGTGAAAAATTAATCAAACGCATTTCCATACACAAAACTATAGATACCGTATACGAACATATACCAAAGAATATTTTACCCTCTGATTTTGGTGGGGAAGAACGAAGTGTAAAGGAACTTCATGGTGCGTAGCCTTGTTATTGTAAATGAATTAAAAAATATCAAAAGTACTACATAAAATATTTGCTATTAAATTCTTGAAGGTGTTTTAAAGAAGTTACAAGAAAAACCAATAAATTAGAACTTTTAACATTGCAGAATCATGGGTTGAACTACTTAGCTCAAATGAGCATCTGGCATATTTAGATGGGCAGCGTGAAACAAGAACCGATGAGACTCTCCGACAGTCACAAGTTTTTAATGAACAATACGCTGGAATGCCAGGAACGTTTAGAACACTTACGGTAGACTAATTAAATACATATGTACATACATACATTGTTTTAAAAATGTTTATACAAGTATTACTTGGTATGGAGGCCATCATCACACTATGTAATACTATGTTCTATGTTATATGTTCTTAGTTACTAAGTTTGACTAAAATGTGCAATAAATTGAACTAAAACTGTAGAATAACGATAGGTAATATTACCGTAAGTTCTACTGTGGAAACAACTTTATACACATATGAACATTGTTATTTCCGTTTTCCGTCCGTCCGTTCCGTCCGGTTTTTTTTTTAAAAAAGAGGGCCGTTGAGAATACATTTTGTAAAGGTTTCAACAATGCGTGTCCACGGTTAGAATGTTACTAGCGCATTACTAAGGAATTTACGATGAATAACGTTGTTTATAATTTTAAGATCTAATTTAAGAACAGGGTATACGTAATATTCTAGAGATTTATTCTAAGTACGTTCAAAGCGTATTACTATAGGATTATATATAAAACGGTGCATAGAAAATATTATTATTCAAATGATGGTTTAAAATTGTAACGAATATTTATTAAAGAAATTAAAAACACTATTTTTAGTTTTATTTTACTGTATACAATTTTATATATTTTACTTTACTACATACTAGCTGTCGCCCGCGACTCGGTCCTCACGGAATTAAAAAAAAACTTTAAGCAGCGTATGTGTTCTTCCTGCTTATATTCTATATCCATGCCAAATATCATCAAGTTCCTTGAACCGTTCCGGAGATACCTTCTAACAAACACCCATCCATCCATCCATCTTAACTTTGGCATTTATAAAATTAGTAAGAAGTAAGATTTAGAAACAAATGAATCCGAATATAATACACAACAATTCTAATGAATAATATCATTTGAATTGTTGAAAACATACTTAAATTTTATTTGTTATTTTTTTGTCAATACTTTTTTCATAAATATAGTATTATCGGGAAATCACAAATATAAATTACTCTGGAACCTAAAACTAAAAACCTTAAAAAATGTAATATAAAAATTATAAGATAAAACAGAAAGGTTTAACACTGTGATACAAAAAAGACCCTTGTCATTTTAACTGCACAACAAATCTATATGTTTTAAAAAGATCATGTTAAGTAAAAGTAAGTCTTGATAAATCTTCCAGAAAATGGGTGTAAAAATAATTTTGATATTGATGATGTCGCCTGATTTACAAAAATAGTAGATATTTTAATACAATCAATTGTTTTAACAAAACATACTATTTGTTATTTTTTTACACCAGGCAAACTTACCTTTGGAGGATAACAATTTACATCTCGAGTAAAACCTCGGCACGTAGTTAGTAAATTACCAGTTGTTAAAAAAATTGCGATACTTTATTGCGAACTATAGTTTACAAACAAACTTTATCGAGCATCTGTCCATGCGAGTTTACCATTTTTTTTATATCTCTTCTACTAATGTGTTCACATTATCACGTTTTCGGCCAGTAAATCTTCTAGTTGAACACTGCAGGTCAAAGTTATAACAAATTTATTTCATAGTCGTCCTGTGAAGTAATATAGACGTGAGTAGGAGCGTTGGACTTTTTTGTTTATTTGAGTTTTGACTTTACTAGAAGAAAAGTAAATACTAAACTTAAGTGACACTTCTTCACTCACACACGCACACATACATACTACAAAAATAAGTACCCATTTAATACCTAGATTAAGAGAATGAACGAGAATGAATCTCAGTATTTTAAGTTTAAACCATCACGACCAATATAAAAATACATACTAAAATACAAATTAGCAATTTTTAAAATACCGCAGCAAACACGAGAACTAAAAAGTTTGCAGCAAAAACTCATTTGTTTTATCAAAATTAAATAAATAAATTAAAACGTTAACCACAAAAGACCAAAATTAATTAACATGGATTATTATTTTGTTATGTGTGTGAATATTCCTAAATATTTTAAACAATTGTTCAAAACATTTCAAGACGTACAAATTTTTTCATACTTAATTTTAGGTATGACAACCTCTTCTTAAACTTAATACATAATCCAGTGCGAAGGTACTGATCAATACTTATAAAAGCAACCCTTTTGTATCCATAAAGTTTCGTAGCTTAACTGTTCAATGTAAACTTAAACTTAATTTCTTGGATTGCAATAAATTATTTTTCATTTTCATTTTTTCAATCAGAAGCCTATTTGACTCAAGTATCCAGAATTTGTTCTACATTTATACATTTCAGCGATATCCGTTTAGGGGTTTTGGAGACATATTTGAATAAACATCCATCCAAACATTCGCAATTATAACATTAGTAAAATTATACACAATACAAAATTATACAAATAATAATTTTAAAAAAATAATACAATATAATTAACATGAACATAAGTATGGAATATTCGCGTACTAAAAATAATCTTGTATATATAATTTGAACCAATCGATCTATTGCCGGAAGTTTATGAATATTAAATTTCTTAATGTTTGAATTGACATTGGTCGCAAATTATGCATGTATTTACATGTTATAAGATATTATGACACATTCAAGTCTTTAATTTTCGTCATTTAAGTATTATCATTAACTTTGATGTACGTGTACCTTGAAAAAAAAAAGTGTTTACCTTCTAACATATCTTTTCGACGTCAATCGTCATCCGGTAAAAGAAATTAACTAAACTGACATGTTTGTTGTTTTTTTTTTTTCATTTCGTCCTATCATTTGTCTTTTAATAATAACTCCCTTCTTAAACATCCCTTTTGCTAAGCCCTTATTAGAGTATACTGTCACGTCTATCTTCTACATCTTACTAATATTATAAATGAGAATATTAAGATATATCGATGATGGATGGATGAATGTATAGCAAAGTATCGAAAAACACATAGGAGTCGCGGGCGAGAGCTAGTTTAATATGGAAGAAATACGTGTTATTTACACGACTACAAATTCGTAGTGAGACGGACATAGGATAGGATACTTTTTTCCCGATTCCCGTTCCCTCTTAGTCATATTTTCCTTCACTTAGAAAGTATTTCCATCAAAAACAAATTACTTTTTTTTTTATAAAATTAAATACTGTCTGTTTTTTTTAATATTTCCGATCCTTACATTTGAAAATGTCCTTGTCAGCTATTTTATATTCGTCAAATAAATAACACGATTACCTTTGATAGGGGTCATCGGTGTTTTTAAATTATAAACAAAGCTTCCGCGTATCTAACTTCTGAGCATCATCAGAATAGATGTCATAGTACGGAATCTCCATAAAGGTGAATAGTTTAAATATCAAACGTTTTGATTCAACTTTACATGAACGTTCAAACAAATCAAACTTTTATCGTAACACTAGCTGTCGCCCGCGACTCCGTCTGCGCGCAGTTTAAAAAAACTTAATAGGGGTATGAAAAATAGATGTTGTCCGATTCTCAGACCTACTCAATATGCTCACAAAATTTCATGAGAATCGGTCAAGCCGTTTCGGAGGAGTACGATTTTCAACAGATTACTGTTAAGTAAAGAAAAATAAATACAATGTAGAATATACCATACCTTTCATATTCATGTTATCTTTCAATCAATCTATATATCCTTTTTTACCGCATTACCTGTTACCGTTACCGTAACATCCTGTATATCCCTCACCCTTCATCAATCTCATTGTCTTTGAAAATAACAGAGATAAGAAAAGGTTGTACATGGTGTTAAAAATATACAATTACACGTACTCAACAATAGGTGATATTATCCATAAAACAAGATTGTATTGGGTCTTGTTCACCAGTTATTATTCTCGGATCGACTTTCAACCAAATTTAACTCCTGACCTTCCAATGAATTCATCTGTATTTATTTTTGTTCAAACCTGTATTTAAAAGTCAGTCATTTATTTTAAAAACCACTTCGATAATTACAATTATTTCAGAACAATTAAATTCGAAAACAAAGTAATTTTAGTTCTTTGTTTTAATGACGGAAAAAATTTAAATTTTTGCATTATTCATTGCAAATATTAACATTTTGCAACCTCATACGCATTATGTAAATGGACCAACTATCGCTATGTTATTTTAACCCTTATAATTAACTACGGACCAGTATTGATGGTAATCAGAAATCAGTATCTTGCCTTGTTGAAAACAAAGTAGTAATAGTAAAACGTAAGTAGAGTCGGTAAAACAGTTCCTTTTTTTTATATCTAATTTTAAATCTATGAATGTAAGTATCAAAATATTTACTTCTTTCTTAATCGTCACCTTTAACGTTCTTTTATTTTTTCATATTTAGACCATTTGTGCATTAAACGGCTATTCTTACGTACGAAGTTACCCAATCTTTAAGTTACGAGTATAAACAAAACTTTTAAAAATCTATCTATAATCTATATATATAAAAGAAAGTCGTGTTAGTTACACTATTTATAACTCAAGAACGACTGAATCGATTTGACTGAAAATTGGTGAGCAGGTAGCTTAGAACCAGGAAACGGACATAGGATAAGTTTTACCCCGTTTTCTATTTATTTTTTATTCCGCGCGGACGGAGTCGCGGGTAAAAGCTAGTCTATATATATAAAAGAAAGTTGTGTTAGTTACACTATTTATAACTCAAGATCGGTTGAACTGATTTAGCTGAAAATTGATGGGGAGATAGCTTAGAACTAGGAGACGGACATAGGAACTTTTTTTATCTTGTGTACATTGTTTTTATTAGGCGCGGACGAAGTCGCTGGTAAAAGCTAATAATTTATAATTGCGCAGTAAGTCTGCGACAAAATTACCTTCCACCAAATATTTAAATTTAAACAAAAATTTACCCCTGATAAAAAGAAGTTGATTCAAGAATTTTAATTAATTTTTAAACCTGCAATTTAATCTCGCTACGTTGAAAAAAGATCTTTTATTTGTGTAACATACTAGCTGACGCCCGCGACTCTGTCTGCAAGTTATTAAAAAACTTATTAGCCTGTGTATTCTTTAGACTATGTTCTACATCTATACCAATGTTACTCACTGAACAGCTGAACAGAACAGCTCCGATAAGCTGTTATATACTTTCTAACAAACATCCGTCCATCTACGAGTATACATCTAAACATTCGGATTTTTAATATCAGTAAAATTGAATATGATATCATGGATGAATTACTTAAAAATTAAATTATTACAATAAAAATATAAAAACATAAAATACATACATTCATTTTAATAAGAAATATTTTTAAATATTTTTTATATCATAAAGTGGCAAGCGAGCAAGCGGTCGCATCCGCCTAAATTGCGAAGCGACCGCTGCTGATAGACCTCACGCAATTGCAGATGCGTTGCCTACCTGTAATTGACAGAGAAGTGGATGCACCAAGAGAGGATAAATTCTCTTCCTTTGCGCCCCCTCCTCCGTCAAATCCACTTCCCCTTCCCGTTCCTTATAAGGTGGGAAGGAAATGTAGTGTAAAATTATGCCTCATGTATGTACAAGTTATAGTGTTATAAAAATATGGGCTTTTAATTCATAAAAGTTATATATTTGATGACCTATTAAATAAAATACACGCATATAAATAAAATATTTATTATTTACAAAGAGATTTAATATATGTTATATTTTAAACGCGAAAGTTTATGGATGGATGGATGTTTGTTTGAATACATCTCCGGAACAGTGTGTATGTTACGGTGTGTAGTATACAGGTTATGAATTATATATTTGAAGTAAAGTAGTCGTAATGTCCACTCTTTAACACAAATTACATTTGAATCTCTGCACACTACAATGTATTACTTAATTTATAGTGAAGCCACTACTTAAAAAAGTATACTTTTTTATGCGTTGTATATATTTAATGTTACGAAAAGTACTCATAAAATAAAAAAATAAGAGGTTTGAAAGCAAAAATGTATGCAATTTTCAAACATTCCACATGGATCATGTAACGTGAAACTTTCCAGATAAAGCAAGTGGGTCTATTAATTTTGATGGATTGAATTATTAAGAAGAAAAGGCCACAAACGAGAAATAATTGTCAATGTTGATTGTTGACGTTGTTTGATGTTAAAATTCATTTAATAAGTGATGGTTTTCTTTTTTTGTTTCAAAACAATTTGAAATAAAAGTGCATATTAAAGATGTTAAGTAAAAAAATCACGTTAATTCGTACTGCAAAATTCTTAAAAAGAGAACATAAATTTTTGCTTATGTATACTGCATATGTGTGTGTACTGCATGTATATACATGTTGTTCATGTACAATGATATCAACCTGACTTGACTTAATATCCTGATGTCTGGCAGCGAGGCAGAGGGCGTTCACAGTACGGTGCCAGCTCGCTTTATCTTGGACTCTGCGTTTGGTCTTGGGTTTGGTGCAGTAGGCCTTATATTAGTATTTTTTTCCCTTCCCAACCATTTCTCATAAGGAAAGAGTGGGAGGGGAAAGTAGATTTGATGGAAGATGGGGAAATATTCTCTTCCTGTGCCTCTCCTCCTCCATCGATTAAATGTCTATGGACAGCAGTCGCTTCACCATTTCGGCGAATTCAGATGCCTTGATCGTTTGCCACCTTTTATTATATATAAAAAAAAAATCAGTCCGATTGTCTTCATGATCATAAGAAGTGATAACTATTGGGTATACTGAAAGAATGAACTGCCAACCTATCTGAATTACCAACACGATTTATTTCTATTGTATTTATTCACTAGAGCGGTATTAACCGTGGGACCCAACAAAAACATAACACTCGTAATGTTATGTTTTTGTCTTCCCAGAAAACAATTGAAATAACACTATTTTTTAACCGTCTGACTCGGGACAGTAAGATTGGTTTTTAATGAAGAAATAGTGTTTTTTACACGTACTTCATAAATGGAAACCCTTAGGACTTAAACAATAGAACTACGTTTCGTTCCACTGATCTAGCCAAAGGAAAAATAAATAAATGACAACTATAAATATTTATTTTGTTTTTAAGTATAATTGTGTAAGAATATTATTCTGAAATTATAATTTTTAAGATATTATTAACGATGGTTGTGATGCGTTTCTGTTTTTTAATATTTTACTTGCAAAATGTTGAAGGTTAAATAAAACAAGTTTTTGTTTACCACATAATATGATTGATCTTGAGGAAACAATGTCAATACTAAACAAGACGTCAGTTACGACTAACGTGTTAACAATTTTATACTAAAAATACGTTTTTCGTTTTGATTATTTTGGATATTCACACTTAAGGTATGTAAAAGTATTTTCGAACCTTTTTTTAAAGATTTAAAGCTATAATATATTTGGCTAACAAAATTACAGAAATACAATTTTTAATTTTTTGGCATTTTCTTTGGAATTAAAATGGTTTTTTGGAATAATTTAAGCAACCTGACTCAAATATATAATTTTTTTGATGAGGATCGTTACGATTATTTTACTTCTAACTAATATCATAAATGGGAAAGTTTAGATGGATGGATGGATATTTCTTACCAGGAAAGTCCGAAACGACTAATTAAATTTATATGAAATTTAGCTAAAAAATGGATGTTGTTAGGATAAGAAGGAAGTGACTTGACCTAGTAAAATATAAATTTTAAACATTTTTAAACATATGACAAATTATTATCTGCCATTTTTGATATTAACATTACTTTCGCATTCAGTGACTTAAAAGCGACTTAATCTTTAGTGCAGAAACCATTTACTTAACTGAGTGCTTCCCTTAGTGACCGTTAAACAACCCTGTGCGATTATCACCATATCTCTTATCTATATATCTATATATATAAAAGAAAGTTGTGTTAGTTACACTATTTATAACTCAAGAACGGCTGAATCGATTTGACTGAAAATTGGTGGGCAGGTAGCTTAGAACCAGGAAAAGGACATAGGATAATTTTTACCCCGTTTTCTTTTTTTTTTTTTTTATTCCGCGCGGACGGAGTCGCGGGAAAAAGCTAGTATATATATAAAAGAAAGTTGTGTTAGTTACACCATTTATAACTCAAGAACGGCTGAATCGATTTGACTGAAAATTGGTGGGCAGGTAGCTTAGAACCAGGAATAGGACATAGGATAATTTTTACCCCGTTTTCTTTTCTTTTTTTTTTATTCCGCGCGGACGGAGTCGCGGGTAAAAGCTAGTATATATATAAAAGAAAGTCGTGTTAGTTACACTATTTATAACTCAAGAACGGCTGAAGCGATTTGACTGAAAATTGTTGGGCAGGTAGCTTAGAACCAGGAAACGGACATAGGGTAATTTTTACCCCGTTTTCTATTTTTTATTCCGCGTGGACGGAGTCGCGGGTAAAAGCTAGTGAGTAATAAATCATATCATGATTACATTGTAATATTTTATACATACTACATGCATTTGAAACAATGCGATTTTTATTTCAATAACAGTTGTAATTAAAAATTACTTTATTAATGTCGTGAATAACGGATTTATAATAAAAGATTTTACGAAATGTGTTAAAGAATAACGTTTTTTATTTGTTTTTTTTATTTGGCATAAAATACTTGTTATTGCCTGAAGTGCGGTTTTGGTTTAAATGTTTTATTTTTTTACTAAATTATAATGTGATTACGATACTGCTATTTTGCGTTGTCAACGTTACGCTACCATAAAAAAAAAAGATAAAAAAAGAAGGGATAAAAGGGCAAATTAAGAAGTAGTTAACTATTATTCTACGAAGTGTATACACTCGGCCTTTTTAAAATAATTAGTCTTTGCCGATGTTGTACTAATTTATAAAAATGTCAGCAAGTCATGTAAGTAATTCAGAGAGTCCGTACTAATATTAATATAACACTATTTGTTAATTAATAAAACTCAAGGAAGAAATACCAATAATATGACACTTTAATCGTCAAAATCGGTTAATTCGTTTAGGCTCCAGGTAGTCATATAAACTTACCAATAAACTTACATACATACAAACGTGAAAAACACCTTGCTGAGTCACATGGGTATTAAAGGCGATTGGATGTTTGGAACCACGTAACAGCTAAATGTCTAAGGATAACATTCGAAACAGAGATAAAGTATACAAAATGATTGAAACTGGTAAATAGCATAAGAAGTCGACGAAAAATTGCCGCGAATTGACTTGAGAAAAAATAACAATAACACTCAAAATGCTACAACGTGTATAAAAACCAAAATTTTCAAATTTCATGTATTTAAAACTAGCTGACGCCCGCGACTCCATCCGCGCGGAAAAAAATCGTAATAATATATAAGCCTATATGTTCTTCCAGACTATGTTCTACATCTATGCTAAATTTCATCAAGATCTGTTGAGCCGTTTCGGAGATACCTTCAAACAAACATCCATCCATCTAAACATTAGCATTTATTAGTAAGATTTGTATTTTGGGTGGTATTATGAAAACTCGAAATAGAGGTGCGTTGCTTTATGTAGAAGCAATAGAGGTGTGTCGGGACTGCTTCAAATGGAAGTCCGCGGTCTCTGCCTATCCCTCTGGGTTACGTTCGTGAGTTTTGTCGTTGTAATATTGTTTTTCTTTTTTCAGATGTATTTAGATGGACAAATAAATTTGTTGCTTTATACAGAAGAAGATAAGCAGGTAGTGAAAAAAGAAGTAGGATTAAAAGACAGTGTGCTAGAAGAAGACATCGACGCTGTACTCGAGTGGTTTAAAAAGGAACCACATTTAGCTAAGGCACCAATAGGTAGTTAGATTTATTTATTCATATAATTTTTCTAATTAAATTCTACTGGACTTTACTTATATAACAATGATTATAAACTACACAATCATTTAAGAAAATCTCATATGAAACAAGAATTTATAATTTACTTTTTTTTTTAAGTCATTACTTATTTAAAGATTTCTTCTGTGATATCATATTTCTTAAAAAAAACTTTAAGCATTAATTTGTATGTTATTAATTTTCAGAACGCCATTTAATTGAGAAATTTCTCGTCGTTGCAAAAGGTTCTCGTGAGAAAACAAAGAAACGAATTGATAATTTTTACAAATACAGAGCTCTAGCACCAGAATTGATACAAAGTAGAATTGAAGCACTCGCAAAGCCGGACCAAAAATTGTGGACATTCTTGTAAGTTACTTCATAAGTATCATTTAATTTAAGGCCTGCGAAAATCGAAATGCAATGACAATAAATTTACAAGACTGCATAAAAAAACGAAAAATATATAACCAATAAAAAAAAATGGGAAACAAAGTTGTGTAACAAGCAAAAAAAAATAAAAAAACGTAAAAACATTTTTAAATTCATTCTAGACTAGTGGTCGCTCGCGTCATCGTTTTCCCGCACATATTAGATACAATAAAATGTTGCCCGGATATTAACCCGAACAATAGCGGATAGACAGATAGACAGAAAAATTACTTTTTCCTTATAAGCAACGCAATTATGTGTACGATTTTTTTTTTCATACACACACTCCAATCTTGTTAATTTTATAGATTTATCCTTCTGTTTCGTCGTCAGAAAATCCTAACAAAGTTTTATTAAATCAGTTCAGATACTTTAGGTACTTATATGGGGGAAACATGCAAAAAATCATTACATTTTCTTTTCAGTCGTCAAGCAATTATTCCAAAATTATTTGATGGGAAAAGAATAACAGTTGTCGGGTTTAGCGGTGATGCGTCCGCTTTTGATACCGAAGTTATGTACAGAAATATTATACTTGTAAGTATTACTTGAGATCTTTTTTATTTTTAACCAGCTGAACCCGTCGTGCGTTGCTATACCAAATTCAAACAATATCAGAATTATAAATAGTAGATGAAAAAAAAAAAACTTGAGAGGTGTCAAGGGACACCCGGATGGAACGAAGTTCCTTTCGATTAATTAGTGAAGGAACCAATTTTTATTCTATGAATAAAAACCTTAAGTCTTCACAAGAAGTACATTTTATTTCTATGAATTTTCGTTATATATTGTCACGTCGTTGCCATGGTGAAGTAGCGCTCATTCGTCGTTAACATACTATAGCAAAAAGTGTCGTGACAACTTTTCGTAAGAATTTTTTCCGTCTAGCCCGCATTCACAACGCGCGATAAGGAACTTCGTTACAAATGTTTTGTTAAAACTAATAAACCTTTTTATTTTTTTTTATATTATATAAGTTATACACTTTTTGTGGCATCTTCAGAACATCATACTAAAGTTTCATAAGAATCTGTCCAGTGTTTTAGATATAGGGGATGAACATAATGTTTTTTTATACAGGATATCAGGATATGTGTAAAAAATTATACATGCAGTGAACCACTTATATTTTTTTAAATTGATTTATTATATGTTTTTTCAGACGGTTGATCTGCGTTTAAAGTATGATTACATGTTCACTGATATTTGGATAGTAGACTTAAATAATACGGGACTCGGACATTTGTTGCGTGTGAATCCGGTTATACTTCAAAAGGCAGTGAATTTATATCAGGTGAAGTATTGCATGATTACTGTTATGCGTCTCTGTGTGTTCCACTGCATGTGAACGAAAAGAATGAGAGTGATGATGGAAACTTAAGGGTTAAAGTTCAACTTAGATCATGGATTCTGTCAAAAAATGAGCGCGCTCTACAAAGAGAGAATTAAAGGATGATATTTTTTTAATATACATGAGACGACTAGCTTAATAGTTCACACCTTACTCTATTTTATCTTGGTAAATATAAGAATTTCTTGTCAAGACGTATTTTCGACATAAAAACTCCGAAACCTCAAAATCATAATTAAATTTCGTTACCATGTCTTGCTATGACTTGGTAGTTTTTTGATCCAACTTAAAATATACGATAGTTTTTAATTCGATTATTGATATCAGTGAATTGATATAATATTTATAGAAGTTCTAAATTCCAGGAAAGCGTTGGGATAAGGGTTAAACATATACATTGTGTGAATGCACCAGTTTTCGGACATCATGTTGTAAATTTCATGAAGAAATTCGTAAAAGCAAAGATGATTGACCGTGTTATAATACACGATACGATGGAAAGCCTGCACAAGTATGTGCCCAAAGAGTATCTGCCGAAGGATTACGGCGGAGATTTGCCGTCACTAATAGAATTTACTGGTATGTGACAATTTCTTCGGATATGACTAAATTCTTTGACACCACCTTGATCAAGTATAATTTTTTCGTCATAGTTTTTTTTTTTTTTGAGGATAAAACATTACTTGGATCCGGTGGTAATTCTGTGTTCCTTTTATCAAAGTTTTCTTGTATTTAAATTGAGTGTAGTATTAATTGAAACCCAATTTGTCTTTCGAAAATAAGAGTTCAAAGACAGAATACTAGTAATTGCAGTATTTTATTTATAAGACCTTGTTAAGCCAAATTTTTTTTTAATCTTTTATTTTTCCTGCTTTCAGAAAGTCTAAATAGAGACGTGTATAATGAAAAAATTAAAGGAGTGCTTATTGATTACTCTAAACTTGTTTCCGACGAAAGCAAGAGACCTCGAGAAAAATATGACGAAGAGTGTATTGTGGGTTCATTTAAGAAGTTAGATTTTGATTGAATTTACATTCAATAAAATGTATTGGTGTTAGAATAATTTCCTTAGATGCAATTAAATTAAATTATGATTCGATATACAAAAAAATAGTAATATATATAAATAATATAAAGTGAAGTTTTAATTAAAACTGTTTAGTCCTTAATAATTATTTAAGAATTTAAAACATAAAAATTTATAACACTATGATAGTGATGTGGTGTTTTTGTTTAAATGCCAATTTAATAAATATCTAGAAGCCAAACTGATAAAATCACTAAATTGGACAATATGAAAAAACATTAAGATATTAGTTTTATAACAAAGATTCTTATTATTAAGCCAGTATAATGGAAACTAGTGCGTCGTTTTAATGCATTCATTCGTTCAGTCATGCCTGAGTGACTCTTATATAAATCAAAGCGTTTTTTAAACTTTGTTATATGTTCACAATAAAAGTTATAGTACCTTCAAAAAATAAATAGCAATAAACAATATATGTGTATATATTATTCTGAAAAATTAAGTTAGACAGAGTTTAGTTAAACACGTGTTTAACCCTTTGACCGCCGTTGGTTGGTATTATAGACGTCAACATGGTTATAAAGAGCATATTTTATACACACTATTAACTTAAATATGTGCACTGAAACAGCTTCCGGTATAAGTATCTACTTTGTTATTTATTTGTCGCATTTTGAGAGCCTACGCGTAATAATATATCAATAACTAGCTTTTACCCGCGACTCCGTCCGCGCTGAATAAAAATAGAAAACGGGTTAAAAATTATCCTATGTCCGTTTCCTGGTTCTAAACTACCTGCCCACCAATTTTCAGTCAAATCGATTCAGCCGTTCTTGAGTTATAAATAGTGTAACTAACACGACTTTCTTTTATATATATAGACTAGGTGTCGCACGCGACTCCGTCCGCGTGCAGTTAAAAAAAAAATGAAAAATAAATGTTGGCCGATTCTCAGACCTACTAAATATGCTCACAAAATTTCATGAGAATCGGTCAAGCCGTTTCGGAGGAGTACGGGAACGAAAACTGTGACACGAGAATTTTATATATTAGATAATGATTTCTGGTAACATCTACCAACGTGTGCCGTGTGATAAAAGGGTTGACAATTAGGGTTCTGCAGAGGTAGACGCGAGGAACAATATCTGTTGGATGAATTCAATACAAATTCCACGACCACACAGAATACAGGCGTGAATTACCACACGTGAGTGACCACAAGTAACAGTGGTAGATCCCGCAACAACAGTATTTGTTGGGTGCACGAATTGGTCGGGTCGACCAGTGCAATACCACGACCACACAGATGACAGGCTTCGTCTGATGAGTGTGGTACCGGAGGCCTAATTTTAATCCTCTTTCCCTTCCCATCCTTTTCTTATCAGGAAAGGATGGGAAGGAGAAATGGATTTAGCAGAAAAGGGGACGCATAGAAAGGAGAAATATCCTCTTTCTGTGCGTCCCCTTCTCGGTTTTTTAAATGTAGGCAACGTATCTGCATTTGCGGATGTCTATGGGCAACGGTCGCCTCGCTATTTCGGCGAATCCAGGTGGCCGTTTGCTCGTTTGCCACCATACGATATATAAAAAGAAATCGAAGTAATTCCGTAGTTCGTCTGATGAACGTGCGTTCCTGGGGCTAAATTTTAGTCCTCTTTCTCTTGGAGGAAGAAGTAGATTTGATGAAGAAGGAGACGCCGAAGAAGGGGAAGTGTTCTCTTTCTGTACATCTACTCCGTGGCTTCTTGTTTGTTAGCCACCTTAAAATAATAAAAAAAATTATATCTTACTAATATTATGAATGCGAATGTTTAGATAGATAGATGTTTGTTTGAAAGTATCTTCGGAACGGCTCAACGAATCTTGATAAAATTTGGTACATATTTAGAACATAGTCTGAAAGAACATAGGCTACTTATTCGTTTTTTTTTTAATTCCGCGCGGACGGAGTCGCGGGCGACAGATAGTTTTTAATATAATTAAAACACTGTTTAAGTATTTTATGGTTAGGCCCCATTCATTTAGTTTTTTTAGGATCGGTTCAAACTCATTAGTACTGTGGGTTTCGACCACCGTGACACTTGAATTTTTACACACACGTTATTGTTGTCTCTGTTATTCCAAAGAGAATGTAAGGGATGAAAATACTTGAAACATTTTTTTTTCAATAATCAATCCAATTTTATCAGTGAATAAAAAATGAAGTAAATATAGTTTGAATATAGGTTGCTGGCTATATAAAGGTTATTGTTAAAGTGGCCATCACTCTTTTTAATCGAATTCGAGTTTTCTAAATGAACCATCACATCCAAAGACTTCGTTACAGCTTAGCACTCGTGTTCGCTTGGATTCGTCGCTTATGACTTTGTCTTGATCAATAAAATATTGTCGCCATACATCAGATTGGACCGTTTTTCTCCACTCCTCTGAAATACGAGAAAAAAAAATTATTTAGTTTACTCTACGTTCCTTGTTGCTGGTTAATAGCGGAATAAATGGTTCCTGGTTAAATGCCAGCAAATGACCATATTTTTACTGGACAAACCTTTTTTTTTTAAATAATTAATACACCTCGTATAATAGGGATACCAATTAATTTTCGATTTTTGAATTCCATATTAACATTTAAACGATGTTCTAATGATAAAGGAAAACATCGTGATGTAACATGCACATAAGGTATACGGCCAGCGTGGTTGTCTAAGGCCACGATACCTCTAACTTAAAGTAGGAACCAAGCCCCTCTTTTGGGTCCTCTATGAACTGACGACATAACACTTTTTAAATTTTTTTTTATTATTGTCTATTCATTGTTTCCAAATTACCTGCGATTTCTTCGTAACTTAATTCATCCCCACCATATTCTTTAGGTAAGATACTTTTAGGGAATACATTAGCAATATCTTCAGGCTTCGAATGTATATGGATTCTTGCAGCAATTTTCGGTTTTAATAATTTTTTTATTAAACCAAGTATGGGTATAGCGAATGCTGGCATGTTTATAAAGTGTATCCCTTTGATCTTAGATCCAGAACAATACTGAAAAATTAAATACACATATCAATTATTACAATTTTTTTTTCACTTGCTTGTTGGTTAGGACATTTTAGTACAAACGTAATAAGATGACAAACGAGAAAAACTGCCACCTGAATTCGCTGAAATAGCGAAGCGAAGACAACCGCAATTGCAGATACTTTGCCTATCTTTAATCGACGGAGTAGGGGACGCACAGAAAGACGACATTTCTCCTTCCTATGCGTTTAAACGTCAGATCCATTTCCCCTTTACATCTTTTCCGTATAAAAAAGGGTGGAATGAACAAACTCGGTATTGCTTTCACTTGACGCTTGTCTTGTGTGGTCGTGGTATTGCAGCGGTTAAGCCGGTCCTTTCGTGCAACAGATGTTGTTGCTGGTGTATACCACTGTTAGGTATTCATTTTAATGACCTAATTAGAACTAATTTGAAACGACAATATGATGTGCACGCCAGTACTCACACTACGCGACGCCTCCAGTGCGACATTTCAACTTATACTGTGAATTATCTATATATATAAAAGAAAGTCGTGTTAGTTACACTATTTATAACTCAAGAACGGCTGAATCGATTTGACTGAAAATTGATGAGCAGGTAGCTTAGAACCAGGAAACGGACATAGGATAATTTTTACCCCGTTTTCTATTTTTTATTCCGCGCGGACGGAGTCGCGGGTAAAAGCTAGTATATCTATATTTAAAACATAAAAACCGATACTTTGTGGAGCTACTTACTAATATGTAATACATCATTTTTGTAACAATTGGCGGCGTCATTTGCACTGTGTTGCTGAAGCTGACGTTGTTCAGATCGTAAACAAATTCATCGCCAAGGCATACATCATTATATCTGCGATATTCGAATGTCATAAGAGCTATTTTGATAAGTTCGATTACGACGAATTCACGAGGCGATTTTATTCTGAAATGAAACAAAAATTCTTAAACTAATCATACCAAGATATAAGAACCAATCAGCGACCCTGGAAATTACTGGTAGAAAAATGTCAAGTTAATGGAGCTTACACAAGGTTCTTAAAAGAGTTATCTTGAAAGCCTGTTCTATAATGTAATAAAATTTATTTTTTCCATACAGGTATTTACATAACTACATTTTTTTCGATGGAGATGACGCCGTCAAATTGCTAACTTTGTACGTTTTTGTCACCAGTTGTTATTAAAAGCCGTTATATTGTGAACTACGCAAATTACTCAGTCGGTTGGCAAAAAAATCTCTCTTTAAGAATTTCTTCATAAATATGGAGATGACCCTGAAATGATTTCTGTCCCTAGATTTTTTTTTATCGCGTCTAGATCTTTTAAAAAATACAAACTTCTCGATAATTTTAACACAACACCGAAGATATTTATAGTCTGTACATGTATGTTTTTTTTTTTTTATGTGAGTGATAGAAGAAATAACGAAATGGCGAACGAAAATTTTTTTTATAAAATCGGTTGATTTTTATTTTTCGTGTATTTAATCATCATCTTCATCCACTGTATTTGTATTTTTAGATTCGTTGGAACAAGATTATTTTTAGTCATCACGACAAGGATAGTGTTCAAGTCTACATTTAGACTACGTTGATTAAACCACTTCTCATATTTTTTTAAATAACGTGCTGTTTTATTTACGTGTTATATTTCTATTTAAGACCACTTAATCTACAATAATAAAGCATCAAAACTTTAAAATTCGATTTTAAACGACTCAAACTGATCATGACCTTTTAAAAACCAGACGTGACAAATTTTCAAGGTCACACAGACCACACAAAATATGCCTAATATATGTACACAGTACAATATATGTTAGAATAAAACATTGTAACAACATGACAGATGCAAAAACGATTGTGAAATAATAACATAGGTAGTGAATTCAAATGTTCCGTATTATCTAATTTAAATCGAAAATATTTCATAAGAAACTCCTCTTGAAAATTATAAGCACATATATAGTGGTGCGATGACCAAGGTCAATAGAAATTAATTTCCATGCTAGCATATTAAGAATATATCAAATATACCTGAAAAATGAAACACGATGATTATCTGGAGTCTTCTTTGGTAATACGGCGAAGAAGCCATATCTCAAATATTCATCAATAATTGGTGATAAAGGATCTCTACTGAATAGGAATTCGGGAGTTTTATGTTTAGTTGATATAAGTGCATCTATTTTATCTTTTACTTTTTCGATGCGAAATTTTGTCGACACCAAAAGACGAACTATTACTCTATCATCTGAAATGTTTAATCTCATATTAATTTATGTAAAATCTGTTTACATAAGTTCTCATTTCAATAAAGGTATTATAATACTCTTTTAAGTGTTACACGCGGATGCGTAATACGGTGTGGCTTCCCCTTTACGCGTGTCTTCTGTATGGTCGTGATGATGCATCAATGTCTGCCGCATCAATGTCCTGCTCTTACACTGTTTACTATATTTAATCGTATAATAATTACCTAATTTAATTTTAGGAAGATGAGGTTGTTTTTCATACCAATCTTGTATCAAATCAATAATTTCTTGCAATTGTTTGTGGGTCACGTTATATTTGTTGAGAACTACATCCATATCGTGTATCGTCACTTGTAGCAGCTTTTCCGCGCCATATGACAGATCTGAGGTCCAGCTCTACAATTTTTCAGATTATTTAGATTTAAAATTTCAACATTGTTTTTTTTTCCACGCTTTGAGAAAAAAATTGTTCAAGATATAAATCGCCACCAAGATCACGGAGGATTATGTAGGCAATTTAGGTCTCGAATAATGATCGCATAGTAGTTAAATCGTGGAGGATAATTTGAACGACATTTAAAGAGGGTAGAGGGGGCCGTCACTGGGCATAGTTTGTTCTAGAATAATTATTAATTCATATAAAATATTTCAATTAAACTGCGAAGTAACGAAACCGGCTTTAACTGCCTTTAGGCTAACGTTTCATAAATATTTATTATAAATCATATTTTATTTACAATGACCTTGATATTATATTTTTATAAACTAGATTTAGATGTTAGAATTTTCACAGGGGTTAGACTTGGATATCTATTATAGGGTTTTATTACAGGGGATAGACTAACCCTGGGTTTTGACTGCAGTGATATTTGTATTGGCACATATATTATAATAACTCAATTTCAAACAAGTGTCACGACAGTCAAAACTCATAGTTACACCAGTTGAACCGCTCATTTCGTCGCCACTTCAAATTTATTTCTGAACATTACACAGTACAAACAATAGATATAACTAACAACTTCGCTTATTAAATACATTTATAAAATCAAATAACGTACCATTTTTATATAATCACCTGTAACTTTAATATGAATATTTTATTTTCAATCAGTTTAAAACCTCAATAACAAAACTAGCTTCCTCCTGTTTGCGTCAGTAAACGTAACTAATGTTAACTTCTACCTTTATTTTGTTTTTATATGAAAACTACAATCAAAAGTTGCTATTCGTTCAGTCAATCTATGTTCATTCGCTGTACGACGGCAAGGTTCGATGTATCTTAAAAAAAAGATTGTGACGTGCTATTGTTTGTTTTAAAAATGTATATGAGGCTAGCGAGTACAATTATTTAATCACCCTTCCTTATTACCCGACTGACGTAAGTTTGTTTTATATTTGTGCGTTTGTATTAAATTTTTTATTTTGTAAATTCCCTTGTGACAGGCTAAAGGCTAAACGACAGAAACGATTTTGACGAGTGAGTTGTCATTCGATTCATTCTTCTCCATAGTGTCAAAGTACCCAACGTATATGTCATAATCACATTGTATAATCCGTCGTATTACATTACGGCTAGCTTTTATCAGAAAACAGGGCCGTTTTGAAATGCGGCGGTTTAACGAGTAGCCAGATACGTTCTTCAATAAGGCGGACCACGTTTATCCGCATCGTACTAATATTTAATCTGTAGGGTTAACATATAAAATTAAACAATGTTTAAAATGAAAATCAATTACATTAAGTTAGAAGAAAAATTTAAGAAATTGATTTTCGTCATAATTAACGTTAATACATCATGTTCGCGAAATACATTTTTTTTTTCAATATCACATACAATCAATATAACTATCAAAGAATAAAAACAAAAAAAAAATATTTTAAATATAAGTTGCTGTTTATTGAAACTTTTAAAGGTTAGAAATGCGTACTATCGGCTAAAAGTCCTTTACCGTGTGAGGTGCTTTCTCATAGAGAGCGTCAGGCTAAGGCTGGTGGATTCATTGATACTGTCTCGGTTCAACTACTGCGACGCAGTTTACGGACCCAGATTGTTGATTAAGACGCAGCGGGCCATACAACGTGTGCAAAATGCTTGTATGCGCTTTTGTTTTAACATACCAAGGCGGGAACACATTACTCCAAACTATAACAAGTACAATATATTAAAAATGTCCGGGCGCCGACTGTTGCATCTAGCTAATATTACCCATAAAGTGGTCATCTGCATTCGCCCGAAATACCTCTACGAGAAGCTACAATGGAGAAAAGACACGTCAGTCCATCTTACTAGGTGCACTATACAAAAAAAAATGATAGTTCCAAAGCACAGTACTACTGGTTTTAGAGGTGGTTTTAAGTTTTCAGCCTCGAAGGTTTGGAACGATCTTCCTCCACCACTAAATAAAATAATATCGCATTCAGGTTTTGCAAAGAAGTACAAAAAAATTCTATTGGAGTCACAAACCAATCAATGACGTAAATATATAAGATTACTGCCACTTTCAATCATATCATTCCATTTAACCTATAGAGAAACAGTTTGTTATGTATTCATATTTATATTTATATCCTTTAAACACCTTAACCTTTTTTGTTGTTATTTATTTATTAATTTTTTACTCTCCATATAATGTTATTGTTATTGAAAGTTATAATTATTATTAACTTCGCACAAACATTGTTTAAAATTTCAAAAATTGTACTATAATTCTCTTTTTTTTTGTTATTTAGTTAAGTTACCCTACCACCTAAGTGCAAATGTTGTGAGAGCAAAGGGGCCTGCTGAAAACCAGCTCAGGGAGGGCCGATGTCGTCCCTGTATCAGCTGAGCTGGCTACCTTTTGCCACGTTTTTAATCTTTTTGTTTTAATATTAGTTCATAAGTTTCTTTTGTGTGGCAATAAACACTTATTCTATTCTATTCTATATAAAGGTAATTATTGAAGAGGCCATCACTCTTTTTAATCGAAATCGAGTTTTCTAAATGAACCGTCACATCCAAAGACTTCGTTACAGCTTAGCACTCGTGTTCGCTTGGATTCGTCGCTTACGACTTTGTCTTGATCAATAAAATATTGTCGCCATACATCACATTGAAAAGTTTTTCTCCACTCCTCTGAAATACGAGAAGAGTTTTTATTTTCAAAGTTTACTTTACGTTCCTTCATCCTTGTTATTAGTAGATATTTAATTTAACGTTGAAAACTCTCAGAAAATACCAGTAGAAGACACCCGTATTTTTATTAGACAGACCTTTTTATACACTTCATTTAATACACCTCATATAAAATTAATACTCCCCACCATATATACCAATAAATTTTCGATTTTTGAATCTCATGTGAACATTTATATAACGTTCTAATTGTAAGGAAAACATCGTGATGTAACAACTTACACATAAAGAATACGGTCAGCGTAACGTGACTGAACTGACTTAAAGTAGGCACCAAGCCCCTCTTTTGGATCCTATATGAACTGACGACATAACACTTTTTAAGATTTTTTTTATTATTGTCTATTCATTGTTTCCAAATTACCTGCGATTTCTTCAAAACTTAATTCATCCCCTCCATATTCTTTAGGTAAGATACTTTTAGGGAATACATTAGCAATATCTTCAGGCTTCGAATGTATATGGATTCTTGCAGCAATTTTCGGTTTTAATAATTTTTTTATTAAACCTAGTATAGGTATAGCGAATGCTGGCATATTAATCAAGTGTATCCCTTTAATTTTAGATCCAGAACAATACTGAAAATGAAATACATATATTAATTATTACAATAGATTTTTTCACTTGCTTATTGGTTAGGACATTTTAGTACAAACGTCATTAGGTGACAAACGAGCAAAACGTCCACCTGTATTCGCCACACATACATCACATCCGTATCCACACCGTCCACATAGAATTGCAGATGTGTTGCCTATCTTTAATCGATGGAGTAGGGGACACACAGAAAGACGATATTTCCCCTTCCTTTGCATTAAATCGTCAAATCCACTTCCCCTTTACATCTTTTACGTATAAAAAAGGGTAGAATGAACAATCGCGGAATTTCTTTCACTTGACGCTTGTCCTCTGTGTGGTCGTGGTATTGCACTAGTAGAGCTGGCCCATTCGTGCAACAGATGTTATTTTTAATGTCTACCACTGTAAGATATACATTTTAATTGCCTTAAATTTAATTAGAACTGTTTTGAAATGACAAAATAAGTGCACAGGGCAGTACTTACACTACGTAACGCTGGTATGACATTTTATATATTATATTATAGTATATTCTGATTTTGAATGAAAGCGTACCTCTACCAAATAATATTATATCGATGTTGAAAAACATAAAAATCAATACTTTGTGCAGCCAACATTATATATATATATATATATATATATATATATATATATATATATATATATATATATATATATATATATATATATATATATATAACTACTTACTAATACATAATACACCATTTTCGTAACAATTGGCGGCGTCATTTGCACTGAGTTGCTGAATCTGACGTTGCTCAGATCGTAAACATATTGATCACCAAGGCATACATCATTATATCTGCGATATTCTAATGTCATAAGAGCTATTTTAATTACTTCGATTACGACGAACTCACGAGGCGATTTTATTCTGAAATGAAATAAAAATTCTGTTAGGAAAATGTTTAGTTCATAGAACTTACAAGATGACTCTCTTGACACGAGTCATCTTAGAAGAAGCTTGTTCTATAATATATTTAAATTTTTTATGATAGGTATTTTACATGACTACATTTTTTCGATAAAGATGTCGCCTTCAAATTGCGAACTTTGTAAGTTTTTGTCACTAGACATTATAAAAAGCCGGCAAATTGTGAACTGTACAAATTACACTCGGTCTGTTGGCAAAAATATCTCCCTTTAATTAATAAAATTTCTTCAGAAATTAGAGATTTTATTTCCATGAAATTATTTCTGTCCCTAGATTTTTTTATGATTTAAAAAAAAAATCTTATTTCTCGATATCTTTTTTATTTTCGAACATATTTATAGTTTGTACATGTATAACGTTTTTTAGCGAATAATAGAAGGAATAAAAATTTGCCAACGAAAAATTATTATTTTTTATACAAAATTAGTTGATTTTTCTTTTTCGTTAATTTAATCTTCTTCAAACACTTCAACTGCATTTTTAAATTCGTCGAAACAAGCATATTTTTTCAGTCATCACCACAAGAATATTGTTCAAGCCCATATTCATTATTATATTAAGACTACGTAGATTGAATCAATATTATAATTTTTAAAATTAACCTGCTCTTTTGTTTCTGTGTTACATTTCGATTTTAGACCACTTAATCTTCTATAATAAAGCATCAAAACTTTAAGATGCTAACTTTAATTTATATACGTCACAAATTGATCATGACCTTTTAAAAACCAGACGTGAAAAATTTTCAAGGTCACACAGACCAAACAAAACATGCACAAAATATGTACACAGTACAAATATATTAGAAAAAAACCATTTTTGTAATATGCCAGATGCAAAAAAGGTTGTGAAATTTAGTAACTTCATCACAATTTAGTGAATTAAAATGTTCGGTATTATCTTATTTAAATCGAAAATATTTCATGAGAAACTTCTCTTAAAAATAATAAGCACAAAAATTTAAAATTCGACCAAGGTCAATAAAAATTAATGTTCACTTAAGCATGTTAAGAATATATAAATAATACCTGAAAATTGAAATACGATGATTATCTGGAGTCTTCTTTGGTAATACGGCGAAGAAGCCATATCTCAAATATTCATCAATAATTGGTGATAAAGGATCTCTATTGAATAAAAATTCGGGAGTTTTATGTTTAGTTGATATAAGTGCATCTATTTTATCTTTTACTTTTTCGATGCGAAATTTTGTCGACACCAAAAGACGAACTATTACTCTATCATCTGAAATGTTAAATCTCATATTAATTTATGTAAAATCTGTTTACATAAGTTCTCATTTTAATGAAGGTATATTCTTTCACGATGAATGAAAACGAGGGTGTGCACAAGCGTTTGCGCGTACGCTTGTGCACTTAAATATCTCCAACGCATCTGACTGCTTCCGAATATGGACTCCGATTTGATGGATTTTTACAAACAAAATTGGCTACATAAGTCACATGCGAGCACATCAACGGCAAAACCGAAGTTGAAGACAGTCGCCGTGGCCGACATCGGCCGGGATTATTATTATTATATTCTTTTAAGTGTTACACGCGAACGCGTGATGCGGAATGGCTTCCACTTCACGCCTGTCTTCTGTCGTGATGATGCACCGGTCGAGCAGGCCATTCGTGCATCAGCATTAGCTGCTGCATCAATGTCCTGCTTTTACACTGTTAAACTGTATTTAATCATATAATAATTACCTAATTTAATTTTAGGAAGATGAGGTTGTTTTCCATACCAATCTTGTATCAAATCAACAATTTCTTGCACTTGTTTGTGCGTCACGTTATATTTCTTGAGAACTACATCCATATCGTGTTGCGTCACTTGTAGTAGCTTCTCGGTGCCATATGACAGATCTAAGTTCCAGTTCTACAATTTTTCAGATTATTTAGATAAATCAGTAAGCGACAAAACAAAGTTTAATATTCCAACATATATTCCAAATATTTTTTCCACGCTTGGAGAAAAAAGTGTTTCGGCCGTATTCGCAGATCAATCGTTCGTTTTTGAGATATAAATCGCCACCAAGATCATGGAGGATTATGTAAGCAATTTAGGTCTCGAGTAATGGTTAATAATTTAAACGACATTGAAAGCGGGGCGTATAATAATTTGTTCTAGAATAATTATAAATTCGTATAAATTATTACAAAAACTGCAAAGCAACGAAACCGGTTTTAGTTGAGTTAAGGATTACGTTTTATAAATGTTTATAATAAATAACAATTTATTTACGATGAACTTGATATTAGATTTTTATAAAACAAATTTAGATGTTACAATTTTCACAGGGTTATTATCTATTTCCCCTTGGGGTTTTATTACAGGGGATAGACTAACCCTGGATTTTGACTGCAGTGATATTTGTATTGGCACATATATTGTAATCACTCAATTTCATGTAACCCATAGTTACACCAGTTGAACTTTGGCTCAAAGCCTACTCAATTTAGAACTGACTAGTCCATATTCAACCACGCTATGCATCCTTTCTTTTAAACAAATAGATTACAAATTTCAAATTTATTTCTGAACATTACACAGTACGAACAATAGATATAACTAACAACTTTGCTTATGATTATTTAAAAGGTCGTACTTAAATACATTTATAAAATCAAATAACGTACCATTTTTATATAATCACCTGTAACTTTAATATGAATATTTTATTTTCAAACAATTTAAAATTCCAATAACAAAACTCGCTTTCTCCCGTTTGCGTCAGTAAACGTAACTAATGTTAGCTGCTATCTTTATTTTGCTTTTATATCAAAACTGCAATCAACAGTTGCTATTCGTTCAGTCAGAACAATCTATGTTCATTCGCTGTATGACAGCAAGGTACGATGTTTTAAAAAAAAATGTGATTTACAAGCTATTCTTTGTTTTAAAAAATTATCTGAGGCTAGCGAGTAATATGTAATTTAATCACCGTTCCTAGTCACTCGACTTACGTAAGTTTGTTTTATGTATGTGGGTTTGTATGTTTGTAAATTCCCTTGTAAAGGCTACCTAAAGCCTAAACGATAGAACCGATTTTGACGAGTGAGTTGTCATTCAATTCATTCTTCTCCATAGTGTCAAAGTACCCTTTGTATATGTCGCAGTGACAGTATTGTGATCCGCCGTATTACGTTACGACTAACTGTTATAAAAAACAGTGCCGTTTTGAAATGCGTGTTTGCGTTTGACATTACGATACGTTATTCAATTAGACGGCCCACGTTTAGCTACATCGTACTAATACTTAATCTGTAGGATTCCCATACTTACAAAATGAAAATTAATTATATTAATCAGAAAAAGCTAACAGATTTCTTTTTACGATATTCCTTACTAAACAAGAATTATTGATATTGTTGCTTTATATTGAATAAAACATTTGGCTTCGGAAATTTTTATCCTTTAATATTATAAATCACAAGGGACAGTCATCTTACTTACTATACTATTATATAAACAAACTTTTCCAAAAATTAGATGTACGAAACTATAAAGGTAACATTGTATGAAATAAAAAGGTAACCCAAAACAATTAATGTAATTCGTTAATAAGCAACATTTCGTTCAAAGTTTATAATAATCAGGCACTTTGTGATTTGGCATAGAAGATACTAAACTACAATTTAATAGAGTAGTCATTTATGGAGATCTTAGACAGTCTTCTTAACATTTATTACATTGTGGCTGGCCTAGTGTCGAATGTCGCGTGGCGCCGAATACATACCGGCGGTTTTTTATTCAGCCGCATTCAATCCGGCTACTCGTCGAGCCGGTGCATTTCAAAACCGCCCTGTTTTTGATAACAGCTTGCCGTAATGTAATGCCGTGACTGCGACATGTATATTATAATACAACCGCACAAAACACAGTGTACTCTCACTCACACTTGGAATCTCACTCGCCATAACTTTTTTCATATCTAAATATTTTTGGATTTTTTCGAGGATATTCTTAAGAAAGTTGCAAATACAACATTATATTTATTAAGTTTAGAAAAAATCTTTGTTTTAAAATGCAGCAAATGGTTTTTTTCAATTAAGTTTGGATTATGCATCACAGGAATAGGACAATCATGTACATTTAAAAGTAAGGTTCATCACAGAAAACATGCTTAAATAGAAGTAAAGGCAGTATTCCTTGTACGTGCGTATTGTTAAAGTTTGAATATTATATATCGTAAGTTATAACCAACGTTTCCTCGATACCTTCAGATTTAATTGTAACGGTGAAATCATGCACTACCATCTCGGTTCAAAGGAGGTTTATATATTTAAAAAAAAAAGAGATAGATAGTTTTCTAATAGAAAAGTAATTTTAAGTAGATATCTTTTAGGTTAGGATGCAATTGGATAATATGGAAAATGGTACATTTTTTAGGTGTCTTCAGAGTGCATTTTATGTTTCATGCGAAGTGATTTCTTGATGGAAGTAGACAGAAAAAATGTCTAAAATATTTCATTCTAACAATTACATATCTATATTAATTTAAATATTCATTGCTAGTCTAGTCTTAACAAACTGAAAATATTAAAAAAAAATAACCTAAGAGCAAACTTCATGATGCCAGACCAGGAATTTTTGAAGCAGAGAATATTTTGAAGTCACTTTCTTCTGTTGCACATGATTGACAAATTAAAATTTACTTCAATAAATTCGTTGATATCCCAAAATTTACAATCGTAACGAACAACCAAAATGCCTTTAATATTCAGTCAACTTCGAGTTTTCTAATTTCTAAAAGTACCTTCAAGGCCAAAAAAATTGTCGGAATTCAAAAATCTCCTCCTCAGTTTTTCATCGCTCATTACTTTGTCTTCTTCAGTGAAGTATCAAGCATCTGAACACAAAATTTAACCACATATTATAAATTCTAAGATGTACGACGGTATATTTCAATTTCCTTGTCTTTTAAAAAAAGTAAAATCACGACACTGCAGTCATCATAAATGTATTTCTTGCAGCGGTAACTTCACCATTTCGGTGAATTCAAATGGCTGGCTTGTTCGTTTGCCACCTTATAATAATACAAAATGTATATCTTACTAATATTATAAATGCCAATATTTGGATGGATGTTTGTTTGTATCTCCGAGACGGCTCAACGGATCATAATGAAACTTAATACAGATGTAGAACATACTCTGGAAGAACACATAGGCTACTTATTACGTTTTTTTCAATTCCGCGCGGTCGGAGTGGCCGGCGACAGCTAGTGTTTAATATAATTTAAACACTATTTAAGTCTTTTATGATTAGTTTAGATCCCATGCATTTAGTTTTTATAAGGATTGGTTCAAATTCATTATTACTGTGGGTTTCGGCTGCCGTGACACTTACATTATCACACATGTTATTGTTGTCTCTGTTATTCCAAAGAAAATGTAAGGGATGAAAATATTTATCATTACAAGTGTCATTGCAGTCGAGAACCTCCTTTAACAATAAATGAATTACTTATATTGTAGAGTTAGTAATTTACTGGCGATCGCCCGCGACTTCATCAGCGCAGAGTAATTTAAGAACGTAGCCTAAGTTACTCCCTCTCCCCTAAACTACCTTCTAAGAGAAGTTCTGCCTAAAGGTCCGTTCACACTGATCGGAGCAGAGAGCAAAGTAGATTTTTATCACAAGTAAAATTGAGCATTATCCGATTGAAACTTGTTTTTTTTAAATTTGTAAGTCTTTTCTTATTCAAGGGTAAAAAGACGTGAAAAGTAAACGTGAACGCCTTGTTTTAATCGTATAAAGCTCAATTTTATATGCGATAAAACAAATCTGCTCTATTCTCCGCCCCGGTCTATCTGAATGAACCTCAAATTGGTCAAGCATTTTCGGAAACAACTCGAAACAAACGCAAATGTACGGACAGATACACAGAGACAGATAGTTTTAATAAATTGATTTTCTTTGTAATTCCAGTCCGATATATGGTAGTTAGAAAACGAAGAAAAATATAGAAAATTAAAATATTAGATTAAATATAATACATAAAAACTAAAATATATCATTAAAAGGTGTCCCTTTAGGCAAGGTTCCGAAGATACTGGCAGCGTTCCCCCTTTGAATGGCTATACTAATTCTTTGTCCAAGGTAGCTGCCAGCTCTTCGGTCTCCTGTGATGTCGACTAACCTTTTTGCTGTTTCCTTAAAAAGCCTTCTAGCGCTAGAACCCCACGGACCAAGGGTCTCGACGCCGAATGGGACAAATTCATATTCGGAGCCGAGACCCCTGTATTTGTTAACCTTAGCCTTTTCAGCCGCTTCACAAGCCGCACCAGCTCTGTTGTTGGTTCCATGAAGATGGGATGGGGCCAGCGTGTCTGAACAGGTAGCATCCCATACCAGCACCCGACCCATCTTCCATGGAATCAAACTCATACCGTCTGGCCTCTTGCCATCGTCTCTTGCAATACCAGTTGGTTCTAGTAGACTTGGTACGTTGACGGTGGCAAGAGACCGGCGTATGATATCGTTGAGTGCTGCATGTCTTGAGAAGCGGCCTGCACTTTTTTGGCATGACAGTCCGTGATGTCCTAGAATGTCGACATCACTGCCACAGGGACATAATAGCGTAAATACAACATGTTCGCGAAATATTGTTTTTTTATTCAAAATTACTTACAGATAATCCAATACCATTAGTGAAAAAATAAAGTAAACATATTTTGAATTTTAATATATGTTGCTGGCTATGTAAAGGTAATTATTAAAGTGGCCATCACTCTTTTTAATCGAATTCAAGTTTTCTAAATGAACCATCACATCCAAAGACTTCGTTACAGCTTAACACTCGTGTTCGCTTGGATTCGTCGCTTATGACTTTGTCTTGATCAATAAAATATTGTCGCCATACATCAGATTGAATCGTTTTTCTCCACTCCTCTGAAACATGAGAACAGTTTTTATTTTCAATGTTTACTCTACGTTCCTTGTTCCTGGTTAATAGCGGATAATTAATTTAGTGTCTACTAGCTATTACACGCGACTCCGTCTGCGCAGAATAAAAAATAGAAAACGGGGTAAAAATTATCCTATGTCCGTTTCCTGGTTCTAAGCTACCTGCCCACCAATTTTCAGTCAAATCGATTCAGCCGTTCTTGAGTTATAAATGGTGTAACTAACACAACTTTCTTTTATATATATAGAAGATATATAGATAGATTTATTGTTTCAAATTACCTGCGTTTTCTTCGTAACTAAATCCATCCCCTCCATATTCCTTAGGTAAGATACTTTTAGGGAGTACATTAGCAATATCTTCGGGCTTCGAATGTAATTTGATTCTTGCAGCAATTTTGGGTTTTAATAATTTTTTTACCAAACCAAGTATCGGTATGCCGAATGATGGCATGTTTATAAAATGGAGCCCTTTGATTTTACATCCAGAACAATACTGAAAATGAAATATATGTATAAAATATTAAGACAATTTTTTTCACTTGCTCACTAATTAGGTAACTTTAATAGACTAATATTTCATTAAAACATCAAGTAACATATACAGTTTTGTTACGTCTACTCAGAATAAACATAATCAGTTAAACTTTTTTAACATTTTTAACAGTGGTAGACGCCAGCAACAACAACCTCAGTTGCACGAATTGGCCAGCTCGCCCGCACCACAGAAGACAGACGTGAAGTGGAAGTAATTCCGAGTTTCGTCTGATGAATATGGTGCCGGAGGCCTAATTTTAGTCCTCGGAGGTGGATGTCATGAAGGAGGGGATGCATAGGAAGGTTAAATATTCTCTTTTTGTGTCTCCTCCTTCGTCGATTGAGGGTAGGCAACGCATCTACGATTGCGAATGTCTATGGGCAACGGTCGCTTCGTCATTTCGACGAATTCATATGGCCGCTTGCTCGTTTGCCATCTTGTAATATATAAAAATAAAAAATGGTTACAAATTATGAAAAAAAAAATCAATTTAAAATTGATCTCTTGGAGTTTCTATAGTTATATTCTAGTAAATTTCTTGTTATAAATATGTATAACTTTGGTTGCGTGTTATTTAAAACCATCGATATATAATTTGGTACATCCATACACGGCGGAAGAGACAAAATGTGTTAAGTGAAAACTTTGTATTTGGACACTATTGCGTGGTCATAAGGTATTTTTTTATATTATAATGTGGCAAAGAAGCAAAACGGGTACCTGAATTCGCAGAAATAGCGAAGGGACTTCTACCCATAGACATCCGCAATTGCAGATGCGTTGCCAACCTTTTATCGCCGGAGTAAAGTACTCACCGAAAGATTACATTTCCCCTTCTTATGCATCAAATCCACTTCCCCTTCACATCTTTTCCTTATAAAATGGGATGGGAAGGGAAGGTAAACCAAAAGTAAGCCTCCGGCACGCACATTCGTCAAAAGAAAAGCGGAATTGCTACCACTTGACGCTTGTCTTCTGTGTGGTCGTGGTATTGCACCAGTCGAGCCGGTCCATTCGTGTAAAAGATGTTGTTGTTACTGGCGTCTACCACTATTAGATATACATCTTAATGGCCTTCAATTAAATTAGAACTGTTTATAAATGACAAAATAGGTGTACAGGGCGGTACTTACACAACGTGACACCGGTCTGTCATTTTAACTATGATTGTGAATGAAAGAATCTACAAAACAATATTATTTTAATGTTTAAAACATAAATATAAATTTTGGAGCTACTTACTAATATATAATACACCATTTTAGTAACAATTGGCGGCGTCATTTGCGCTGCATTGCTGATTCTGACGTTGCTCAGATCGTAAACAAATTCATCACCAAGGCATATATCGTTATATCTGCGATATTCGAATGCCATAAAAGCTATTTTAATAAGTTCGATTACGGCGAATTCACGAGGCGATTTTATTCTGAAATGAAATAAAAATTCTTAAACCAATCATACCAAGATATAAGAACCAATCAGCAACCCTGGAAATTACTGGTAGGAAAATGTCAAGTTCATGGAACTAACACAAGCTTCTTGGAAGAGTCATCTTGTTCTATAATATAATATCATTTATTTTTCCTCTTAGGTATTTACATAACTACATTTTTTTCGATAGAGATGTCGCCGTTAATTGACTTACTTTGCAATTTTTTGTCACTAGACATTATAAAAAGCCGGCAAATTGTGAACTATACAAGTTACACTCGGTCTGTTGGCAAAAAAATCTCCCTTTATGAAATTTCCTCATTAATGTAGAGATTTTATTGCCCTGAAAATATATTTGTCACTAGATTGTTTGTATCGCGTCTAGATTTGTTTATGATTTTTTAAGAATTCAGGCTTCTCGATATTTTTTACACTACATTGAACATATTTATAGTCTGTACATGTATGAAAATTGTTGTAACGAGTAATAGAAGAAACAAAAAACGGCCAACGAAAAATTTTTTGTAGAAAATCGGTTGATTTTTATTTTTCGTGAATTTTATACCACTACTTAATTTCTTTTTTAAATTAACCTGCTGTTTTGTTTCTGTGTTACATTTCGATTTTAGACCAACTAATCTATAATAATGAAGCAACAAAACTTTAAGATGGGATTTTTTTACAATAAATCGTCGTAAATTGATCGTGACGTTTTAAAAACGAGTCGTGACATATTTTCGAGATCACACAGATGAAACAAATTATGTACACAGTACAAAATATGTTAGAATTAAACATTGTAGTAATAATATGACAGATGCAAAAAGGTTGTGAAATGTAGCAAATTAATTAATACATAATTAATTAATAATATTTTATTATATAAAATACAGAAGTCTGGAAGTCCTTGGGAAATCAGAGATTAGTTTAGTTGTACATCTTGTTTAATAAAATAATACAAGGAGAACCTATACCAGATCCCTGGCGTAACAGTTACCTCATACCGTTTTATAAGAGGAAGGGCGATGTTAGAGAATGCGGAAATTATAGGGCCATAAAACTAATGTTACATACACTAAAAATCTGAGAAAAAATCCTAAACAACAGGTTGAAACAACTCATATCACTAACTCCAAATCAATGAGGATTCGTAGCAAAAAAGTGCACATCAAATGCGATACAGACGGTTCGGATCTTGCTAGAAAAAGCTAAAACCAACAAGAGTAACTTACACATGGTTTTCATAGACCTAGAAAAAGCATTCGAACATGTCCCTCGTGACTTAATCTGGGAAGCACTCAGACATCAATTGGTCCCAGAGCACTACATAAACCTCATACAGGACATGTACAAAGCGGTTACAACACAAGTCGTAAGCCCCGCAGGTAGAGGCGGCCTGTTTGAAATTAGAGTAGGCGTACACCCAGGCTCCACACTCAGTCCGCTACTATTCAATACGACAATAGATCACCTGACAAAATCAAGCCAAAAGCCATTGCCTTGGAACATCCTGTATGCAGTCGCGCGCCAGATACGGTCGAATACGCATCGTTTCTGCAACGCTCCGCTTTTAAAATTTCTAAAAAGTGGGAAAAAGTGAACCGATTTCAACGAAAGTGGTGTTAAAAGTTGCGTCTCGTTAAGACGAATACGGATTTGCTTTTAGAACTTTCAAAAGTGAACGCAGTGAGAAGATATAACAAAAAGTGTAAAAATCGAAAAATTTCTACATCTTTAAACGTGAACGCCGCGAAAAAGCCATCTACAACACACTGTTTTCTATACACCGTTGGATGCGCTGCAACGAGATCTACAAGACGGCGTAACTAGCAGATTTTTCCGGTGAAAATTGACAAAATTATTAAGGATTTTCCGAAAACCACGTCGCCACGTGGTCATACTTCCCGGGCAGCTAGGAAGAAGATCAAGGTGTCCTGAAAGAGCCCGCAACTGCCCGAGTCTGAAGACACAAAAAATATAAAAATCGGACAACGGCCACAAAAGTTATTACCAAAAAACCGAAAAGTACAAAAAAGTATACCGGAAAAATCGAAATATCTCCGAAACGAGATCTAGGACGTACTGTTTTTAAATCACCGCAAGAAGAGCCTCACCGAGCTCCACAAATCGGTATATTTGAAAAAAAAAATTCCCGTGAAAATCGAGGAAAATACCACTGAAAAAATAAAAAGCACGTGACCACGTGCTCCATGTTCCCGGTGACCAAGGGCTGATTCAAATATATCATTTGAAAGCGCGACGCAGCCCAGAGCTTCAGACACAAAGACTATCAAAATCCGACAACAAAAACTGTCAAAAAAGGTCAAAAACGAAAATTTTCATATTCAAAACAAGTCTAGTCATTTTATTTAATTTAAGTGTAAAATCTAGTCTTGTAAAATTTTAGTTTAAGTTTGATCTGTGATAGTCTTTTAAATTGTAAATAGTTTTAAGTACAACATGGTTTATTGACCAAAAATTTAGCTGTAAGTTTTAAGTATTGATAAGGTTTATACGACCGATTATAGTTGTAAGTTTTAACTTGGTTTTTTGACCAAAATTATATATATATAGTATAAGTTTTATTGTCATTAGTTCCTAAGGTCTTTTGACACTAGGTTAATTAGACATAGGGTTTTTTGACCCATTATATTAGACAAGGTTTTTTGACCGTATTTTGTAGTAAGTAGGATAAGGTTTGTTAACCAACAAATAGTTATTAGTTTTATATTTGACACACACCCTTGTGATAAAAACGAAGATGTTCCGCACCCCCGAGAAAAAAGGCGACGAAGCCCCCGCCCAAGAAATAGAAGAAGCAGGCACCTCTAGGAAGGACATCTCGCCTAAGAAAATATCAAAGGTGAGAAAAAGTATAGGAGAATGGGAGGCAGGGAAGACAGTTGAAGAAGGAAGAGAAGAAAGAAAACGATCGCCAACAAAGAAAATAGAGTTAGACCCGAAGACAGCAACAAAGAAAATAGTCCTGGTGAAGACAACAAAGGCGGTGGAAAAATCCCCACCACCGCCTGAACCGAAATATATAAGCACCTCGACTGAGGCAAAGGCATGCCTCATAAAAATAAAAGAAAAACTAAACTTAGCAAGAAATACGAAGACAGAAATTAAACTAGATATCCAAAAAACGGCAGAAAGATTATACCAGCTGTTTAGGGAAGCGAAAGGACAAGACAACAAGGGGAACGAAGAACATCCAAAAGAAAAAGAAGTAGAAAAGGACCTGACCTCCTGCGAAAATAACATCATAAAAAAGATAAAAGAACATTCAAAGCTGTTAAAGGAAAATACTATTAAGATGGAGGAGTTAAGCAACAAATTAGAGAAGCACAACGAATTGCAAGAAAAAGCTTCATACGCTAGTGTAGTAGTAGGAGGGACGACGAGACCGCCACCGCCTGTGCAGGCCACACACTCGGTGGCGATCACGTCAAGCGACGAGAAGGAAACAGGAGAGCAGGTCCTTGAAAAGCTTCGCAAGGCTGTAAATGCCAAAGACGAAGGGTTGAAAATAGACAGTATCAGGAAGGCAAAGGATAGGAAAGTCATAGTGGGATGCAGCACGGAAGGAGAACTGAAGAAATTTAAGGATAGGTTGCGGAGTGCTGGCAGCGATTTGAAGGTAGAGGACATAAAAAATAAGGACCCACAGGTCGTCATAAAGGACGTCCTGAAAGTCCATGAGGACAAAGATGTGATCCAGTGCATCCGCAAGCAGAACAAGGAGCTCCTAAGTGGACTTAAGGAGGAAGACTTGCGGATGCATGTCCTCTACCGAAAGAAAGCCAGGAACGAGCTAACTTGCCACATTGTCTTGCGGGTATCGCCAAAGGTCTGGGGCCGATTCACAACAGCCGAATCGATCCACATAGACCTCCAGCGCGTCAAAGTGGCCGACCAGTCCCCTCTTATTCAGTGCTCCAAGTGTCTGGGGTACGGACACACGAAGAGACTGTGCACGGAGGTGGAGGAGGTGTGCAGTCACTGCGCGGGTCCGCACCTCAGGACGGCGTGCACCAACTGGCTGTCCGGTGAGCCTCCCTCCTGCGGAAACTGCCTAAAGGCGAAATCCGAAAGGAGGGACCACAACGCGTTCAGTGTCGACTGCCCGGTGAGAAGGAGGTGGGAGGCACTCGCCAGGGCCAGCGTAGCTTATTGCTAAGGTGGTCCCGAGTGTCTCCTACGCTCCCCCCAACGGAAACCGCCGATACCACGCCATGCAGATTAATCTGCAGAGGTCCCAGTTGTGCACGGCAGAGCTAATCACCGAGGCGGGAAAGAGGAAACTCTCGCTCGTCCTGGTCCAGGAGCCGTACATTGGTAGTATTGGAGAGATGAGGCAGCGTCCAGGTATAAGAATAGTACAATGTGCAGCTAACCGTGACCCAGAAACGGTGGTCAAGGCTGCCATTGTGCTATTCGACGACACCATTAACGTCACCCACTGTCCGCACCTCACAACATGCAACATTGCTGTTGCGAAAGTGAGGACCGCGGCGTGGGAGATAGGAGTGGTGTCGGTATACCTGGAGCCAAATAAGCCCATCAAACCATACCTGGACCAGATTGGCTCTGTCGTGGACAAGTTGGGTACCGCCAGCGTGGTGTTAGGCGGAGACCTGAACGCGTGGTGTATGGACTGGGGCAGCCAGAAAACGGATTCGAGGGGTCTGGAAGTGGCGGAAACACTTGACGTGCTGGGTCTCCACATTCTTAACCAGGGGTCTGAGCCCACATTTGACACTGTCCGAGGTGGGAAAAGGTACTCCAGCTGCATCGACATCACAGCGTGTACGACCCCTCTGCTCGGAAGAGTGACGAACTGGCGCACAGATGACGGCGTATCCAGTTCCGATCACAGGGCAATCCTGTTCGACATTAATCTGCAGAAATCCGTGGGTATGGACATCCGATGCTCTACCCGGAAGTACAACACTAGGAAGGCAAATTGGGGCGAGTTTCGTAGCAAACTCGCCCCAAAATGGAGGGAAAAGGGGTTGACAACGGAGAAGGTTAGGGAGGTAACCTCAAGGGAGGGCCTCGAGGAAATGGTGGGAAGGTATGTGGAAACCGTGGTAGAAGCATGCGGGGAAACCATGCCTGGGATTTCACAGAGGAGACGGGCAGGATTGCCCTGGTGGTCGGAAGAGCTCTCTAACCTCAAAACCGAGGTTTTGAGAAAAAAGAGGCGGATACGCTGTGCAGCTCCAGTTCGCAGAGCATGGGTCGTCCAGCAATATGTCGACGCAAAGGAGAGGTACCTCTTGGAAGTGAAGAGTGCTCAGACCCGAAGCTGGAAAGAATTCTGTGGACGGCAGAGCCGCGAGACAATGTGGGAAGGAATCTATAGGGTGATTGGCAGAACCGCGAAGAGGCCGGAGGACATCCCCCTCGTTCAGGACGGTGTTGCCCTGAACGGGGAGGAATCGGCCAGGATGCTGGCGGAAGTCTTCTTCCCAGAAGACTCGCCTAGGGAGGACGACGCGGCCCACACAGATATGAGGAACTTGGCCGAAAAAGTAAATGAGGGGTCACATAATGAAATATGTGACCCCCCTTTCACCAGGCACGAACTCATGTGGGCCGCCTCGAGTTTTAACCCTAAAAAAGCTCCTGGCCCTGATGGCCTCACGGCGGATATTTGTCTGGTGGCCATCACCCTGGATCCTGAGCTGTTCCTGGAGATAGCAAATCGCTGCCTGGCCTTGGCGTGTTTCCCCAGGAGATGGAAGGAAGCAGCGGTTGTAGTGCTTAGGAAACCCAACAAGGAGAACTACACGCACCCCAAGGCCTACCGGCCCATTGGACTCTTGCCCATTATGGGCAAGATCCTGGAAAAAATGTTGGTGCGGCGGGTCCGCTGGCACACTGCGCCAATGATCAGCCGCCGCCAGTATGGCTTTATGCCTCAACGCGGCACCGAAGACTCCCTCTATGATATGATTCAACACATTCGGGCCGAAGTCGAAAGACGAAAGCTCGTTGTGTTGGTATCGTTGGACATAGAGGGAGCCTTCGATAACGCCTGGTGGCCGGCTGTGAGGTGCAGTTTAGCCGCAACCCGGTGCCCCGTAAACCTGAGGCGCCTATTCGACCACTACTTCAGTGAGAGAATAGTGCGTGTCAGGTACGCGGGGGCCGAGTGGACCCGGAGACCCACCAAGGGGTGCGTGCAGGGCTCCATTGGGGGTCCTACGCTCTGGAACCTGCTGCTGAATCCGCTCCTGGTGGAACTGGAGGATATGGGCATCCACTGCCAGGCTTTCGCTGACGATGTGGTTCTGATGTTCTCGGGTGACAGCTCCACGGAGATACAGGGCGGCGCCAATGCGGCTCTCGACCATGTTCGGAAGTGGGGAGTACGGAATAAATTAAATTTTGCGCCGCAAAAAACCAAGGCTATGGTCATCACAAGAAAGATCAAATACGACTCCCCACGTCTGAACATGGGCGGGAGGAGCATTGAGCTCACAAAGTGTATGAAGATATTAGGGTTGACAGTTGACGATAGGCTCACTTTCAACGCGCACATACGTGCAGTTTGCACAAAAGCGCTTAGCCTTCATCGTCAGCTGTCAACCGCCGCAAAGATATCGTGGGGGCTGAACCCTGAGATCATCAGAACCATATACGTTGCGGTAGTGGAGCCCATTATCCTCTACGCGGCCAGTGTGTGGGCGCCGGCGGCACGGAAGAAGACTACTCAGAAGTTGTTAAACCGGGTGCAGCGCGGGTTTGCACAAAAGATAGTAAGGGCCTATAGGACGGTCTCTCTAAACGCTGCCCTGACACTCGCTGGGCTGCTTCCTCTGGACCTACGGGTCCAAGAAGCGGCCCTCCTTTACGAAGTAAAGAAGGGTCATTCCCAGCGAGTGTTGGGGGACCGAGATTTGGAGAGACCTGCCAAGTATACAGAGACCCAGCATCCCGCCCACCTGGAAGGGGTACAGTTCGACTGCCTGATGGACGGTGACGAAGTTGCCCAGCGAGCTGCCGTCGATGTAAGGATTTACACCGACGGCAGCAAAATTGACGGCAAGGTCGGCGCGGCGCTATCCATATGGGATAGCGCCTCGGAGACTAACCGCCGGAAATTAAAGCTGGGGAACTTCTGCACCGTATATCAGGCGGAACTGTACGCCCTATATGAGGCCGTGAAGTTCGTAGTTAGGAGTCCATCCAAGAGGTTTGGTATTTACTCCGACTCTAGGTCCGCCCTCGAGTCGCTAAAGAGCATCGACACCCTCCACCCCCTCGTTGGGGAGATATGGGAAATGGCGAAAGAATGTGAAGAGGGGGGGAAGACAGTTAGATTTTTCTGGGTTAAGGCACACGTGGGGGTGGAGGGAAACGAGAGGGCGGACGCACTTGCAAAGCAAGCAGCAGTCGGGGTAAAGACCAGACCTCACTACGACAAATGCCCTGTTTCATTCGTCAAGCGACAACTTCGTATAGAGTCGCTTGACGAATGGAACAGGCGCTATAAGGAGGGGGACACGGCCTCGACAACGAGAGTCTTCTTCCCTGACGCCATCAGCGCCTACCCGGTGCTCCGCAAATTAGAATTGGACCCCGTGCTGGTACAGGTTTTAACAGGTCACGGGGGGTTCTCGCAGTACCTACACAGATTTAAGTGCAAGGCGAGCCCCTCGTGCACCTGTGATCCAGCACGGGGGGAGTCCGTGCTGCATACCCTGGTAGAATGCCCGGTGTTCGGTAAACACCGGGCAGAGTTAGAAATAGAAATAGGTGAAAAGCTGAAATTGGAAAATATAAGTAAATTATTAGAAAATAGAAATAGTAGAAAAGTATTTGTAAATTATTGTAAATATATAGCAAAGAAAGTAATAGAGAGAAACAAATAGTGTAGTCAAATTTTCAACCCCCATAAATTTTATGTAAGAAAAATTTATTTATAAAAAAAAAAAAAAAAAAAAAAAAAAAGTTATTTAATTTAGTATTTTTAGAGATAAGTATTTTATTGTAATAATTATAATGTATTAATGAAATAAATAAAGAAGGAAAATGTCTTTGGCCAAACACGCCAGGGGAGTACGAGAGGGCGGCACAGCGCCGCCCATAAAAAAAAAAAAAAAAAAAAAAAACATCCTGTATGCAGATGACGTTGTTCTTATCTCGGACAGCGAACATGAAGTACAGAGAGATTTTAACAACTGGATCATGGCGCGCCTGTCTTATTTCTACTGATTCTTCAGTAGAAATAAGACAGAACATATGTCCTGCATTTTTGACAATGTCACAAAACCAGATAATATTATGATATCTATAGGAAGTGCACGTATACCTAAAGTGACACAGTTAAAATACCTCGGCTCAATAATTAGCAATGACGGTAAAATTGAAAAAGATTTTACTCATAGAACAACAGCGGGATGGATGAAGTGGAGACAGCTCACAGACGTAATGTGCGATAGAAAAATGCCTCTCAAGGTTAAAGGACATTTGTATAAAACAGCAATTAGTCCCGCTATTATGTATGGTTCAGAATGTTGGGCTACAAATAAACATCATCTTAATAAGCTGCACTCTACAGAAATGCGCATGCTACGCTGGTCAGCGGATGTCACACTGCTAGACAAAATCCGAAATGAGTACATAAGAGGAAGTTTTAAAGTGGCTCCCATAACTGAGAAACTGAAAGAAAAACGTATGGCCGTACCACCGGCCACATTCAATGCCGCCCAGGCGATCATTTGATAAAGCTTGCCCTAAATATGGAAACTCGAAAAACATACAAGGCGGGATTTGAACCCAGGACCTGCATATTGGAAACCAAGTGTTTAACCCTTGAGCCACCGACGCTCTATTAACTATAAATATTGAATTCAAATGTTCCGTATTATCTAATTTAAATCGAAAACATTTCATAAGAAACCTATTTTGAAAATGATAAGCACAAAAAAGTAATAACTAAAATTGTTCTATCCGTTCACTCGTGATGCAATGACCAATGTTAATATTCGTTTTCATACATATTTTATACACATTATACCTGATAATATAGAAATAAAGAATATATTATACCTGAAAAACGCAACACGATGATTATCTGGAGTCTTCTTTGGTGATACGGCGAAGAAGCCATATCTCAAATATTCATCAATAATTGGCGATAAAGGATCTCTATTGAATAAGAATTCGGGAGTTTTATGTTTAATTGATATAAGTGAATCTATTTTATCTTTTACTTTTTCGATGCGAAATTTCGTCGACACCAAAAGTCGCACTATTACTCTATCATCTGTAAAAAGAAAAAACAAAATTGTATCTCTTATTAATAAATGTAAAATCTGTTAACATAATCATATCCTCATTTCAATGATGGTATGTTCTTTTTAGGGTTTTTTCCACGCCGACGCGTGACGCGGAATCAATTCCACTTCACCCCTGTGTTCTGTATTTTTTTATATCATAAGGTGGCAAACGAGCAAACGGCCACCTGGATTCGCTGCAATAGCGAGGCGACCGTTGCCCATAGAAATCCGCAAATGCAGATGCGTTGCCTACTTTTAATTAACGGAGAAGGGGACGTACAGAACGAGGATATTTCTCCTTCCTATGCGTCCCTTCTTCCGCCAAATCTACTTCCCCTTCCCATCCTTTCCTATTAAGAAAAGGATGGGAAGGGAAAGAGGACAAAAATTAGGCCTCCGGTACCACACTCATCAGACAAACCGCGGAATTACTTCCACTTCACGCCTGTCTTCTGTATAGTCGTGGTATTTCACCGGTCGACCCGGCCAATTCGTGCACCCAACAAATATTGTTGTTGCGGGATCTACCACTGTTAGATTTTGATTGTGTATGGTCGTGATATTGCTTCCGTCAAGCAGGCCATTGGTGCAGCAGCTATTGCTGTTGAACTGTCTTTAATCGTAGAATACTTACCTAATTTAATTTTAGGAAGATGAGGTTGTTTTTCATACCAATCATGTATCAAATCAACAATTTCTTGCAATTGTTTGTGCGTCACGTTATATTTCTTGAGAACTACATCCATATCGTGTTGCGTCACTTGTAGTAGCTTCTCGGTTCCATATGACAGATCTGAGTTCCTGGTCTACAAGTTTTCAAATTATTTAGATAAATCAGTAGGTGAAAATACTGCGCAACTCAATGGTAAATATTATTGAGGTTTAAAATTTCAACTTTCTATTTTTATCTACACTTCTAGAATAAAGTGTTTCAGCCGTGTTCGCAGATCAATTATTACTTTTCAAGACGTAAGTCGCCGCCATAATCATGGAGGATTATGCAGGCAATAGTAATTATTTCGTCGAGAATAATAGTGTGAAACTAAAACTGGACGACATTGAAAGCGTTGTCACTGGGCATAGTAGTTTGTTCTTGAATTAATTATGAATTCGTATAAAACATTACAAATAAATTGCGAAGCAACGAAACCGGCTTTAGTTGAATTAAAGATAATTTTTTATAGACGTTAATATAAGTAATCATTTCTTTACAATTAATCTCATATTAGATTATAAACATAACTAACAATAAAGATGTCCCTACTTACTATAACGCCTTGATAAGGATTGCATAAAAGTTTAGTGAGAGGACACAACAATAAGACAAAAAATACAAAACGGAGTTTTCAAATTCAACTATCTAACTATATTAAGAATTAGTAATCTAATATATGAGAATTTTATATTATAAAATTCTCGTGTCACAGTTTTCGTCACCGTACTCCTCCGAAACGGCTTGACCGATTCTCATGAAATTTTGTGAGCATATTCAGTAGGTCTGAGAATCGGCCAACATCTATTTTTCATTTTTGTTTTTTTTTTTAACTGCGCCCGGATGGAGTCGCGGGCGACAGCTAGTATGATATAAAAACTAATTCTTTAAAAGAACTAATTTAAACTTATAAGCAAAAATAGGTATGTTCTAAATTCAAAACTTCCCTACACATTTTTTACGAGCTAATTAAAATTACAGTGTCTCATTGAAAAATGAATTTGCGTCGAGAACATTTTCGCGCTATGATTTTTTACAATTTTAAGTGTCGCCTGAAACCGGACGAATCGCACGATAGACAATGGCATTTATGGATGAAGGCCCTTCTAAGGCAACCGTGTATCGTTAGTATAAAGGTGAATATACACTAGAGCATTTTCTCAAGCATTTCTATGTAACGTAATGTTCTTCTTCTTCTTCTTCGTCGCTGCAGTCTTTTCAGACTGGTCGTGGTCATCATGTATCGGTGACCCGCGGTACTAAGCGCCGCCACGCCTCCCTACTCTCTGCCTTTTTTGTGCATTCGTGCAGGGGGACAGCTACAGCCGCTCTAATCTGGTCGGCCCATCCGTAATGTTCTTACGAATGGTATATTATAGGTAAAAGCATAGTTTCCAAAGCACGTCTGGTTCGTGAAAGTGTGATACACTAGAACATATCATAGAGCGGCTTGTTGTTTTATTACAAGTAAATGCTCTAGTCTATACCCACCTCAATGAATTTAAGCGCGGTCGTCTAACTTTGGGGGGTGAAGAAAGAAGTGGTCGACCTTCGACGGCTGTTACGGAAAAAACGTACTAGCATCGAAAAATTTGATCCAAGACAATAGACGAGTTTCATACCAAGAGATTCAGCATATTCTGCCGACTTGATCAGGAAGCCTACACGAGATTGTACACGTTCTACACGTGCATCTACGGGTGCGGAGGATAGTTTTACGCTAGGTGCCGCACAACCTCACCGATGTTCAGAAGCTGGCAAGGGTGGAATGGTGCCATGATATGATAGACAAATTTGAAGCAGGCTCGTCTCGGCGTGTTTACGATATCGTTACAGGTGATGATTCCTGGATTTATCAATACTATCCAGAAATAAAGCGCCAATCGATGGTTTGGGTGTTTCAAAACGAATCAAAGCCTACCAAAGTAAAGTGACCTAGAAGCGGGGGGAAGATTTTAATCGCGAGCTTTTTTAATTTGACTGGCTACTTGGTATCAATTACTTTACGAAACCAAAGAAGCATTAACGCCGAATGGTATACTACCAAATGCTTGGCAGAAGTTTTCTCTGTTGTGAGCAACAAGGGACCAAACACAGGGCTCCGCGGGTTACTGCTCCACTACGATAATGCGCACGCCCATACCGCAAGCAATAGTCATAGTTAACGACGCTTTGCAATTTTTCTTTGTATGATAAAGATGATGAAGAAATAGATCACAAATATGCAGAAAAAGCAAACGGGAAAATCAAATTTCTTTCTAAACATTACAAAATAAATATAACTATAACAGTTTTTCTTATTGTTATTTACAAGGTCGTATTTAATTACATTTATAAAATGAAATAACATACCATTTTTATATAATCACCAGTAACTTAAATATGAATATTTTATTTTGATAAATATTTTTTCTTACAAATTAATTTAAAATTCCAATAACAAAACTAGCTTCCTCCAGTTTGCGTCAGTAAACGTAACTAATGTTAGCTGCTATCTTTATTTTGCTTTTATATCAAAACTGCAATCAACAGTTGCTATTCGTTCAGTCAGAACAATCTATGTTCATTCATTGTATGACAGCAAGGTACGATGTTTTAAAAAAAAATGTGATTTACAAGCTATTCTTTGTTTTAAAAATTTATCTGAGGCTAATATGTAATTTAATCAGCGAAGTAATATGTAATTTAATCACCGTTCCTAGTTACCCGACTAACGTAAATTTGTTTTATGTATGTGGGTAAATTCCCTTGTGACAGGCTAAAGAAGTGTTTCCCAAAGTGGGCGATAACGCCCCCTTGGGGGCGTTTGAAACCTAGGAGGGGGCGATAAGGGGCCCAAAAAATGGGGGGCATTTTAATTAATTAAAGTAATGAAATTGTGGTTTTTAAGTTTTAGGGCTGAATAAAAATTAGGGGGCTTTGAAATATAATTGATTTTCAAAGGAGGCGGTGAAAGAAATAAGTTTGACAATCACTGGGGTAAAGGCTTAACGATAGAATCGATTTTGACGAGTGAGTTGTCATTCAATTCATTTTTCTCCATAGTTTCATAGGGTACATTATAATACATCGGCTCAAAACAGTGTACGTAATAAAATTACAAAATAATGAAAAACGATATCGTATCTCACTCGCCATAACATTTTTCATAGCTGAATTTTTTCGGGCATATTCAAAATAAGAATGTTGTAAATATAACATTACAGTTTAAGTTTTAATTAAATTAAAAAATAATCTTTGTTTTAAAATACAACCAAATTATGGCACTTAACTTCACCTATTGAAGCCTGAGTATGTCGGTTTTTTTTTAAATTAAGGTTAGGTTATGCATAATAGGAATAGAACAATCATGTAGATTTAAAGGCTTCGGTATGGTTCATCGCAGAAAATATGCGTAAATAGAAGGAAAGGCAGTATTCCTTGTACGTTCGTGTTGTAAAAGTTAAAACTTACAATGGTAAGTTATAACCAACGTTTCCACGATACGTATATATTTAATTGGAACGGGGAAATTACGCACTACCATCTCGATAAAGGTTTTATATTTCTAAAAGACAAATAGATAGTTTTCTAATAGAAAAGTAATATTAAGTAGATATTTTTTAGGTTAGGATTTAAGTGGATAGAAGCGAAAATGGTATATTTTTTTTTGTGTCTTCATTGTGAATTGTATGTTCCATGTGAAGTGATTTCTCAACGGAAGTAGGCAGAAAAAAATGTCTGATTTATTTAATTATAACCTTTACATATCTATCTTAATTTAAATATTCATTGCTAGTCTAGTCTTAACAAACTGAAAATATTAAAAAAATAACCTAAGAGCAAACGTCATGATGCCAGACCAGGAATTTTTGAACCAGAGAATATTTTGGAGTCACTTTCTTCTTGTGGCACATGATTGACAAATTTAAATTTACTTCAATAAATTCGTTAGTGCCCTAAAATTTACAATCGTAACGAACGATCAAAATGCCTTTAATATTCAGTCAACTTCGAGTTTTCTAAAAGATCCTTCAAGGCCAAAGAAATCGTCGGAATTCAAAAATCTCGTCCTTAGTGTTTCATCGCTCATTACTTTGTCTTCTTCAGTGAAGTATTCTATCCAAGCATCTGATTGTAGTGCTTTTCTCCAATTCTCTAAAATAAATATAAAAATCATAAATAGCACAAAATTTAACCACATATAAAAATATGTACAATGGTATATTTCAATTTCCTAGTCTTTTAATAAAAGTAAAACCACGACACTATGGAAGAAATTTTATATCAAAATCTTCGTATCTCACTGCAGTCTCCATAAATTCATTTCTCGGTAATAATTTGTCTGTCTAACCTCGTATCTTTTTTTATATTACAAGGTGGCAAACGAGCAAGCAGCCACATGAATTCGCCGAAATGGCGAAACGACCGCTGCCTATAGACATTCGTAATTGCAGATGTGTTGCCTAACCTCAATTTACAAAGGAGGAGACGCACAAAAAGAGAATATTTAACAGAGAGTATCTTATTATTACTTAATAGATTTATTTGTTCTTCCTGAGAGCATAAGATCTGTTTAAAACATGTTCTTATCTCGGTTTTTTTAAAGATAATGAGAGGGATGACGATATGTTTTATACGGGGATTTTGATCTGAGAAACGAACGATTAGTCACGTACCTGTAATTTCATCGCAAGTTATTTCATCGCCTCCGTACTCTTTTGGCAAAATGCTCTTCGAAAACAAATCATTAAGTTCATTGAAGCTGTTGTACACGTAAATTCTCTTAGCAACTTTCGGTTTTAATAATTTCTTCAATATATTTATAATGGGTATTATAAATGATGGCATATTGACAAAATGTATCCCTTTTATCTTTGCACCGTAACAGAACTAAAAAGGACAACGATATAAGTATAGAGCTTCTTTTACAGCCAGGTATTTTATGTTAAAAATAGAACAGAGAAGTTCGTAGAAATTATTTTTAACATAAACGGGGTATTCAGTGTCAAGATGTATAAATAGAAATTGAGGATTTTATATTGTTTTCTGAATATGGATAAATGAGTATGCCGGTTAAAATACGGTAAGTGATTGTAAAAGCCTAACTTGTGTTATTTTTCAAATATCAATGGAGAAGTATTACTCCACGTAACAGTTGTACGTGACAAAAATAACTAAAAGAAAACATAAGTGAAATACCAACCATAAATACCAATATTGAGAGCAATTTTGAATTCTTACGAGTACAGCGGTAAGTAAAACAATATTTTTATTTCAGATACTTCAAGTACAGTTATGCGGAAGTTTAGCGGCAAAACGTTAACATAGTATGAGTCTCATAACAATGAGGAAGGAATAATTGCATAGGACATGAAGATCTTTAAATATTAATCTGGAAGAGTACATTGCTAGAGGTAGCCTTAGGTAGAGATAGGTGATTTGAGTCAAAGGTGGCATGAGGAATGAGAAAATGACAAGAATTAGGAAAGAGTGATGATGAATTCTACGAAAATAAGGAGAAATGAAATTGTATTCTTAATAAAAAATTCTCATATCATATCTTGATAAAAGTTTTCTCACCCGTAGGAAATATATAAGTTTTGTGATCAGAGCCGGTGTCATTTGTATAGAATTCTGAAATGATACATTGGTGAGGTCAAATATCCATTGCTCGCCAAGCGACGATTCATTATACATTCTATACGTCAAAACCATGAAAGCCGTTTTGACGACGTCCGATGCAACGAGATCAATAGGCTGCTTTATCCTAAAAAAGATAAAAAAATTATCCGTTTCTTGTTTCACATCAACCATCTTTAATTACAAGATTTAAACTAATGTCCTAAGTCCTACGCTGATGGAGGAAAACAAATGCCCCTGCACTTGCACCCGGAACCTCTGTGTTCCCGGCACCCGCATCCCACATCCCTTTATGTCGCACCCATATATATAGCTACAGTTTTGTTTGGTTCAAGTCATATGTGCATGTCACCTTAAAATTTTAAAGCACTTTACAGCGCACCTCTATCAAATACAAATAAATATTTATTTCAATAGCTATTTTACATTCTTTTCGAATTAACTTAACAATGAAGAATGTATTCAAGTCATTAGCTGTGATAAAACTGGAGTTTGCTTTACCCTAGTGTTGTACTTTGATGAAATAAAGGTTCATCCCTGCATTAATTAATTAAGAAACGGCTTAACTCACGTTTGATCGTCCGGTGACGGCACCGACTAGTTTCGGACCCATCGGGGGTCCATCTTCAGAACTAGTCGGTGCTGTCACCGGACGATCAAACGTGAGTTAAGCCGTTTCTTAATTAATTAATTATGATGTCTCACGAAAGTTTAAACAATTTAATTCATCCCTGCATTATGATAAACTAGTGGTCTCTCTCGATTTCGTCAGAACAGAAAAATAAATGCCTATAAAATGCCGTCGTGCATCAGCTACCTTCTCGTTAAAGTTCAATCAAAATCGGTCCAAAAGTTCCGGAGATTACCCGGAACAAACGTGGCCTTGCAGACAGATATAGACAGGCAGACAGACACACCGAGTGACAGAGAAAAATTTAAAAATTGGTTTTTCGTAATTTCGTAACACAAACACTTCAGTTAACTTAATTACTATGATATATAGATATGAACTCCCACGTGAAAATCCCACGTTTGAATTAAATATATTTAGATATTCAAAGAGGATAAGAGAAGATTTTAATGTGTTAGTTTTCATGAGTTTATGTTAATATTATACGTTAAATCTAACTAATTATATACCAAAGAGGTTAAATATTGATCTTATCAATTCTCAAACAATACAAAGAGTGTGTTTACATACAAATAAATATTGTGGTATATTTTTTTGGCAAAGACGATTACAATAGGGATTACAATATTATGTATTAATATAAGTGTCAAACAAGGAGAGTTCTGCAGTTAGGGATGGTGTTCAACTATTTATCATCACAACATGTTCCGTAGGAGTTGATGAACGCTCGGTAGATGAAGCTGTAATTTAGGGGCCGGCAACGCATCTACAGTGCGGATGTCCATGGGCATCAACTAATATAAGTCGACTGCTCGCATTTTTCTCCTATTAAAAATGTCTTTATATTACCTGAAGATAGTGACACGATGGTTTCGTGGCGTTTTCTTTGGCAGTATTACAAGATATCCGAACTTTAAACACTCATTTATACTTGGATCTAGGGGATCTTTGTTCAACAATAATTCCGGCATCTTAAGTTTCGCTGATATGCAATTATCAATCTTGTCTTTTACTTCTTCAATACTAAAACCTTTTAGCATCAAATGTTGGAATATCATATGATTATCTGTAATAGGTAATAAAAAAACTTTTGTGAGATTAAAATACCAGAGATTGTGAGACTCAGAGACGAAAAATACAATTCTACGAGTCTCATCGTCCAAGTTTGTTCGATTTTTTTGTGTTCATTTAAGCAAATTATTTCATTTGTACCAAGAAATGTTTTAAGTCTTTTAAAATACTAGCAGTGCATTCTTTATTATTTACATCTCAAAACGGTATTTAAGGACATATTCGAGATGTAATTATTCCTAGAACATGTTAAATAATTTGAATAACTTTTGTGTGAGAATAAGTTCATTAATAAAAGTTGTTATTCAAGTTTGGGTCATCATAAAAGAAACCGGATAAGTTACGGACAAGAATATATAGCGTTTTAAGAAACAGGTGTGTCGAATTATTAATATCTCTATGTGTATTTCTAGCTACCATTAAAATACCTTGATCTTCTCGGACCAACTCATAATACAAATCAGGAAACGTTGCCAATAAAGTAAAATTCCGCGTTTCGTCTGATGAGTGTGGTACCGAAGGCCTAATTTTTGTCATCTTTCCCCATCCTTTCCTATAAAGAAAAGGATGGGAAGGCGAAGTGGATTTGGCGGAAGAGGGGATGCATAGGAAGTAGAAATATCCTCTTTCTTTGCGTCCCCTTCTCCGTTAATTAAAGGTAGGTAACGCATCTGCATTTGCGATGTCTATGGGCAACGGTCGCCTCGCTATTGCGGCGAATCCAGGTGGCCGTTCGCTCGTTTGCCAACTTATAATATTAAAAAAATAAAATAGTAGTAAATTAGTAACACAATTAGGTAATTACGAAACCAAGAAAAAATCTGATTGTACACTGTACCGCTGTGACTTTCGGGACGAATAAGCATTGTACCATCATGCACCAAAATCTGTTCATTTGTTTAGGTGACCACAATGGAATTCACTTGAACCCACATTCATAAAAACTACTATACGCACAAAAAATATTACCCTCCTGAGTCACCAACAACATAACTCACGCCCATAACTTAGAGGGGTAATCAGAGACCACGGACCTCTCTCGATTTATCTACATTAATACATCTTCCATTCATATTTCATCAATCTGGATGGTAAAAATCCCTCATCTTGAGTCAGTCAGATAATCTTTAACAAGGTAACAACTTTAACGGGTTACGTTAAACAAAATGTCATTCTAAGTTCATAACATATTTGGGTTCGATTCTGTTCCATTTCGCTTTCTAAAGAGTATACAATCAAAAGCAAAAAATATTGAACTGAACTTTTTTTGTTTTATAATTACACATTTACAATACTAATATTTAAGATTACGTACCCAATTTTCCTTTTGGTAGATGTGGTTGTTTCTCATACCATTCTTGAATTGAATAAATAATATCTTGTAATCCTTTAGACGACACATTGTAACGTTTTAAAATATCAATTCTATCGTTATCAGTTACGTTTAGTAATTCTGGTACATCTCGTGACAATTCCGCATTTCTCTCCTGGAATTATTTAGCATACAAAATTTACTTATCCTATTTGTATAAATTCTTACAAATTAATTTATTAGAAATAGTTCTTATCTCTGCAAATTATTACATATCCAAATAATAATTATAGCAATTAAAAATTATAGTATAATAACAACAATAATTGAAGAATTCCCGGATGTTTTTCTATTTTAAATTCCAATTTATTCTGTACTAGCTTTTACCCGCCGCGCGGAATAAAAAAAAATAGAAAACGGGGTAAAAATTATCCTATGTCCGTTTCCTGGTTCTAAGCTACCTGCCCACCAATTTTCAGTCAAATCGATTCAGCCGTTCTTGAGTTATAAATAGTGTAACTAACACGACTTTCTTTTATATATATAGACACATTTCTTTTTTTTTTCAAACTGATACTCGATATATAATCAAATTTTATTACTGAGTTAAGTGTATTTTTTATACAATAAATTAAAATGTAAACTTTGTGTAATAAAATTGTACTTGTTAAAAAAACTTACCTTTTTCAAACTTTCGATCATTGTTAGGAAATTCTTATAGTCTTAAATCTTAGAATATTTAGTTTTTTCAATGGTAAAATTATTTCAATAAAAATAAAAAATTCAAACACTACGTCTGCATCGCCACGGACGATTGTAATTTGATAATCAAGCTCATCCTGTTAGTCATTTCAATATATAGCATGTTACCAAATAAAATATAAATAACTCGTATTTCCAACATATGTATACGACGTAAGGTTAACGAATTCTTCATAATTCGGCATATATGATAAGTTTCCTTATTCTACGGGCAGTTCATTTTATACTGTAATTTCTTTAATTTTATTTTTTAAAATTTTAAATTAACATGCAAAAGATGTACAGATAGAAATCGAAATCTGATATTTCTATGAAATTATGCGCATATTGTTGTTAATAGATGTATTTTAAAACAGGTAGTCCTGTAAATCCTAAAAACAAGATTTAAAACAAATATCTTTAACGTCGCAATAACAACTCATTCGTAAAAATTTGTTTAGTTATTTAGGAACTAGACTGTTGCAAAATGAACTTCCATACAAACTAGCATATATAAAACATGCCAATAAAACGCGATAAAAACATTACTGTTTTAAGTTAGTCAGTTAACTACTGCACTGTTCTTTAAACTTTTTTTTAAAGATTATATTAATGCTTGACCACGACGCCACGTGATGTTAACTGATTCCGTAACACATCTTAAGTTTAAACTGTGAACTGTTGTGATCGTATACTTTACAATTTTAATATTTTATCATTTAATACTTGTACAACATTAAATGGAAGTTACTTTTAACTTCTATTTTTGTTCTGACGCTTTGGGAGTTAGATATTTCAACTTAAGCACGTTCCCAGCTGAATATCTGGGCTAAGTGCTTACGTGTGTGTCTAAATTAACTAATGGTTGCAGTAAATGTATTTATATAATCTACTTTTTCCGGTACTATTGCGGTGTAAAGGAAAATTATTTTTTTATTGAAGTCTGTTTTGTGACGAACGAATGTCCTTATTTTTATAATTATACTAGCTTCCGTCCACGCCTAATTAATAAAATCTTTACAAGTAGCCTATGGGATCTTGCAGACTATGTTTTACATCTGTGCCAAATTTCATCAAGAGCCGTTCCGGAGATACCTTCAAACAAACATCCATCGATCCATCCCAACATTCGCATTTATAATATAGTGAAAATAATACTGTTGAAACAGATATAAATAAATATAATGATTATAAATAATATTGTTCTGTTATTTTAAATTACGAATCCATCCGTATCAATTTACTATAATTTATATGGTTAAACATAGTGCATAGCTATTTCATAATGAGCCCAGACAAATTTTGTAACATTTTTATTACTATATCAAATCTAACGGATTTATTTTTCAATTCAAATTATTGGTAACCAAAAATAAAAAATCTTTTTCATGTATATAATAAGGACACGACAAAAATCAAAAAGTGTAATTTAACTTTTTAACTCATAAGTCAAGTTTTGGCTTCAACCAGCAAAATATTTATGGAAAAAAATATTTTATGGGGAATTCATGTTTTTGTAATAGTGTGCTTTTGTATAAGCTACAAATATAATTAAGCGCTTATTGTATTTACACTGATGTGCGTATGTTTTCTAGTTTATCTCGTATCCAACATTACATTAATACGTGAAGCAGAAACTTTGTACCTCTTTTTAAGGTTGGTGAACAAATGAACGCGAAAGACACTTAAAATTAAAAAAAAACAATTATGAATTATGTTCGAATTTCGAACAATAAACAACGACAAGTTATCCTCCTTTTCTCTGTCTCCGTTATCTTTCTGCAACTATTTACTTTTACAATTTGTTTTGTAAAATACGCTGCAGTTTTCACTGAGCGCATGATACTCGGCGTACCTAAGGCAATATCAATTTGACTTCAACGTCTTATTTTAGTTTATACGAAGCCAATTCAATTTGCAAAGCAATTTGTTCTCAGCAAAGATTCTCATCTTGCAGTATTTATAAGAAGCCAAATCCGATGCCAACCTTGAATTGCGGTATATATATTATATATCAAAAACTTTAATTGCTATCAAAATAGACATAAAATTGTATGAGAATAAATTAAGTAAACACACTGGTTATTCAAAGAAATAAGCAGATATCAAGAACATATTTGAGACAGCACACTTTTGATTTTTCTACATTGTTATTTTGATATAACATGTTGTATTTATTACTTATATAGCTGTTGCCCGTGACTCCGTCCGCACGGGATTAAAATTTAATTAGTAGCCTGAGTACTTCCACTATGTTCTACAGCTATGCCAAATTTCATCGTGGTCCGTTGTGCCATTCTGGAGATATCTTCTAATAAACATCCATACATCTAAACTTTTAATTTTTTAATATTAGTAAGATGATTACGTATGACTCCAATGATAAAAATATTCTGGGGTATTTCTTCTAACAAGAAAAATATAGGTAAGGGAGATGGACTCGACGGAGGAGAAGATGGATAGAAGATATAAATGTCTTTATTCAATTTCTCCTCTCCTTTTCACTATCAGGGACTAAGGTACGAAGCATTAAGTTGTTGCAGATGTCTAAAATCTTCACATTCAACACATTATATATTCGTAAATTGTATTGAAGAGGATTATAATTTAGCCTCCAAGCAGGCCAGCAGCAGCTTATTCTGTTTCTTGATAGAAAACGTAAAAACTTCTTTGTTCAATATTCCTCATACAATAGCTAGAATTTAATTCTATACACAATGGTATATTTTTGTTTTTGCACAGTACATTGGATATACTTCAGAGACTGTTACTCCATGAGACCGTAAACAGTAGCGTCTGCAGAAAACCATTTGCATAGTAAATTCTGACAAACTGTAACCCTCGAGCTTGAACCGGCTAAATCCTTTTATTTATTGAACCAGGCGTGCTTGCATTCTGAATAATACAAACAATGCACCATCTTGCCTTCTGCTTTGTGTATAAATTGCTGTTTATAATGTCAAGATCGGTAAATTGTGAACTAAGAGCAAATGGCCAGGTTTTTCTAGAGTATCAAAACGAGAGAGCATTTTTGTCATTCATTTATTAATGGTTTATGTGCATTCGTTTTTATAAGCTTAAAAAATTGAATTATTTAAAAAAATATCAAGAATTTAGCGCTGTATGAATGAGTTTAGATCCCTTTTCCATTACCGTGTATAATCAGGTGACGCTGATCGCGCGACAGACATTTTTATGAGCAATGTAAGTACTATTTTATGTAGCGCGGCAGCGACTGCTATTGAAATTCAAATTGTGGGCAAGTTACGTGGCTATTTGCTTAGTGAAAATTAGGTCTTAGTTCTATTGTTTTTCGAAATAACCCAGACAGACACACTACAGTGACTTGTTTATCATCTTGCTATCTTACTAATCTTACTAATATTATAAATGCGAATGTTTGGATGGATGGATGGACGTTTGATTGAAGTTATCTCCGGAACAGATCAACGGATCTTGATGAAATTTGGTACAGATGTAGAACATATTCTGGAAGAACACATAGGCTACTTTTAATGGTATTTTTTAATTCCGCACGGACGGTGTGGCGGGCAACAACTAGTATAATAATATGCGAATAATGACTCAGATGTTAATTGTTGATTAAATTAAGAATTTAATATTTTAATTTGCTGCATTTCGGTGCAAAAAAAAATTATAAAATTAATAACTTGCTATAGTAAAATGGTCTTTATACGTAATAAGTTTGAGTTAAAAATTATTTGCAGGCATCAAATCAATTTAAATCCCACATACTACCAAAGTAATGATAAGTATGATGTATTCAATCCATAAAAAAGTTATATTCTTTTTATTTTATTCACCACTAATCATATAATTGTCAGTGGATATTTTTGTAAGATATCTCAAAAATTGTTTTTTACTCACATAGCTTTTTCCCGCGACTTTGTCTACGCAGAATAAAAAAAAAAAAATATCTCATGTGCTACTCGAGACTATGTTCTTTAACTGTGTCCAATTTCAATAAAATGTGTTCAACTGTTTCGGGACTGTGGAGTAAATATTTGAATCAAAAGTATCCCACGGGAACCGCTAACGTTTCCGGGATCATAGGTACCATATGTGTTCTTCATGCCTGTGTTCTACATCTACCAAAATTACATCGAGATCCTTCGTGTCGTTCTGGAAATACCTAGTAACAAACATCCATCCAAACATTCGCATTTATAATATTAGTAAGGTTTAATTTTTATAAACAGACTATTTCAATTAACAACTCCACGTGATATTCTAAACATTGACTACAAATTCAATTAAGCATAATTCACAATAAAGATTCTTACAATGAGATAATATTTTTGTTGCAACAATGTTTATTTTCAAAGTTATAAAGCTTGGTCGGAGAACCAGCCATTCACATTTGTTTATTAAGGTTTTTGTAAATGTAAAAAGATGTCCAATTTTATCTAAATTATCTTTTGAAGTGAAAATGAGAAAAGTTTCGTCATTCATTTCCACCGAATTCAAAGAATTATAAACGAAGTACATTTCAAGGATTTATATATCTTTCCTTATATAGCCACAATAAAAAGCATTGCAAAGGTTCATCAAAATAATAATTATTGATAAAATACTTTTTACCATGTTTTCAGTGAAAAAAAAATGTCTTTCATATTTTAATCGAAAATGTTTTTTTTTTGGAAAATGTGAATTGTTCATGTGAGATAAAGTCATTATCAACCACCCTCTTCGCTACGAGTTGCACAGTATGTACTACTCCTCCATACATCTCTATCAGTCGTCGTATCTAAATTTAATCCCTTCTTAAGCATATCCTCTTTTCACACAATCCATTCATACTTTATTCGGTCTTCCTCTACCTTTGTAGCCATCGCCTTTCAAGCTCATTACTTCCTTATTTCGGACAAAAAGTATTTTTTTATAAATTTACGAGAACAGATTATTATTTTCCTGTCCTTTTCCCTGCAGAGTTTATGGTTGTCTGGCTCTGGTTTCTAGTTTCACACGATCTACTTTATTTTCTTGAGTCTCTCTTACAGCCATCATTCAATTTCATTACATTACGATATAAACGAAAAAAACGACTAGAAAAGTGAAGCTTAAGGTTAAAAGATTAACTTCATATAACATTGTATCGATGTGGGTGCTTCAGAACATTAGTGGCGGCCGCAAGCTGGCTGGTCCATAATTAAACTCGCTTTAATTTAAGTAGTAACATGTAACCTTAATGGATTTTACACAATTACCATTTATCTTGTTGACTGACTGACTGAAAAACAAGTCTATCTAAGGTATTACATAACATAAAGCGAGAGGTTCGAATACACCATTCAACAACATTAGAACTCTTTTGTAGAGTAAGATTTTTTTTATATCGTAAGGTGGCAAACGAGCAAGTGGCCATTTGAGTCCGCCTATAGACATCTGCAATTGCAGATGCATTGCCTATCTTTAATCGTCAGAGAAGGGGCATACAGATAAAGGATATATCCTCTTCCTATGCGTCCCCTCCTCCGTCAAATCCACTTCCCATTCCCAAGATTAGTTGGAATGAAATGGTTTGACTTAACGTCCAATGTCCCCGTAGCGGGGCAGAGGGCGTCCAAAGTGCGCCGCCAGCTCGCACTATCTTGGGCTCTGCGTTTGGTCTCAAGCCATGTCAGCCCGATTGTCTTCATGTCAGTTGTCATTGAGCGCCGCCAAGTTTGTTTAGGACCACCACGTCTTCTTATTCCTAGCGGAATCCACTCCAGGGCCTCCCTGAGAATATGACTGGGATCCCGATAAAGGTGTGGCCAATCCATAACTACTTGTGGCGTTTTATTTGCTGACCAATCGACTGTTCTCTACTACATACCAGGAGTTCTTCGTTGTGGATCGATGAAATGGTTTGGCTAGAAAAAAATAATTCTCTAATATGTCATTTTTAATTTAATAATCAGTAAAAATATATAAAATTTCCATTTATAAATATAACGGTGTTTTATAGTAAATATAAATTACTAGCTTTTACCCGCGACTCCGTCCGCGCGGAATAAAAAATAGAAAACGGGGTAAAAATTATCCTATGTCCGTTTCCTGGTTCTATGCTACCTGCCCACTAATTTTCAGTCAAATCGATTCAGCCGTTCTTGAGTTATAAATAGTGTAACTAACACGACTTTATTTTACATATATAGATTAAAACTTTATTTTATTAATTTTAAGATTAAAATGACTATGTAAGCGTGAGTATTGTTGAGTTTTATAAGTGAAAATTCGCATGTAATGATGGAAAGTTGTTGGCGTTTATTATTTTATTTAATTAAATTTATTACATCGTAACCTAAATAAGTAGAATGTTATCTTAATTATAATCCCAAGTGAAAATGAGAAAACTTTTATCGGTGTGATCTACCTACTAAATTTACAACAACGGAAGCTTTCACAATGTTTTCTTTAAAAAAATATTAAATATAAAGAACATATAAAATCGACTGGCTTTGTCTGCATCGGTAGGAGTAGCCTACAAAGAAATAGAGGTATTGCGTGAACATAATTAAGAATGGTGTAATATCTGGAAAGACGGAAGATAGAACAATTTGGAGGATGGAAACTGATGCACCCACCTGAATTGAGTGGAATAAGGACAGGGAGACCATGATGAATCAATTGACTTTGCCGCTCTCTAAGGGAAGATTACAAATCGAATAACCTGTCATGCCTTAAGGCATGATCACCTTAGATGAGTGAAGTGATAAGGCTTACTTAATTCGATGATACAAACATTGTTTATAAGTATGTGATTACAGCCTTATAAAAGTAAAATTATTTATATACGTCTTATAATTTCTCACTTTTTTATAAGAGAAGGGAGCAAACGAGCGGCGGGAACACCAAAGTGATCTTCTATTGAATTCGAGTATGTCGTGGTAACATTACCCTGATATTACGAGAATTAAAGCTTTTCAGATTACAGATTTATCTATACTTATGATTATTACGATTTGCAACTAAAATACAAAAATATGATTTGAAATTTGACAAGAGATGTTTACAATAAATTATGATTTCTGTACACGTCCGCCCGCTTCGATTTTGGAGGAGGGAATGTCAGTGACGTGTTATGAATAAAAAATGTTATATCCTTTAGACGAGACCCGTTTTCACACCTTATAAATGAAAACCTGGGAAATTGATATTTTGTGGGATGATTTGTTTTCACTCTTCAATCTATATATATAAAAGAAAGTCGTGTTAGTTACACTATTTATAACTCAAGATCGGTCGAACTGATTTAGCTGAAAATTGATGGGGAGGTAGCTTAGAACTAGGAGACGGACTTAGGAACTTTTTTATCTTGTCTATCTATATATATAAAAGAAAGTCGTGTTAGTTACACTATTTATAACTCAAGAACGGCTGAATCGATTTGACTGAAAATTGGTGGACAGGTAGCTTAGAACCAGGAAAAGGACATAGGATAATTTTTACCCCGTTTTCTATTTTTTATTCCGCGCGGACGGAGTCGCGGGTAAAAGCTAGTAACTTATAAAAAAACTAAATTTTACTTTGACATTATTTTTCGTGACGTTTTACTGATTTAAAAAAAGAACTTAAAGATCCTATCGTCATTTAAAACTTTATAAAAAAAAGCACCTCTCCTTCAGTTATAAATTTAATAAAATATCTTATAATCAAGTTATTAAGTCTACATTATTTAACTAACAAGAACAATTGAACAATTAGAATCAATAAGTATAAATTATAAAAAATGTAACAAACGATATGTTTACAAAATTGTAAAAATGTTACATTAAATCAAGATATTAAATGTAAAATTGTAACAATGTTACATTTAAATAACTTATTATGTGCTATTTTATTAAAACCAGATAAAAACGCAATATTTTTACACATAAAATTAAATCGCAGCACAAAATGTTATCTCATTGCATCCCTACTCGTATTTTTATTTCGTTTTACTGTGAACTCTAGCTTTATCCTTGTGTTTAATTAAACTAACACCTCATAGTTAATTCAAATATTTTATAAAAAATAATTTGCAGAGATGATAAGTTAGGGGTGACTAGACCATAGTCAACCACGCTTGCTCAGTGCGGTTTGGTTGAATTCACACATATCATTGAATTTCTTCTCAGATATGTGCAGATTGCATCAGTCAAGTCTATTATTTTATTTTAATATCGACCTATTCCTTGAGAAGCTCTCGTTAAACAGTTGTATTAAGGGCAAGATGCAAAAGACAGATATTTTGGAAACCACGCGTATTGTGAAGAGGTTCCTTTCTCTGTAACCCTGATCACTGGTTGCCTGAGTAATGTGATTTCGCAGCTGGTGGTGCACTATTTTACATTACTTTAATCATTGTTAAGTTTTAATTTACAGTTTTTAGTTTTCTTTAAATACCTAGTTGTACTATATGTATAACTACTACTCTGTTATCTTCAAGACTAAATACATATTAGCTTGTCACCTTCGATCGCAGACTCAGAGATAGCAAGCTTCGAATATGACAGATGACGTCACGGAGAACATCACAGTAAACATCAATACTCTGTTAAGTAACAAGCTTGTTTTTTAATAGCGTGAGTACGTTTTTGTAGAAGTGTTTCGCTGTAGAAACACAATTTTAATACATTTTTCCAAAATCGTTTTTAACCGCGTCACATTGATTGATTATTGTGTTTAAAAGTTGCTATAAAGTTGGGAAAAATGACTCAAGCTATAAATCTTTTGTCGAAAAGATAAATAGTGATCGTTCCCATTATCAATGATGGCCACTTCTGTTTTTAACATGTTTGCAATGTCTTCTGTTTGTCTGTGTAATTTTTATTATTCTTAACTAACAAAGAGGGCAATGTTTGTCGCGCCTAAGTAGTCAGTTTGTTTTTTATGTATATGGCTTTGTATATATGTAAATTCTATTGTGACTTTGGTGCGTTTGTCTCTCTGGCCAAAATCATCAACAGATGATTATAATTACTATCTAATATATGAAATTCTCGTGTCACAGTTTTCGTCACCGTACTCCTCCGAAACGGCTTGACCGATTCTAATGAAATTTTGTGAGCATTTTCAGTAGGTCTGAAAATCGGCCAACATCTATTTTTCATAACCCCCCCCCCCCCCATTTTTTTTAACTGCGCGCGGACGGAGTCGCGGGCGACAGCTAGTTACTAATAAATCTACATTTCTACGACTTTAGCAGTCATTATGCAATGTTTTTATTTACATATATTATTGTTATCTTAAAAACAAGAAAAACAAATGCGATCTATTTTCATCTTTCATGATTTATCAATAAAACAGTAAATGTAAGGAGCAAAATCCCTCTGCAGAAGTTAATTGTCAAACTTAACATGCCACCACAATGGGCAGGAAGTTTCTAAACTTAGATCTTTGTCGGCGCTAAGTTTTAGTGCATTTAACGAGAAAACTTTGAAGTGCGGAGATAAGTGTCAGAATTTACACACGTTGTTAAAATCCAAGGAAATATTACAGCATGATATGTATAAAATTAAATTCCTTAGTTACTTTTATTGGTACTAAATAAAAAGTTATTTTGCTTACATAGGTTTGGTTAGTTTATTATACTGAGATATTTATGACTAGCCGTCACCCTCGACTACGTCAGTGCAGAGTTAAAAATAACCTATAAATACGTCTGCGTACATCAGCTATCTTTTCGTCAAAGATCTATCAAAGATCTGGAGATTCTGAGATTCTGGAGATTACCTGGAAAAATGCGGGCGATCGCTATTTCTTAATAATGTTAATATAAATTAATGTATACATAGCCGTCTAAAATTTAAATAAACAATATCCAATCTGTTGACGCGTGATATAAAGTCGAAGATAAAAGAAAGACAATAGTACACAACAGAAAATACTTTCAATAAAGGAACAGGAGCTCGGGATATAAAGGGTCCGGCTTGTTATGTTAGCTGACTGTCGCGCGAAAAAGGTTGATAACGCATTGTATAGTGATATACAAACTTTATGGTTGCTACGAATTTCAAACGTTACTGAGCAAAACAGAATTTAAACTATCATCGGAACGTAAATAGTTGGGGAGGTTACATACCTACGTGCGTTTTTCTTTACCCGCAGCAGCCCTACCTAATACCCACCTATGAAAATCTAACCACGAGCTGCTGTATATTTTGAATCTTTTAATACTGAAATAGACTTCGATATTACGCATTGTATCTTGACGTCAGATGTTTGCTCTTTATAGGATTCTTTTATATTTATTTTCTTTTCGTTTGTACATATTTTTATTATTTTTGTTTGAGTTTCAAAATCGTTTCAATTACTTATTCATCTTAATACAAAAGGCTATGGTAGCATATTTTCATAAATTTGTAATTTTATAATCAAAACGTAATTTACATTTTTCACTTTAAAGATGAGATGAAACATATCGTCATCCCTGTCATTATATTTGACAAAACAGAGATAAAAATATGTTCTAAATGGAGATTTTGGTTTGAGAAACCAACGCAACGGTACGTAATTATCAAGATATCTTGTACACCATACGGAAAGAAATATCAGCACAAGATCCTTATTAAGAAAGATACATAAAGTGTGGTTATATAAGTTGGAGTCTTGGAAGTGGCCAAACTTGGCATCTAAACACAACAGGAGCCTGACTTGTATTGCAAACAATACCGAAAGATGGCGCTGACAGTGGCCGTCAGCTTATCTTTATAGTCTTTGCTGTATTATGCTTTGCCAAAGTGAGAATAAACTAGTAGCAAATAAAAAGTTTCCGTTTATTTCATTTACATTTAAATTGGTGGTTTAGTTTGATGCGTAATTAAAAAAAAATATAATGATTTAATTATTACCGACATGAAAATTGTAATTCAATAAAAAATACTCCATTAATATACTATGATCCCTGTTCATCCTAAATGGAAATCATTGTAAAAAACGAGGGAGGACATAATGCATCATTGATCAGGATGGGAGCGGTCTAACATTCGGCCCTTCCCTACATATGTCGAGCCCCTACCAAGGGGCTCCCCTAGCCGGGTCGTGAATAAACTAACGTAGATGCCACGGCCCGGTCAGGCGAAGGAGAACACCGCAGGGTATAATGGGTAGTCCGGCCTTTTAACACGTTCTATGCCGAGAAAATAAAGTTATTTCCTGTCCAGGCCGTGTCGGTCAGTGATGGTTGACATATAGACTTTCAGTTCAAGCCACGTCAGTCAGTGATGACCGCGTTTTACGAGGGTTTTCAATTCGTTGTTACAGGCCGTTGAGCAGCGCTGTCAAACTAAATCTCATATTAATTGACCCGCGTGGCCCTATAGCTTCTTCATATCAAGTTGGTTTTTGAAA